>NW_015971800.1:600000-1200000 GCF_000732125.1 Scedosporium apiospermum
TGAATCCTTCTCGAATCACCTCCCCTCCCCAAACCCAGAGTTGCCAAAACACCGAAATCTCACCTACGCCTTTGCCCCGTTCCCAGCGTCTGCCTCGACGTCGCTAACCTTCTCATTCGTCACCAGCCCCTGCTTCGTAACATGCTCCCTCTGCAGCGAAAAGGACTTGACGGTGAAGCCGAGCAACATACTAACGCCGGCCAAAGCCGTAAGCATAATCCACACGACCTTCAACGAATCGTTATAAGCGCCGATAAGATCATCCTTCATCTGCGAAGGATCCATGCCCTTAATGACACCGACGACAATGGTTGCGTCTCTGGAAAGCTCCAGGGCCTTATCGGCAAAAGCGGGCAAGTCCTCCAACTTCGTCTTGAAGACATTTTGGAAGAGCACACCGCTGACAGCAACACCGATGCTCTGGCCAAAGGTGCGAGCGAAGGAGAAGAAGGCCGCAGCTTCGGCGTTGAGGAGAGGGGCGCAGGAGGCTTGGATGGAGAGGGCCAGGCCGGGGAAGAGCATTCCGGTGCCGATGCCGACGGGGATGTTGAGGAAGATCCACTGGGCGACGGAGGTCTGGGCGTCGAGGAGGTAGAGGAGGCCGGCGCCGAGGGTGGTGATGACCCAGCCGGACCAGAGCGCCCAGCGGTAGCGGCCTGTGATGGCGGTGACTATGCCGACGACCATGCCGGAGGGGGCGACGGTTAGGGTTTCGGGGAGGGTGGCGACGGCAGAGGTTATGGGGGAGTAAAAGAGGATGGCTTGGTAGTAGAGGACTGTATCGGTTGTGTTAGTCTTATTTGCTCTTGCAACGACATGGGAGATAGGCATGGGGGTTGAAACGAAAGGAGAAAGGGGGAGGGGGGAGGAACTTACTTAGGAAGTAGATAAGCGACCAGAGGATAGCTCCGTGGAGCACCGCCTGGATATAAGAGGAGATAATACTCCAATTATCGAACAGCTTAGCAGGAACCAACAGCTCCACGCCGAGCCCAGTCGCAAACCTCGCCTCCCAAAGCGCAAACCCTCCCAAAACAGCCACACCCATCAAAATAGACAGCAATACCTGCCACGAATCCCACTCATACATGACACCCCCCGAAGAGATGCCAAACAAGAAACTCCCCGAGCCAACAGTAAACAGAACAGCACCAGTCCAATCAAACCTCTTCAGCTTCTCAACCATGTGCCCGGGTAACTTGGCCTGCTTGAGGAAGAAGAAGACCATGGCGGCGCCGATGGCGATGATGGGCAAGTTGATCCAGAAAATCCAGCGCCACGAGACATTCTGCGCGAAGCCGGCGCCGATGAGAGGGCCTGCTACGGTGCCGACGGACCATACGGCGGAGAGGATGGCGAACCAGCGGCCTCGGTCGGCGAGGGGGACGAGGTCGGTGACGATGACTTCGGTGAGGGCGATGATGCCGCCGCCTCCGGCACCTTGGATTACGCGGCCGGCGACGATGACGGGGAAGTTGTTGGCCAGGGCGGCGATGAGGGAGCCGATTGCGAAGAGGAGGGAGGTTACGTAGATGAGCTGTTATGGGGGCAATAGAGTTAGACATATATACATATATCACTGGGTGTGGTGAAAAGAAAGAGAGAAATTGGAACGTACATTACTTCGGCCAAAGACGGCACTCAATCCAGCAATGGTAGGCTGAAACACGGCACTCGCCAGCAAGAAGCCGGTACCAGACCAAAAGGCTTGGAGAGCGGTTCCGCCAAGGTCGCTGCTCATCAAGGGGAGGGCGACGGCTAGGGTGGTGGCCTCGAAAGCAACGGCGAGGACGACCATGAGCATGGAGCAGAAGGCTAGGACAAAGTCGCGGGTGGGCTTGAACGCGGTGACGGGGGCGATGTCAACGCTCTGGGCCGGGCTTGAGCCTCGAGAGCCCGGGGGCTTTTCGGACGACATTGTTTTCGCAGGGTTTGGTCTAAGAAGTGTTCTTGATACTGATGCTGGAAAAAGAGAAAAAAAAAAAAAATTAGGAGAGGAACAGCGGGAAAGGGGATGACCGTTGAGAAGATGAAGATATAATAGCCGCAAGGAAGATACAGACTGCACTTGATAGCAATGATTGCTGGACAGATCTCCCAGCAGGATAGCAGAAGAAATTGAAGAAGACGGTGGAGTTATCTACCAAAGGGAGTCGTGATCGATCATCTACAAATATCTTCGAGGCAAGCGCAAGGGGCATTCCACAATATATACATCGATGCCCTTCTCACGGCCAAAGCTCCGCTCCTGCCATGTCGCAGGGATCGAATCTTCAACATGCTTAACTCCGAAGAAAAGTACGTATAAAACCATAACGTGGCTAGCGGATGCGATTCCGAGCAGCAAGGGATGGGGGAAAAAAAAAGTCGGTGCCTACTGGAAAATGAAACGAGTTCTCATAGGACTACGTACATTGAGTACGAATGTGGAATGGTGTCCGCGTCGCAAGTCTCCACGGGTTTTCGCCCTGGAGTCACATCTTGGCGTCTGGGGGCATCAAATGCTGCAAGAAAATTTAGCGTTTTCCTCTTTTGGAAAATGCTATCAAGAGCCGGCAGGAGGGTCGGAAGTGTCAGCCGTGTTGTTGGGCCCTGGTAGGGCTGCTACGGAGGCGGAGGCGGAGGGAAAATCCAGCCGAAAGGCTCCGGCGGACCAGGAACGGGGCACGGGATGGGATGAGAGTGATGGGAGTGGATAAAACTGGATGAAAGTGAGCACCTCATAGGATGACAGACTCAAAGCCAAGGCGCTAGGAAAGGCTTGAGCGAATGCGACAGGATAGTGTTTTCGGATTTTAGGAGATGTCTATTGGAAATGCAGGAGAGCGAGAGATGCGAATGCGGGATGGATGCGAAGGACGGAGGACGCGGATGAATTATGAAGGGAGGATTTTTAAGCCATTCTCTTACCTTACCACCCCTTTCGGTTACCCTCTCCCCCCGTCTCCTCCATTGATGTCGTGGATGCATCAATCAATCAATCGATCAATCGATCTTCTGCAGTACATTGGAGTTTCGATGTGAGATGTGGAGTTTGTAATCGAAGACAATGTAAACTACTTCGTAGATGCAATTGCACCGATTGACAGCTGAGCATTTTCTAGATACAGCTGGCCATGACGTCACGTTCGCACTCGCACTCGCACTCGCTTTCGGTAGGCTTAATAATCTGTCCTCCAATTCTCACGTCCATAATACTCCATACGACAGGTGCATGCGTAGATGTGGACGTGGACGACTGCACGACACTATCTCCGATTGCAACAGCCCAGTCAATCTCGTCTCATCTGAAACGGGCATCCCGGAAAGTTTCCCGTCAAGCCTACTTATTGCGAACAAATCATCCATAGTTCGCGTGGGCTAAGCTCAGTGCAGGAGAATGGTTAGGCAACGCCTGCCACGAGGAGGTTGAGAAAAAGAGTCGGGAACGGAGCTGGGGTGGAATCTCTCCGGCTCCGACCCCGTCCTGTCTTAAAGAGCTATTTTCTGCCGCATCGAACGTAATCTCTCGCATATTTCGTTTAAAGATCGGGATCCAGGATTCAGCTCAGGCACACTGCATGAGCCCATACTTTCCATCTTCTAGATTTCGACTGGAATCATTTTATCGATGACGATGACGTTTTATTCGAGTTGTGTATGACATGGTCATTCGGTTGCCAGCAACGCTTTCGCAATCAGTGAAGCAGCAGCGTCAAAGATTGATGCATTATTTGGTCTGTATAAAAATCAACTGGCAATTATGCGTCAAATTCACCTCCGTACTTCGTATTTCACGCGGCGTATGTGAGTGGGTGCGAACGATCCGCATGACTTGACGAGCAAGCACTCCAGGAATCCAAGGCTGCACCTGTGCCTCCGCAGCTTGTCTATGCCTAGTCTGTAGAGTGTCCCTCTCAGACTGGTCAAGCGGCTAGAAGTTCGAGGCTTAGTCCGATTTCCACGGTTATTTCTTATTGTACCGAAGTACAGCTCGCCATCCAGGACCAGATCAAATCACAGCATTATTACCGGACAGGATGGTTTGAGGTGTATATCTCACCAGCGCGCCTCGACCGCGTTGCTGGTCGGGCTGGGATTGGAAAACGTTCAGGCTTTTGTCGACGTACGAGTAGGACTGTCACCGTCATTGCGGCCTCGACAAGGAGCGGCCTTAGAAATGAAATAGACTTCAAAAGGTTGATGGGGTCCACAGGTGATCCGGCGGGATAGCCGCCGTAGCAGTTTCTCGCTCCAGTCATGTTTATCTCCCATCTTCCGCCGGATTTTCCCGGAAGATGGGCCCTCTCAACAACTACACACGCGTTGCGGGACCACTTGTTGCATAGGTTCGACACTAGTTCAACGTGGTCGTTTTGTTCAAAGGTGGCCGGCCGTTCCAGGTCGTCGACTACCGGACTTCTCGAATCAAGTAGACGTGACGGCGATGATGTACGAGTAAATGATGCCCATATCCCATCTATGTTGGCAGGGTGGAACCGCAATGCGCACCTCATTTTTCAGGACGTCAGACACGACTTGGAGATGCTCAGCGAACGCGTTTACTGCATTTTTCTGTAGATTTTCATTGCCGCCATCTTCTCGAAGTCCTCAGATCGTTTGCTTGATCGAAGGGCGCAGAGCCGCACCCGGGCTGTGTGCTTCTTGGGTGCATTCAGCCCCGCACCACAGCAGCGGAGAATCAACCCCCCATTGGGATCCGGATAAATCTCCACCAGACCCGTCAAAAAGGAACCCCAAAGGAAATCAAAAAGATGAAAAGGGAGATAGATCAATGAGAAACGCCAAGAAAAAAAAAAGCTTCCCTACCAAGGGTCGAACTTGGAATCTTCCGATTTTCCGCTACGGAGTGGGTAACAGTCGGACGCCTTAACCATTTGGCCATAGAGAAAGAAGATCTTGTGGATGTGCTGTTGATGTTTCACCCTGCTAATTCACCTTATGCAGCGAACAAGGAAATCCAAGACTTGGGACAGAGACAAACCTTTCTCCTCCCGTTGAATTAAAGCAGTTTCTCTTCAGTGAATTGAACTCGACAGACAGAGCCTGACAACTAAATCAAATGAGAGGAAAACACATGAAGCTTCATCCTAACATCTCGGAAAAAGATGTTTAATTCCCCTTCGACCCTTTCTCGGCGTTCTGCCGTCTTGTTATCCTACAGAATCATCCGACCCAGCATCGAAACCGCCATGCTATTACACACTACTGCTATGAAACTATGCCAGACATCATCCAAAAGAAATTGAGGATTCTGCACTCCTTAAACAGCTCCCAAGGTCCAACAACTAATCTTGCTTTGCCCTCCTCAACCCAGCGAGGCAGGGTCCACGTGGGTTTAATAGCTCACCGCATTCCGCGTAATCCCTTATATATGAAAAGTCCTGGTCCCGCCGGTATTCGGATTCCCGCCACCATGTATGACCTGCAAATGGAGAGACAATATCAGAAAAATCCACAAGTACACCTGAACCCCGCCAGTTATTGCACTTGAATGGCACAAGACTGAACCCAGTGATGTGGAAGAAGTCCAGTTGTGCGATGATGTCATCGGCTTCCAACTTCCATCCATGGATATACTCGTAGATGATGGCGTAGTACGTTTCGTCCTCCTTTAGGTCTAAGAAACACGGCGCCCGGGTCCGTATGAAATGTCCATTAATATCGCTCCCCTTAAACTCGGTCCAGCCCAGGCAGCCAGTTATTTTAACGTTTGGGGTGAACGGAGCGAGGTTCTCGGGTGTTTTGGGGGCTGGCTCGCTCGACTTGCTCGTAGAGGCCGCAGTGGAGAACGCCCGCAAATTCACTCGTACTTCTTTCCATGTCGTGGGTTTTGGGTGGACGTATATTTTCTTCCTGGCGGCCGCGGCACGTTCGAGGCTGGTCTCAATTTTCTCCAAGAGTGCGCAATTCATGCATTCTCTCTCGAAGGCCCAATATCGCTTCATGCCAGGATGAGGTGGTCGTGGGGAGTAAAGCCGTTCACGACCAGGATGTAGCGGGTGCGGAGGGGGTACCCAAGCTGGGGAGGCACCAACATTTGGTGGTTGGTGATTCCAATGAAACTGTGGGAAATGATTAATGCAATGCACTTCTCTGCGACGGGCCCGATTTATCCTTGATTCATTCAGCATGGCCAACGCACTATCTTTATGGCAACGGGTTCCTCCCGGTCCCTGATTCGAGCTCTGACGACATAGCCATCCTCTCCTCGGCCTAGAAATCTTCGAAGTTTGATGTCGTCGCGTGATCCTGGAAATCGCCGGAGTTTTAGTTTCTTAAAATCTTCCCACGCAAGTGGTGGATCACCAACTTTTGGCTCTTGCGACGTAAAGGGAAGAGCTGGCGGAAGACCCGGTGGAGGACTTGACTCGGCCTCCACGATTTGTTCAGCGTCCGGCCTTGATGGGTTGGGAATGCCCTCTTGAGGAGTCTCCATACTCATTGAGCCTCAAGTGATGCGTCGTCGATTGGTTTTTACCAAGGCGGTGCTCGTGGGAAGCGGTGAAGAGGTCCGGAATGGGATTGGTACGAGAGTCGGTGAAGGGAGCAAGTGTGTTGGTCCAATCCAGGCAGCAGCCACCCCGGAGTGGGGGAAAGGTAGATCCGAGACTCGACTGGTCAAGTATCAAAGCCCAACTCGCTACAACAATAACAAATTTCCTCTTAGTGAGGGTAATCTCAACATCCTCTGCTCACAAACAGCCAAGATTTGGTGTCGGGGTGGCTTCGTCAAGTTATTCTCCCAATGTCTGGGCTCCCTATTCATCAATGTTGGGAACAATGCCTCAAGAACAAGAGTGGTAAATCAGAGATCGGCGAGATGGCCCCAGGCCGCGAGACCTCTTAATCTCACTCATAATGCAGTTCTTCCTATCAATAGGTCTTCTACCCTGTCCACTGGTTCTCGTTCACGCCTCACTCTTAATGAGGGGGCAGCCCGAGGATTAACAGCTCGCAACTCCTCAGCAGCAGCACTCTCACATTATGCCTACCGGGGTTTGCTTTACTTCCTGCTCAGGTAAATTTTGCGAGAAGTCATCTATTATACTGATTGTGGTGATACTGGCATCGAGTCCAGAGTGGAAGTGGCAATCGCCTTCTCCCGGCACCTGTGCGTTTCACAGAGATAGACCTACCCTACTGGTGTTGCTTCTTCCGGTGCTGCCTGCATCCGGCTACCCTAATAGCTGTCCACGAGACTGAGGGGAGAGCAAAGGTGATGTTGGACGACTTCATCGCCAGGTAAAGGCAAGGAAACTTATCTTCATTCTTCACGGAGAGCCCGGGTTGGAATCATAACTTAAATTCTAACGCAGATTTCTAGAAAGATTTCCTTCATCCTCGAACGGAGTTGTCATACCTAAGCCCGCCGTAAAGCCCGCCGCTGTTCCCGGCGATCTTCCCATACAACTCCTTGTAAGGCGGAATATTACTCCCCAACCGATACAACATCCCCCAGTAGCCCCACAGCCAGTACGCGAAAAACGGAACCAAATGCGTCAAAACTATGATCAGCGTAGGAATCAGACAGACCACCGACCCTTGGACTCCGGGCTTCGCCAACTGTTTCGCTTGCAACGCCAACAGTGTGACCCAAACCGCGAGATATATGCCGACGGGCATCCCCAGGAGGAAGTCCAGCTTCGACGGACGCGGTGCTTGGACACGCTCCTGGGGGGTCAAGTTCCGATACCTCGCGCGGCCGGCAAAGATGAAGTGAGCTGTGTAGTACGCCAGGAACCAAGTGAACGCCAGTAGCGGGCCCACCCCAAAGATAAGGGCTAGTACAGGCCACTCCCAGATAAAGTTGAATTCCCCGTATAACACTCCGGCGACGATGATATATATAAGACCAAAAAACGCACAAGAAACGTGGACCGTTATTAAAGGATCATCGTCGTACAATCTTCGCCACTTGCAATTTCGATATTCCACGTTTCTAAACGATGTACTCCTAATTTATTGATGGGCGGTCAGCCATGAATGAAGAACGAGGAAAGGAAGGAAAAAAATAAAATAAAAGGAGGGAAGAAAAAGAAGGGAAAAAAAAAGGAGTACAAGAAAGATCGAGAATGAGGAATGGGAAGAATAGAACCGAGGCCGACGGCATACATACCACCGGTCTGAGTGCGATTTTAGCTCCCAGGGGAAGAGGACACCGTTATACTTCGAATTGATTGCCGCTGATAGTTTTCGATATTTGATTTTCAGGCGTAGCTCCTCTCGACCGATTGTGCCGTCAACAGCGATACGGTGCCACCGCGAGACGTTCTTTCGGTTGACGCTGGAGAGCGGGTTGACGTACCTCTCCAGGAAAGTGAGATATTCAGCCCGGAACTCTTTATCCAGGGCATCATGCTCATTCCTGAGCCGGGTAGAGGCAGTTGAAATCTGAAGAAAGACAAAACCAAATACGTCAGTATGGAAGTGGTTTACTAGTTTGGAGGCGAGAAAGCGCGGCTGGGAAGAAGGAAAAAAGACGTCACCTCCTCGCTCGTCTGGGTCATGACAATGGCCAAGTCGCCCTCATCCGAGGAGGTCTTCGCAGCGTGAATAGACATTGCTAGTGATGGGCTGTTATGGATTTATCTTTTAGATTAATGCCGGATGGAGAATGTACAAGGTGTTGCGGAGACACAAACCCGGCTGCTGAATGGGTTTATATATCAACTTAGTGTCCATGGCGAGAGTTCCTTGTGATATTTCGCTGAGTCTAAGTTCTGGCCAAGGGACCTACCAGAGGAACTGCCATGAGGATGATGCTAGGCGTACGCTCTTAAGACAAAAAAACTAGTTAAATTGTTTTCACTTTTGCAACACTATACTGACCCTCAATTAATGAGGCCGGAAAAGCGCAGCAAACTCGAGGTATCTTTCGCTGTTGGCATCGCCTGCCGCCCCACTTCGGCGTCCGAGTCCGTCCGTCCCTAGTTGAAACTTCGGCTTCAGCACCAGCCTGCAGCGGTAGGAAGACTTCGTTCTCAGCCTGTTGAGCTCACATACCTAAACTGTCTCTGCTCAATTGAGGCCCGGTTCTAGTTCTTACTCTCATAAATCCGTACATTCCGTAAACGTCACTTTTATGACGTTTTCTATCCGAGGCTTGCACCGTAGGCAGGTGGATAAAAATCCAAACCCCCCCCCCCCTCTTTCTTCTTTTCTAGTGTGGGTGGTAGGAGGTCCAATCTAACGGTGCGCAAGGATTTGACGTGCGCGACGGTAAAGTCGGTTATCGCATGTTGCGAAGTCCAGTCGCGCAAATAGTCCACGCGAAGAGATGGTGCTGTCTCCCTTTGCCATGCTCGCCATGCAACTCAAGGGATTGTGAGAACCTGAACTTCGCTTTCGCTCGGGAGTCGAAACCAATTTGAGGACCCACTGCTCCTCGCTGCTCCAAGCAAGCACTGAGATGTTGAAGGCGTCAAAAACGCTGACAAAGACTTGCCGCAGATTGACCGGCTCCTAAGGTTACTAGGATTTCGAAGGACAATTCTGGCGTGTGATATGCGGCCCGGCCACGACAATACACACCGGGTTGCGAGCGCCACGGAACACAAGGCTGGGCGTCATGAACCGGCACGAGGGGCTTGTCTTTCGAGAAATATCTCCTATTCGTAGAACTTTCACCGACTTCTCGTCATTACTTTTGATACGCAAACAGCGATCCCATACCCTCGGACCAGTTCTCACCTTGGGTATCTCGCGCAATGCTTCGAGAGCAGCGGCTAGGCCCTAGTGATATAACCTTAAGTCCGCGAAAAAGAACATCGACTCTACTTCGCGATGGTGGCAGGCACTTTTTAAATGTCCACCAATCGTGAAGATTTGCCTCACAGATAGCATTCGGTGCATCTTCGGGCCTCCATGTTCATATGCCCTGAAAACGGGGGTGCAGGCGCATGATAGGACCACATATGGCTGGGCCTGATTCGGGGTTTCTCGTACCGCAACGGGCTCATCAAATCTAGCCTTTCCTCCATTTCCTGAGCTCTGACACTGCGCCGGCCTCGGAACATACGACGACTGTATAGAGGAGACCTTGCCTTTCGTCTCTCCACGCTCGGAATTTCGAATGCGAGGTGCCGATTCTCCAGCAATCGGTGCACGACCTCTGCTTTTTCTGCCATGTCTAAGTGCCAAAGTCCACGGAATCGATGGAATTCGCTCGTAGGTACCCCCGGCGGCAGGCAGTTGGTTGGATAGACATCAAACTTGCCCGTCAGTGGTGGACCTCTCTGTAGCGCCAAGTAAAAAAGTCGTAGGTATCTATTCATTACTCCAGGCTGAAAGCCAGCCCACTCACCCATAACCATAACCACAACCACAAGAGAGACTCGAATCCTCGCCTCACCCCACCTCCACCCAGTCGAACTATTCGCCCCTTTCCCCAGCCCACGACTTCCGGATCTCCAATTTCCAAGTCCATACTTCACCTCCCCCTTCCCCGCCTCGAAACCCCAATCCTCTCATCCCTCGTCCTCGGCGCTTGCCCCTGCTGCTCCTGCTGCTGCCTCTGATGCGCAATCATCTCCTCCTGGCCCGCCTCCATCATCTGCGTATCGGTCATCGTTTGTCCTCCAGCGGCGGCTGCCAGACTGCGACGCACGGCCAGCGCCGCTTCTTTTGCGCGGCGGTCTTCGTAGGCGGCCACGTCTTCGGCCGTTATGGACAGAGTTGTGGCGGGGCGGCGGAGCATTATTGCTGACTCTGCTCTTATTTTTCCTCTTGTCTTCTCGGTCTTGGGGAGATGTGTTTGTCGTATGGGATTTCCTGAGGCGGCCCGTATTGATTCGACGAGTGAGAATCGATGTGTCCGATGTGAGTGGAATGAGTTGTGGGACAGGGCTGATGAGACTCTGGAATGAGGCGCGAGATGAGATCGCGCCAGGGAAAAAAAATAAGGCCAAGAGTGTTGATGGTAATTCCTTAGGCTCAGAGTCGTTTATAACCACTTCGGGCTTGGAAATATGAAATTAGAGAGTTAATCCGTCGAGTGATATGAAGCACAAGAACCGAGAGCCGAACACTGGGCGGGTAAGTCGACGTCAGTTGAGGTGTCTGAGAAGAATCAATGTTTGAAGTTGGTGTTGGCAGGCTACAATTGTGTGTTGACGTTGACATACCGCGTTAGTCATGCACACTCGAGATGCTGGAGGCGGAAGGCGCGGCCACCACACTGGGGGTCATCGGCCTTCACAACTTGGTCATTGCCACTCCTCTGGCCACAGTTGAGCAATCGCCATTATCAACTTCGAAGTTCGGTGATACTTTCAACGCGAGTTTGATCTCATATCATTGTGTCTCTTTAATTTGTTCTAATTTACCTAAAGTTTGTACTTCGTAGCTTCTCATGCCCAGAATTGTCCTTGTCGCCTCAAACCCATTCAAAACGACTCTCATTATATCCCATAACCCATTTCAAAATCCACAATACCAATCCGAATCCAGACTCCAATGCTCATTCCCAGAAAAGAAAAAAAAAAAATAAAGAGAGCAAGGAAAAAAGGCCGGTCAGGCTCAATCTACCCTGGGTATTTCCCATATCCAATAATGCGCCTCACCCACAAAGACAAAAGAGAAATTCCCAGAAAAGGATGGTCTTTCTCGAGAAAGAAAAATTGACAAGACTCCAGCAAAATATGATAACCAAAGAAGAAGGAAAAACAAAGTAAAAGAGCCCGCCAAAAAGGTACACATTCTTCTCACCATCCCGTCCCACGACTGCCTAAAAATCACCCGCCGAGCAAAACTCGGCCTCCCACCGAAGAAAGTCGCCCAGATCATGAACCAAATTCGACCCCATCGGCACAACATCCGCATTATTGCCCGCGTCCAGCTCCACCGGCCTACCGTCCCGAGATAGACTCGTCTCGCTTTCGCAGCTGCTGCGCCTGTACTTGCGCGGATGGCCCTCGATGGTCCACCGCTTAATCTGGCATCCGCCGCCCGTGGAGAACTTGGACGTGTCGGGCTTGCCTTCGTTCCAGAATCCCGTGGGGTAGTCCAGCGCGACGGGGATCGGAAGGGTGGTGTAATCTTCTTCGTCGTCTTCCTCGTCGTCATCGTAGCAAGAGGACGAAGCCGAGATGGGGGAGGTGGAAGAGGACGACTCGTCAGAGCCCTCAGGCCGATCACCAGGCTGCGCGGGGACAAGCTCGCCGATTCTAGAGAAGCCTAGTTCGCCTAGCCACTCCTTAAGGTCGGCGATCTCCTCCTCCTCCGAGTATTGCGGCGTGAGGTCCGGGCTGCCGTAGAAGAAGTCGCCGGCACCGCCCATGATGGCCATCTGGAAGGCTGTCCAGTCGAGAGTGTTCTCGGTGTCGAATTTGAGGTCGAGACCGGCTTTGGCAATGCGGATGGGCCCGTGGCGGATGCCGGGCATCGTAAAAGTGCAAGGGTTCGACTTGAAAAAGACAAAGTCTTCATCCTCGAAGGGGTCATCAAGGCTATCCGTCGTTGGTGTGTTGCCGTGGATCGGGAGCTTGACACCCTCATCGTCTGTTTCGTTTTCTGGAGTGGTCACTAGGAGTTCGGGTATGGTGGGCATTTGCGATTGAGTGTCGGTGTTAATATAGCGAGCAGGGTTCTTTGCAGGAAGGTTAGGAGCGGGAGAGGAGGATGCGTCCGGTGTCAGAGGAGAGACGCCGTCCTCCGCGGGAGTCGTGTTCCTTCGGACTGAGAAGTCCCGACGAACTACGTCATGGGTAAGTTCCTGCTGAAACAGCAAATCTCTGCGGGGTCCAGCAACTGCAGTTGAAGCACCAATACGCTTAGCCAAATCCTCGAGGTGGAAGGGCTCATTGGGACTCTCCGGATCCTCGAGTTTGATGCTTGGGATCGCCTCAGTCGCCTCCGCCGATTCCCCCTCCTGCTGCGACGCGGCCCTTTGTTCCCGCCTCCGCTTATAGTCATTGACCTGCTCAGGCGTGACCATCTCGTCAACCTCGATCTTCTTGAACATTTTTCCGGTCAAGAGATCGGTGATGTTATCCGTAAACGTCCACCGAGACGAATCCTTGTCCATCTTCTTGAAGCTGGGTTTTTTGGTGTGCCTATTTTTCTTGCCTTTGCTCTTGGTAATTGAACCGCTGCGCACGAGTGGTGTCCCCTTTGTCACGCGCTTGTCCTCTTCCGGGGCGGAGACACGTGTGGGGATGGGCGCGAGGGCAGGTGTAGGTGGACATGGGAGCACGGCAGACTCGGACTTGGACCGGAACGTTCGGATGGAACCAATATTAAATGACCTAGGGCTCCCCACGGGCTTCCTGGGAATATCCCGTGGCTGTTCCATGTAGTCGTGTTTGTTGTTACTGAGGTCAAACGAGCGGGCCGGCGACACGGCCCGTGCGAAGGGGCTTGAAGGACGTAGTCTCTCCACGGGATAACTCGTCAAGGACCGTCGCTGGGCCGAGTGGCGCGCGGTGTTGCCAGAGTCCGGACTTAACGAGCTCATGGCTGTCTGGCGGTCGGCTTGGGATATCCTTGTGAACCCGGCCCTCGGGTCCCGGCGAGGAGGGGGATGATTCACGGGGCTGAATTGGGGTGCGGCGGGAAGGGGCTTGGCGATGTCTTGGAGGATATCGACCATGGTGTCGACCGAGGTTTGTCTGTCGGCGAAGGAAGGCCTGCGAGGTTGGAGTTGCCTGGGGCGCGCGTGGCTCGACGACCGGGGCTTTTGCGGAGGAGAGGGAGGAGCGGAGTAATAGGCGTCTCCGTCCCTAAGCCTTTGGGAAACCGGTCTTGGGGTGCCGCGATCCACCTTTGATGGCAAGAGGTATTGTGTGCGTTCGGCCATGTGAGTATGGGTGTGTGGTAGTTGAGTTCTCCGAAATTCTGAGTCCCGTTCTTGATGAAAATCATCTCTACACGTATCACAGGTACCATCGTCGAAGCACTCCGGGGCTATATATATTGTCGGGGGCCGAGACCTCCCTACGTAAGCGACGACGGGGCTTTGCAACGCCATCTCAAAGCGATGGGTTTAGTGAAACCCGAACGCTGGGCTCTCGCTTTGTGCTTTGGTTGCTGACTGGAACCAGAGGCTTTCACGATGGGACGATGTTGGTGGTGGTGGTGGTGGTGTGGCGACCCGGACTAACAAAGACGGAAGGCGGGGCAGGATGTTGTGTTTCGGTGGCTCGAATAAGCACAACTCGAGATGCTTAACGCTGAGTAGTGGATTTTATCGGCCCTAACGAGTTCCTTTCTTCGAGGGCCCTTGTCTCTTTTTTTGGATGGGGGCAAAGAAGGGGGATATCGGTGAATAAAGTCGCGTTGTTGGTGTAGTATAGTAAGGCACGAGGGCAAGGACGAAGTGGTCGGGGAAGCCTTTTAGAAAGGAGACCAAGATTGTAAAAGTAGGCGAATGATGGAAGAGGTCAAGTCGATTATAAGGAAACAACAACAAAGAAAAATATCAAGAGAGGCGAGATGGAGGATCGGGAGAAACGGAAAGGGATCGAAGGGAGGGATAACAGATGTAAGATCTTCTTTTTTTAGGGTCGGTGTTGCATCTCTTTTTTTTGTATGACTGGCTTATACTTCGTACGTGACGTTTCTTGCTGTCAACGACATGATGGGCTGTTTTTTGGTTTAAACTACATTCTTAATACGTTCTACTTCTATTCATGTACGGATTCGGACTGGGCAGGCTGCAGGTATGCGGCGAGATTGGAAGGGTTGCAGTACGGTACTCGCAGGACGGGGCAATGTTGTGTGGGATGTGGGATGCATGCGGATTCGAAAGGGGGGTGGAAGAAGGAAAAGGGAAGAAAGAGAAGAAGCGAAGAAACTAAAGGGAGGGTGTGGTGGATCAAGCGTGAAGGTACGAAGTAGGGGTGAAGAGAAGATTCAGCAGGACATGGCCAAGCATGATGCGGCATGGACGAAGAGTCAAAAGAGCCAGAAGAGCCAGAAGAACCAGGCCAAGGTGGCATCGGAATGTTGGTCTCGGAGCGGGGCCATCTACTTCCAAGGATCAAGGTTGGCTGGATTCTTGTGTTTTTACTTTCTTATTTTATTCCCCGATCCAACGATCCAACGCTTATTATTTCCATCGAAGCGAGATGTTGGCTTCGTCCGCATATGTTTTTGTTTGCGGGGGAAAAGAGGACATCATTTGAAAGGTGTCCATGAGCACTCGCGGTTAAAGTGTAACCAGTGGAGTCTATTTCCAGGATCAGTTGGCGAAACAAAGGGCAGCGCATCTTGGGAACTGGTCGACATGGATTGCTTTCTCTTTCTGGTTTCTCCGTTACTTTGCGTACGAGAACCCGCGATTTCGGAGACTTCGGTGTCGACGTCTCCCTGAAGAAAGGCTGATTTTGTAGATCCTGTCTGTGTCTGTGGGAACTTTGTGGACGTGCTCCCAAACTAGGATCATGGCTCGTACCCTGGTTTGCCACATCGCAATAGTTGACTTGCGTTACTGTAATAGTTCATCGGTACAGTAGCGTAGCAGTGCTAGGCTATTCGTGCCTCGTCTACACTATACTGAGGATTTCGCAGTAATATGGCAGACAAAGATTTCCCCGATGTTACCAAGTATAAACTGGTGGGGCGCAGAGAAAGTACAAGTAGCGATGAGGGCTGCGCATACCGCATTGCAGGGAGGCGAGAGACTGGGGCGGATGACCAGACCCAGCCTGGCAAGGGAGCCAACACGTTTCTATTCCTGTCAACTTCAAAAGTAAGAATCGGCGGTATCACGACGTACAAAACTGTCAGAGTGCCATTGATTTCAGGGAAAAAAAAAAAAAAAGGCCCTCTTCAGAGGTTTCTTTGTGATGGTCGTTTGGGGGCCATTGAATGTGGAACTGGGTCGATTATTTTAGAAAGGTCTGGTGGCTGGGTGATGCTCTCTCGACAGACAACAGAGGATGTAATTGATGGCTTGCAACAGTGAAGAATAGAAGAGTCTACACTACAAAGTAGTGGACAGAGCGGATCGTTGGAAGAGCGCACGTGCGTTTGATTGCTTTGATCGATCTGTGAGGTTCGTGGACTGGACACTTGCTCCCCATTCAAAACTACTTCCAGATTAAAGTCTTCCCAGTTCATCCTTCTTCTCAGGTCCCTTGTTTTCAATACGAAATATAAATAAATATTTGTCAATTAAAAAATCATAAAACAAAACTTCAATGTCAGCTTCCCCCGCTCCGCTTTGCTGCCCTCGTGCTTGTCCCCATGCCTGTTCTCAAGCTTGTTGGGCCCCCCAAGTCGAAGCGAGCACGTTTCTGATTCTGGCCCCCACGACCTCTTGTTAGTTTCTGCTCGGCTCCATCCTTTCCATCCCTGTCCCGCTGGAGTTGAGAAATAAGAAATACCGAGGAATGGAAAGCACTAGGAATGAAAACCAAAAACTCCGGCGCACGAGTTCCTGGAACAAGGCATCATTGACGATTTACGACGCAGTTTAGTACGGAAACTGTGCAAAGTAGTTCCCTGTTAGTATCGATGATGTCGTTTCATTCTTCCAATTCATACACACTCATTCCTGGCCTCGGTCACCATAACGGGTTCGTCGTGAGGGGCAATGGACACTAGGTGTACTGATGTAGTACTGACGATCCTCAGTTTTGGCAGGGATCAAGGACCCAGAGGCCGAAGGGTGGCCCGCTCTATCGGACCATTGAACCATCTCCATCGCCAGCCATTGATCTCAAAGGCTGCTGAAGCCGGACGGGCGTTTCGTATCTCTCCCAGTCCTTGCATCATGTGCCTTGCCCCGTTTCCCCCAATCCTAACATCTGCAACGTAGTGTCCAACAGCGTTTAAGATAAACTAATACGTCAAAGGAGTTACGAGAACAAGGCAAGGAATGGGACCAGAGAGGAGAGGTAGAGAAGAACAAAAACGAGATGAAATGGTGCCGCGTTTCGGGCCAGTGCAGGACGTTTTATCGACGGACCGCGACTTTGCCAAACCTTCATTGGATCCGAGGGTATCACAGGATGGGGCAGACGAGCGGCGAGGTGCATCAATAGAGATCAAATTGATATTGATCGATTTGCTGCGTCGTATTGGTAGCTGATGACTCCTGCGACTTTAAATCTCTCTCCAGCCAGCTTTTCGGAAGAGACTTTCTCTCGTTCAATTTACACGTACCAGTGGACCTGCAGGGCACCCTTTGGAGCGAACTAGAAGAAACACGGAGCTCTAAAGACTCGGTACTGTCAAACAGATGTCTGGGGATATGAATATATTTCATATGTCCTCCAATCCTATCAATCCCATGGCCGGGAGGGCCCGATAACACCCCCGGAGATCGAGAAGGTTGTAACCACTGTCGAAACAGAAACGCCAAGGATCGGCTTCTCACAGCCACGCGGGCGGGAATCCTTTCGTCCGCGCCAAGTCGCAACTTTCTTTTTCTAGGGTCCATCTACGAAGTAGCAAGCGCATCAGCGCCGAAGGATCGCCAAACAAGAGCCGCGACTTGCAAGGAAGGAAACGCCATCTTCTCCACACATCTCTAATTTTCCAGTGCGAAGCAAAAGACCAGAAAACTACCCATGTCTCCAGAAAGGCCAGGATCCCGAAGCCACCAAACGCCGGCTCTCTTCATAAGGGCAACCACTGCAAAATGTATGATCGATCGATATTACATTCTCCCTCCACACAGTACCTGCGGAAGAAACTTGCGCCTGTGCCGCACCCCGCCGCCCAGGCCAAACGGGACCCGACCCAGGCCTATGCGCCGGTCGCGGAAAGGTGCAGCCCGTCAACAATCATCAGAGGAATCGTCGTCACTGACGAAGGAAACAAATCCGGCGTTTTCCTTTCATTACGGACTCTCAAGTGATATGCATCCTTGTATTCTTCTGGGCCCGTTGATTGCCCCGGTTTGCTTCACGTCGCCAGGCAAACAGATCCCTGAGCAGAAAATCCGAGTGGAACTATATTGACAGGGACGAGCTGGCAGATACAAATTGAAGCGAATTTCAAGAAGATAGCCAAACCAAAAAAAGCTTCACCCCGTATTACGGAAACGGTATTCCCGTGGGCCGGGGATGGAGATGGAGATAGAGATGGAGATGGAGATGGAGATGGATAGTGGACCTGAAGGGTTGTACTTTCGGACGAGGGACACGCTTCTGAAAGCACGAGAGATCTCTTACGTTTTTGCAGAGGAGTATCATTTCGGGATCAGAGTTAAGTCGGCTCGATCTCGCTCGATGGTCCCCAAGCCGAGACCACGAGATGCAAGGCTCACCCTGTTTGACGACGTCATCTTGTCAAACCAATTCCCCCAAACTCCGTCCCCCCCAAAAAGAATTATTTATGCATTGTATCTACTCAGTAGCAGGGTTATGGCCAGGCCAGGCCACGTTGAAAAGTCAAAGCATTGCTTGGGCTTAGACAGATGTACGCATACAGCGGGTAGATCTAATTATAACAGCCTTAAACCATCCTAGGTTACTCCCAGGATGCCCACTCTTCTAATCCTATTTTTCCCGAGTAAGAAATCCTATATTTCATCCGATAACAATCGAGGCTTACGCGCTTAAATCGAGGAATGACTGGCATGAACGGGATATTTTGCCTGCCGCAGTCCCGGTGGTAGGATGGACCGATCAAGACTCAGCCACGCTGCTCCGCGCTTCCACAAAACAAGAAAAAGCCTAGTGTAGGTAGTTTAAGAATAGACGCGGAGAGAGCTCAAAGCGTATCCGCACCGCCTTGTGTGCAGATTACTGGTGGATTTTTTTGATGATATCATGATGCTCTAGAGCCCATCTCCAACGTGATCCTTAATCGTGGTGTAGTTTTACATATTAATTATTCAAAAATACTAGAGTGGAGCATTGGCTAAATTTACTTCCCAACTGATAACATCTCGTGGTACAATGTTGGTCCTGAAGACAACACCGCCAGTCTTTTCGGGGCTGTGAAGTGCGACAATATTGAATATTGATGCAAGGGGGATGGTGAATACGATCAAGCGTTATTCCCGCCCACTCATCGCCTGACTCGAACCCATCAAGAAGAACCAACACTCACAGGACCCTCACCCTCTCACCACCTGTTATTCTCTAAACAAAAGTTTACTCCCATCCGCTAGACGGGAAGTCGGCCTGGCCTCATTTTTGCAGTGCCACCCAACATGGTGCCGCCTCCGGTTGTGATATAAACAAACCCAGCCTCCAAGCCACTGGACCCCAATGGTCCCCCATGTTGGTTTGAGTTTTCTCGGATTTCGGTCTCTCCTTCAAACAGATTTTTAGAAAAAAAACAAGTCCGGGACCATTGTGTCCTGGTAGACGCCCCGTTGGTGCGTTCAATGTGCAAACCATATCGAGTGTTTGTTCAGTATAGCCCCCACCCCCCCCCCCCCCCCCCCCCCAAAAAAAAAAAAACTCGCTTTCGGCCCCCAAGATACGGATGGTCTCAAAGAATGGCGTTGGCTTCACGCATGAATCGAGGAGTCGCGGTTTTGAGAAAGGATATACCCGCGTGCAGGGGTATGTAGGCTGCCTTTTTGAAGGCTGGTAGCGATGGGTACGCATGTTGGGTCCCCGGGGGCTGCTCGGGCCCGTTGGATGAGGTGGGGGAGGAGAAGAACTGGGCGTAGAAGAGGGTGCCGAGCCAGTATGCGGCCGCGGTCAGGGGGAGGCAGGACCGGGACTGAGAGGGACTGTTGGACATTGTGGGATTTTCTTTGGGGGCGAGTCTGAGATCAGAAAGGGAGTGTTACTGAGACGGTAGTGGTGATGAAGGGCCTCGCGACCGATGGTGAATGAATCCGTAAAAAGCTCGACATATATCAAAGGGGCCAAGGTGAAGGAAGGTAGCGTCAAGTCCTGAAGCTAGACTATTGGGCATCGCCTCACCATAGGCTCTGGAGCCCTTTTTGTAGTACTAACTCACTCGTTTCTACAAGAGTCCGGAATCTCCATTTGCTTCTCGGTCCTGTAAGGAAGAAAAAAAAAAAAAAAAAAAGATTATCAATAAAACAAGCTGGGCATAGCTTGGAGACCCGCTCATGTATCGCCAATGTCTCGTCCCTACACAAGCACGGAAACTATTCTACGGTATGACTGGCCCTTCTCCCGGTGACGTCTGTCTTGAATCCAAGTCCCAAACCCACACCTCCTATCCACTGCAAGTGCATCAATATAAGTCCCCCAAATAGTGCGAGCCGTGTCGAGTAGCATGGCCGTCAACGTACACCGTAGACTACAGGTAGAGCAGAAATCGCCAATCTCGGCACACACATTCCCTGGAACTTCCTGCCCGAAAGGAGGAATAAAGGCGATATCTCGACGAGATATCGTAAGACAGGTGCTAGTCCGGTCGTGTCTCGGCTCAATCTGTCTCAAAAGCCCGGCTCTCGCCCCCGTTGAGCTCGCCATGGCTCAAAACCAGGCTCGTATTGGTGGACATCGTGCATGAATAGTGCCTGGACAAGGCCAAACTATTCTCGAGATAAAGCTGTTCTGCAAGTCATCTTCAGCTAAGCCCAACGGCATACATTCCCGCGGTCGAGTTATCTCGCCGTTCTGAGGCAGGGATATGGCGCTCGCGGCTGTCGCTTGTGCTCGCAAAAAGCAATCCTAATAGACCCCGAGCCGAACTGATTCATAGAAATATGGATAGATGGATCTCTTCCCCTTATTTATATGAGGCAAAAAAGCATATCCCATATCAAACACAAAATGCGCACGCATGGACAAACACCTCGAGGACCCGTTTCTATTGCCATCTCAATCATACAGATCCGCTGCGTCACCCTCCTCCTCATCTTCACCATCATACCCCGTAAACGGCACAAACTTAAAGTCCAAGAAGCTCGAGCCCGCCCCTTCAACCTCCACCATGAACTGCAAGCTAAGCACCCCCTGCCTGTCGCCGCGGAAGCTCACCTTGTTCCCGATGCGCATGGCCTCGCTCGCCGCTTTGATGAAGTCGTACTTGAACGACTGGACCCAGCGCTCGTGGACGACGTGTGTCTCCAAGAGATGTCTCCCCTTGGAGAAATCGTAGCTCGAGCTCCCGTAGTCGCCGCCCTTTGTCGAGAGCGTAAGGTAAGGAGACGTATCAGACACCTCAATTAGGAGCTTCTCGGGCGCCATGGTTGCCAGGTCAGCGAGGGCATCGAGGAGTGAACGTGGTTGCATGATGATTTTGAACGCTAAGTCACCTCTATCAAAGGGGATATCTTCGGGGATTTCGGGGAGATACGTGACTAGATTGGCGGTGGTCTTGACCCCAAACTCTTCAATCGTGATGCTGAGAGGTGCTCCTTCCTCCGCGTACGTGAGCGTACATGTTCCCGGAAGACCTAGAGCCCGGTCGCTAAACGGAGCTGCGCCGCCTCTATTGTAGGATAGGATGGTCCCTCGTTCCGGCTCCGACTTCTTGGCAACGTCCATGGATCCTAGGATTTGTAGAGTTTCTAGGAGGAATCCCAGGTTGATCTGGAATGAGGGGAGTGGAGGCTGTTCGTCGTCCGATTCGCCATCTTGACTACTGCTCGCGGGCTGGAAAATGTATGAAGAGAAGAGAGTCTTATCAATCACAGCAGAACCTAGATGTGCGGACTAGCATTTAGAGTCCGAACGAATGAGAACCAGAGAGAGAGGGGAGGGTGGGAGAGAATGTGTCCTACCCTGCATGACTCGGGCATTGTCCGCCGCGAACCGGATGCCGCCCTCGGATATCTCGACATGGACCTTGTTGGAGAAGTTGATGCAACGCAATATTTGGTATAAAGGTCGGGTTGAGCTCGTAATCGCCCTCAGGATCGGGCGTGTCTGCTGTCGAGGGGAAGACATCCTCGCAGGAGACGATCACAGGAGATTGGGGAGTGATAAATGTTCGGCGAAGGTATTGGGAGATGAAAAATAAAATCCCTTGGTTTTTTTTTTTTGGTTTCTTCGTTCTTCAGTAAATTCGCTCTCTATTAATACAACGCCGAAAACTGGCAAGGTCCCTTCTTCGAAAGACCCAGGGGTATCTGATTCTCTATACGTAAACGCCCACAGCGCAGAACATGTAGACCACTCCGAAGCTAGGAAGAACATGTCAGCAAGTCCGCGCGGTAGAGGCAATCCTGCCCAAAATCATATAAAACGTACGCAAGCGCAAGAGACGACGGGATTCCGAAAAGGGCAATGTTGGCAAACGATCGGTCTGGAGAACCATCAGTGTCAGTCTTTACACATGCAATGGACAAAATGGTACCAAAAATGTATTCGATCGACCTACTCAAAGTGAAGGATCCGAAACCAACAAGGCCCAAGAGAACCAGGAAAATGGCGACGAGAAACTGGCTATCCTTGCCCACGGTGGGATTGAACCGGCTGCCTTGCGCAGCTTGCCAGATTTCGACCAGAGAGGAGTCCATGTGTTTCGATTGGCGAGGGCGTAGAGAGAATTCGAAAAGCGCCGGCGGAATACTAAGGTCTAAAGCGCGCCTTGCTCTTCGATGGGGACGTTGTGGATAGGAAAGATGATTTGATTGGGGTTGCGTAATGTCGAGGGTCTAGATTGTCTCTTCCACGCACGCAAGGCAATCCCACGATGAGCTGCACATGTGTATGGACAGCTATGAAGCAAGCTCCAGAACGTGTCCATTCCGAAAATGATTTAGTGCCAGTTTGACGATGCATTGGATTACATATGCAAAGCTAAGTAAATCACGTGAAATCTTCACTTGAACTTGAACTGGTTGTTCCTTCCTGCTTTCAAGCAAAGGCGTCACCGCACGGGCCACATATCCCTCGCCTTCGATGCGGAACAAGCCGTGTTCGTTTGTATCGTCAACTTCACTTCGAGATCCCCTCAAAGGAAACGTCCACTTCTCGGAAAAAAACCGTGTCACAATGTTGCCAGCCAGTAAGGATGATAGTATGTTTCCCTTTCCCGAAAATGCAGCATCGACTAGCGGTTGTTCTTCTGGTGTGGAGATAAAGAAACTGCCCAGCTCGCCAAGCTAACGCCAATTCAACTCCCCCAGACAGCAAGCGCAAAGCGACAGAGGAGCCCTCATCGCCCTCGGCAGCAAAGCGCATTAAGCACAGCGAGTCCGCCGAACCAGAACAGAAACCCGCGATAAAACCAATTCCCTTCCCCGAAAAAGTAAGCGAAGGAAGACGCGCCGCTCCCCTGCCCTCGGCGCATTTCCGATATCTTCACTCACGCATTCACACTCCCAAAATGCACGACCATGCCCTCTTTCTTATATACTAACCCCTCTCCTCTCTTTCTTCTAGCCCGCCGTCATCGAAGAGCGCAACGGCGAGATAGAATTCCGCGTAGTAAACAACGATGGCGACCGCGAAAGCCTCATCGTACTCACGGGCCTAAAATGTATCTTCCAGAAGCAGCTCCCCAAGATGCCCAAGGACTACATCGCGCGACTCGTCTACGACCGCACGCACTTATCCATCGCCATCGTCAAGAAACCACTCGAGGTCGTCGGAGGAATCACATACCGGCCCTTCAAAGGTCGCCAATTCGCCGAAATCGTCTTCTGCGCCATCTCATCAGACCAGCAAGTAAAAGGATATGGCGCGCATCTCATGTCGCACTTGAAAGACTATGTCAAAGCGACGTCCGACGTGATGCACTTCTTAACGTATGCCGATAACTATGCGATTGGCTACTTCAAGAAGCAGGGCTTCACCAAGGAGATCACGCTGGACCGGAGCGTGTGGATGGGTTACATCAAGGACTACGAGGGCGGGACGATCATGCAGTGTTCGATGCTGCCGCGCGTGAGATATCTCGAGATGGGCCGCATGCTCCTCAAGCAGAAGGAGTGCGTGCAGGCCAAGATCCGCGCCTACAGCAAGAGCCACATCGTACACCAGCCGCCGAAACAATGGAAGAACGGCATCACATCCATCGATCCCCTGTCCATCGAGGCCATCAAGAACTCGGGCTGGTCCCCCGACATGGACGAGCTAGCCCGCCAACCTCGCCACGGACCGAACTACAACCAACTCCTTCACCTCCTCAACGATCTGCAGAACCACCAGGCCGCTTGGCCCTTCTTGCATCCCGTTAGTAAGGACGACGTGGCGGACTACTACGATGTCATCAAGGAGCCTATGGACCTGAGTACCATGGAGAGCAAGCTCGAAGCCGACCAATACGGAACCCCTGAGGACTTCGTCAAAGACGCCAAGCTTATTTTCGACAATTGTCGGCGGTACAATAACGAGAGCACGCCGTACGCGAAGTCGGCGAATAAGCTTGAAAAGTACATGTGGCAGCAGATCAAGGCCGTTCCCGAGTGGTCACACCTGGAGCCCTATTAAACCCTCACCCTTCTGCTCCTCGTTACTTTTTTTGAGGCCATTTTCTTGTCTTCCCTGCTATTTTTATTTTGTTTTAGCGGTCTCCGTTTAACCTCTACCTCGCGTCATTTTTTCTCTCTCTCAGTTTCTCACGTATGGCGCATGGATAGTCAGGGATGGTAAAGGGTAAATGGTTACAACAACATTTTTATGGTATCGGCGTTGTGGATGTTCTTGTTTGGCTGCAAAAGGGAGTCTTCAAGATCAGGGTTTGATCGGGTATATACGGAAATGAGAAGAGTTATGTATGAAACGAAACCTTGAACGAAAGAAAGACGTCAATGTTTGGTATTGAATCCCTTGGAAGAGGTTTTGAAACTTGGAGAACTACGTGAAGAAGGCTGAACGGCGTAAACTCTCCGGTCTGCTTTGTGGACTTGGTTCAGCCCATCGCTTGACCTGTGGTGGTGAATAAGATCAAGATTGATCCGAAGTATCAAATGAATACGGTGAGCCTACGAGAAGCGAGACCGGACCACCCGAACCCCTGAGAAACTTTGGCTTTATATCGGTGTCTCTCGGTGAATCACGAGCATAATAAATGAGATGGGCAAGGGAGTCCCTTCCAGGAAACGGTGCTGAAAACATTGAAATCATTTGTACATCTCGCGCTGAGCCGTCATGATCCAGCTGACCGTGTCGCATTGAGAACTCTTGATCACATCAAGTCACCCCGCCACCCCCGAAGTCCACTCGGTCAACCCCCCACAGCCACCGAGGATCAACAATCACAGGCCAGCCGCAAGCAAGGAGCGCACGCAAACAAGGCACAATAATCAGATACTTTCGTCGTTGAATTTTGTTCATTTTATCATAGCGTAAAAAAACAGGGAGACAAAAGAAAAGGGGATAAAAGCTGGGAGCAATCGAGGATGCAAAGGGCCAGGAGTGTCCCGCCGAATAAAAAAAAAATCCCCATCCCAATCAAATTCCTCCCAAAACATTGTGTCGTCATCTATTGATCCTTTCATTACCGAAGACCCAGAAAAAAGGGAAAAAAAAGGAAAACTCCCCCATGTGATTTCGCTTGGAAACGGTGCAGGCTGTGCTTAGTGAACACGAGAAACAATAATAATAATAAATAAAAGGGGAGGCAATGGTGGGCTGGTTCTGGTCAACCTGGGAACGCGCGGAAAGGCGTCATCGGTTCGTGCAGGCAGGGTAATATATTGATGCAGGGTTAATTTAAGAAAAGGAAAATCATTAGAAGGCGAGGGAAAAAAAAATGACAAGGTTGAACCGGCCGGGGCGTCTACGACCCGCGGGCTTGTGCCGTCCTATGCAGCGGGTTGGAGCTAGGAAGCCGGAGATCGGAATAGCTTCTATAATTGTGCCGGTGGAACTGTCTTTGGTGATGCATGGGATTGGGGGGTTGCGGTTGCATGGCCGGAACCTGTCTCGGTGCGGATTCGCCATTTGTGTTCGTACTCGTGCTCGCGCTCGTACTTGTCCTCGTCGGTGTCGTGGGCGTGGAAGATTGGCCGCTCGTCAATTCTCTCAGCAGCACTCCTCTCAGTGTACCATGCAAAAAGTCGGGTATCTCGTTCCACTGCCCAGCCCTCGCGGCTTCAAGCATGCTAGGCGGGAATAGTGAGAGTTGGGGCACGAAACTTGCAATCGTCGAGGCTCCTTGAGAGATCGCATCGGCTAGATCAGGCAGTTCGCCGGCCTCGAGCGCATTCTTCAGCCATTGCTCCCATTCCTCGTCGAGGACCGCTGTGGTATCGCCGGCTTCCCGCCGGGCAATTTGCTCGCGGAGTCGCTCGTTGAGGACCGGCCCCACACTCTCCAGCGTCTCATCGCTCTCGTCGTAGCCTCCCTCGTCGGAATCGGCATCGGCGTCGTCTAATGTCGCATCCATCTCCTCGGCTTCGTTCGACAACACAGACGGCGCTTCCTCGACCGTCGGAGTTAGCGGAGAAGGGACGCGATTCTCGGGTTCTACCCAGTCGGGGAACCCGTCGGCTGCGGTATCGCGGATGGGAGCGCCCTGTTCCCGCTCATATCTCTCCTTCGCCCATTTCGTGCCTTCCCACTTTGTCAAGTTGGAAATCTCGTAGGGTGTAAGGCGGAGGGCGTCGAACGCGCGGAAGAGCCGCCTGTGCCACGCCCACCGGCCCAAACGAATGCGGTGGATCGGGTGGCAGTAGTCTAGGCCAGGGTACTTCGCTTCGGGAGTGTCTAGATGTCCGTAGAACGAATGCACTTCCTGCCTCACTTCGGGAATGAGACTCCTCTGCAGAAGAGCGCTGAAGTTGGGCGGGTCGTTTTGCCTGGGCTTAGGGAACATGTACTCGTAAACGAGCTCGTCGACTGGTCTGCCCTTCATGTTGAAATACACGTGCTGAGGAGTTGCTGGGTTGAGCCGTGGGGTTTGTCGAAAAAGGAGAAAGCTGCTCGCGGTAGCTGGAACTGAAAAGAATAAGAACGACGAAGCCCGTAGATCGGAGCAAGTCGGTGGGTATTTAAAAAGGGACTTTCGAGGCTACTCAATGCGAATCTAGGCTCTAAATTCGGAACGCATGAGAACGTGTGATTGCGACTTCTAGATCAGGCCGGTCGTGGATTGGGTGCGGCTTAGCATCTGACAGGCCGACCAAGCCTCCCAGTCTACTTGGTAGGTTTGAGATGAGACTGCACTAACACCCACTGCAGAACTCAGGTTACGCTCCACAAAAGGTCCACGGAGGAGCCCGGATTGCGCCGTTCGTGCGAAAGGGGTCCCGAAAAAGGTTTAACTTGCGTTGTCACAATGTCGGTTTTAGTTTCGAAGAGGGCACGAGCGGGGGGGGGGGGGGGGGGGGGGGGGGGGGGGACGAGACGATAAGAACAAGCGGGGCAGTTTGAGAGAGGAAGCTAATGAATATTTTGGGTGCGCTTCAATGTGAATGTGGAATGTGAGGTGTTAGTTCAATCTTGAGGCCTAGTGGGGTTGGTTGTTGGCGCCAGCGTGAATGTGGGTGAGCGAGTAAGAGAACGAGATCGGGTCAAGATGAAACAAGGTAGGAGCAGCAGGAAGAGAAGAGAATGGGAAGGCCGAAAAGCAGGAAAGGGTAGGTGACGGGGACAGACAAAGTAAATAACGGGGAAGAGGTCTTGGTGGGTTCGATGTTGGGATGAGATCGGATCGAGGAGGGCGGCAGCATAAAATAGTTGGAAACTAGTGTACTTGTATTACTTCGTACTCGGAGACCGATTGGCGCAGGGGCAGGTGAGACCAGGAAGCAGATGGAAGGAGCTAGAGGCAAACCAGACTGGAAGGTAGACTGGAAGGTAGACTGGAAGGTACCTATTTCGTAGGCAGAAGGAGGCAACAGCGATGCTTGGGTGCACCTCTGTGGTGCACTCCGGACCTAGAGTGGAGACGGAGAAGCTGGGAGATCTGGAGTGCAGGAAGGCGCCTTGGGCTAACGATCGACTTGAAGGAGATATTGTACGTATGGGTACAATGGGTACGCCGGATATGGTGAGAGTTGACGTGGAAGAGGGGGAAAGGAGGTAAAGCAAAGAAACTGAAGAACAGAGAACGAAAGATGATCAGAGTCGAGAACTACGTGAGCAGCACAAGCACGAATCAATACTATTATTATAGGTCAGGAGTGACAAGGTTTTGCTCCTCTGTGCTTCTCTGTGCTGCGCTGGGCTGAGCAGGTGTTTCCAACAACGGATATGAGCCCAAAGCGGAGACCCTGGGAAAAAAATGCTGGTACGATAATACATTCCATTCGCTGTATAACACATAACAACCATGTTTTATCCCCTTCTGAGTATGACAGATGTGTGAGCGAGCCAGGTTGGGGATGCAGAATCGGAATCGGGACTGGAACCGGGGGGAAAGGGAGGGTGGCAGGTGCGTTCGAAGTTGGGTCTGATGTATTGGGTATTAGTACGACTGGTACCTGTGGAGCGCGCCAAAAGATGCGTCAATTGATGTGTGTTCGGAGCTTGCGCTCTTGTGGTTCAGTCTGGTTGGTCTGGGCTCGCCCGTCTTTGAAAGAGGTTTGCCAAACAAGAAAATGAGTCGAGTCGAATCGCAGGCCCCGACCAGCCAAGCCAAGCCAGGTCCTGCCGTCCTGCATCCTCTCCTCATCCAATTCTCTCCTGTCTCGGTGGCTGAGGTCTGTGGGCGTGCTGAGGCATGAGACAGGGTGGACTCCGTAAGACTGTGGAGGTTGAGTCCTCGGCCAATGACATGCGCCTGATTGCCTTGGAGGGGGCAGAGTTTGGGTCGTTGGTGGCACGGCGAGGGAACCAGCGGAAAGTTGCAGGGCAGACTGAACCGACCAGTGACGAGACGGTACGGAATACTTGTTCACACACACATCCACACATCGATTTGATGATGACTTGGATGACCATGGAGGGAAGTGAGGGAAGTGAGGGAACCTGAGCTGATATGTGATTGGGAAAGAGAATGCATGACGACAATGAACCCCTGGTCTGCCTGGCTGTTGGCAGTCTTAGCTCCTCCTATTAAAAAAGGCAACTTCAACGTTGAAGTCGCGAGGGATGACTTCACAGCTGTTTGGGCAGGCAGCCCGTCGCCCTGACCTGTGTGGTGCGTTGCGTTGCGTTGCGTTGCGTGTCAAACTGTGGAGGCGCCGAGGACCGTCTAGATCGGGTTCTTCTTCCTTGTGAGTCTAACCTTCACCACGACGAAGTCTGCAGCCCGCTCCTTCGAGCCAACTCAAGGGAAACAAGCCATACCAAGTCCTACCCTACAGCAAACAACAAAAAGCAAACCGAGAGCCGTCCTCCGCTCGAGAGAATTCAGCACGAAAGATCCGTCCATCCATCTTTTAGTAGCCCACAAATCGCTTACACAACTTCGGATGTTCAAATCACTTGAGGCCATACTCAACAGTTTGGTTAATATTACTATGACGTGCATTGCTATGCCTCAGGCCCAAGCCTTCGAGGGACGGAGACTGCTTCACGCCTCATCCAGCATCCGATTATGGAGGGGTAATCATATATCACAACACCGTGTGCTGGTAATCCAAATTGCCAATTGCATCATCAGCAACGATCAGATTGATTGTTGATGAGAAAATGACACCCACCCAGGTTTCTCCAGGACGGTATCGTGCACGACAATACCGCTCTTAGATTACCAACTAGCACCTCGCAATCTATAAATTATCGGAGGCCGGAAATGGGAATCCAATGGAATGGAGGGGGAGGGGAGGCACATCTGCATCTGGATCCGGTGGATGGCTGGCGGCAAGAACCTGACCATTAATGCAGCCAGTTAAGAACTGTTGTCTTCGATGGGCGACTCATTATTCCTCATGCTCATGCCCATGCCCTGGCTCCCCTCCCCTTAGGGAGTATTTAGATCCCCCTGATACTTGGTATGGCTGACCATCATAACAAGAACCCGACGACTCTACTCATAGGTCCTTGGGCTCGTTGCTCACAGACAGAACAGACAAGCAATACCCTCAGTACACCACACCATTGTCATGATGGTGGGGCATTAACTGGACAATAGGAACTGGGTCGTCTACTTGGAGAGTCGCTGTCCAGAAAAAACGGCGGTCAAGCCTAGAAATGTTCCTAGCGCCGCATGCGCACCAGGACCATTTCCGGATCTAGATTCTAGCAGAGGCCAAAGGCAAGTCCTTCAAGCATCACGGCATTGCCATTTTCCATGTTCTCGACTCGACCCGTCTTTCTTCCCCACCAACTTTTCAGACTGATCAGCTGAACCGGTCGTAACGGAGGACATACTAATTAGCTTACCTACGAAAAAAACGACCAGTCGTCTCAGTTCTGTGATGCAGATGCAACCGCCCCGCCTTCAATGTTGTGTCCTACCGTCTCCCTATCACTACGTTTCTCATGGGATTTATTTCGTGGTCCCTGGATCTCTCAATGCCACGAAGTGCAACCTACTCAACGCTCACACGTACGGAGTATTACACCAAGACCATCGCCGAGACCGTGATTGCCAGCTCGAGCCCTTCGGCCTTTCAGCAAATTCCAGATCTGCAACATCCCAGGATGATCCTCATCCCACCACTGCCCCTTCCACGCAAGCGACCGAACCAACTGACGTTTCCAAAACTATTTCCCTCTCACTGTGATTTAAATCCCGCTTCTAGTTTACGAAGTGCAAAATTAGCCCTCCCTCCTTTCCGATTTCACCCCCCCGGATCAAGCAGGTCTTTTTCTCGCATCCATCCATTTTGGGTGAATAAAACGAGGGCACGCGTTTACGAGTGGGAAAAGGGTGAGACAAATGAAGCAAACATGCCAAAAAGAAGAAAGAAAAGAAGGAAAAATAGTAATAGTAAACATCCCAAGCACCCAATAAGCAAGGGGTGAATACCAAACAAACCCAAACATCCCCAATAGCCGAGAGAAGAAGCGAGACGCCGTGCTGAACATCCACCGCCCGAGTTGCCCAGGATCTTGGGAATCTCTTGCCCCCCCTCTTCCCGCCCCCGCCCCGTCTCGTAACGATAGATCGTCGTCTTTGATTTTTCTTTTTTGTGCCCCTTCTTCCGTGAGGCGTGTGTGCCGTGACCCTATATCGAGGGCGTACTATTGCTAGATCCCGCTCCGCATCCTCTACCTGCTGATTGACTTGGATGAAGCAAGAAACGTCGCTCGCCTTACTTCGTCAAAGATCGCCTTGAAGACTGGTTGGTGTTGCTCTTCCTCGAGTACACAGATTTTTTGGGGCAGGACACGTAATAACTGCCCTCGCCATTCGCCAGGCTATTCGGAAAAGGTGAAGTGAGACCAGTCCTGCCACGCCAGTCCTCAGCGTTCCCCAGGTAAACGCCATGTAGAAAAAAAGTTCCTCATCATCATTGGATTTTTTTTTTTAACGTCCAAGAAGACTTCATCTAGCTATCTTTCTATAAACGGCGAGGCGAATCTTGGGACCTGAGTCAATCGTCGACAGATTGCGAAAATAAATACATCCAAGAACTGTACTAAACTTATGTAGATGCTCTCCGTATCTCCAATTTTGAGTCCGAGACACAAATGACCATCCTCACTATAACTCCGTTTTTGCCCTTTCATAATAATCATGCCCAAGTCGTATACCTATCGTAGCCAAATCGTAACATATGCTCGCTTCCCAACGCGTAGCTATGAAAACCTGTGAATGTGGCTGGTAGCACCAAAATCGTCGGGGGATGCAACAGTATCAACGCAAAAGTGGAAAAAAAGGAAAGAAGCAAAAAAAGCCATATTCCTAGTCTCTGCCATCACGATAGGCGTGCCCTTCTCTCCGCCTCCTAGGAGGCCCATGCCTCGGTGCACCTCTCTCTGCCTCGAACTCCATCCAATCATCCGGTGGGTGCCTCCTCTCTGCATCATGGCTTGTCATGCGCCGGTACGGACTCCCCCTGCGCGGCGCCGGCCGTAGCGGTCTATCGTCGTAAATATGGTCTCTCTCGCGCTCGCGCTCTCGATCCCTCTCTCGGAGGCCATCACCTCTATTTCGAAGTCCGTCTCTATCTCTCTCGTAATCGCGGTCTCTATCCAGATCATATCTCTCTTTGCCACGCGGCTCCGCCCTGAACCGATCTCGATCTCGATCCCTCTCCCATTCTTTCTGCCTACGCCTTCGCCCTCTCTCAGAAGAATCGGCGTCGGAGTCGTCGGCATCAGGTGAGTGTCGATCAAGGCGGTGTCCGTAGTCGTCATCGCGACTGTAATTGTTTGCCCCGTGCAAGTTTGTCCTCGATGAACTCCGCCGCCTTTCGGGGGTTCTTGAGAGCATGCTCGAGACTGTGTTCATCAGCTTATCTACTCCCCCAAATGGAAAACTCTTCCGTCTATCGTCGTGCCTAGTATCAACAGGGGGTCGCAAGCCAGGCGAGTAACCCCTGCGAGGCGACCCATGGTGAGGTGACCCATGGTGAGGCGATCCGTGTCCAGGCGGTACATGGCGGACGGAGGACCGCAGAGGGAGCTTGTGTAGCGTTGGATCGCTGCCATAAGTTGCTCTCGAGCGCATCGTCGGGCTTGGCGATTCGTCTGAAGGGATTATGACGGGCGCAACCTTGGGACTAGGCTTCCTCCTCAAAGGTCGTTGCCGGGGGATATCGGGGGACCGGCGCCTAGTGGGCGATGTGCGCATCGAAAGGCTCCTACGCCTCTGGGGGATGTGCTCGTCCTTGAACGTGGGAGAGACGAAGGTATCAGGATGATGCCTTGGGGCCGGACGCTCGGCAAAGACATAGTTGACGCCTCCAGCGCCTCTTGGCCGGCCCCTAATAGGCTCGCTCTCCGCCGACTCATCGCTGCTGCTCACGTGGACAGCTCTCGCTCGCCGTGGGGAGGTCCGCGATCCGGACGAACTGGGCGATTTCGTTTTGACATGTGGCCGTGGCTCTCGCTCAGGTTCTGGTTCCGGTTCTGGCCCCTCTTCCGCGGATGGGTCATGCTCCCTGAACGACTCCAACTTGTCCTCCCACCATTTTTTAATCTTCTTGTCGGGCTCACTCGGGAAGGCCTCGGCCGGTAGCGGAGAAGGGAACGGCTCCCCGGTATCGGGATGCTTCAGGTGCCAGTTTTCTACTGCGAACTGGAGAAGCGGAACGTTTATGGACGGCGACAACAGCAGCTCGACAGACTGCCATCGGACGAAGCCACGGGTCGTTAGAGCTGGTATGCACGGAGGTCTGAAGTCGTCTTCGGGAACTGGTTGTAGCGTGTGCTGGCATCCAATTGTACTAAAGATGTAAGATATCGTCTCGCCCTCCATGCTGAGGAATAAGCCTAAACGTAGAGAGAGTATTGCGTCAATAACCCCAACATCACGAATTGCAGACCGCAAAGGTGAGCCATGAATGGGATGATGAGTGGCGCTGACTTACTGTCATAATTGCCGCCAGCAGCACGGTAGTATGCTGCTATTTTCTTGGGTGTTAATTTGGTCTGCGTCTTATCGTCGATTTCCAAACTCTATTAAGCGCAAAAAGGTGGCGGTTAGTCGAGTCTGGCCAGCCATGTTGTTCGCTTTCGACACTGCCGCTGGCGACTGCCTCATCTCGAAATCAAGGGCTAGATCATACTATATACCGGGCGATGGCCCTCAAGAGGGCATCTAACGTCTCGGTCGGCTCCCTATCCTCCTTAAATAGATAGCCATAATAGGTCTTTGGGTCTGGTGTTTGGGACGCCATGTTGCTAGCTCAATCGTCGTTGCTGACGTCAACCCCACTTCGCACACCAGCGGATGGATCGCAATCGAAGAGGGATCCAGTGGCGGAGATTTCTGCTTGTAGTCGTACAGAGAGCTCTGATATGTTGAGAGATTCCCCGTAAGAAAAGAATTTCAAAAAGAGCGGGCGCCTTCAAATGAATAAGGAAAAGAAAAGAGAAGGATACGCTTGAGGGAAATAGTCAAAGGAAAGAGGGAGAATGTGCGGTCGGAGGTTCTGCCTGAAAAGGACTTGGTGCGATGGCGGGAAGGGCTGGACACTTACTTGTTCGTATGATGAAGGCGACGCGGGAACCTAAATAATCGCGGATGCAACCGTCGGGATCAGGCATTGGCCGTTGTCATCCTGCAAAATGTACAAAATGCAAGGACGAAGTGCAGTCCCCATCTGTTCCCTTGCCCGTTTCGAGCTCGGATTTGAAGTTCCCTTCCCTCTGCTGCCTGGATGCTGTTGCAAAGTGAACTTGGGCCTTTGGCTTGGCCTCGGGCTCATCCATGTGACGATGGGGTCTTTGTTGGCTGAGCGGGGGGAGAATGGACAAGCTCCTCCGGTCTCATCCTATTATGGATCCTGATATCGCGGATCTTGGCGCAGCAGCTGGAGAGCACAGGGATTGCTGGGTTCTGCAGTTGTGCTATTTCCAGCCGTCAGCCCACACTGGCGCTCCGCCTTGGTTTGGCCTGGCCAGTGAATAATTCGAGCTAAATCGTTGGCCGCGGGTGGCTTTGACACGTGCAGGCCCAAAACCAACCACATCCACTGCCACGGCCTGCGTCTCGCCCGCGAGCAATGATGGAATCGGCGTGGTGGCGGATCCCGTTCTCCAATGTCGTGGGCTACTGCGGGGGGCATTGGAAGCAGGGCTGGTCGTTGCGGGACCGCGTCACAGTCACCAGAGGCCGCCAAATCTCTGGTGACTCAGCAGAGCGCAGAATCAAAACGTCCTTGCCAGTTGCGTTTTCTCGGCAGTCACACCCGTGGCCGCAGCATTTGGAAGCAGCACTTGAGAACACTTGCATCTTGATTGCTCCATCCTCCCTCTTGCCGCCTTCTAATTTGTTCGACTGAGATCTATTTGATGTAATGATATGATAGCATAATTCTGGGGAGCTTCTTCCCTCGTGCCACTTCTCCTCAACGAGCCTAGCTAGATTAGGATCCGATGAGCTCTTACTCTGACTCCGTCCATTAGGTGGCGGAGGTTGGTGACCTCCGAGTGAGCTACTTTGATTTTTCGCCACGAGTAATGCTTCGTTGCCCTGCTTTCTTTCAAGTCATCCAGGAAGCTTACACAAGAAAGGGCGGCAATTCCACCCTCCATAAAAGGGGAAGAAGAGATGGGTGAGCCGAGGAACTCCCAAACATCTCCCTGGTTGACAACTTTGGGACGCCTCAGCCGCTCAGCCCAAGCTTCCAGCTCCATAGTGACATAGAAATTAATCACAGCTGTCTGACAGCGAGTCTTCGTTATCTTTCCCTCCATTTGTCCTCGACATCCCGACTGACTGTCGACGAGATTGGAAACTTCGGTGAGATTTGCACGATGTCCTCATTTAACACTCTCGGAAATCTGCGGGCAATCTCGAAATAAGACCGCCTCCAGACTCGATACCACTTCTCGCCAATCTGATAAGGTCTCACCCTACCTTTTTTTTTTTTTTTTTTTTTTTTTTTTTTTTTTTCTTTTTTTTTTTTTTTTTTTTTTTTTTTTTTTTCGTTTTCCTAACACCAAAACCCTCACTGCCGTAGTTGCCAGATAGCCTTCGAGGACAGAGCAGGCTCCAATGGGCAACGTTCAAAGCTGCACGCCAAAGAAATGGTTGGTGTCTTGCTCGTTCCGCAACTCATATCGTCACATTGTCTCTGTCGAGTAAGAGTGATTCGTCCTAGGTGGCCAAATCTAACGGCTGCTTGTCTTGGAATTTGTGCTAAAGGAAACATGCTTGAAGTGGAATGGAGTGATTTCGAAGGTGACATTGGAGGACGAGTCACGTCATACCCGCGCAGCAAGTCCATCACCAACGAGGTAAGATTGGGCTTCAAGCATCACCAGAGTCCAAGCCAAGGAGAACGAGACACGATTACGATTATTAGGAGCTGCTTAAAGGATCACTCGAGGACGAGTCATTCAATGGACTCCGTGTTCAGCGACTGGCAAATAGGGAACAAGATTATTTACATGTGTGTGATGGGGGACGGATGATAAAGAAACATAGCAGAACTAGATCAGGTTTGGTCGTTAGACGGACAAAGATAGACCTGAGGAACGTTCAATATGATAGCATATGTGAGCTCACCCAAGAAGCAAGTAATGGGCGTTCCAGCACCCTCGCCATCGGTAGCTAAGATAACCACGCGACGTTTAAACTGACCGAGGTGGCGTCGTGGACCAGATCCAACTTTAACGTCTTCCGAGGAAGGGGCTTAACTTTAATTTCAAATCTCCGATTGGCAGACACAAACTTTGTCGACGAACCTAGTTAAGGGTGGCCTTCCGTCCTGTCGGGAGGACCAAGCCTCCGAAACCGGGACAGGCAGAGACTCCGGGCAGGTTCCCTATTTGAGATCGGAATGTGTTCAAGGGTCGAATCGGGGCAGGAAAAGTCAGCCTGTATGGAATGACACGGGTTGACTCGGTTCGACTCACACGACAAGAGCGCGGGTATCTTTCGTTCTACATCGATCGATGGCAGCGCTGTTTACCTCTAACATCGACCAAGAAGAGAACTGGAAGTGCGGCCTTGACGATGAGAACATCCACTTCTCCGGCTGCCCCCTCGAGGAGAATCGAATCCTACAATATTGCTACTTCCTAACCTGTAACACAATGGAACTGCAAACCTGGAACTGTCGCAAGAGAATTGCTTCCGATACGGATAAGCCTGGAGCCCTGCATATCAGCGTCGTGCTTTGTAACCTCGAGTCTACTCTTTCGAGGATAGACAGTAGTCCTCTGAGCAAGGCGCAGGTACCTGGCAATGTCTAGTTCCATGATTCGTGAGCCAGGATGAACCTTCCCGCGAGAGCTCTCTGGATTGCTCACTAGGTCCGGAACCCAGAGACCGAAAGTACTGTTGGTTAGGAGATGGCTCGGAGACTTTGTTGACCGCAGGGTATCGTTTTACACCATTGCGGGAAGTGCATACTACATATAACCTTTGTCGCTCTCTCTCCATGCGGTTTCTTCCCGAAGGCTTTCAATTATCACCAGCTGCCTCACCCCATCGCAATGGCACGCCTGACCACCCTTCAGTCTTTCCCCATATTTCTCGCCTTGCGGGAACTTTCCACTGCTTAGCCTCACCAGAGGGGCGGCAGGCCCGGTCCAGCTCCAGCCCCAGCTCCAGAATCGACCCTGAGAGCACTCATGTCACTCCTGCGACTACTTCTATTTCAGAATCTAGCCCGGTCACAAGCACCTCTGCCCCAGACAATGGTCTACAAAGCACTGATTCTCCATCTCTCAGCGTCGAGACGTCTTCCACGACTCCTGTTGGCCTCAGTCAGTTTGTAGAGCTACGGGTTACTAAATCCAGCCTGAGCTCAGCGACGGTACAGGTTGAGCCAAATTCCATCAGTTTTCGCTCCGTGGAGATAGTCCCTCTAGAAGCTCAATCGAGCTCCACGTCGGAGTCTTCGTCTGCCCTCCCAATCAGTTCTTCTTCGAGCTCCATAGAGGAAGGATCTCAAGCACTTCAACGGCGGACCCTACTTTAGAGAGATCCACGGGAAGCGACAGCCATACAGTATCAGCTTCTACGTCTTCCATTTCCATTCCGGATAAAAGCTGCAACAACCAGGATATCGAGTACGCCATCTACTGGAACTCATACATCAACGCTGACCCACCCAAGTGCAGCACATTCTCTCCAGAAAATTTCTATTACAGCGTTCCTATATTCGTCGGAGAAACAGAGCGCATGGGCGTCGTACCCGGGCAACAGCAGGCAAACCAGGCCTTGAGCATCTACGGTGGTTCCCCCTCTCTACTCCTCCAGTACGCCATGGTCAACCATCGAGCCTATCTATACCCTCCCATTACTGGAGACTACGAGATTACCGTTTCATACTCGGATGACATCACCCTCGTCTGGGTTGGGCCTAATGCTTATACGGGCTATACTCGCCAGAACGCCAACCTGGAGCAGACCTATGTACAGGGTGGAACAACGGTCAAGACTGTCAAGGTACGCCTGGTGGAGGGATCTTATACGCCTTTCCGAGTCATGTGGGCCAACGCCCAGGCGGACCTCGCATTCTTAGTAGAGGTCAAGGCTCCCAATGGAGACATCATTGCTAACGGGGAAGTGTCCGCGCAGGGGTATCTTGTGCGGTTTGCGTGTCCTCCGATGAGAGATGTTACTCCCGACTTCCCAGCCTTCGGCGCGAGGGGTTAGACTCTCTTGTTCTTTGGCTGCTTTTCGCTTGTTAATCTATTGTCTCATAAACTTTCCGGACGCAAATGGTTGTGGTAGTTTAATACATTCCGAGTACACCTTCAAGCTAGCTTCTTTATTCCTACAAATGACTATAGACCAACGAAACCTAGAATACACTTTGTACTCTTGCCCGGTAAGTCACTAATGAAGATTAGCCGTCTCAATTATACTGAAATGCATTAGCCTCCATGAGTCCTTCAAGGTTCAGGTCTGGGACACGCAAACACAAAGAGCCGGTCCAGTTCCTTCCCCTTATTATTCTCAACAATCCAATCCTCTAACCTCTCAAACCCACCCTTCTCCAACACCTTCGCACTCGCCAGATTCGCCGCATCCGTAATTCCAATCATCCCCTCCCGTACAACATCACCTTCTTCTACATCCCCATCAACCTTTATGCTGCAGGTCGCCACCTCCACCTCCTCCTCGACCCTCGGCAACTGCCACCACATCTCCATGAACCCCTTCATAAACTCCGTCGCGTAGCCCTTCCCCCAGACGCTTGGATGAAACATATACCCCACCTCAGGCCACCCAAAGAAATCCTGTCTCCACAGGTTGCCGCCCATGCCGATGAACTCTCCCGTTTCCCGCTCGCAGATGGCAAAGTTGTAGGTGTGCTTGTCTTTGGGGGGTAGGAATTCGGCCAACTTCTTCTTTGTGGCTTCGATGTCCGGGTCGATGTGGCCTTGGCTTGTCCAGATCATGACGGACTCTACTCTCCGGAGGGCATGGAGAGGTTCGAGGTCATCTTCCGTGAGGGGACGGATGAGGAGGCGCGGGGTTTCGAGGGATATGCGGTCCCCGAGTGTGGGGTAGGGGGCGACCGGGAGGGTGGTCTTGACTTTTCGGCGTGTTATCACGGTGGGCTCCATGATTCTGTGAAGCGTACCTGCGTTTTGTATTGCTTGGAGTGTCGAGTGTTGATGTTGCTGTTGCTATTGTCTGTTGATGCCTGGACTTCTGTGTGAGCCACACTTGCGAGCCCTTATCAGACGGAGCGAGGTCTTTTATTGCTCGATTTTCCCTAGTTTCCATGCTAGGCATCGATCAATCAGAGAGCCGCGCCCTTGGCAAGTAAAACTCGGGTCAACTACGCCGACTAGAAGCGGGAACTGGAAATACCACCTTCCTAGAAAACGACTTATTGACGACTTCGGAACATGCCTCTATTCATATCTGCTTTTGACACTTGCCTAGGAATCACTCGAATAGATTGAAATTGGCCATCTACCTCTTCAATCATCCTTCGAGTGGCGGAGCTGAGAAGATAGATATTTCAGCTGCTGCCCGCCTTCCGAGGTTTCAATACCGGTACGTCTTGCTTCCTTCCATGCATCGAACCCTAAGAAACTCCCACTCTCTCCTCCCTTTTTCACAAAACCACAGGTGTCACTGGAGCGCATTACAATCGTAGTTTTGGTTCATTCATTTTTTTGCATGAATTGGTTGTGCCCATCCTAACATGGACCAAATGCAGATATTTTCCATGGACCGTAATGAACACCCTTCGAACCCTGACGAAAACAACCTGCCCCTGAAAAAAATGACAACAACCCTTAAGCGAAAGTCGAGGGGCGCTTGGCGCTGAAGAGCTTCTTGTTGTTGATCTTGGAAACACGGTGAGGAAGAGGGAACTTGAGGTTCTTGGTTACGAGCTGCTTGATGTATTGCCTCTTGACGTCCTCGGTCTTCTCGATCTCGACGACACGGAGAATCTGTATTCTTGGGTTAGTCACCCCAACCTCTCCTACTTGACGTCTAAAGCGTAAGGGGCCAGGTAATGACATACGTGGATGGATCGGAAACGGGCACGGTGGCGGGCAGCCATGTCGGAGTAGAGGGACTCGACGGCATCCGTCCTGGACATCTCACGGTACTCCTTGTACATGTTGTGGGTGCCAGAGCGGGAGTCATATCGGATCCAGATACCGAAGTTCTTGACCTTGGTGGGGTGCTTCTCGTGAATCTGCGAAAAAAAATATCATCCTGCGTGAGCCCAAGCCACATCAAAAAAATAGAGCCCAAAGCCATCACTGTGTTTCCGTACCTCCTTAATAGAGACGACCTCGCCGGTAGCCTTCTTGACCTTCTTGAGACCTCGCAAGAAGTACCAGAATCGGGACTTGGCGACCGCAGTGTTGGGGGCGAAGATGGTCATGCGGTAGAGGGTGGGGGTAGGGTTGGCCTCGGTGGGCAAGTGGCGGCCGATGACCTCGTACTCTTGAAGGCGACCTAAATCATGTCCATCAGTCTCAATGCATTTTGGCGCACACGATCACAATTTCTCCAGCCCTCCGGTTCGGCCCTCAAAACCAGGCGTCAAGCAACTGCAGAAAGCCGCCCAGGCTATCATATCTAGAGGTGATGGCGTTCTTCGTGCTCTCCTTGCAATTTTCCCCGTAGCCGCGGCTGAACTCGATCCAGTGTTCGAAGGACGCGGTGATTTGATTTGCTGGCCCTCAGCCTTCGAAGAAGTTGCCGACAATCACAGCATCGATTCGCTCGACTTGGGGCAGCGGAAATTCAAGGAGTTTCGAATTCGGCCGGGGATAAACACATCGAGGAATCGTCGTTGCAGGATGGCGGTCGCTTGAGAGGAAACGAGAGAAATTCCGATCCAGAATCACAGACAAACGAAAGAAACTGCTTACCCATCTTTATCGCAGAGTTAGAATTCCGAATACCAATTATTTGAGGGTAGGCGAAAAGGAAACTTACTTTGTCAAGTTGGACTGTTGGCCGATTTCGAGGGTTGATGTTGTGATGGCTTCGGAATTGAAGATTCACAGCAAGGTTCGTGAGAAAGCGGGAGTGTGGAATATTTTTTTGGGTGAGCCCTAACGCACCAGTCGGAGAAACTCAAGCCACCAAAAATTTCGTGGGGCATCCACTTGTGAACAGACGGTGTGTGGCTAGTGCCCTACTAGCCACAGAGACTTTATCTCCATGTGACTCTTTAAAGATAAAGATTTCGGGTCCCTGTGCACTGACCCTCCCGACTGAAATAGTGGGGCAGAAGCGAGAGAAGGTGGGCGACGGAGGCGCTCAGTAATAGTTCTGTACCCAGCCAAGCTTCTTCGACTTCGACGGTGTTTCAGTGTGACTTCAATGTTGGGGGTGCATTGTTTACTTCAGCCCAAGACCGAACATAATTTTGCCACATTATAACCTCGGAGTTGCCATTCTTCTTGTCCGTGAAATCTTTCTCGAATACGAACTTCTCACTCCATAATTCTCGCGCCAGAGCCATGGACAAGCTCGTCAAGGAGCTTGCTGACGCTCACGCATCAGGCAATGGCTATGTAGTTGCGCAGCTCCTTCTACCCTTGTCTCCGCCCGACCAGCCTGATCGGCTCCGGTCTATAGCTCGGAGCACAAATGCAGCATCAGTGAAGAAGGATGTCACTCGGGCAATGAGGAGGTCTTCCTACATCAGCAACTTAACGAATGAAGAGTTTACTGGATGGGTAGACATTCTTGCCGCGTACTGGAAGGCAGTGTCCGCAATTGTACCATTGGCTGAGCATATCAATGATAATGACAAGGTCCGTCCCCATATGTACTACTCTGGCAAGGAAGTTCCATTGTCCCACTAACGCCGTGCTTCAGGCTGCTTCGTGGACAAGAGTGTACGAGACCTGGAAAGAGCTTACGTCGACTGTCATCAGGGGTTATTCGAATTATGGTTTCGAGGCTTGGACAATCCCGTGTCTATATGTCATGGGAAAGCATCTGAGGCTGTATGCCATGAAGTCGGACCAAGAGAGGTCCAACAACCCCGCTGCAGATAGAGGCCCATCTTATGCGGATGATTTTGACCCTGAAACGGAAAGGAACGGGCAACTACGCGATTGTGAGCAGGTACTAAAGCGCATATTTACGCTCTGCCTGAGTGATAGGTATGTTTATTGGCCCCTTCGATGTCAAACAGAAGTGGAGCAGGAACCAAAGACTCACTCGCTCTCTTTTTTTCCAGGGCACCGGTCGAGACCTCGAGAAAATGGGGCATCTACTTCATTATCAATCTTCTGTTCAAGACTTATTTCAAGCTCAACTCGGCGAGTTTATCTAGGAATATCCTAAAGGCACTTACTGCGTACAAGGGAGACATGCCGCCTCTGTCTGCCTTCCCAAAGTCACAGAGGGTAACGTTCAAGTACTACACTGGCGTCCTCGCCTTCTTGGAGGAAAATTACAGGGAGGTAAGGAAACTTCGTCCCCTTATCGGTGAATAATTTGATCACGTCTGACTTGAAGATTAGGCTGAGGATCATTTGATGGAAGCGTGGCAACTCTGCCACAAGAATTCTATCCGGAATAAGGAGTGAGTACTGCAGCACTCCACGGTCCATGGACGCGTTGGCTAATTAGGACAGGCGAATTCTAACATACCTCATTCCTTGCCGTCTCCTGACCACTCATACACTTCCGAGCAAAGCACTTCTCGAGCCTTACCCCACCCTCCAGAACCTATTCCTCCCCATCGCTCAATGCATAAGAAGTGGTGATCTTCACGCGTTCGACGTCGCGCTCCAGGAGCACGAAGAGGCGTTTGTCAAGCTGAAGATTTATCTCGCGCTTGAGCGCGGACGCGACATTGCCATGAGGAATTTATTCCGGAAGGTGTTCATTGCTGGAGGATTCGACGAATCGAAGGAACCAGACGCTGCCCCGATCAGGCGCACTCGCATACCCGTAGCCGAGTTCCAGGCTGCAATCAACCTCAAGTCCGAGGGAGATAGGATTGATACCGATGAGGTGGAATGTTTCTTGGCAAATATGATTTACAAGGTACGTGTCATTTCATGATGATTGTTCTCATTGCCGCCCGTGACACTCATCCGCAAGGCGCCGGCCGGTGGGTGTGGGGACGACAATTCCCATTGGTCCACCTCACCGGGATGCCTTATACCCTATTGGCAATTTTGGCCCCAAATCTCCAGCCTTGTAAATAAATGGACGTCATGCGTTGTCTGCCTTGCCGATGACTGCGTCATTTCCCCAACCGTGCCTTTCGGTGTTGGCGTTGGCGTTGCCGCCTGAGGCGATGTGGCCCTGTGGTCCTGATATCTGAGGGCGAACCGACCAATCTTTCCGTTCCATTCGCTTCCCGTCTCGCTTAAGGAATGAGTCACTAACAAGCGCAATCATTCCATAGAACCTCATGAAAGGCTACATCGCGAGGGAGCGAGGCATGGTGGTGTTGTCAAAAAACGGTGCTTTTCCCGGCACAGGGGTATGAGAGAGGAGGGCGTGGCCCGATGAAGCCTAGCGGTGCATTCCTGCACAAGCGGCATTCGTGCATCCAGTTGGATGGTGTCTTCGTGCAGCTGGGGATGTTGAGATGGAGGGTGACTGGAGTGCAAACGTGCAGACAGATAGTCTCCCCGGCTGACAACATTCTTGTGTAATATTTTGTCTTCTGTTCCTTTCCCCCTGTCCCCTTTTTCCAGTTTGCCTCCCCACCACATGTCCCTTCCCATTCGAGAGTTGGGTGCATGCACGATCATCGGCTCAGTCAAAAAAAGGAATATACAAGGAGTTGGTCGTGTTTCGATTCCCCCGAGGCAAGGGGCAAAGAGTTGATAGCAAAAAGTTCATCATGGTATCACCGTGAAAAATGGCCCGTGTTTTACGCCTTCCTCGACGTGTATTCTTTCACGCTTGGTACAACCCGAACTCTCGGACTCTAACATCGAGCGCCCCCTCCGCGTCTTGGCTCCGAAACAATCCATTTTAATCCCTGTCGCTGAAAAGAGGGAATTAAATTAAAAAGAGAAAAAAAAAAATCACAAAAGTAGATCTATCATTCCCCATCCTTCCCTTTCAACATCCCCGGTCCATGCAAGCACTTAAACAGTCCCTCGGTTCCACACCCACCTTTCTCGGCGTCCCAGTAATTTAACCCCTTTGGGTTAAATGGCAATTTTCTCCTTTCTCATGAAAGGAAAACGTACTTTCTTTCGGGATAAAACGGGGAAGGATTCGGTGATGATCAATTTGTGAGTCATATTCGGGCAGATCGGTGTTCGCCTTGAACGCCTTGATTGTGCTGTAAACGGTGGGTATTGGTATCTGTTAGTGGTGGGTGTGACGGGATGAATGAACTACATTGGGGCTTTGGGGTCTGCGACCAAGATGGAGAAATGACATTTTAGAGTCACTGAGGTTCTAATAGCTGTTTCTGGATGTCGCGTTTCTGGTACGAGATGTTGTGACTCGGAATTTTAGTGTTAGAAGTGTCGATCTACATTTTGATGATTTTTTTTTCTCACTCCTGGTGAACCCACATTTACTTCGTATCAAGGCCTTGAACGGAGATTTAATGTAAATTGAAGTAACTTGACCAAGAGTAAAATGACGCCAAAAATAAGATGATCATCTAAAGATTAAGCCTCTGCACGAGGTAATGAGAGTCGAGAAAGGTAATATACAAGCAGAAAATAAGAAGTTGGAAGAAACAGAAAAAGGCATCCTGTGTAGAAGAGATCCAATCTGCTGGTTGCCTTCAACTCGGCAGAAAAACACATAACCGTCTCGGCCCAAGGAGGTATCATTCTTAATTTTCGAGACTTTCTGGGTCCAGCCTGCAACAAACAAACGCAATGACGAGGAAAGGAAACAGGGAGAAGAAAACACACTGCAGCAGTTCCCTTTAAGTCCAGATAGTCTCGACAATAATGGTACAGATCGAAAAGCAAGAGAAAGAAAAGTAGGAATCCCAATCCAAGAAGGAAAACCAAACAACCGGGTGGCCCAGATTGAGATAAGAAGAAAGAAGAACGCCATAAAATCCAAGAGTTGTAAGAAAAACCTAGATCGCCTCCGAAATGAAAAACGTAAACGCCAGATGCTCGTGTCTTGTCTTGTTTTGTCTGATTTTCGCAAATCCATAAAGCCCGCCAAACCTCTATAAGTTCGTAAAACAAGTGTGGGGTGTGACGTGGAAAGAAGAGAAACAAATAGAAATAGAGAAAAGATAAATCAAGAACACCGAACATAAAATCATTAAGTGTAGATTGTCAAGGAAAGGTCGACCCGATAGAGAGATGAAGGGAGAAAAATCACTGCACAGGAGTGCGTCTAGAAAAGGAAAGGTGTATGACTCTCTTTAAGAGTGTCGGCTGCTGCGAGGAGTGTTTCTAAAAGTCTCTGTGTTAGTTATTCAATCCCGTAACAAGATGCGTGTTTTCTTTGTCTTTCTTCTCGTACTTACGCGGCTGCCGAAATATCATCGACGTGGTTGCATAAGGCAACGAAGAGATCAAAGAAGAGAGGAGTTCCACCGTTCCACATTTCGAGCTGCATCGTACCACTTCGCTTGAAAGTACTGCGGCTCCGGATTATAAGAGCCAAGTAATGAGCACGCAACTTGGAGTCGCTGTCGGGAGTGTTGGCATAGGCGTATCGGGCCGACGTGAGAATCGTACTACACTGGATCCCAGATTCTATAAACAAGTTAGGATGTTTCGCCTTCGAGTTGGAGCGGAATGATGAACTTACGAAGACCCTGCTTCTTCAGAGCAATACGCTTAAGCTCCTCCAGACCATACTTTTCAGCAGAGCAATAAATCACGGTGTCCTTGAGAAGATCTCCATCAACGCTGTGATGAAAGATGGTCGGCTCAACACCACGGTTATCGTCGTTGGGAGGTTCCAGCTCCCACGAGTTGCGCCTCTTGCTGTGAACAAGGCGAGGATAATAATCGCCCTTGTAAAGAAATTCCAGCACCGACGAAAATATTTCAGGTTCTTCGTCGGGAAGTGCAATCCGCTTCGTGTTTCCGTCGGCGACGTTTCGGTGGAGGGCAGTTTGGAAGAAAGGAGAAAGGCAGAGGACTTCTTCGTGAGCGGCAAAAAGCCTCTGCTCGGCACCGACAACGAGGGTAACTACCGGAGAAGAAAGATGGCTGATGAAAGATCACATCTTAGTAAATGATCAGGTCAAAAAAAAGGGGTGCGGCTCATCGGGAATGAAAAACTCACTTCGTGATGGGGGTATCAGGTTCATTAGTCGTAGCAGTCGAGGCAGTTCCCGGCCTCCGGTGACGAGATTCATGCCTCCGCTTGGAAACGCCGCTCTCTTTACTAAAGGATGAACTCGATTTGTTCACCTTGTAACTCTTGGAGAAACTCTTGGTAGAGTCTCGACGTCGGTTTCCGAACATATTCATCGTCTTTTGAATTTAGACTTGACGGTAAATTTAATTCAAATCGAGGTGTAATAGAGATGCGGATTCTAAAAAGATAGAAAGAAAAGATGGAAAAGATTCGTGAAGATATCTGTGCACAAAATTTGGAGGCAGGGAGTTTTTAGGCAGAAAAGTCTATTTTATTGAGAATCGTAAAGAATGATGATTCGGATTTGTTGACCCGTCGGGTATGGAGATGTGATGATGGATTTATTTGATGTCGTGATGAACCTTACCTTCCAGGCTGCCAGGCTTCGTGTCTGGTCCGGATGAGAGAAGAGGAGAATAGATAGATTCACAGAGAGAAGGGGGGATGGTGTCTTATCTATATACTTGGAAATAGGACAGTATGTACCTTTTCGGAATGGGATTTTGTCACATCGTTCACACTACCGTGAATTAAAAAAGGGATGGATGGAAGGCGGCCCAAGCTACCAAATAATTTGATAGTTGGTTCTTTTCCCCTCAGTTTTCTTAATTGAGACGGAACTGAGGCTGGCAGTGCAGGGAGTTATAGTGCCGTGGAGTTGTCGTTAGAGTCTAGATCCTGGACACGTCCCAACGCGACGAGGGGCTAAGGAGGGGGTACATCGAAGAAGTACCGATCGCGACCCAAACACGACATCAGCTGACTTTTTACGGTGGGGCTCGCCAAATTTCGGTGGTGCAGGTCCCAAGCCGTCCCAGGCTGGAAAATTACAAACGGGGAACGAAGGCAACATCAAGGCGAGGTTACGAAGCAAACGGAGCCTAGCGTATTCTGTTGGTTGGGTCGGGGGAGCCACCCGGCCACCGCAGCGGATTCACAAATGGACCTCAAGGCAGGGGTGTGAGGCTCCATGGATCTTTGGGAAGCTCGGCGAGTCACACTCTGCAGGGATGTAAATAGGAGCAAGAAGTAAGAAACAAAAAAAAAAAAATTCTTTCTCGGTCAGAAAACACTTATGTTGTCCAATCCCTGCTGTCAAATCGCTTTAAACTTCACTTTTCGACGAAGGTAGGCGTTCCGTTTGAGCTCCAGCTAATTGGTCGATGTGTGAAAGATTTCTGTGTTTCTAGATTAAGATGGAGGGCAATGGCAGAGGATGGAAGTTCCAAGCTGTGACGACGTGACAATGGAGCTTCGTCGCGAAATTGTGAATTGAGATGGAGCTATCAGCCGTCCCACTAACATGGTCGCAACCCTGGTAGAGAGTGTTTGATCCATCTTCTTCCGTAAAACTCCGCCTCCGTACCCCGGCCAGCTTGGATGTTTGCCTAATATTCCAGCAAGAAACAAGTTAGAGTGGTTTAGATTAGACAGGGATTTAAATGGGAACCCCCATCGCCAGACTCGTACGAAGGATACTATCAAGTGCATTGACCAACCCGCGGCAGATGTCATCCCAGAACTATTATACCGAAAATTCAGCGCTGATTCCAGGACGGACACAAACTTTGGGATGGGAGGGTGCGTATGGTGTCTGGCAGCTTGCAACAATAGGCAGACACCGAGCTTCATGACGGAACTTTAAGGTTGAAGCTGATCATCTGCTAATTGTCTTGTGGAAAATGTGGAATGGGATGCGATAATCACATTAGTTTCTACTTATCTGCCTCGCACCAACGCCGGCAGTCCAGCGGTCCCTTTCCCGCACCCCCCGGAACTCTGAGATGAATTCTCAAGCTCCCTCTCACCGAAAAGAATGTCGAACCTTCCGTCCTTCGCGGGATGCGAATTATTATCGAGGTTTGGACTGGAAGCAATTGCACGAACGCTTTGAGGTTGTCATTTTGGGCATGCCATCTTCGAGAACTGGGAGCGTCGTGAATGTTTCCGGAATCACCGGAACTGATCATTAAAACCGATACATCTGGGACACAGATCGGAAAATATCTCAGCATTCGTTCTGTGATGGTTGGTGATAGTGCAAAGAACTGCAAATCTTTGAGGGGACGCCGGCTCACTTGGCGCAAGGCTTCCTATAGCGAGGTCTGTCTCCGGAATGGACTGGGTTGCGGCTAGCCGGAAACATGTCATCTCTCTCCCAGAAAAAAAATAAATAAATAAATAAAACAGTAAAAAGGAGACAGCGGTTCGCCGAAGGCCGGCGGCCCTCACTTCGTTTCCGAAAAGTCTTCAATTGAGTTGGCGACTGGTTCATCAGCCACACTCCAGCTTCTTAATCCTCCTGTTGCTGTGTAGATACTCTCATCTCATGGGTTTGAGGTGGGACGGCACCATTTACATCAATATTTACAGAACCCTATGGTTATTCCTTCCGGGGAATAATAACACAGCATGAAGATCGATATTTCCTTTCCACGATACCCGGAAACTGGAGATGTGCCGTTCTAAGAACCAGGACGGAAGATGAAGAGGATATCAGGGTAATGAGCCTGGTCAACAATCCGTTCGGGAACTCGGGTTGCAGACATTAACCGCAATCCCGCCAACGGGCTCGATGCACGAATAAGTGTCAAACGCAATTCTCTTCAGCCTCCGTCCTTTTTGGGAGTCCCAACAGGACGGGACTAAGCTCAAACTACGTCCGCTTGCTTCAACCTGCAGAATTTGAGGGTAAGAAAGACCACTGACTCAATACCTGCAGCTTCAGCTTCAAAGCTTTAAAGTGGTGGATGTCAACTGATACATAATTTCGACGGACAAGCCACGTAATTTTCTGGTCGCCAAAGTTCCAGCTGAAACCCCAATCTTGATGGGCAGCCTTGGCGAGGGCACTCGGCAAAATATCAGGAATGTCGAAATATCCTGGGAATCACTGCTTTCTTCTCGCCCGGCGCAATCGCGGAAACCTTGGTAACGAGTAACAGTAAGAATACCGTGAGACACCTCGTATTGGTTCTTGGGGGCTGGCGACCTCCGACCGAGAAATACATCTTACTCCCACCCACTCAACGGCGACGTGCCTTGCAGCTCTCCTCCCCCATGCATGAATCGGAGCGCACCTGGTTGCGAAGCTGTGTGGGTGGATAAAATAGCGAGATGAGAGTGCCGTCCTGTGAGTGAGAGTCCTGGGCCCTCTCGCCACCGACAGGAACAGTATTTATAATTCACGCAAAACGTCAATTGATTTTGAGTAACGATGGAGACTCCAGCCTCATCTGATGAGACGAATAGCCTAGAAAAGAAGAAATAACGTAGCGGCCATTGGAGAAGCTGACTTATTGTCAACGACTGTTCCTGTCGACTCACCATTGCACATTGTCCGACTGATCACCGGTTTTATAGACAATGCGAGGCCACCCATCGAGCTGCCTTTACATAACATGCGCTCGTCAACAGGCACAAGGATCAACTCGCTTCTCTACAGCATGCGAGATTATACAAGAGGTGAAGGATCTACTTCGTGGGGACACTAGTATCTTGTCTCACGAGAGTCCAATTTTGGCTTGGAAGTAGCGTGTCGGAGAATAAAAAGCATTCATCCCCATCGTTGATACGGATGATAATTAGAATGGTCTTGTTTGTGACCTCCCCCTTCCGCCTTCCATCTAAATCAGCAGGGATAGACTGGTGAGATATCAAGTCCGGACGTTACGTTATGCAGCTGCACTTTGTGATTCCGGCAATGTGCCGCATTTCCACCACCGGCATGAAAAAAGCATCGTGTCCGGGGCTCATGGGCAGAAAAACCAACTTTTGGGTCCTTCTTGGGGTTTGGTCATTTCCTCGTTCAGGTGTGGCGGCGAGCAGCGACTTCCCAGCGACATTCTCCACCATGGGCGCTGTGAAAGAGAAATGGGCAAACTCCTTGTGCAGTCCTTGCTGGCGACATATTATTCAGGACAATTGGACTGGGAGACGTCAACAATATCGGTACTTCGCACATGAAGACGTTGGCACTTTACGACCTGTCATATTTGATCGCCTCTTCCTTCCCGATGTCTCACTGCCGCCTCTTGCCCATCTCCCCTTAAACTACTTCATAGGGGGTTCCAAAAGACCACTCATAGCGATCATCAGGCCCAGGGCCTGCTGTTTGTAGGCTCCCAGATGTGTAAAGTCGTAGTTTCGCTTCCATTGTCCCACTTTCTCCAATTGCCCCTCGCGCTGGAGTATGACCAGTGTTAGCTCCTCTCCCATCCACAGGACCCTTGTGGTGAAGTAGTTGATAGGTTTGGTATCAATATGCTGTGTTTCCGAATGTTCTCGAGAAGTGTGAAGTCAAGATGAGCGGGGCTGCAGGGTGGCTATGCTGGAGCTACGAAGGAGTTTAGAGGGGTTGAGAAGGCAAGTCATTGTGCCTTTCTTCGCATTGGAATTGATGTTTGGGGGTTAGGGATATCGGACTGGGTTCGTCCCGGCGCTGGCTGCTCATGACCTCTGGAATTGAATCTTCAGTGGACGGTAAAGTCGCATTGAGAAGCTTTTAATAGCACGCAGAGTCTCCTTGCAGAACAGTCAACTAGCAATGATTGGCTTGCTTAATAGAAATGGCAGGGAATTGATGGTTTCTGCAAGGCGGTACTTTGTACTTTGCCCACCCGAAGACGGTTCTCGCTGCGGTGAAGAATCCGATGCTGACAATGTGGTCGGTACTCGGCCCAGGGCTCTCCCCTCCCTCGCTTCCTCGCCGTCCTCGTACTTCGTGTACAAGCAATTGATATTGATCCCTCTGTGCGGATGCGGTGGCTGCACTGGGATAGGCAAGGTGCCATTGTCGTAACATTGTAGTATCGTATTGATTCGATGTGTGCCTCATGCCTGAGAGTGGGAAGTCATCCTGTTGCTTTGATTGATTAATCCTTCTTTTTCCTTCTTCAAGACGCCGTTCTTGATATTAATCTCAGGACTTGAGAACGTTGGTTCTTGGGGCTGAAGCTATTCGACTAACGGTCCGTGTGTACCTTGGAAAGTAGGATCCGCAACCCCGGAAGACCACCCACCAAACCAGCAGAATACCATCAATGACAATTGGGTGCCCGAATCGTGCGCTAGCTCCTTCCCCATCCCCATCCCCATCGCGTCATGCGGTCCGCTAGTGCAGTTGTAGAAGTGGAGTGTCTTTACCACAATGCAGGCCCAAGCCTGGTAGTTTACCTACACAGTACTTCAATGTTCCTTCCGCCTGTTGTAATCGGCACGCCTAGACGCCCAGACGTTACGAAGTAGACCTTGCCTGGCTGCTTTCATGAAGGTACTTGATGGACTCAATCCGGTAAAGACCGGGGAAGGCCCTGAATATAATCAAATACGATATTACTCGACCTCGCCTTCCACCTCCTCAATCCATCATCGATCAAGGTCAATTCCTCCTCCTCGTTTATCATTCCACGGATTCTGCCACTATCCTTGCAGAGCGGGTGCTTCTCTTCGGCTTCATTCTCACCGCTGGGCTTTCTTGCCATCTCTTCGCCCTTGGTGATAACTCCTTTCTCCCGAACCGACAGCACGAGGCACTCGCGATTTCCATGAGGTGAATTTAACAATCAACTACGTCTAGATGGATGCTCTTGTCACGGAGTTTTCTCTGGATCTGTCGGTTTATATCAAAGCAAAGCATGGATATGTCTTTCCAATCCGTTGATGGTGATCATCCACTCTCTCTCATCCCGTTGCCATCATCACACATGGTTCCTCCGTCTGAGGAAGCTCCTCCACCCCCCAAGCGCCGTCGAAGTCAAGCTCATCTGACAAATTGCTGCCGGACCTGCCGGCTCAGGAAGGTATGTTCGTGGCTAATAAGCCGAGCTTCTTTCGGCTTGGATCGCTACTCGTCAGGGACGGTCTGTACGCAAGCCCTGCTTTATCTTCGTCTACCACTCGATATAGCCTCTATCCTGCCCTGGGTGCTTCTTGCGCCCTTACATATTTTCTATTGAATGTTTTCCCTCTGTATTTGCTACTACTTCCTCCAGCTTGAGTTAGCTATGAGACACATCATACCCATTTATTTCGTAGCATGTACTCCCTCTCCGTCCTTCCTTGTCTCTCATCGGTCATATGCAACGGCCCGCTCGAGACCCGCTCGAGGCCCTCCTGCGATGCCCCTACCCTAATATTAGCAGCTACTAGGCGCGCCTGGAAGCTCTTATTTCCCATTCAGCTAACACCAGACCTCGGCTGATTAGGTGAAATGTACCGGTAATCCTGGTGGCGGTGAGGCCTGCTCCAACTGCCTGAGATTGGAGCTTGCATGCAGCTTCAACAATCCCAATGACACTCCATCTAACAATACGGGTAAGATAGCGACAGTACCAATTGGCTGACACTCTGATTCCCTCCCTCTCATGCGACTTCGAATGAGCCTAACCCCTGTGAAAAGTCTCCCGCACTACACCATCTCGGAGCCATACTGAGGCAGGTACCCTCCGAAAGCGGGCACAGAGGGCATGTACGGAATGCCACTCCCACAAAACGAGGTGCTCTGGGGATTTGCCAATGTGCAAGAGATGTGCGGCCTCGAACCTGACATGCGAATATACGCCGGCCAAACGACGCTTTCAAAATGTTCCCATTAACGTGCAAGGACAGGAGAGCCTCCCAGCGCCGTCTCAATCAAGCACCTCATCGGAGCCTACATCGCCGGATTCTGACGAGCCAATTCAAGCCACTGCCGCTACAATGCCTCCGATTCAGTTTCCTGACCTTGCTAGCCTCGTCAAAGAGTGAGTCGATGGGATGTCTGATTGTGCACAATCTTATTGCTAACCTGTCATAGAAATATCCTTGCTAACAAGGACCTAATTCTGAACCACCTGGATGCCTACTTTGAGTACCTTTATTGGATGCCCTGCCTCGGTTACATTCACAAGTCGACTATTTACGCCGAGCTGGAGGTAGGCAGTCACAAGCAATGTCCCTTGAGCCATCCCCTCATCTGCCCGAATGTAGAAAGCTGGCGTGTTGCCTATTGCTTTTGCTAACTCCCACGTAGGAGGATAGACTGCAACCTTCCCGTGCTGCTGCCATATGTTCCGTTGCAGCTTTCTTCGTTTCTCCCGGACCAAAAGCTGTGGCCTTCGCTCAGAGATGCTCGATGCATGTCGAGTTCCATATATTTTGCAATATTGGAAGCCTTAAAGAAGTCAATCTCTACCTCTATTCGTTTGACATTCTTCATAATCATATGAACGGAAAGTATGCGAAATGTTGGCAACTCATAGCCAACGCGTGCCGTCTTATGCATGGTCTCCAGCTCAACTGGGAAGTTCCTGGTTCCAAACGTCCGTTCCAGGAACAAGAGTGCGCAAGGAGGTTAGCTTGGCATCTATTCAACTTTGACCGTATTTTTGCTGAGGGCTTCGAGGCCTACGTTTGCTGCCGGGAGGATAATATGAAAATCCGGTTACCCTGTCCCGAAGATGCCTTTAATGCTAACAAGGAGGTTTTCGTCGAGCACCTAAACGACAAGCCAATGAAAGCCTGCATTCTTCCCGGATTGCACGGCTACCAAGTGAGGATGGTGAATATTCGTCATCATGTTCTAACGTGAGTTGCCTTTCTTTCCTCTTTTTCCATGTTTGTTTTCCTCTCCCCGCGTCTCTAATGTATAAGAACTCTTAGGATGTCGAAAAAGTTCGCCTCTGGGCCAGTATACCTCCAGCGAGAGAGATGGGAACCGTCAAAAGTCATGGAAGATGTTAGGAGGTTGCAGTTGGAGCTTTCTAGCTTCAGTAGCTCCTTACCGGACTACATGAAACTGTCAGACCAGAACATATCCCGCTGGCTGCAATCAAAAGAAAAGCAAGTCTTTGTCCTCATTCACGGCCTCCTTTGCACAGCACATATCGACCTCTACCGTTTCTCACTGCCCGGTATCCGGGAACGAGGTACCCCAGATCTATTGAAGAAATTGCCGCATGACTTCATAGTGAAGTCGCAGAAGCAAGCCATAGCTCATGCCATTACTCTCGCTCGGTTTTGGGAGACGATATACAACCAATCGAAGGCAATTCAGCGCGGGAAACTCCTCTTAATTGGCGATTATAATATTGCTCCCCTTGTTCAGCAATGCGCCAAGGTTCTCATGACCGCAAAGCAGCACGAATTATATCGAGATTTGACGTCTCATAGCACAGCTCCCTTATGGCGGAACGAGCCTGCGGATGGCCCTTCGGTCCGTAGACTGGTCGATTCCTGTCTCCGTATACTGCAGCCTTGGTCCAAGGTGATACCGTGTGTCAAGTCTCGAGTAAGTTGAGCCTTCCCCTTCCCGCATCAACATATCCCCCCACGCTGACACGGCCGGCTGGTTTGTTAGTATGATGAACTCATCAAGAGTGTCGAGGACTTCGACCGGACAAGCAAGTACGAAGAAGAAACGAGCCTGAAATTGGCGAGCAGCGATCCAAACTCTGTTAGGAGACTTCCGGGGCCTCATTACATCCTTGAAACCGCGTATATGGCCGAGGCCCAAAGAGACCAGATGAATGCTCCTCCAGTTTCTCCAGCAGTGTTTGCTCGGTTTTATACTGCCGCTCTGCAAGAAGCTAATTCCACGCATGACCCGTATACTGGCCTTGACGCCCCGGATACTGACTGGCGGTCGGAGTTTTGCCCACCAGGGATGCCAATCGTACTGGCCGAAGCTAGGGGCCTGCCCATTGAGCAGCTCGATATCAATGATCCACCGAACCGCCTCGAAAACACAGCGACCCTCATGGCAGACACACCTAGCTCAGACACCGGAGCCGGATCTCGGGCCGAGGCCCTGGCTACCACATATCCCCATACGCAAAATATCCCTATTCAAAGCACACATGGTGCCGATTTCCAGATCAATTTGGGGGCGATGGCGCCGCCTAATCCTTTTCTCGGCTCCCAAAACATGGTACACCAACACCAACCAATACCATACTCGACGGCGCCACCCGCACCACCAGGACATAGGTTTGGTCCCCACCTCTATAACCCTTTAGGGGGTCCGATGGACCCGCAAACACTCCAGCAACCTCGGCCATCGCCCCATCAGTATCCTCACAATCAATGACTGCCTGTTGGCAGAAATAACTGCGGCTCTATGACGAACCCAAGGGATCCAACGAAAGCACATGGTCTTCGGCGGTGTGGGCGATAACGGGCTTCATAGATTGGTCTCGAAGTCTCGCCATTTCCGAAACGGAAAAGAGCATTCCGAGTGTCTCGAATCGGCAGCCACTTTGGTGATACATGCCACCGCCGCCGAGCGTTTATGGTGGAGGATGCATTTAATGGTAGTCACCGTAAAGGTGACTCTGCTCTCAGGAGCTAGCCTGGTATCTTCAGCATGGTTATTCGATATTCGTCGTCTCCATTCGCGACAAGAGTAAAATTTTCATCACCAATTATCGGAACTGCCATGGGTAGTCTGAAAATAAGAGTTCCGCAGCCACTAATTGCTTTCCGATCGAAGGTGCCTTGAATTTGAACGTGCCTATCGAGAGGAAGAGAATGGAGGGCTGCCCAGACTTCAATCGAACCGGCGGGAGAGTTATATTGATGTTTAGAGATGGCATACGTGTCTGCTTGAATGAGGATGGCCGGAGGGAATGATTTATAATACCCATAACTGACACAGTGGTTTCAAGGCGTTGGCAATTTAGCGGCGCGTCTGCGGAGGGCAGAGTTCTAGAAATGCCCCATAAAGAGGTTTCTGGCGGCAAAGATTTGGGATAGATCCCGTCTTTTGGACACGGTCCGCATACTCTCTTCGCCATATGATTCTGGTAGTCGTACTGCCAAGAGGGTTACAGACCGATCTGAGCGAAAACCCCATGGAAATATACGGATTCCATGACCGACCATGTGTCAACGCGATGCCGTCAAATATATCTTAAGACAGCTACCGAGGAGACAGAGAGCCACTGAACGATGCCAATCGAGGTATCTCTTTAAGGAGCGAACGCGTTATAAGTACGATCTCTTGAGAGGTTTCGCGAGCTAGCCGGCGCGTGATTTGGAATTGACGCGAAATCACGTGATGGTTCCCAGCATTCTTGGAGGGACAAGAGTCTCATCCAATGTTTCACTTTTCATGGCTTGTCGAATTTGATATCTTCTCACCCGGTAATGCGAATCTGGCCTTTTGATACAAGACCCCCGGTTTCGTCAGTATCCGTTCGAGGGATCGGACCTAACAAAGCCGTGGTGCGTTCCGGTGTTGGTTCCATTCATTCTCGGCTCGTTAACGACTGCCTCAAGCGACATGAGCTGACGTGGAGGACCACGTACTTCATTCGAACTCGAGGACTTGATGAGGTGTTGGGCCCGTCAAAGGCCACGCGCAGGGGATCGTTTTTTGGTCGTCCTATCCATGATCCACGATCTATCCCGAGCCATGACACCTCTCGTTATAGAATACATAGCAAGTGCCTTTATGAGAGTAGTTTAGTATGAAGAGGAATCCATCTCCGCATCGCCCCTGCATCGCGGCAATTGGAATGGTTAAAATTCCCCGACACGCCTAGCTTGTCGGATATAACACCATTATTATGCCATGTGTTGCCCCCTTTCATCTATTTACGCACGCTACTACGTTACTCCTTTGTCCGAATGCCTCGCTTTGTCGATCTCTTCGATGAACTTACGTACGTGCGGATGCGCGTCCTCTGATGCTGGACATTGCAATTGATGATCTTCCGAGCCGCAAGCCTTCGGCGGATCTGTCGGTGTGATGATTTTGCCGTGGTGAGATCAAATCACCAGGTGTCAACTACGCTCTCACCGCGGCTGGCACCTTGGTCTTCTTTCAACGGCTTCCATCTAGCCGGGCTGGGGCCTAACTTGGAATTTCGGGACTAACCTGCTCAAGAGTTCTTTGATATTTGAAACCCCCGCTCAATTAGGGTCTCAAAGGCACGAATCGAAGCAAATTGGCTGGCTTAGTCGGGGCCCGGCAGTTTGACTCTCGAGTGCGCTCGTCGGCCATCTCCTTGGCGACTCCTCTGTCCCCGCCTGTCCATTCTGTCTCCATTCGTCTCCTCACTCGGTCAGTCTCACCACATGTTCCATTACTATAATAACCTCGACTTCGCCTGCCGTATACGAGATGCGGCTGCTTATGTTTGTTTCCCACGTCTCAATATATTTCAAATTAATCGATGTGCATTAGTTAAAATTCCCCGGGACAAGTCTCGGTGCACGTCTTGAGGATCCCCCAGGCCTTATTATCCGTCATATTTCGTGACAGCGGAAGCAGAGAGCTTCGAGACGAACCAAGCCGTCTTCCCCATAGGTGGAATTACTTTGTCCGGCCTTCCAGCGGCAAGCACTTGAGCCGGACCCTCTGCATATTGATCTGCAACCCAAGTCATACGCTCCTTTTTGCTGGACAGATAATAGAAGGAGCCTCGACGCGAGCCGCTGAGCCCGGTCGCAAGCCGCGAGGGGTGAACCCTTTAACCTCAACGTCACTCCGCGATTTGGCAGCGGCATGGGTGTCATCTGGCAGCGGCCAAGCCCGCCCTCACACGAGTGGCACAACCCCAAGAAGATGCCCATTTCGAGCCGTCACCACTCGCGCCTTGTTTCCGGCCAGTGTCCCATATCTTTTCGGTCCTCGGGTGAAAGGCAAAGCTCAAACCGCAATGCATGATACAACCTGGCACCGCCGCCGAGAGATTCAATTTTAATTGATTGTCTGATGTTCTCGCCCGCGTTCACAACCACAATCGAGACGCGTCCAGGGATGGCAGGGTGGAATCGAATCTTCCAAATCAGCATACCCTCATTTGATGACAGCACGGCTGGTGTACTTGGTCCTCTAGATGAACGCCGGCTCGCTGAGGCGACACATACTATGCCGACGAGGTATATACAACACGAACGAGGCGACCCTAACCCCTTATGAGCCGCAGAGAGCCAGGATTGAAGCTGGAGGACTAGATATCCGAGATCGGTTATGGTATTGTGTCCCAGATCGACATACGGAATATCGTATCATCTTTTGAATAACTTCTGATTCTTTTGCGGCCTCTCCCCCTTACCCCTTCCAAATCCGTAGTGGGCCACGGATGGAATCGAGGGGTAAGGGCAATAGCCAAATGAGGCATGGCCCCTCCACAACTTTCCCTGTCTATCCTTCACACGGAAGTGGCAAAAGTCACTTGGCCGTTGGCGATGGGCCCTAAACGTCCGGGATTCGTACGCCAGCTGGGGTTTGTGCGAGGGCATGGCGTAAGCCCCGAAGGTGTTCCCCTCTACTGACTGACCTAGTCTATAATCCGAGCTTTTCAACTTTCCGCTGTGGTCTTGTCAACTGTCTGTTTGAACTAGTCACCAGGTTCACAGACACCCTGTGCCTTGGTGTCTTCGGGTTCTGGTTCGGGATAGTCTCTCGTTCGGGCCTACAAGATCGCCGGTCTCTTTATTTCCCGTTATTGCAAGAATAATAGTGCCACAACATGGCCCCTGGTACGGTTATCGATCTCTTCTGGGGGTTGATACTTTCTGTCCTTGGCCTAGGACGCACTGTCCCAGGATTGCTCTTTCGGCGGATCAATGCTAACGGCGACCCTTTATTGCCACCGTCCGAACGTCCCGTAGCCCAAGTAGGACAGGCTCACATGTAGAGCGGGTGCGGACTTGAGACGGGTGGTCCTAAAGCCTGATACAACTCGCATTCCTGGCCTCGCTTATCTGCCATTCTTCCTGGGCACCGAAAATCTCATGGATACTCCGAAAGTATCCCAGGCGTAATAGCACCCTTAGGACCGTGATCGACCCTCTTTTTCAGAAAAGTCCTATCGACTTTGTCTACCTCGGAGACCCTCATATCGGACCTGACCGCTCTTGAATGAACGCCGGATGGATCCCGACCCGCTACGCCATGATGAGCTATTCCCATCTAGGGTATTTGATGTCTCAGTCTACAAACCTAAGGGTGCTCTCAGCGCTAGGACCGGTGAGAGGAGGGGGCGTTCGTAGAAGACCGCTCTCTTTCTTTCGCCCCCGCGCCCCTCCGTTGTAAGTGGCTAGCATTGATGGTCAATGGCTTGCCAAGGATCGACGGACACTCTGGGGAGGGGGGCAGGTCTTTTTGATACACAAGCCACTCTTCTCGATCTCACCTGAACTTTGCTACTTTGGACGATGAGGGCTGCCACTTAACCTTTGGTCATTTCGACCGGAATAGCTGTCAGTTGGCCCGCTACGACCCTGAGGTCATGGGTCATGAACCTGTCGACAAGTATCAATTGCATGGAGGGTGTGCCCAGTTCCCTTGCTTCCGACGCCCCGTATCAGACATACTTCCCTATGTACCGCTCTTGAAAGATACGGCATGCTCTCATCGACAAGGTTGTTGCGGCTTATGCCTTTCTTAAACCATCCTTCCCTCTGATTGCTCATTTTTCGAAGGGCTGTGATCATGCCCGGGACAGGCATGGCCACGCAGTATGAGAGGGGCTTAAGGGAAGTTCCTGGAGGAAGTATCGGAAAGTTTCTCTGTTCCATGGTGTGGCAACACCTAGATAGGAACAGGGCCTCGGCGGCCCCTCCTTTGCCCCTCCTCCTCGTCTGTCATGATTGCTACAGACTGGTGTGTCGACTGGCTAGGGGGCGTCATATCGACACGCCTAACTTGTCGTCCAGCGGGGAGTTCTTTCTTCCCGCACCAGTGAAGGTGCTAGAGGTGGCTAGTGGCAGCTAGCAGCAGTCTGGGCGAACAATCGACGCCGTGCCGCTTTGACATAGACAGCGGGGGTTTTATCCATTCCCTGTTTTCGCGGACACTTGTCAGCTCGGGTAGGCTAGAGAAAGGGTACGCTACTTTGATCGACACCATTGAGTTGTCATGCACCCTGGAAAGTCAAATTGTGTCCAGACGCCTCTCTCGCTCTCTCTTCACGCTGGTTCGGTTGGATGATCATTAGAAATCTCTCCGCCACTTACTATTGAGTTCTCCCGACCCCGCTGTGCCATGCCACTGCTGTGTAGTCGATACATGGTCATCCCTCAGTGATACTCCATAAGGGAGGGTTCGAGCAAGCAGTGGCTCTATGGGAGTGATGAAAGTCGCGGACGGATGGACGGATATAACTCCCATCTCCATCGTCTATTTCCGCCCTTGTGTGCTGCCTACTCGACGGTTAAAGAAAAACGACGTGGCATCGTGGTGTACACATCTACTTTGACGTTGATTGACAGCGGTACCCTTGCAACTCCCGGCGAGGGGAGCATGTCTGTGCTTTTGTCAAATCCAGCCTAACGTTGGAATCTGTAGACAGGACCGTCTACGCGTTGGTGGAACCTAGAGTGAGCGTTTCGGCTCCATGCTCTCCGAGACGACCGAACATCAGGAGAGCCTCCCCCGACGAAGGCCGAGTTCAACCAATACAAGGTAAAGGTCGACATCATCTGCACCACTACAGGAAAGCGAAAAACGACCCCCGACACGCCAAAGGGTGTCTAAACGACGCCTCAAAACTCACCTACCTCCACAACCGCACCTTCTGCTCCGGTGACAGCGGGGAGGAAAAGCGAGATACGGTCCTAAGTCCGCTAGTCACTATGGCCTTAACTCCCTCAGAAAAAAAACTCAGTTATCTCCCGTCGTCTTCACTTCTGCCCTGCTCTGAAGCAGATATGTGAACCACGGTGGGATCGTATCTCTCTCTCCCTACTCCCCCCGAACATGTCCCGAGTCTAAATGACCCAAGAAACATATCAAAGTTTAAACTCTTCGCCAACTCTTACCCTTTTGAGAGATACAAAATCCACCGACCCAAACTTCTTCTAAACTTAAGAAGCCCTTCCTCTTCCGTTTTCCAAATCAGGTCAGGCGATTAGAAACCCACTTGCCTTCGAGAAGCGAAGCGTGGTCGGCCCAGCGTGGGAGAAACCTTATGGCCCCCGACAATCACGCTAGACTTGGCAGATTTCAGCACGTTCGAAGCTATGAAAGTATAGCATTTGCCTTTTTTTCCTCTTTTGTACAAGGGCGGGGAGGGAAACGTCTGAAGTGACCAAAAAGCGAAGAAACGAGTTTCGTGAAAGGTGGATACCAGAAAGTTTTCCCGCCTCTCCTCTTGCTCTTGATGGTGACAACGAACCGCTGGAGCCTGCTTTCTGTCTTTCACTTTTGTACACTCTGCTACTTCTATACATGGAGGGCCTGGTGCGATTGTTTTGTTTGGAATGGATGGTTCGGATCCGTAGAAGGGATATACCTAATTTTTTTTTTCAACTTTCTTTCTTTTCTTTTTTTTTTTTTCTTAGCTCGAGAGGCGTCGTTCAGCCTCCAAACCATTTTCGTGACGTCGGCCCAAGCGAAGCACGCGGTACGGAATCATAAAACGAGAGAAGAAACGGTGACTGCTATGTAGGAAGAATTCGATAAACCGGATATGTTCTTTTTTGGCTCGGATAATGGTATATCAAATTGTGCCTGCAAAGCCGCACACCCCCCCTCTTCCAAATTTCATGGCAATCTCCCCAAGCCTCCCTAAACTAATAACAAAGGAATATAACCCTGAATCTTGTTCAAACGGGAAAACTGGGAAATTTGGAGAGGAAGAAAAGCGGCATAGCCTCTATCGAATAGTGTTGGATTGGATTAATTGATGTCTGATCTCGACAGCCTCCGACCCAAGCAAACACACAACTGAAAGAGAAAGTCTGGGGATAATAATATATCTTTTTCTTTTATTTTTTTTCTCTCCCTCTCTCTTATTGTCCAAGAATTCTTTCCATTCGAAATAAAAGAGAAAAAAAAAAAAAAAAAAAAAAAAAAACTGTCCCTCTATACATGAGTCCTGTATCCCATCCAATGGCTGGCGTATGGGTTGCCAGTCCAATTCCTTCTGCCGAATGAGTCGTTACCGTCTCTCTCGTACACACGAATTTTGGGTTTTCCGCATATTCTACCCCTCGGATTTTGTCCTTCCAGTGTTTCCTCTTCCCGCCCGAAATAAAAACCATGCTTCCAAATAGTAGTAACAAGACAAAGAGAAAAAGAAATGCCACGGCCTTAAAGAAGATCGACAGGCCACATGAAACCGACGCCACGAGGAAGGGGTACGATCAAGGGTATCCTTCCCACGTGGTCGCAAACACCTTCTTCCGTGTAAATCTATATAATACCCAGTATTATCCTTATGCCAATGATTATATAAAAAACAGCCCAGAGTGATGAACAAAGACATTTGAGACAAAGAAAAAGCGAAACTTGAGTAGATCAGCCCTAGGGAGTTGACCAGTTCCGATATGGTGGAGGGCGTAATAAAGGGTGGGTTATAAATCCAATGTATAAATGAGGTAGATAGAAATGACATGTTAGAAAGAACGAGGTTGGTTAAAAGACCAGGGAATGGTGGTTTGGTGAAATGTTGAGCCCAAGAGAGGATCGAGTCAAGGGAAGAGCGGTTTAAATGCTCCCACGTTTGAAATGGCCGCTACGTTGACGCTTTATTCTGAGGTCGTCGTCGAAGGAGCTCGACTCTCCATCACTTAGCGGGGCTGCTGTCACAGGAGGCTTGTTCTCGTTGGCTCTGCGAGCTGAGTTTGCCGCGTCGGATTCGGCACGGGCGTTGTTGATCATGGTAGGCAGTTGCCGTCTTCGAGCATTAATGAACCAGTTTGAGATTTGATCTAAGGCGAGGAGATGTTAGAGGTGGAACACTTGGAAGTCTGTAGGAATGCACCGGCGAAGCTTACTCATTTGAAGACCTGTCTGTCTCATGAGCTCCTGCTTTTCATCTTCAGTTGGGTATGGGTGGTGGAGGTGAGCCACAAACCAGGCCCGCAGCTTGTCCGTCGTCTCCTTGGGGAGGTTTCCGCGGCGTTTCCGCTGTTTGGTATCCCCGGCCATGCCTGAATGGCCCACATCACCGTACCTCACGAAGTCATGATAGTGGTGGGGATGGTAACCGGCCGGTGTGTAAGGGACTCTGTCAAAGGGGTGGACTGAGCCGACGGAGAGAGATTGCACCCTCGAAGGATGGTGGTACTGTTGATAGCTGAAGGGGTTGTGACGGAATTGCGTCGGCGGGCCGTCAATCACGGGGCCTGCAGAAAGAGGAGTCTGCCTAGGAGGCGGCGGGTAGTCGTCCGTTGCTTGCGAGTGGTGAACTGCGACGCGAGGAATGGGTTGGGAATCCCTCTCGTAGGTGATGTGAGGCAATCCTAAGTTGGGCAGCGCTGGCCTCCTGTCTCTTGACCTGTCGGCGCCCTCAAGGACTAGAGGAGATTGGAGAGCTGGCATTGCTCTGCTGGGGAGAAATGGGCTCGTCTTAGCCGAGCCACCCCAGCTGTCTGAGGCTGGCGTCCATGGTGTCATCGTAGGTGATGGCTGTCGCCCTGCTGGGACAGAAGACTGCGTTGAATAGAGCCGAGGCACCCTGTTCACTCTTTCGCCGCTTGCTGCATCATCGATGGAGTACCGCCTGCGCTTGTTATTGTTAGAATTAGGAGAGTGGACATATTCTGGTGGTGTAAAGGCATTAGAAAGTGCTGTCGTCGGTGAGGTTGTAGCCGACGGAGTTCTAGCTAGAGAATCCTGCGGGGAAGGAATCCTAAGCTGGAGCTCGGGGAATGCCTAGTTTCACTAAAGTGTCAGATGAGAATCCCAAACTAGATCAAGAGCATCTTTTTGGTGGTCGCCTGTAGCAATCTGCTTCAACATCCCCATCAACGTACCTGTCGGATCGAGGGAAGAGCAATCTTCTCTGCCCGGCGAGGCGCATGTTCTGCGAGAGTCCGTGGGCTATCCCAGGGGTAGCCTCGACTGAATGTGGAATGGGGTGCCGGTGCGGTCATGGCGATCATATTGCAGACGACACAGAGGGTCTTCCCTTCGGATGCTAGACAATCGCCGTAAAGAATATTATCGTTCGGCTGGTCCTTCGGAGGCCTGTAATACCAAGATCCGCAGCGAATCGCGTAGTTTTTATGCGGCTGGAAGGTCTCCCCGGAGTGAAGGGTCCTGACAAGTCTAATGGAAGGAAAGCAAGAAACCGGGACTGAAGGATTGGTGCGAATGCGAAGATAACGCCAGAGAAGAAAGTAATAGTAACGAGAGATTTGTAAGGCAAGGTGAAAGTCCAAGCTCGACCCAGGACAGACGCTCAGGGTGGCGGGGTGAAGGCCCTAAGGATGTCGGTCGGGGATGTTGACGTATAAGTGAAGAGAATGGAGGTGACAAGGCACGATGGCGGTCTCCTGAGGATATATATATATACACATATATAAATAGATCGGGTGTGTCTTGGGGATGCTTATACCGGTTCAAAGGGCTGACCGACTGTGTGGTACTTCGGGAAGCTCGAGTCGAAGCAAAGCTAATAGATTTGTGGTAGGATGTGTGTTGTAGTTAGGGAGACCTGTCCACGGATATGGAAGATACGAAGTGCCTCTTTGCACGATAAGATGGGAAGAGGGTCCAGGTAGACTTTATCCTCAATTCCGAGCAAAGAGGAGTGAGAAGTTGAAGAAGCAGCCAGCAGAGGTCGAGGGAGGCAGAAAGTGTGGGGGAGTATGAAGGTTGAAGTAGAAGGACAGCATGCACGAGTGGTTGTGCCTAAATAGGTAAGGCAAGGACATAGAAGGGACACGCCGCAGCTCCAGAACTTGACTTTTATGTAGGTTGTTTTGGTGTCTCTTTTGGCTTTTGCAACAGGCAGGCGTAGTGGAGAAAGTAGCGTTCGATGTACGAAGTACTGGTGGGTAGCGTAGTGTCGTAGAAGGGGGAGTGGGAGAGGGGGGGAAGTTGTAGTGGAAGGAGTGAGTCGAGTGTAGCTCAGGAGAGGTCCAAGGTGTACGCGGTACTAACGAGGGAGGAAGGTCTAGTGTAAGTTGGCTATGTCGCAGTGGGAGGAGAGCGTGTACATAACATTGATACAAGACAAGCCCACTGAACAGAGGAAGCGGCTGGGGTCTGGTGGTTTACACGGGGGTCTCCAGAAGTTAAATTGACAAATCGATGGAGCCTTGAAACTGGAGGGGTGGCAGCGTAAAAAAGGCAAAGCCCCAAACACACGACACGGACGGCCCTAGTCCCAAGCTACCTGGCTACTTCGTACATGAGGATTGATGTGATGAAGAAAGTGCGCACTGGGACGACTGACTGAGTCTGAGCGGGTACTATGACTAGTACTTCGAAATGGGAAGGAAGCATGACTGTGAGTTGAGAGCTCCATTGTGGATTGTAGGTATTAGTGGACTTTGCGAAGTACGGATACCAAACGGGGGAGAGACAAGAATAGCAAAAAGGAACGAAACGGAGTGGATGTAGTAATACTTGTGTGCAAGAAGTAGCAAGAGCAAGAGTCGGAGTACGTCGCACTCACTCACAGGTCGCAGTGACCCCGGCCTAGTAGAGTAGCAGCGACGGTGTGTGAGGCGAACAGGGAAGTCGTTAGTGACTTCCTCGAATACCGTTGGAAATACCGAGAGCATGGGGATCCATGTCTCGAATGGACGGGGGTATGGGGCTAGAAGGGGTGTAAACCCACACCAGCCCAGAGCACACTAACTATTTTGCACAGCGCCGAAGAAGGGAGTGGAGATGGATGAGGGTGAACTTGGGAGGTAGCAACATCCCATGATTTATGATATCCATGATGGATGGACAGATTAGATCAAGGCTGGTAAGGCGCCTGTCTCTCGCTCAGTATGTAGACCCGGCCCTAATATTACCACATATTTAGACATCTCAGGGACTGTAGCGAGACAGATCAGATTGCTGTAATTCTTTCTGGGCCCAGTCCCATTCAGCGATAGCGTCATCGGAGCGAAGGCCGAAACATCAAACATCTCCATCATCTGTGGAAGAAGCAAAAAAAGCCCACATGCTGATCATATCCAAGATGGCTACCTGCGACTGGGGCGAGGCCATTGACCTCGTCTCGAGTAGTCTCAATGAAGGAGGCACGCGGAGTCTGCGCAGGGGAAGAGAAAGAGCTCCCCACTATGGATCTATTGATGTGTTTTGAGGAGCAGCAGGAGCGACGGAGCAACGCAGAACAGCAGATCCATTAGCTCGAAAAAAATAGCTAAGACAGGATCTGACGGGAGACTATTGCCGCAGGGTACTGGACGAGCATCCAGGCATGCATCAATTGATCTGATCCCGTACAGTGTGTCTCTATTGCCAGGCGAAAGCAAGCTGGCCGACCACTAACATAATGACGCTAACTTCAACTATCAAGCTCTCATCGTCGATGAAGATTGAGCGATGGAGATCCTGAGCACAGATAAAGTCTTTGGTTGTACGTTTGCGAATTTTCATGGGATATCTCGGCTCAATCGGAGACTCTGAGAGGATGTAATTATTTATCAAGAAAGTCGAAATAAGCGAGAAAAGTGTTCTTGGAAACCGTTACAGTAATATCAAACAAAAATATATCAATACTACATCAACGCACTATCTAACCTCGCTGATTCCACCTGCCTCCAAGACTCTCTCGCCTGGGAAGTGGAGTTAATTGCATCCCAAGTCGCTGCGGAGGAAGGCGTGGCCGTCGACGAGGACGAGAGTTCAACTGAGAGGCGGCGCTCCCTCTAGAAGCAGAGGAAGGTTCAATTCGAGCATTGTCCAACTTCGTTCATCGCTCCCAAAACTATCAATCGAATCGATGTCAGAGTTTTATACTGCTCGTACCCACGCCATTTCAATTCTGCAACCTTACGATGCTCTGCATCTGCAACCGCCCTCCCATAAGGACTTACATCCACGACCCCCTTTCATCACCGATGACATGAAATGTCAGGGTTACAGGGGACTTGGGCGGGCGTTACTGGCAGACTGGCAGACGTTGACGGTTCCTGGGTGGATTGCGGGAGAAGAGTAAAGTGGCAAGGGTGGCGGGGGTGCAGTGTGGGTTGCAGGTTTGAGGTGATGGTCTGGATGCTACCGTATCAATTGATATTGATCGATGATACGTACGAAGTACTTCGTACTTGCATACAGAAGGAAGGGGGCGTGCTAGTGGCAGCAGCCAACAACCCTACAAGTAGGCTGGACAATGGCCTGGGCAGGGGGCGTGTACAAGGATGAAGTAGATCTGGTTGGGCTGGCTGGGCATCACATTGTGTCTGTTCTCCTCCACTTCGTAGTATTACTTCCTATGACCCTGCACCTATCTATTACATTATTGTTTTCCAGTGCCGGAAGGATGTGAAGTCCTCGATGGTATTGACAACATTAACATCCCTGAGAAATGTGCAGCATGCGCATAAAGCAGCGAGAAGCTGACAACAACTTGATTGGAATTTGAGAGAGTTCTACTGAGAAGGATGGGTATGCCCCATTGACAATAGCACTGGAACCAGGAAATCCCAGTAAGACCGAGAAAACACAATCGGTATTCAACTCACCATTGTTTCAACAACGGTGATGAGCAGGGTCTACGAAGTAGTGAGACTTACAATTTGCAGCCTCAAGATCAAGTTTGGGGAGATCACCATCGTCAGTTCCCAACTGGGGATCTGTTCCTGTGCGAACAATATTTTTTATTTTTTCACCGAGAAGGGGAACCAAAGAAAAATGTTTCAAGCGTTGCAATGGGCGAACAGACGCCCGGAAGGGTTTGTACCGGAGAGTGGAACGTACCATTTTATGATTTTCACTGCACGCTCAGATGCCAGCCCACATGCTTAGTCTATTTCTTCTTACACTCGTGTCAATATCAGGTAGGTGTAAGTGGCCTCAGCAAAGCGTCGAATAATTCGATGTGCAAATTGCCTTAACTCCTTCACATAAACTCTTCCACTCCACAAGGAGTCATCGCGGATCCAGGGTTGCATCCTATCAGAAGATGGATATTTCTTGACATCAAATCAATACGAGAAAGGAATGATTACCTGACAAGACGTCGTATCAAGCACAACAGTCCTGGTGAGAGAGATAGCCCCTCATGCCCCCTCGCTGAATATTAATCGCCCCCCGAGCAGCGGCATATGTGGATATCGTAACTCCTCAGGCAGTTTTGACTACGTTTTGACTGGCTACTTGGCGCAGAAGAAAGTACTGCTATAACGGCCAGTTACCTTGGGTTCCCTCCGATGCCGCGCCGGTTGCTTCCACAACTCCCACACCTGCGAGGGGGTGCCGTCTCCTGTCTCCTGCAAGTTAGGATCCCAGCGCCGTCATGGGTTCTATCTAGGCCCAACATCCAAAGAGGCCCAAGAGTTGAAACTGCCTCCTAGTAATGTTGGTTTACGGCGATGAGATTGGGCATGGAGAAGCAGAACGAAAGCGTCTAATGTGGGCTTCATGAGAAGTCAAGAATGGCTTCTAGAAATATCCACCCCTGAAACAGCTAGATGTGAAGTAAGGCGTCCCATCCTCGGCCGACGCCATGCGCGACTTTCCTTCCATTTCCCTCTGTGAGAACAACATGTGAAGACGCCCAAGTGTATGCACCACCGCATGCTGCGGTTGAAAAGAACGTACAAGTGGTGTGAAAGGGGCTATTCACCTCCATCCTGGTGTCAGATCTGCATATGGGTGTTCATCCCACGATATAGCCCAGAGTGTGGTGGCGAGGTGATGTCCAGGACTCGGGGGGGCAGCAGGCAGATGACAGGACTTCAACAAGAGCCGATCAACTGCTACCCGCCTCGTATACGATTGACAGAATTAAGGGTCAACCGTTATGCAGCAGACCGAGTACCCACTCTGCCATCGTGGCAGGATTCCCGGTGAGCTCCGCCGCCCGCTCGTGATGCTGGCTGGATGTGACAAGTCCCATCATCTTTCGTGACGACACCTCCATCTCCAAAGCACTGTCCAAGCAAGTCGTTAAGAGATCCATTTCTGGTAAGTCTGGTTGCCTAGGCCCACGAGTCTGCAACGGCCAAGTCCAAGAAACTCAAGGGCCGTGATCGTCGTGGTGGATATCGTGTGTCAAGACGTTGGGCGCAGATTTGACACCTCTTAGTCTACAATGATAATCTCTCCGGTCCTCCGACTGTGGGGGAGATGATCATCTTAGTGCTTAGCAACTGCAGTGCCGGACGGGGGCCCTTACGTACCAGACCAGAAGAGAATAGTGCATTGTGAGGACCTCGGGGGTGATGGCCTGGCAGCGTTGAGTAAGACATTCTGAGAAGGTGATACCCTGATCTCCCACAGTTATTGCAACGGGCAGCTGAACGGCCTAGAGTCACATGGCATGGAGAAAGTCCGTACATGTCCCCCCAGTGCCTAGAATTGGAACTTTAGGAAGGAGGGCGGAGACAATTGGACAGGGAAGCCCGAGGCCAGATGGCTACGGTGGGCCAATGCACCGTGGAAGAAGCCACAGAAGTCTCCTTTCTTCGAATCCAAGTGTCCCTCCCTTCTCCATCTCGACCTCATCATGATCATGGCATGTTTTTGCCAAGTCGGCAGCATTGCCATCTTCTGCAGTAAGATTGAAATACGGAGGATTGTGGTGGACCTAGCCTCACACACACAATAGCACCCCCATGCCAAAACGCATGACGAAAGGACCGGTCGGGACCTTGAACGACCTGTGGGAGCCATGTGCCATCAACGGCATGGCTAGCACGCTTTGGGTAGGGTACAAAATCAAGCACGCATCATGGATGCATACTTCATAGGCAGATGCCCCTATCGGGCTAGAGAAGCTGTCGGCAATATGCTGTATACGAAACTCTACTTCTCGTGCTGGCAGCCGGAGGACGCCTAGCGCTCCAGTCCCAGCTCGACAGCGTGCGTCTGATTTACTAGTCCGGAGGCTTTTTCGACCTCGATTGGCTTCAAAAGCCCAAGTAATCTTGACTAGCTGCCACCTTAAGCTCATGGCATTCGTTAGTATGGCTTGGCACATCTGGAGCGCCGCCATCATAGGATGGGCTCGGAGCTTTCCCATTAGGAGATGCTAATTCGGAGCTGGCGTCGGAATTTGTCCTGTTCTGGACAAGGCGATCGACTCCCGATGATGCTGGTGAATGGATAACAAAAAACCAGCTCATCATTCGTGGGGGCCGGCGTCATAAGTCAACATCAGCATACTTCATAGACATGGGGGCAAGTCCGCCCGAACAATGTCCGCAATAGCGCCAGAGCCCCAGAACGCATTGATGATTCAGGTCAACGCGCGGCCACATTGCAGAAAGGAGTTCTAAAAATTTTCTCTTCCCCTTCCACGAGATATATCGATTGCTCGTGCGACGAAGCACTTGGCAGACGTAGATTATCTCGGGCGGTGACACTTTATTCGGAACGTGTGCCGGCAGGGCAATATCATTGATCTTTTGCAGTTTCGATATTCGAGGCAGAAGTTTGCAGATCCAAGCAGTTCTTCGGAAGGTCTGACGTCGATTTTTGCGCTACACCTTACCGGGTTCATTGAACGACAGAGCCCTACAGAAGTGGGCTATTAAATGCTACGCAGTAAGGATGTAGGGGAGTACTTTTGCCACAGGTATTATCTTCACAATGGTAGGTTACGTCGATCCTCCGGGGCTCTCCAGTTGTGCACAGCCCTTAGGTGGTGGGCACAGCAAATGATCCCCGTCCAGCTGGAAGGACCCTGCAGAACTTGCTGCACGGGCACTCTCCCGCCTGGATTTTCCCATCGAAAATCTAACCCAATTCCGCTTAGCCCCGCTGCAGGAGTTCTTTTGGGCGACAAGTTTACACCCACAGGTACGTGAGCATGAGGTATACTACTTTGCCCAGGTCCCTTCGACGACATTATTATCCCCTCCTCAGGATAGACGCGCACGGTTGCGGTACTGCTACGAGGGCCGGACCGCGCGTCTCAGTTTGGAAGGGGGAGGGGAGGCTGAATTTAAATACATCGTCCTGTGTCCTGCGTGAGAAGCTGGCGAACGCACTGGGAGTAGGCGCTAGTAAGTAGCGGGTGCTCTGGTAGTGGTGAGAGTTCGCCGTATTCACGGAGATGGCTCTGATAAAGGGAATGGGCGGGAGAAGTTATGCGGTGCTGAAATTACAATCTGCACGCTCAGATCCTTGTGGTGGACGAGACGGGAAGGAGGTTGCCCGATGCAGTGGAGAGAATATCGGCGTTTTGCATTAAGCTCACGTCACTTGGACTAGATTTGGGGCTTATCGCCGGACCGAGGTCGGGCTGCTATTCAACCTGCCTCAGCGTGCTCCATCAACATGTTATTTTTCCAGCTTGTGCTCTAAGACTACTTCGCAGAAGCCTCCTCGAAGCTGACCATAGCCCCGGACGTTACATTCTGTGAATTGAATGTTTTTTTATGTCCCTATGGCGCTAATCGCCTAGCATTAAGGCTACTTGTGTGTTCAAAGACTCGCCGCAGGCGCCGAACAAGATTTTAACCACTTACAAAGGCATACTCCGCACTTACAATCAAGATGAGGATCATGTCGGTACACTATGCAAGCAACGTCCGAAGTAAAAGAATAATCTGTCCACCTCCACCTCGAAATGCAGGTGCATGCTGTCCCTTTCATATGCGTCGATTAGTATTGAAGCAAGTTAGAAGCTACATCTTCAGTCCAGTCCCTCACAGAGCGCCTTAACCCGCTTTAAGCCGTCCAAGGTAAAGAAAGAAAGAAAAAAACGCTCGTGAGGAAGCCATTAAGGCATCAATTGATTGGAAAGGCACCATTTCGGTGACACAAATGTGGGGCCTGCATTTCACGTCTGCTCATGAAGCAATCAAAGGATCAACGGGGGCCGAGGGAGCAATTACAAGATTTTTTTTTTTCCTCGTGAGGCATGTGAAGCAACGTCGATGTGCTGGCTGGGGCTTACATCGTTTAAACCCCGGTCCTGCTCGACGTTGCCGCACAGATCTTCGGCCGTGACCGCCAATAATTCTCCCGCCCTGTTTGCCCAATGTTTGGCTTGTACACTCCACTACTTTACTGTGCCGCTTCCCTGGCGTTACGAGATATGTACCGCATTGTACAGCAGTTCGTCGTTTTCCAACCCTTGGACTAGGGCCTAAGTCTGGGAACGAAGTAACACCGTTTTTTGCACTTTATTTTCAGGAAAGTAGTGTACATTACCGGCGAACCCTGCCAAAAGTATACTAGGCACGTTTTATGAGCATGCTTCATGTCTGCCCCTGGTCTATAAGACTAACCCTGCGCTTATCCCTCTGAACATCCAGGTTTTTGTCATTGATGTGCTAGGCACACCATGTGCTGCTTCGTCTTCTCGGGTATGTCGTCAGCCGGGGGGTGGGGCTGTAGCTTCTGTGACGTCGGTGTGGATTGTACTTGCTGTTTTCACGTCACATTCCTTGTGCGGATGCAAGTGTCTTTGTATATGAGTACATTCTTAATATGTTCGCTCAGCCAGCGCCTGCAGGCAGCTTCCTCTTCTGTTTGCTGCAACATGGACATTGTTTCGAGGCTACAAAATGGGGGTTTAAAGTTTACAAAGTGGTATTACAAATTGTTCGGCGGTGGTGGTGCCAGGCACGTGGGACGCGCTAGAGAAGCTCGTTGACCGAGTCTTCTTGGGAAGGTGGTGTTGTTAGTTGATGTTGATAATATTGAAAATTTCGCTTACTTATAAGTCTGTACGAGGCAGACTGCACCGATCGGTGGCTCTCGGCCTCACCTTTCTCGCGAACTTCCTTCGTAATTTGTGCAGAGACTGTACTTCGGAATTGGTGGTAATTGCCGCGTGGACCAGACCAACTGGCCCAAAAGAATCCTCGGAATGTGCCATTTGAGAGTCACAATTACTGCAGGGGTGGTGGCTACCGGGGTGCGTGAACTCTCAACTGACCTTACTATTTTGGCCATACAATCTCCACTAATAAGGCGCGAAACCGTTTCGAATTTGGCGTGCGATAATAATAGCGTTGCCCACCTGAGGGAGATACCGAAAACATCAATTATTTGTTAGCGCCTCACACAAGGACCTTGTACGAAGTAAATGAGCCACCATTCGGACCGCACCCCAAGATCGCTCAAATACGAAAATGGTTACAAGAAAGCGATCCGGGGAAAAGGGTGTTAATCTAAATGACAAAGGAAGGACTTGTCAACCTGTGACGGGGACAAGGACAAGGGTAGGGCTGGGATGCTGCCCTACTTCATAAACTAAACAACGATGAAGTCAAGATACAGTGGTAGCGGAGCCGTTCGGAGGATAGTGTCAGGTTGCTGTTTTTTGTAGTACCTACGCTAGCGTATTGCTACGTTGTAGCAGGATTCGCCATTACGAAGTACTCATACACCTCTGAACATCAAGGAGAACTCGAAGGGGGGTTTTAGCGTCATGTCGACACTATGACATTGCTTGCTCAGCCTCAATCTTCTGCTTCGGGGCCGACCGAGATGCGATTGGCCCTTCATTTTGGAAACAGGCTTCAAAGTCCCTAGGGACCCTAGTCTATAACCCTGCCCTTGTTGATCTCCAACGCACCTCTGTCTGCGGAACTGGGAGCATGACGATCGGAATGGGGCGTTTTGACAGGTTCTCTGGGGCCAATGGCAATGAAGGCCTAACATCTCGACCGGAGCCCTTCTGGATACAACGTATCCGGACGTCTGCAAGGGCCGTCGATCACTCCTTTCTTGACAGGTTCTAGTCCTTTTACGGACTGAGAACGGACTCCAGGACTTGCCAACACGAACTCTTGGTGGAAACTTCCGGTTTCAGGGCATCATTCACTGGGTTTCTTGCAAAGAGATGGGAAGCCAGGGGTGACAGTAGTACACTGCATCATCTCCTTTTATTCAGTTTATTTTTCTTACTATTCTTTTGCTCTGTTTTATTTCTGCTCTTTTTGCATCTGACCGTGCATCACCAGACGGAACACGAGATCTCCGCTGCAGTGATCTGCCTGGGCATCGTGAGAAGCATGGTGAGAAACACCCTCAACCTTCCAACTGGGTTTCTTGATTCATGCCCCCCCACTCGAACCAGATGAGAGAGGCCGTGTCCTGCAATAGGAGATCTTGGTTATCACCTACATCCTTGAGTATGACCACTCGATTGAGGGATTATGACCTATCGCATGTGAAGATCTGATGCGCCCTTTTGGCCCTTCGGCCTGGCTCTTGGTACGTGGCACTCGCAGGACTGGGCAGAGTGTGACGAATTTCACGCCTTGAGCTTCCGTGACATTATGCCCTGCCTCATCCTAAGCCAGGAACCTGCTCCTACACCAGAGTGCCACATGTGCAACTTGTTGTCAACATTTTTCTTGCACCTTCTCGAGGCTGTCGTGCCGGGGGCATCCCGGACCTTTGGTTTCCCGATGGCAGCTTATTCAAGGTCAGCCCAACCAGAGAAATAAAGAAAAGAGAAAAGAAAAAGCACTGTTCTGGTAAGCATATTCAAGACATTACCACACAACCCGCGCGACTTGCAGAACGCTATTTAAGTTATTCCGTGACAACGAGCGTTCGGCGGGCGCACAATCTGCATTGAATTCTGTCTCTTCCTCCCCCTTCCCTCGAGTGTAACACTGCCTATTGATTCTCAAAGAAAGGTCCTCGGCATGAAGATGCATTGAGGCATGCAGAATCTACCGAGGTAGGCAGTCTTCTTTTCCCTCTGATTTTTACCCCTCCTCTCTCCATCATCACGGATGGCTCGGTGGCCATTGAGGTCAGAAGAATCAATATACTTTGCCACCCTGGCCCGGACCGGACGGATTTAGAACAGGAGATGACAGACAACAAGCTGCCAAATAATAATCTAATTCAATGGGGCCCGCTCAGAAGTACCCCAGAGGGGTTTGACAGGATTCGTCTAGTCCGAGAGGTTGCGTATGTACTCCATGACTCTGGTGGAGGCGACGTGAGCTATCGAAACGGACAGAGGCGTGGCACCCACACATGTCAGTTCTATTTGTGGCCCTGTCAAATTGAAATGGACGGGAATAAAATCTACGTATGGCGGCGGTGCAGGCAGTACTCTCTAGAAGGTTAGAGAAGAGATATCGTATCTGGCCCTAAAGCGGAACGAAGGTGGCAAAGGAACGCCCTGAAGCTGTCCCAAGGCCGCTGATTCTGAGAAACAGAATGTCTCCGTTCCCTTTTGGTCATCCTTCGTACTGATTCGTACTGACTATCCTGTCTATCCTGACTCTCCAGGTCTTCCTTGTCCAAACCCCCCCCCCCCCCCCCCCCCCCCCCCCCCCGAACGCCGTGGGGCAGGGCATGCACTAGATTCAGGATTGAAGTCTCGTTCTGCATGCCAAGACGAGCTTGAAGCCCCATATTTTGTTGGTGGAAAGGCGCACATTCGGAGAAAGGAGTCATTGGAGCTAATAGTTCTGGTGGGTTGTTTGCGTGGCTTCGAATGTGCCAAAGTTTCTTGGGGTGCAGGACAACAATGGGAACCTGGCGGGTTCGTACTGGCATCCTCACCTAGCCTGGCTGATCCTTCATATTCCTGCTCCCTACCTTAAAGAGCAAGCTTACAGCCCGGGGGCTAATGAAGGATTCCCGGAGCTAAAAAGCAATATGAACATGCGAGCGGCATTTCAGAGAGAGAACCAAAAAGAAATGCATGCAGGGAGCCTTCTAGTCCAAGACGAGCGTTCGGCACAGCACCTCGGACGCATGATGCTCCGAATGACAACGGAGAATTCTGCGTCCTGGCGAGGGAGAGGCGTTCGTTTTGAGCTTTATTTGTTGATGACGTCTGGCCATTGGTGCCAGATACGCCAGGCGGCATGTTGTTCGGACTCATATTTGGAAGCAGAGGCTGGCTGGTCGGCTGCAGTGTTGAATGCTGTCAACCTCCAAATCATCCTGATTGGTAAATACTTGTTCATCCACCCCTTTTTTGCCCTCCCTCGATTCCAAATCACCCAACTCTGCGGTGCCGGGGTCTAGAACCACCTACATAGTAAAGCTACGAGGCTGCGAGGGAACCACTTAGCGTTCTGAGGCCTTTAATGCCCAGCATTGACCCTGGAGCCTGGAGAAGTACGTACTGTCTCACACACACTGCACGACACGAATACTGAGCTGTGGCCTGGCTACTGTCCGTACTTGTACCCGTGCCGTAGACTCGGGCGTCGGCAGGGATGGCTCATGCCGAGGAGCAGTACTACAAAGATTTGATCTTGTGACTTTGGAAACATAGCGTGCGAGAAATTCGCGGGCATTGATGCTCCCTCTCTTATTGGGAAGTGCTGAGTGTCGATGGGAGCTCGACCCTTCACTCAACACACGGCGCCAGATACCTCGTTAATAACGGTTACAATTAACAAAACGGGAAATAGGCGGAGATACCGAGACGGCTCCCGCTAAAGGGTGGTGGCCCCCGGCCCCCTTCTGGAGATTGCAAGATCGTGGAAGACCCTATTATACCTATCCCGTCCTATATCTCGGCGCGAGCGAAATAGATGACAGCCTCATTCCATCACAATTCGAAAATTCGCGACTAACAAAACCCGGATAGTTAACATCCCCATGACTGTAGACAGCAATCATGGCTTATTGGAGGAAGGAATACAAATACTTTGCAGGATCGGGGTTTGTCCTGGTTGATCCGGATTCCCTCCCTTGCGTTTGCATGCTTGCTTTTGATCCTTGATTTACATCCCCCCCACCACACCTCCACCCCGCGGTCCATCCCACGGTCCAAGCCATGGGTACGAGAATGCTCTGTTGACAGTCGGCAGCATCCAGGCTCCGCTCCCGTGGCTTTCAGAACTAGCCTACTTTGTATAACTCCCTAGGGAAGCTGTGGCGGCGGCGACGCCGATATTAAGTGCCAGCTAACATGCTTCCTTTGTAGCCTTCAAATCGGCCATTGTTCGCCGATGCTGGCGTTGAGGTCATAAGGTTTAATGCACCCATGCCTGTCATAAGTTCGCGTGCTGATCCTAAGTGGTCGAGGAGGCCGGGCCATGGCCGGCCATCACCAGCGTGCACTCTACCTATTTGGGTGTGTCTTGAGGCAACACACAAGAAGCAAGGCAAAGAACTTTGTCAAGAGACAATCACAATCACAACGGTAGCAATGCAAAGCGATTGCTTTGAACAATAAATGCTGAATCGAGGACCGGTGTGGCTAAGCTGAGGCATATTCGCTAAGGTACCCTCAACCGAAATGGGCAAAGAACCGCTCCAAGTTTGCTGGATCGACCACCATCTTCTCTGCGGTGTTAGGCGCCATCCGTCACCGAGTGAAGTCTTTGGGGAAGGGACTAGCGGAACGTTTGCTCAGAAATCGGGCGGGAAACGAGAGGGGGACAAGAAGAAAACAGAGAAACAAAAAAGTGATATACGATAGGCACGAAGTACGGGCTTGTGTGACAGTCGATGAATACCGATGCGGGATGCAGCCTCTACCTATGTAGATAACAGACAAACGTGAAATCCCGCGACGTGTCCGGAAATGGGAAAAAATGGTGGCCGGGCCCAAGCCACCCAATTCCCTCTACCCGGTTACGAACCCTCTTTAACATCCTGGGACAAAGCGATGTAGGGAAACCTAGCAGAACATCATCCCTCTCATGTGCATCTTGCATTGCAGCGCACATTGCATGCGTCCAGCCAGTCCCCAGCAGGGAGCCAACGATTTATTTCCTCGTTCAAGGTTAGTGAGCAAGACACAATTGGCCCGGCTTCGCGATGAGCCGACGCCATAACCAGACAACCAGACAATGCTTCGTCCATCACAGCAATCAAATGGATTTCTTTTGCTGCGCTGGGAGTGACTGCAGATCTGGAAACGTGACGAGACGGCCATCATGTTGCGGGATGTAACTGCAGTCTTGTGTAACGAAGAGAGCGGAGGGAGAAAAGCATCCCTGTGCATGGAAAATTGAGGTCAGGCCTTCCCAGGCCTTCCCACATAATAACGCAGTTCGTATCTCTGTCTTTGTCCTTGTCGATGAAGCAGGGGAGGGATGGAGATGGACGGTGATGATGCTACCGTCCTTGAGCCCTGTCCGGAGGTGGGTTCTCTCCTGGGCAGATTTTCCGCCGCCTGGTGTCTACACCTGCTGAAACGTGTCAGCGCCTGAGGGTCGACAAATTATTACTTGTCAAATCTCGGTTCGCACGATATCGGGGTAATAGGATTCGCTAATGCAATGCCAGGGGGTTCTCCCCTCAACCGAGGACGACTGGAGGCTTCACCTTCCCTGTTTCTCTAACGTTTCGACAAAGCAGTTTGATGCTTAGTTTTGTTTTTCACTTCTTTTCTCACCGAACTCGCTTTGCTCTGCCACATGAGCACCATGGAGTCTCTGCGATATTTTTGTCGCTTCCGACTGCCTGCAAGCGAACAAGACATGTTTCACAAGCCCCGACGAAGTCGACCTTGCGGTCCTTTGTCATGACACGTATTCATTTATTCTGTCTCTGATACATATATGTTCTCCTCCATCCATCATGCGTGATGCAGGATATATTTTCTCGAATGGATTGTAACTGCCGGAGCCAGGGGGAGGCTCTCCCCTGTCATCCATCCCTTTGTTGATACCGTTGCATCCTACCTGTCTATCAAATGTGTCACCAAGCATCCTGGCCAACCAGCCCTTTTCATGTGCACCCATCGCGATCTCTCTGGCATGTTCAGTGAAGCTCGCGAGGACCCTGGTCCTGGCGCCTTGCTACCACCACGAATTGTTTCCATTTTATGCTGCACTTATGGAGCCGATGGGTGTCATTGAGAGTAACATTAGGTTTTCCGAAAGACAGCAGATGCGAATCAACTCCGACCGGGTGTCCGGCAGTACTGACACTACGAAGTACTGTTCCAAGTTTGCGTCCCTCGGTCTGATCCTTGGGCTTCGGTTTGAAATTATATTGTTCCTGGACGGGCCTAGGTCTGGATTCAGGTTTCCGCTCGGCGAATATGCCAACTGCCAACTACACTACCCCACGGCGGGGGCAGAGAAGATAATTAGGGGGCAGGGAAGTCTCTGCTTCTCTTGCATACGGCAAAGATCCAGGTGGTCATGGATGGGGCTATTCTCGCCCAATGAGTAGCTGGAAGTGGAGGGAAGAGCGCCGAATCGTGTTACATGCGGGTGCTGCGCACGAAGAAGTGTCTCACATGTCTGGGCCTGCCCCGATGCTCATTGGTCTTTGGCGAAGCGGGCGAGGATTGATGGCATAGGCGCTAATTCAGGAGCGGAAGGCGACTACGAAGTACGAAATTCGACGCAGAGGATTCGACCAAAGCTTCAGGTGCACCAAGTGGGCACATATTGATGCGTTTGTTGCTGCGGCCAAACTGGCCATGGACGCTTGCTCTCGCTTTTTTGCATACTAAGTAGGCAGCCCAAGAACTCGACACCGAGACTGCTCTCTGTTGTGTCCCCTGTTCATAGTTCCAAGTTCTGGCTTCGCCGTCTTACGAGGCATTCTGCAAACGATATGTCGATTGCATGGCCGAGATCCGTCCTCACGGCGTCTCGGAGTTCCGATTTCTGATCCCTTTTTGGGCCTGACCGGTGCCAAGATTGAAGGGACGCAGAAATTAATCTGTTGCAGGATACCAAGATTGGATGACAGGGCCCTTTTTCACTTCGGAGCAAATCCTGAGACTGGAGCATGACGGATCCAAAAGTTGATCGGTCAATCTGGCTAAGATCGGAAAATATCTCCAGCAATCTTCGACAGTTCACAGCTCCTGTCAATCAACTACCTCCCAAGCTTGCGGGTGCTAGGGGAAGTGTTGATTTATCCTGTTTATCTACCGTTGCCCGGTGTCTTGGAGCATCTCTACGACAGTCTCAAACCTAAGGCTTATGCTCGCCAGCTCGGAAACTCTGCTTAGATAGCGTGTCTTGTGTCTTTTCCAAGCGGGAAAGCGCCTAGGATTTTCTGGGCAGTCGTCTAGGAGTGATACGATAGTCTCATCTCGTCCTACTGTTTCATGTGTTGCCCCAGCGAAGCATCTTTTTGTTTTGTGGCAGAGGAGCCGTATAATGATCCAACCATCACCTGGAGATTTGCGATGTGAGATGTCACGAGTCTGCCTCGCAACAGGCAACCATCCAGCGTCTTGTTGGCACACACTTGTTCGGTGTCAATGGGAGAATGGGGGAGTCGACTCACTGGTACGGGTGCGACCTGAGCCGCCATAGCGCAAGTTTATCCACGATGACACCAAGATAGGGTCCCCCGCTTCTCGAAGTGTCTGCGAGTGGGCTCCTTTGTTGGGGACATGCCAGTTGTCTGCCCTTCCGGCGCTATGCTCTATGCTACGAGTCCGGGCTTCTCGCCCCCTTCATGTTCATTGGAAGGATGATGATGGCTCGTATGATGCCATGCTAATATGACGTACGGGCGTAGGAGCTGCTCCGTCCCTGAGACAACCGAACTCTATATCTCGGATAGTCCCAAAGACATCCGGTGTATCTAACTTTCCCTCTTCGGCATTTTTGATCAGCGTGCCAACGAAGCGTCGCCGATCGGGACAAGCGCCCAAGGAAAGAGGAGAGCGTAGCTGGCTATGTCAAGTCTGTGGACGAAACTCAAAGCACCTCGAATATGACGACGAAAGGTCGGAGATACTTGGTTGGACTACACCCGGAGCTAGGAGCTCCTCCATATCCTCTATCCACTGAAAATGACAGCAGGATCAGTAGATTGGAACGGATGGGCCTAGGATGTGGCTCTCGGTAACATGGGACACTGCAGAACCCGTCAATAAGGACACAACCAAGCTCACTGATTCTCGTTTTTCTTTGTATGAGCACTGGTGGAATAACGGTTGTGCTCCCCCATTCGGCGGGTACGATGACCTCATTAGCAGCAAGCTTCCATGACTGCGGGCTGTTCCGAGCAACGAAAGCAGGACAATGCCCGAAAGCAAGAAACGGGTGCCAGCATGACGAGTGTCATGTAATATGAAGGACAGCAAGGGGTCCGTGTTTTAGAGACACAATAGCCTTGTATCTGGCGAAAAGTACATGGAAGTGGTCGGCAGCGTGGCATCGGAAGGGCTGGTGTGAAGCTTTTTAACTTGACTTTGTTTCACTGCAGGTTTTCTCTTAACTATGCCGGACCCTTGATTCTGCACTTGGTAATGAGGTTGCTCTTGTACATCCTGAGTGGGATTTGAAGGAAGCCAACTTTTCCCCAGCCTTCCTTGAAGAAACGAGGTCCTCAAATAGCAAGCCACACGTTTCTGCTCATGCCAGAGAGTGAAGGGACGAGAGGATGTGGAAGGAAAGAGCAAGGCTAGAGAGTTCTGCTAGATGGACTGGATTCGGTATAGTCGGCCTGCACCCGCCCACTCTCTGGTCTGAGAGGAAGTCCACTGTCAAAGACTCTCGTTCGACATGCAAACTACAGAAGCCTTCAGCTACTCATCATTAGTCGCTTTGATCATGCTATGCTGCGCGCATTCCTACGATCCTACCCCCCCCCCCCCCCCCCCCCCCCCCCCCCCCCCCGGCGCCCTGCTTAGGAAATGGAATGGCGGCGAACGAGGTACTCCTTACTCTGCCTTTCTCTTTATTCCCTTTTGCTCGCGGATTCTTCTCTTGGGTTCTATTTCTGTCCACGACTAGCTCAAGCGTGGTCTTGACTTTGGTAGTGCAAAAAGCACGATCGGAGGGGTCGACTGACATCTGCAATCTATATCCCTGCCCTAATATTAGCCCTTGGCTACACCAATGTCCCTTCTCGACGATGTCAGCCCGTGCTCTGAACTACGTCGTAGTGGATTACATTGGGGTTATAAATTCGGAACGGCAAGAAGTTTTGTAACCGCGTATAATGGCGTGGTTCAGTTGGCTACACGAACAAGCTGGCGGAGGAGGATGTGTACGAACTTATCTTCATGTATAGTTGGCTCATTTACGCTACTTCCATATTACTCTCCGTTTTGACTCGCAAGTTGGCCGGGAGACTTTCTTCTCCTTGTTGAGACAAAGAGGCTAGACTGAGCGGGTAGAGACAAAACTTTCAGAGCAAGCTCTCCAAGCGGTAGAGACCTATGGTTAGGCCAAGGGAAATGACGTTGCGGGAGCTTCATGTCGTGGCGCTTAGGCGGTGCTGATCAATACTGGAAACCTTCTATTCTCGTCTAGATACATGACGAGAGTAGGCTACACTGGAGATCACGCCGGCATGGGCTGACGCATGGAGTGGTAAGTGGTAAGGCGGAGGGTATAACAGCAGGGATGGAAAGAGGGGGTCGTCTTCCATCACACACGTGTTATGTGTAACGGTTGCAGTTCTTATTCCGACGTATAGATTGTGGCCATGGGTAGGCATGAGGAACATCATCCGTTTTTCTCGAAAGTCTACCCAGTTTTGTTTTTGTTTTCTTTCTACGGTTGTACAAAGATTCGGAATGATGTTCTCCTGCGCCTTTGTACGGGCGGGAAGCTGGACATTTACGAGCATTTCATCTGCAGGATTGATTGGATCAGGATGAGTTTAACGGGAGCGACGCAGGCCTGGGAGCGCTACTTTGGGGATGGGTGCACGAGATGCGGGTTTCCAAATGAATGGATAACCTTTTTGGCTCACGTGCATTTTGGAGGACGTCTCACGAGCGGAAGAGGCTTTATTTGCGGAGGTCGCTATTCGTGCGATCAGGGGAGAAGAAGAGAGGAGGAGAGGAGATGGATGTGTGGACGCGGATGTGGGGGAAGAAGAGGAATGAAGGTGGACTGAAGGATTGCGTTGTCTTGGAAAACGCAGAGAAGGTTTTATGAGGAAAGGTAAACATGGCATGGAGGAGAGATGGAGGAGGGAGATGAAGGTTTCAGGAACAAGTGAAGATATGAGGCTGTCTCAGACAAGTGAAGAAGTGGCAGTCTGTTGATTTCCTTTCGACGGCAAGGCATTGTGATATTGTTTTTCTTCCTTTCCCCCTCTTCCTTTTTTTTTTTTTTTTTTTTTTTTTTTTTTTATCAATTTTATTCTCAAATTCTGTTGTCTTTGAATATTTTCCATTTCCTTGCGTTTGGCGTCCGGATTAGGAGTGATGTCCACAGAACAGCGAGACTTGTGTGCGTGGGCTTCATCCACATCGGGTAACGAACTGAACGAACTGTCTTGCAAGGATTGGCGAATGCCACTATTAGAGGACAGCATCGTGTTTCGTCTCACGCTGATTTTCCTGAGTGGCGGAGTGAAGCTGTCAACATCAATGGAGAGACAAACCCTTGAGGATTCTATCTCAAGCATCAACGGCCTGTGATATATATCTTGTACCATCTATCCACATCCACATTCGCATCCACATTCACATCCCTATATTACTCCTACGCTACGAAAGAATTCATCTCCAATCGAGAACTTATGTGCGTCATCGAGGAAACTTTTAGTCCCTCGTAGCTTCGGTGGAAAAAGCAAAGTGAAATTCCACACGATCTCTGCAAGTTCCTCGTGGCTTCTGGCACTAGAAAAGCTCGGCTTGGCACTATATTTGATGGTAAAACACCCCCTCTAGAACAACAGACAGCAACTATAGCCTTGTCTTGAAGCCTGATATAACGCGTGCCCCCTTTTCCTTTCTGGTTTAGAACAATTGAGCGGTGTAGACAAGCCTAGTCAGGCGATGATGACGGTGACGACGTCTCGGGGTTTGATCTTTGAGGTAAGGTTCCATTCTGGACTGGAGCTGGGCTCCGCTGATATGATACCTGCTAATATTGGTTCACAGGGAAACAAGAGTCTAACCTCACAGTTATCGAGGAGGATAATAACAAAACAAGAGGAAAGAGAAGAATGTGGTAGCCAGGGGGTCGCGGAGTTAGGCATGGGAAGGACATGATAGCACGGTCCTCATGAGAAGTGGTCGCTACCCTCTCGCATAGGTCCCCGTCGGCTCAATATTGTTAATATATCAAATTCTCCGAGATGGATAGGCAAGTCATATATCCTCAGCCTTACTCACTTGAAGCAAGAAGGCCGCGCTCACCCGCTGTCTATCCTCTTCCCGGCAACTCTCATTCCCCTGACAGCCGTCAAGTCTCGCAAACTGCCGCGTTTCATCCCTCTGACAACCTCCCAAACAGGCCCTGATGTCTAAGTCTAACCCAGTCGGGGAAGATACGATCTATCATCATGAACAGTGAGACGTAAATATGGGTCTGACTGAGTCAAGAGATCCATCACTCCGACGACAAGACAGATCCATCCACCGAGGCTGAGGATCATGGGAAAAGAAGCGAAGTCAATTCTCAGATGGACCTGAGCTGGGTTTCTACTCGGCCATAGTCAAGGACGATTGGGGTGACTTCGAAGGAGAAGCCACTCGAATACTGAGGGGCAAGGAGTAAGTTTCCAACAGCGAGAAAGGCTCCTCTGATCAACAAACCTGATCATGGATGGCCCAATACTGGACGTGGAAAGGGGGAAGGCCGTAAAGTCTGAAAATCCTTCAGCAAGCTAGACTTGACACAAAAAAGTTCTCATCCTTCCTCGAATGGCTCCATCCACATCGCCCCGTCCCATGTTCCCCCGTTAAACAGACGCCGGAGATGCTAGCAAGCGACAGACCTCCTAGCCGAGAGCCGGGCGCTATTTTCCAATTCATTTTCTTTCAGGGCCGTAGTCTCAGTGATCGGCCGCTCCAGCTAACTCTTCCTTAACCTAAGCGACGGGGTTTTAAACCTGCTGAGCTCCAAAGGTGGAGTTACTACTCCAGTTGCCGCCTTTGCGCGGTCCCGGCAGATGATTAGATCACCCTCCGGCCCTCAAGTAGCGCTGGCGGCAATGGCTCCATTATAGACACTATTCACCCGATCGTAAGATCTCTAGCGAAGTGGTGGGGCGGAAAGAAAGGACACGCCAAGAAGGAACTGGACGAAAGCTTGCTATCTCGCTCAGAGAGGGTCAGGACTTTCTTGCTTCACCTCTGCTGGTTCCCAACGAGACAATTCCACTTTTCTTCAGACTGTCCTTTACGTTGCCGGAAGTGGAGAGAATGGGAGAGAGGGAGGAAGAGAACGGAAAGCGAGAAAGACAGAACCCACCTCGTAAACGGTGTCCGCGCCTAGAGGCCTTAGAGACACGCCCATTTCCCAATGTAGATAGCTTCGTTGCTTTTCCCTCTTCACATCCCCTTCTTCAGAGCCCATCTGAGACACAAGTACCCTATACTTCTCTCTATCTTCACTCCTCAGAACATCTTCGAGAGACGAAACATGAAGAGAAAATGAGAGACAGCCTTACGCTTTGGCATCTCCATTCCACACGCCCCCATTGTACCCCCCCATCTCTACTATACAGCATGTGAGGTGTGCCTCTCTCGCCTCATACTCCAATGAATCCCACTCTTCAGTGTACTTACCGTCTTCCTATCAAACAAGCAACTTCGAGACAAAAAGAAAGGCTAACGCCCTAGAACCTCCACGCCCTGCCCGTGCTCTTGATCAACGTCATCTCGGTTCCGCACTTGTCCTCAACAATCCGTCCGTACTAGCCCTTTCCTTCAAGCACAGAGAAGGAAGTCACAACATCTCCACCATAGGATACCCCATGCCAAGCTCAGGCTGCGGAGACAACGCTCCAAGCTTTCGGCGCCACCTCGCTGTCTCTTTTCTCTCTCCTCCACCCGTCCCTCCAGAACACTTGCCAGCCTCCCCCAAGATCCTCAAAATAGTCTTAGCTCGGACCTTGTGCCCCAAGTTTCTTCCTTTGGAGAATCAACACGCCATCTTTCTCGAAGGAGGAAGGAATTGGAACCGAGGCAAGCGAAAGCTCACGATACGTCAAGCGGGAGGGGGAGGGGGAGGGAGAGCGACAGGCCTAGCAATGGCCGAGCCGTGTCCGCAAGTAGAGACTAGACCAAAAGGTTAATAGACAGACCACCACCACCACCACCACCACCACCACTGTCCTCTCTTGGTCTGTTCTCCTCGGATGTCCGTGGGTCAGAACATACAGGTGTCCTTCATGAGCTGAAGGTGGCAGTATCCCACCATCCTGCTGTCTCGTAGACAGGCAGGACTGACATGCAACTTGTCATTGCTTGTCACCGGTGCGGCCCCTTTTTCCCAACCTCCTCGACATATGTTCGTGATAATGCTTTCGCTTTCCTTGGGTGTGTCTCGTTGCCGCGGAAGCGTACAGGTCAAAATCTCTCTCACCTGTCCGGATCTCAAACCCAACCCAGCTCCTTCCCCTCCATCCACACCCCGTGAGACCTTGTAGTACGTAAGTCTTACCAGCTAATACGAGAAAGGCGAGTCTCAGCTCATTCCCAATCCATCCCCTCGCCAAGAAGAGTGAAAAAGAGAGAGGCTGGTTATTCCCGAGCGCGGAACACCTATCATCCTCTTCCATTTGACTTTCTTGATGACCCGAGAGAGAAAAGAAACGAGACGAAAGGTATCCTCATGTACCGGCCGAAGGGCTGTCCATGGCATGATGCACATCCAAGTGAACCTCACACGCCCCTCGTCTAACTTGCCCTGATTCGGATAGCCGTACGTGAGAAAGTACCTGACAGCGATACCCTGAGAAGACCCTTTCCACCTTGTCCTTCAAACCTCCCATCAACTAGATGTGAGCTATCCACTGTGCAGATCCGTAGTTAGTTCCTCAGCAACATCGTTGCTAGGAGGGGTTAGGACTCGAAGGAGACTCCTTTTCAACTCATACGAAAGTCTGCCCAGGCTAACCATCGGATATAGTCTAAATATGGAAGAGATGATGCCAAAGAAGAGTAAAAAGCCATTGCTATTGTCGGAAACGCCCGAATGGGCCACGGAACACAAAAAGTGAGTTTCTTGCTCTAGTAATCTGAACTTCTATCTTCGGTTTCTGCAAATCCTGTACTCCGTGAGCGATGCGCCCCATTTAATGTTGCAATTCCAAGTTACCTCGCTGTGGACTGAAAAAGGAAAAGAAGAAAGGAGGGACTTTGGGGATACAAAAATGACCGAACAAAAGAAGTAACAATGAAAGATGCAAACCATGGCATTATCTGATCCGTCTCTCGGGCTCGAGAGGAACGCCTCTATCCTCGAGCGAGCCCATTCCATGTGCTAGAGACTGCCCCATGCCATTTTTTCCGGCTTTTTAGGTTTTTCTTTTTTGTCCCATCACGTCCAGAGTAGCTTTGAACCTTCCCCCGAAAAAGACATCAGTCAGCGACGCCAGACGCTAAAGTGCCTCCATAGTTGACCCATCGGATGCTTGGTGGATATGGTGATGAAAGAATGACAGCGGCTACCAGGGTCTCTCAGCAAACGGAAACAGGTTGAGAGACCCTCCACCATGTCCTAACCGTATCTACATCAAGGGGCGGAGGAGTAAGGGATCATAAGATCACCCCCTTCTCCACACTCTGTTAAGAATGCCCCCATTACCTCCACCAGCTCCACCGCCGCGTCCCCTCTTTGGACGATCACCCGTGAGGGCACCCTCGGGCTCACCGGAGTATCCCACCTTCCCCAAAATGGACTCGCCGGCGTCACCTTTATTGATCTCGACGTAGTCGTCCGAGGACCGCCGATCTCTGCGGGTGTTATCGCCAGCGGCAGGCAACGCGCTGCTGCCGTCATAGTACTGTAGATCCTGCAGCTTTGATCGGCCCGGAGCCCTCATGGGAACAGACGCTGTCGTGGCCGGCCTGGGGATCGTCTTGCCGCCATCGCGCATCTTGGTCAATCCTCTGTCGAGATACTCCACCATCTGGGCTTTGGCATCGCTGATCGAGTCGTCTTTGCGGTGCACCTCCTGCTGATGAGGGTATCTCCTCATCATGATGCCGCCTGGCTCATACATCTCTTGCGCTTGGCGGTAGAGGTCGGGGAACTTCGCCTGGAACTCCTCGTCGAGGTTCTGTTCTTGGCGCTCGAGTGAATCACGCCTCTCATCATCCACCGTCGGAGAGCCACCGCTGCCGAGAGTGCGCTCCTCAGCTTGCCTCTCGGCAAGCCAGTTCCTATAGAAGGCATCTGCTTTGGCCCTGTCTTGCTTGCTGGCCGGCTTCTTACGGAGGTTTTCGATGTGCTCCTTAGCCTCTTCCGTCATCCTTGTTCCCTCGATGTGTTTGCTGAAGGAGGCGCCGAATTCACGGTAATGGCCCTTGAGTAGATAGACCTCGCCATCCCAGCCCCAGGCCCTGAACCTCGGGAGTAGAGCATCTGCGGCTCGGCAGTCGGAGGTCGATTCGAGCCCCCTAGAGTAGAAGACAATACATTTGGCGAACTGCCAGTTAGAGAATGTTCTCCTGCTCTGATCATCGGCAAAGGCTTGTTCAATCAGATCAAGTGAAGCGTGCCGTAAGAACGCAGCCGGGGCGCGGAGGTTTACCGCTCCTTGGACGTGCGATCTCTGGAAATCGGATTCAGTCCGTAGATCGATCAGCAGGACTTGTCCAGGTAGAGCAATATCCAGCAGGTCATTTAAATGGCCCGGCAGAATCATCCGCAGACTGGATGTCCGTTCGGGAGGCCTGTCACCGATCTTCAATGCTTCTAATTGCTGCCTCACCACATCGCGCTCACGGCGGTAGTGATACCAGGCCTGATACCGCCCATGTTAGTGACGGTTGATCTTGTGAACTCGATGGAAGGAACACTTACTTCAACATGCGTAGTCTCGATGCCCAAGTTTGATGCGATAAATTCCCTATCAGCATCGCTAGGATGCTGATTCCTCTGGTAGTAATACTCAAGTCTGTTCTCGATATGAACAGCAAAGTTCGGCGGCTCCGGGACCTTGTCGGCGAACGTTGTTCTCCGCGCGCTCCGATGCTGGTTGTAAATCAACGTCCTCGATATATTACCCGCCGGTAAATCTGTCAGAGAGCCCGGAATTCGGCTAGGCAGGGAGGAGAGAGACTTGGTTGACTGGACCGTCCGTAGCCCTGTGTAAGCCGTTTGGCCCCGACCATCGGGCACGGGCTCGTATTCCCGGATTAGGCTTGGCCCAACTGACGGGGTTATGGTGGTATTGTCGTCAAAGAACTCGGACCGTGGCCGGGTATTTGCTGGACCTTCTTGTGCGGTTGACTGAGCAGCCTGCAGGGGTTCCCGCCGAGGCTGTTGCATGGCGATGTTGTTGGAACGGATAAAGGCCACGAAGGATGTGGCATGGTCTTCGGGTAAAAGGTCCCATACCATCACGGGCATTGAGACAAGTAGGAGAGTGGAATGACTCTTGAAGACGCCTTGCACCTTGACGTATTTTGCAAGGGCAGGAAAACTGGTAAGCCAGCTCTCCCAAGCGTTCAGATCTAACCTCTGGTCATCTTCAAGGGCAAGAGAAATCATGACATGCGGGACGTTTTCGTTTGGTTCAGATAAGCTACTGATCTCCGTGGTACTACAAGTCTCAGGAGTGCCCACGATCTCGTCAGAGCTGGTATCGGCATAGGTGTGGTCGTGAGTGATTGGAGTCCTCGGCCGGGGAATGGGCTGACCGTATGATGGTTGGGGTACCTGAGATATCTGAGGTGGCTGAGGCGGTGAAGGAAGAGCAGGTTCACAGGCAACGATGCGGGAAATTTCTATGCTAGGGGCCTTGTGATCTGAAGTCATCATGAAATGAACGGGAGTCGATCGAGCCTCGAAATACTTTCCATTGATCATGATCGGACGCGGATGTTTTAACCTGGCGAGGACTTCAGCATGAAGCATCGCCGCGGAAAAGGTTCGTATCCGCCACTCTTGGAGGACTTCGATTAGAGCATTAGTGAAGGAGTATCGTCCGGGATCAGGGGCAATGGCATCCCAACTGGAAGCTGAGATGGTTTCGGTTATGCTGTTGCCGGTAGAGAATGTCGCGCTGGCGGCACCAGCGCAGCAGTCTAGAAGGATGAGGATGTCTGATATTGACCTCTCAAGGAGGGTTTGAATTGCAGACCATCTATAAACTGGAGTGTAAGTAGAAAGAGAGATAGGCAGGGACTCGTGAGTAATATATGAGACCAACTTACTGTAACCAAGGAGAATCAGGATTCCTCGTTCTGTGGACCCATTACAAGTCAGTGTTTTCCGAAGACACTCAAATTGCGCATTGTTTGTTGGTGCAAGGGGTGAAACTACATACGCGCACCACCTGCTCTGCCTGGACTCGTCGATCCTCGCATGTCCTCCGTAGTACACAACAAACAGGGTATCAGTAGACTCATGCTCCTTGATCAACTGGCCGATCCTCATCATAAGTTCCAAGTGGGCATTGTCGGCGGGGATGGGAAAGATGTCGGTTCCAAAGGCATAATCTTCTCGCAGGCACTTTTCCAAATCCTCGAGTTCGGGAAGTACGAAGAGGTCGTCTGTACTCCAGTGGAGGAGTAACGCCTGCACCTTCTTGTATCTCTGTGTAGACCGGCCACGGTTTGGAAACGCCCTGGCCGCAGCCTAGTAACGACGGGGAAAAAAGGCTTCTGTTAGTTTCATTCATGGGCCATCCGAATAGTTGGACCGGAAGCTCACCTCTTCTAACGTCTGCGCAAAGTGGCCGACATGCTTAACGTGATAGCTCGTGCGACTAATATCATGAGTTGCCGACCTAGGAGCGACGCTCTATCAAGACCCCCTCAGTTAGACTTGGTTCCAGGCAAACCCGAAGCCTCCGCGCTCCTCAGAAGATCGTCCGCATCGCATGTTACACATACAGTCGTCTGCAAGCCGCTGCCTCCTCCTACTGTTTGCCTCGACCGTATCGTCACATATGGTGTCTCGGGCATGGTGATGTTTGTGCTTCGGCACAAATTTGAAAGGGGCGCAAAAACTCTGGCGTCGCAAATCCGGCTGGACGGAATCGGGGTGTCCAACAGGAAATAAGATTTACGGAATTTCGATCATCGCAGGCGCACAAAAAGGGAGAAGTTTGTCGAGTTTGTCGTTTCGATTATGTCGGATAACTCTTCAAGGCGGAAAACAGGCAGACGGGACAGAGAGGCTTCCAAGGAAGATATTGGATTGTTTGAGGGACATGTTACTCGGAATTCTCTTGTTGGCCTTCGGTATCGAAGAACAAATTCGTCGTCCACGAATAGGCCGATGGGGTGGGATGAAAGTGAAGAGTGTCGTGCGGCGATGCGTGATGTCGGTGGCCGAATCGGGTTTAGCTCCTATTTTGCATCGGTGACCCAAAGAGGAGGGATGGACGGTACCGGTACTTCTGGTTGGCAGCCCCGCTCAGAGACGAGTCTGAAAATTCAGAGGGGGACTTTGGTACTGCCTACAGTGCCTGGTACCGTCTGTTGCCAGGGCGGGGTGCTGGCTGCTGGCTCCCTCGCTCATGTCAGCCAATTTCGGGGAACAAATCGGCCTGACCGCCAGTGTACAGTACATCAGGCCCCTGTAAATCGCAGCCTATCGCGTCTCTCAATTTCATTGAGGCTGCTGCTGCCACTCGCTACTTTGGATGTGAGTAACTGTGAGTAACTGCTGCTCCCACGTTTTTCTGGCATGTTCCCGCGCAGCTGCAAAACAGGTCACAAATGCAAACCAATCTGAGCCCTGAGCCTTGCCAGCAAATATCATCCATCCCAGTCCGACGTCACCGACACCTATGTTTAGAATAGCTCCGAGCCAGGCACACGACCACACGACCACACACACTCCCAATCGCCTACATATAACCTATCTCGGAGATCCCAACACGACCCAGCCAGCCATCTGAGCACACCCAATCGTACCCGTCTGGGGATCTGTCGGTAGACGGAAGAAACAAACTAATCCAATCCTTCGCAGCGGTACCATCCCGTTCAGCTCCCTTCCCCTTTCAGGAGACCGCCCATCGGCCCTTTCGCGCCCCGACTTTACCAAAGTTTGCCCAGCCCCTAACCAGCTCCGAGGACTCGCTTTGGTCTGAGCAAGATCAAGGCCCGAGCTGCGGACCATGAGGCGGAGAATTACCTTTATCCACAGACCGGAAGACGGTATTGACCCTAGCTCCATCCAGGTTGCCCATGGTAGCATCACAGGTCCCGTCCTTTTGGCTGCCAGGGAAGAGCGCCTCACGCTGGACGTAGATGAGCTCCCTGGCAATCTTGCCTTGGCTCTCAAGAACCTCACTCAAGATATTCATATCAGGTGGACCACGTCGGCACCCTATGAAACTACGGAGCCCCTGAGCTCACGCATCTCCCCTGGGCTTCACATCTTGTACACACCTCTCGGTCAAGGCCCTGAAGATTCGTGAGTATTTTCTTTCTTTTTCTTTTTCTTCCCCCTCCCCCCCGCCCCTTTTTTTCTTCTTGTTGCTTGTGTCACTTGCAGCCTCGTTCAGCTTTCCAATCAAAGCCCTGTAAGCTGATGTAACCACCCAGGACACGTATCTGCTCCCTCATTGAGGGCTACTTCGGCCCCCTTGGCTGTGAGAACCCCGAGTCATTCATCGATGTGCCCTCAGACGATGCAGCCAAGCGAGGACTTTTGCTGTATTACGAAATCTACGAGAAGCTAGATGACTTCATCAGCAAGGCCAAACCAACCCTCTGTCCGTCGTCCAGTAATGATGATGAGTGTTCCGCACGTGTTCAGGCGCTCGCTAGCGCTGCGTCCCTCGATATCTCCTGGATCCATGCTTCCCAAACTCTCAGAGTAACCGCCCTATGGCCTACCGGGCCCCAGGTCTTGAGTGCCAAGTCCACAGCGGAACACAGAGCCGAAGTGGGGATTTTCTCGACCGACCCGTTGGCGGGCGAACCGCACGAAATCGGACTCGGTGGGCTCGTCGCAACTGCAGCGGCCGATGAGACCAAAGAACCTTCCATTGTGGCTTACGCTATCCCGTCCCGCCATCGACAGGCCGAGTCGAGCTTCTCGGTGAAGGTCCTTGAGCCACAGGGCCTTCATCCCACCTTACAGCTGGCCGTGTCATCGGCTCATCCACCCTCTGCAGATGATACGAACTCAGGATACGAGGAGCAATGTACTCTACACGCATACCTTACGCTTCCAAGGACCATTTTTGCCGACCGGTACCAATTGGCCGATGGCCTCTTCATGGCTTCGAAGAACCTCACCAAACTTAGGTATGCCAGCCAACCAGTTGATCTCGAAATGCCCGAATACAAAACTCCTCAATGGGGATCAACGGTTCTCCTCGACCTCGCCCCACCTACCAATAGCGATTCACCCTGGACGGCTGAAGTCCCTCTCCACTTACGCTACATGCCACCGACGCCCGGTGGCCTCTCTCACACCGAAGTGCCCTACCCTGCAGTTTTCTGGACCTGCAAGGCCAACGAGGACACTCCATTTACCGATAACCCCTTTGACCGAGCCAACGTAGGCTATGACAGCTTGTTTGGACCCCATGCGGTCTACTGGCACGTGCAGCCCCTTCCCAACGCAGAGGACAACCGACTAGTCACGACGTTGCGTGTCCCTGTCTTGGCTGTAGAGAAGTCGAGTTGGGTTGAAACAGGGACGACACTGACGATTTTGCTTGGGTTCGGCTGGGTCTTGATCTCTTTGTTCTTTGCCGCTCGACGCAGTGGGAACGAGAAGAAGGCACAGGCCGCGACGAAGAAGAAACAGTAGAGAATTAGAGACGAATGAGGTAGATGATGCTAACATATAAACGACAATGGAGTATCCACGTGTAGGCTAATAGGAGGAGAGTTATGTAATATTTCAAGACAAACCTTGTATAATAATCGCTAATATGACATCTCGATCTTCAAAAATTTATGACTTACCCATTAGTCGGAAACGGCTAGATCATATCGTGATGGCGTAAACAGGTACTGCCATATGCTGGGATCGGCCCGTTGCGTACCTCCCGTTGCATTGAGTTCGAATGCGTTTAATAACGGAGCATTTGAATGAGCGCGAGAATCCTCAAGATACCAATTGCGGTGGTTTTGCGGGACTTGCCATCCAAGCACCAGGATCTACGGGTACCGGGTTGGACCAAAAGTTGTCCCAGTCGGCGGGGAACCTAGAGGCTCAATATAAACCATACAAGTTCCGTCTCGTCATCCATATGGGGCTGTATCTCTTTACGCCGAGCATTCCGGTTTTCCTCGCTTTTCTCACCGCTGCAGAGTAAATGTGTTTTAAACCAGGGTAAGAAGAAGGGTAAGAATAGAGAGAGAAGGCAGGGGAAAAGAAAAGGGGATGGCAAAAGCAAATAAATCGGATCCTCAGACAGTGCTGAGGCAAATCATCATTTATCCCCATCTCAAGGAGTAGATTTGCTTCTTGTATGTGTTGGCTGACGCACAGTGGTGGAGAGGAACTCGTCTTCATCTTGAAATCAGTGGTTAGCAGCGCCAATGCCCATAGCTTTCAGGGATAGTTGATATTTCGACATGGCAGCCATCAACTGTAGTTGCCAATGGTCGAGGCGTCGCAGATTTGATCTAGATTTCGAAGCGATCAAAGAGGCGTGCGCTCAGCTGCGGTTCCTGTTGATGCGAAGACAAAGTTTATTTCACAAATAAGTTTACGCAGGAACAATGCGCACGTGTCACTGCGTTGTCGATCACGATCAATTGATCTCAATGACATCAGAAGCAAGTCGTTGCTTTCCCGTCTCTCTGCCCCTCTCAAGTCTAAACGACGAAGTTGGATGTGCCTGCCTTCAGGAAAGGACTTGTACATCGTACTTCGTAGGAAGGCGTTCGCTGAAAATTCGGGTAATAAACTCTAGGCCTGGCCCCTCTTGGCGCTTGGTTCGGGGAAGGAACCAACGTTCCCAGGGAAGGAGCTAGCAGAGTTTGAAGGCAGCGAATGGAGGAGCCAAGCTTTGAGCTTCTGCACGGTGACAGCTCCAGGCTCAATTGGGAAAGGGCAAAATGGAGCCTGCATCAATCTCGTCCCAAATCTCACCATCATCGACCTTCTTTTCTCAACCTCGCGACTCGGCCCCTGTTTAGTCTTTCTTGTTACTTTTTCCTCCTCATTTTTCTTTCCCTCTCTTTTCACCGCGTATTATTCCTAATATTTTCTTCTAATATATTCGTTTCTATCTCGTCACACTGCCGCACATCTTTTGAGGCACCATCTCAAGATGGTGGTGTACCTACTCGTTCCCTAGGAATTAACCTCCAGTCGATAGTCCCTAGCATAACTTACACAGCATATACCTAGTTTTTTTCTATATTCACCTCCTGGAACCGCCAACCTTCCGTGTTGCGGTCCTCGACAGTCGCTTCTGCTCTTCCTTCCCTCCGCCGCTGCCTCTATCTTGAGAATCTTCCTAAGGATAACCCTAGAACCTCGCAAAGACCCCTCTTTCGCCTCCACGATGGATCCTGAGCCCACACACCCGAGGCTGCGGTGGCGCCCTCGCTCGTACCTATGTGAACTCACCCTAAAGCCCACTACGATATCCTACTACAGCGACGTCGATTCACTCCGCGAAGCCGTCTCTAAACGATCGGGAAGAGAGGTCTACCTAATCACCCGTATCCGCGCCTCTCCTTCTGCCCCGTCTTCTTCTGCCGTCCCGACTTCGGCAACATCCGAGCCTCCCACGGTAACCTGGACCATTTTCAAATATCGAAACCGCACCTTCTTCCAGGTTCCTTTCCAGAAAATTCGTCTCGACGGCCTGCCCCTCGGCGGCCACCCTCTTACGCCTTGGACTTACATCCTTGGCACCGACGGCCACCTTGGAGAGATCGCCTGGGTTGAAGACGGCTACTTTGCGCGCGACGCTGCTCTACCCGCCAAGGAACCTTCTGCCGAGCCCTGGATCGAGGGCATCGTGCCCTTCGAACTGGCGAATAACGGCCGTCTGCTCGTCTGGACACCAAATATCATGTTGTGCCCCTCCATGGACGATCTTGGCCCCACCCTCGCTTGGGTACGCACTGGCCTACTGTCCAATTTCAAAATCAAGGCCGGCGGCTCCCTGCACTCTTGGTCTCGGGTAGCCATCACCGAGGGTGTGCACATACTACCCCAGAACCTCAAGACACTACAGGGCGCGCAAGACGAACGCCCCGCCGTCTACGTGCAGAAGACAGCAGATGGCAAGGAAATCCAGCTCGGCCTGCTGGTGCGAGGTGGCTCCGGCAACACGATTCGCGAGGTGAACCAATTTGCCTGGGAGCGGGGTCTAGCCTTCCCCGTGCTTAGTGGATTCGATGGTCAGACCCTCGGCGGTATGTTCAACACGGGCACCCACGGATCCGTCATCACGTCGTCGCACCTCGCCGATGTCATCATCAGCATTGACCTCGTACGCGGCAACGGCAAGCTCGTACGTATCGAGCCCTCTCCCAATACCGGCGCCGTCACGGACCCCACTGCTTTCCAGACCCACTTCCGCGACGCCCGCCTCATCCAGGATGACGACTACTTCCATGCAGCTCTCATCAACATGGGAACCATGGGCATCGTGCGGTCCTACCTGCTCCGGTTGACGCCCAAGTTCTACCTCAAGGAAGTCCGTACCCTCAGCTCTATCGCCGAGGTTAAGGCTAAGCTGGCTGGTGGCAAGATTTACCAGCTTGCCGGTGTCGACGGCGCTCCTCCTCCCTCTGAAATCGCCAAGACGACGCCCGTCATCTCTAACGGCAACGACGGCGGCTTCGACCACCACCCTAGACCCGCTTACCACTTCGAGGTTCTCATTAATCCTCACAGCGACAAGGCCATCATCACCACCCGCCACCCCCTCACCCTGGCCCCGTCCGAGGACTCAAAGTTTGGGTTCCAGCCCCCAGGGAGGGACCTGATTCGCACGCTCGAGATGCCCGCGCGTTTCAGCCGTCCTGCCCTATCGACGTGGTTCCAGGAGCGCTGGGGTTATGTGCTTGTGCACGCCATTGATACACTCATTGCTCTCTTCCCACGCCTCATTCCGCGGCTCAACGACTCGGCCATGGATACACTCCTAGACGATGCGTACATTGACCGCAGCTTTAACGTGTTTAATATTGGCGCCGGCACGAATGCCATTCCTGCGTTTGCTTGCACCATTTATGTACCGTTGGCCGAAGACAAGTACCTCGTTGCCCTTGACGCCGTGAGGGAACGAGCGCGTCAGTTTGCTGCTAAGGGAAAGCATAATACGGCGCCAGCGGCCATGAGGTTTGTGGCCAGATCGAAGGCGCCGTTGGGTGTGCCGGATGATTCATGCGCCTTTGAGTTTATCTTTACGGCGAGTACGAAATACGCGCAGGAGGTTGTGGATGGGTACGACGCCGCGTTAAGGGTTGCGTTGAGCAAGAGCGGGAGGAGCTCGAAGAGGAATGGGAAAGACTCAACAGAGGATGTTTCAAATGAGAAGGATGAGGCAGTAGAAGACGAGGGGGAAGTTGTAAGGGTGCATTGGGGGCAGATGATGAGAGATCCGGATGAGGAGAGGGTGCCGAGGATGTATACTGGCTACAAGAGGTGGAGGGAGATCCGGGATGAGTTGGATCCCGAGGAGACTTTTTTGAACGATTGGCAGGTGAGGATATTGCCTCGAGTATAAGGGCGTTGCTACTGTTTTATATGGGCATGTACATGCACAGATTGATGGGAAAAGCTGGAGTTTTATACCACTTGCCATTGAACTTTTTTCTTCTTTTGGATTGGAATATCGTTGTGGATGGGTAAGGAATACCCATGAAATTATTACCTGAACACTATAGCCGCACATATACCTGTACTCATATACCGTAGCTGATTATCGAATCCATTTTGGACAAAGGAGATGAAGCACGATTTCCAGAATTGAAAGTCCGCACGGCGACCTGTCGGTTACGATCAGCCAACAAGACCTCTAGTACCTCGAGAGGAGAGAGGATGGAGTAGTCCTGCCAAACAAATAGATTGAAGGACTACGGATAACAGAACAAATGATTTAAATTTCTAATCACCGCCCACATATGGATGGATATATCCGTAGATGTTTGCTTCTATACGATGCAAACCGAAAGTAAATACAACGAAAAAGAGAAAGAAGAATAAAAACGAAGAACGGACGCAGGCCATCGAGTCAACATCTCCCAAGAATGAATGCGATCTCATCCGGTGTCCACGGAGTATTAAACAACAATACTATCCACAAATGCATCATGCCCATGCAGTAATTAATACGCTCTTAAAAAAAGAATCCCACGCTCAAACTCCACAAACGGGGTGCACCCCAAACAACCATTAACAAAAGACCCAGCCTCCCACTAACATCCCGCCAGCCCATCTGCGCCCTCTGAAGCTTCACCTCCGCGCCCTTACTCTCCAACAAATCCGCGTCCAAAACCTCGGCGTCGTTCCCCTCGTCGGAGACGCCGAGAATGGCATTGACAGCGAGGCGCGTAGCCTCGTGGCACTTTGCCGCGATCCAGATGAAGGCCACCGTTATGGGGACGCGCTGAAAGGAGAATAGGGCCTGGGATAAGAGGGAAGAGGGGACTTTACGCGGCCAGATGGTGAGGAGGCGGGTGCCGCTGTCTATGAGCCACACGTGGTGGTGGAGGAGATATAGTTCTAGGGGAATCTTACCCAGGAATGCCGGGAGGGCGAGGTATGGTCCGTTCTGAGTGCTGCGGAGGTATAACACGCAGAGAATCGGAATCCACGAGAGGAAAAGGTGGCAGTTTTCGTAGGTATCTCGGTACCGAATTACCACGTCCGACAAGAGGATGAAGCCCACCAGGCCGAGGACGGCGGCCGTAAAGACGGTAAATATCTTCTTGGCTAATTTTCCGTTTTCAAACCGGGAGTGTCCATGGCCGGATATGGCGATGATTACGTCGTCGAGAAATGCAGAGAAGGAATCCGAAGGGGGCGCATGGTGGAAGCTAGGTGGCGGTGAAAACTCGCGGTTCCGGAGTTGCGCGGCGCGGTGGACGACGCCGGCGGAGATGATGCCAATGAATGGGGTTATGCTGTCGAATGCTAGTTCTCGGGCCATTCTGCCTCCGTCCCAGGAGGTGCCTAAGATTATGTTTGCGAGGCTCAAGAGGGTTTCGAGAAGGCCAAGGTGTAGGAATGCTACGTTCACGAAGAGCGCGCCGGCGGCGGTTTTGAGGAAGAGGGAGAGGAGATCCTCGTTGGAATGTTTATGGGAGGCGATGATCGTGAAGGTAGTCAGGAACCAGAACGAAATGAGCGGGGCGAAATAATATGTTGTCCATGGCGTGGAAAGAGTAAAAGCGAGGAGGCAGCTCATGAGGTTGAGCCGGAGCAATACAGTCGCAACTCTGCGAAGCGAGTAGTCATTTGTCGTCAGGAAGTAAGTCGCGTGGCCGTACGCAGAGAGGAAAATATATCCGGCGATGGCAAGGCGGAAGACTTTGTAGGCACCTAGACTCGAGTCTCCGTCCTGCTGGCTGTAGAGCAGGATGAGGGCCTGTAGTATTCCCTTGAACTCATCCGAGTATTCGCGCGCTAGCGCAGGCGGGTTCTTTGTCGACGGTCTCTGTTGTTGACGGGGTGTAAGTGTCATGAACGCAAGAACAATGAATCCGATGAATCTCCAGATAAACTGCGTCGAGTCCCATACACGATTCACGCCAGTGAACATGTGTGTCCTATCGGCCAGGTAGCTCAGCATCGCCGCCAGAGAAAGTGGCGCAACCAGCATCCACACCCAGTTATCCGTTACGGTCTCACCCCGTGCCTTTATCAAAGCTATAGGCGTCGCAACAATCCCAATAAGCAAAATGGCAATCTGTACAAAATTGGGCCTAGCTGTCGCCCGGCAAGCGAGCGGTTTGGCTCCCGCGACGTCGGCAGGAAGACCAGCGTTACACCGCACATTCAACAAGACGTTGACGGCTCTCTCCCGTACATCCTTGGTGACATGGACTCCATTGACGTTATATGCATCCTCATTACCCTCGGTCATCTGGTTAAACCCCCACGGGATATGCGACTGCGCCGATCCGGGAAGGCTTCGCAAGTAGCCGTTCATCGCGTGAAACTTTTCGGGGGTCATGGTCTGCTTCCGGGACGGCGTCAACCTTTTATAAAACGGCGTCGGAGCCGGAACAACGACCAATTGATTTGGAATAGACGCAAAGGAATGTGGCTGCGCGGCCAACCAAGGCGCCGAAGCTGGATAGAGCTCCCCATTCAGGTAAGGCAACAAAGGGTCGACGCCCGCCCGGAAGAGATCCATGTACTCCGCGCCTCCATGTCGCGTCGCCCACAACCCCGGCGACCCAACCGCCAACAGTGCTGGCGCATCCTTCCGCGCATCCTTGCGCTTCGTCCCGCCAGCATGTGGTTTGAAGGGCACCAGCTCGCGCGCAAACGACGTCGAGTTCAGCCACGGATCCCAGATGTACTCGAGCCTCACGCCCTCGGCTTCGAGGGACAGGTTCGTCTCTTTGTCTTCGGAGAGGTGGAAATCTAGCGTCGCCAGTTCCTGCTTAAAGTGGTCGAGGTGGTTGGCGGCTGCCCAGTAGAGCTGACGCATCCAAGAGTCGCCTACGAAAATGATGCGCCGGCCTCGGAGACATGAGACTGTGTCGTCGCGAGAGTATTCGTGTAAGGTGCCGTCGTCAGGGGTCCAGTGGAGAAAGGGTCGCTTTGGGTCGGGACTAGTCGCCCAGGAGCCAGAATGAAGAATTGACTTGCATTTGTATGCGTCATGGCGCGCTAGAGGCAAGACAAAAGGCCAACGGTTAGTGTCACGTTGAAGAAGTCGGTAGTGGTGGTGTTCTAGGTACCCGGGATTAACGGTTTGGGGAATCCCTAGATTGCTCGAGGAAAAATCATTTCAAGACTGGAATTAACTATTAAAAAAAAAAAAAAAAAAAAAAAAAAAAAAAAAAAGGGACAGCTAACCTCGGTGAATATATTGAAAGGTGATTGAAAGTAGGACGAAGCAAATCGAGACGCGGACGAGAAAGTTGCGCAGAGTCGAGAATCTGGCCAGGCCGAAGTTCGTGTAAGAGGCGACCATGGTCACTATCACTCGCCTCAATCCTACTAGGGAGATGCGGCGCCAGAGTCAAACATTGAAGTGAACACCATGGGGATTAGTCGGAAATACCCATGAGGGCGAACTGTAGCAGGGAAAAGGAGGAGAATAGACACCTCTCCTTCTCCGTGTCAACGACAAGCTGAGAAGGAAATGAGAAAAAAGTGGCACAGAAGCGAGAGAGATGGAGATGTAAGAATGGAAAGAGGTCACGCGAGGAAGAAAGAAGAACGTGAAAATAGAACGAGGACAGGACGGGGTCATTTCCATTCTCCAGGACGCAAGCGAAGGGACCCCAGATGCAAGCCAAGACAAGCGCAGGAGAGAACGGACAAGGAAGTCAAATAAACTACTACATCGAAATGTGCTCGAGGCCTAGAATGTACTAGATGGGAAGTATTATACTATGTTGAGTAGCAATGGTTGAACAGGAGTGTTGCGTGAACGGAGGAGATGCACACCCACACGCGGCAACCGAAATGCCAAGACCGAAAGAAGGAGGCGTACTACCCCATTTTGCAATTGTATCGACTCTTCCTTATCAGACTTGTCTGGGCATTCAACGAGTTGGCGCAATTGGACGGATGCCAAGCATTCATCGAGCAGGGAAACCTTCAACTTGGGTAGTCCTTGATGGTGGTCAGATATCACACATCACTTGATATCGTAGAGCATGCGAGAATGCTTGATCCTTAAAGTGCCGAGAGGACATGTCGATCATGATGCTACGTCAAACCGCTCTGTAGTGTATGTATTCTGTTATTCCAGGACGCCCTTTGTTCCCTTGTATAACAATCGTCGAGGAGCGGGTCGTAATCTGCCATAGTCGAGGAACCCAGCGTTCCAGGAGGGGCAGCTAATTTGTTTTTGGCTGAATGTCACCAGCCTCGTCTGGTCTAAACCAGGTGCAAGCGGGTCGGATCTGGAAGGCCGCCTATCCTGCAACCCTTGCCAAGCCCACCAAACAGACGGGCCATGAAAGGGGGGACTTTCCCCGCGCAGGATGATGGATGGTCCCTCATTCCAATGCGTTCTCGTTCTAAACTGCACGGGTATTATTAGTATTCACACATGAGAGAGTTGAGAGAAATGTGCGATTGAACGCAGAACCATGCGACTTCGGGGTGCCGGGATAAGGTCTGAGTTCCAGTGTCAAGGTATACACGTGTACGACTTGGTCCATTGAGCTTCGGCGTGGTAGTTCAATGATAGGCTTTAGAGATTGTGACGGGAGAAGAGCGGAGCTGTCGGGACGCGTGAGAAAGAGAAACCACCAATGTTGACTCCACGACGTCACCATTGCTGCTTGAAGGACGCCAGTGCGGTGTGAATAACGTTGGTCCATCCTCGTCCGGGTTTCCTAAGACCTGGAATGCCGAAGAATCCGTCTTGGCCTTGGCAGCAGCCTTCGACTGAAATTTCAATGTTGGACAAGGAATCCAAGCCTCAAGCCACAATCGGCAAGCCACGGTATTTCGGACCCGGCAATGATTAGTCATTTGCGCACAATGTTCAATTACTTCGCAAACTGCACAACGTCAAACCACTCCATCCCACAAACAACCTTAGACGCTCAGCCGGACGGTGTCAGATTTCTACTTTGTAATTACACTTCCGTGTGCAGGATGCCTCGTGCAACACATTGCTATCCCAATCCGCATGTCGTCTCACCGACCCTCCCTCGGCTGAAACTTCCGAGTCTCACGGCATCGTCAGAGTGACACCAGCTCGGCCAAACTCGCAAACGAGCAAGCAAATGCCTCATTCATTTTGTGTGGCTATGCCTATACTCCGAAATTGTATACCGTCTCCTGCCTCGCTCGATCAGCTCCGCCATCCCCACTGCTGATCTTGAGCTGGATACGCAAGGCTGGGCTCTGCTTAGCCTCACGTACTAGACAAGAACGAATCCGACGGTGTTTTTTGAGTACGGGACCTTAGCTTGTAAAGTGAAGGCTTCCCGTAATTTATCTGCCGTTACATATGAAGACGAATACCAGTAAAATCCATAATCCGAGAAAACAGTAGTTAGGTGGTGAGGCAGAAGGCCCGATGCCATTGTATTCGCAGTAGCTATGCAAGAAACAGATATGCCGCCCATTTTCATCTAATGTCTTTCCCATACTTCCAAAATATAACGCCCGTAGTCCTATGTTTGTGCCATGATATTCCCGTGAAACCTGTGCCATATATCCCATGCTTGTGAACATATAGTCTCTCTCAAATGGTTTCCTCCACTTCTTGTGCCATTACCGCAGATGCGTCTTCAATATCCCTTGTCTGTCTATGACATCTCCTCTAGACTCCTATCGATCATTGTAATCATCCATCATTTAATTTCGTTTCTTCTTCAAGACTCGACGCTGTTTCTCCTCGAAGTACAAGGGCTAATCGGCTCGTCATCGAGACTCAGCCGCCTCGTCGCACCAAAAGTCATAGTGAACGGCTCAAATATGGCCTGATATTGTAGATTCGTCTCCGTAAAGGGCTTCTCCCTCGGATCCGGTGTCGGACTGCTCGCGGCACCGCTAGGCTTCTTCTCGGCCGTCCTCCGCCGCCAGGAAAAGGCCTTGAGGCGGGAGGATAATCTCGAGGGTGATTCGGGTGCCGAGGCAGCTGTGGAGGTGGATGGCGTCGGACTGGAGGCGGAGAGGATGGAAGGTGCGGAGGAAGAAGATTCGGAGGAGAGACGGGAGCCGGTGAGGGCGCGTTTGAATTTGTCGCGGATGGCCATGGTGGGCGGTGACGAGGAACGAGATGAGGAATTGTTTTTGTGTGGAAGACCTCTTGGCTGACGGAGAGGTGGAAGGTCTGCGAGGAGGTTGGAGGATATAAGAGGTTGTTTCCTTTTATTTGGATGCTGAAAGGCGCTGCGAGAGAAAAGGTTTGTTGATGTGCGTTGTCCTCTCTCTTTTTGGTTCTGTATGAGCTGGTCCTGTGGGTAGGCGTTTGTGTGCTTATGCCGGTATCCGCATGTGTAAGGTCGATCGATGGCTCGGATCTCTATTGACTTGGCCCACCCAACGGTTTGTTTGGAAAAGGGAAAAGAAGTCTAATCCACAAGAACCAGGGGCGTAGTTGAGGCTTGGTCAACTCCTATATATTGATCGTCTTTGGCTACGTGTATAAGGTACGTGTCAGCCAGCTCGGGGTGTGGGCCATTCTTCGGCGTTTTTCAGAACGGCCTCTCCAGGAGGATGGTTGGGGGTGTAGTCTCTTTTAAAGTTTACCCTGGAGGGGAGGGGGCGCGAAGCGGATTTAAATGCGGCGGGGAGTAGGATGAATCCCGCCTCCGAGGATCTCGACCTTCTGAGACCAAGAAGGAAACAAGCGAGGTTTTACGGTTTACGGTGGGAGGAGAATTGATGAACTGGCAGACTGGCTTCCCCACCATTACTACAGGTTAGTTGAGGACGCTGTAATTTCTCAACTCCCCCACTGGTAATAAGTACCAATTGATTGATATTGAGGTACACTATGTGCTGAGAGGCTACTGGACGATGGGGCCTGAGAAGTACCCCGTACACTGGGTGGACACTGAGTGGTACCCGCTGGGCCGGGTTCCAGCGTCCTCAAAGCCGACGGCGCAGCCAATCGGGCCTAAGCAGATGCTCCAGTCGCTGATACTCGGCCTGACCCCCCCCAAGACCCCCCAACTTTCTCCTCCTGTCCTTTGTGTTCTGTTATCTGGACCAGCTACTGCAAACACGATCACGTTGCCATCCCTCGAGCCTTCGGTCAAGAGAGACAAAAGGAGAAAAAAAAATTTTCCGATCGAAAAGATGAAAAAGATCCTGCAAGCCACCTCGATCATGTCCGCGGAGATTAGCCCGATCCCCATTGATCCTCATCGAGTTCCCTATTCCGGACACGCGCGAAGGCTATTGGCCACGCCAAGTTCGCCATTCCCGCTCTCTCGGTCTAGCTTGCGATTCTGCGACTCGTTCTCCATTCGGTCTGCCCGGTAGGGTGCCATGGATCGAAGGAAAAAAGTACGCATAGGCTGCCCCAGGTACATCGAATATTGGAAAGAACGCCTAAAAGTACCGAGAATGGCTTCTTTCTTCGAAGAGGTGTGCCGGCTTCCAGAACTCTTGACCGCCACCCTACTCCTAGAGACACTCCCATTGGACAATATTCAGATGAAGGAGAAGAACGAAAACGCCACCCAACCTAAAAAAAAAAAACTGTATTTTAATCCCTCCATAAGCCGAAGGCAGAACTGCGAACTAGTTCCGCCGCCTGTGATTTGTCCACTTCGTCCGCCAATCCGGGAGCTTGTCGGAAAGGAGAAGGTCAAAACGAATCTGGTACGAGGGCTTCCGTCCTCATCTTTCAGTGTTCTAGAAATGCAACGTCTCTAAGATCTAGCGGCGCCGCTATGTATGCACCCCCCGCCTTCTGACACTGATAATGCCTCGTAGTGTTATCTTGGGGGGTGGCAAATATGCCCGAGGATATCGAAGATTATGGGGTTCCCCGGAAATTCGAAGGACTGAGGTAATAAATTACAGTAATAAATGAGGGTACGCTCCAGTTTACTCGATATCGAGGAATGATTCCGAAAAGATAATATCAATCAACGGATAACCACACTAGTAAACTCCATCAAATAGTTAAACTAGTTTGAAAGAAAACTACAAAAGTACAATCTACGAAGTGACTTTGCAGACACCGGATCCCCCGAACACTAACGAACCAGGCCGAATCCGGCCTCCAAGACCCCGAAAACTCCGACTCTGACGCAAATCATGGATACGCCGTCACCTTTTCTACGCCACCGTGTCACCTCCTTTCACCTCGACACACACTCGCCGCCAAACACCCCAGAACTCCCACACCCTAACCCGCCCACGACCGTAACTCCCCAAGCCAGCGCCGCCGACTCCCACGCAAGTTCGCCGTCCACCAATCGCACTTCGTCTCCTTCCGGGATGACAGCGCGCTCCTCGGCCGCTGGCACATAAGCGTCCTCCGGCGCGGGGGTTGTCGAGACACTCTTGCGCTTCCGAGGTCTCCTACCCCGTTTGCGCGGAGTTGTTGGTGCTGGTGCGTCCTCATCCGTAGTGGGCTGCTCGGCCTTGACTTTCGCGGGCCGACCTCGCCGTCTTTTGGGTTCGGCCGAGGGTGATGGCGTCGGGGGTTCGACCTTGATACTGGCCTCGGCAAGCATCTCTTCGCCGGCCGTAGCATCGTGCGCTACGGCGTGGGCTTCGATTTTTGGGTAGAATGGAACGGCTGACGAGAGAATATCCTCAGCCGTAATAGCCCGGATTGCTGACCATAGTCCGAGACTGAGGGCGGACAGGATTACGTCCCCGCTGGCACGGCTGATGACGGGATGGTGGTACAACGCACCAAAGATCCGGCCAAGGCCGTATGTCGTCCGCTCCCATAGAGCAAGCTTTTCAAGGTCAACGTTCATCATGGCACTATGTCTATGTTGGGAGTCATCCACCACACGAGCTAGTGCCCAGAAGGTTGTCCTGCCGTGGAGGACCAAACTCATCGTCGACAGTAGCCTGAAAAGCGCGGAGAAGGAGTTGTACGCACGGTGAGGATGCGAGTGAAGGGTGCCCCACGATTCGGGAACTATATAAGGCATCAGGATGGGCAAGAAGTCCAGTCCCCTCGTGATCAGTAGTAGACGCGTCGATAAACCCGTGCCAGCTATCGCAGGGGCTAGAAAAATACCCGCTCCGCTTAGTGAGTAGCCGATGAGGAATAGCAGTGGGTGGGGGCACCAGTTGACGGGTTTCGGCGGGAAGATGGAATCGCGGATGCTAATGTATCCCGACGCCGGAATCGTATCATCCGGACGTGAAGGGATCGGCGCTGGCGTCAGGAGCAGTGCGATGTAGAACAAGTTCTGCGCAAAGGAGAGCCCGACGAGATGCGCAAGCCCGAGATACGCCCACGTAAATGGAATATTTCTCCGTCGTCCCTCGATGGATAGAAGAAGGGACCATGGAAGGACAGCAAGATCAAGTTGCTGGCCCCACCAGTGGCGCCTCGCCTTTTCAGCGAGAATCTCGAAAGCATCGAGGTAAACAGGGGTATCAATCAGCCATCGCGACACGTATTTCAAGGTATGATTGTCACGGAAGGGTAGAATGCCATCGTTTCCCCAAAATCTAGGTAGGGACAAGTGAGTGGTGGATTCATAGTTACATGCGGATATGGGGTGAGTCTGCATCGCATACCTAACAGGTAAGGGAATATCGTTCTCTACGGCCCAGACCTTGTAGGAGAGAATTGCATATGTAAAAGTCGTGTACGCGGCATAGGCGAAACTCGCAGCGGCAAGCGCCGCAAAGATGGGCATATGGCGCTGGCGGTGCGATTTCCTCAAACGAGTCTCTTGCGACGGTGGGAGCTCAAGATAGGACCGGTACAAGCTCCTCGACACAGCGAAAGTCAGATAGATGACGAGGATGATATGTCCGGCAGCTATTGCGACAGGCGCGTGCCTCCTGCAAGTGTTTATTTTCCTAATTAGCGATCTTTTGGATGCTCGTGTGCCTGGGGGTAAGCAGGCGATACGTACCGAAGCAAGAGCATCAGTGGCTCGGTATCCACATCCATGTTGACTGCGATCGCTTGTTGATGTTCGGAGGAGATTAATATCTCGTCGACTTGTTATGAAAGGCGATGAAGCGTACGAGTCGTCTAGCATTAGACAGACGAGTACTATTGTCCATCTGGGTAGCGATCATGGAAGAAAAGGTCGAGATGCGGAGATGCTTGAGCTTGGCTGCTCTCCGCGGTAAACAACCCCAGATGATGACATCAACATGCTCCCATCCGCCACTGGTAGCTCCTGCCTCCAGTGCGGTCTTCACCAACTTACTGATGTAGCTTCATCACATGATCAATCATCGAAATCGAATCGACTCAGGGATAAACTGATAAAGTTGCCATAGCACATTTTGTTGTGCAGGTCCAGGGTCTAGTCACGCCAGTTCAGGGACCATGTCTAATTACTTGGAGGATATTCCTCCCCATTGAGAGCTGTCAATTTTAAGCCTGGCTGGATGATAGTTCTCTAGAATGTATGCGACTAGACATGCTTCGATAAGTGCTTCGTTGCAGTTTGGCTGGAATGAGAAGGGATTATTCAAGAAAGAGGCTAATATCGATTGATCTCTGGACTTTCTTTGTCTTGGAAGTTTTGAGCTGTTTCTCTGTTACTCTGAGTGAAAAGAAGAGAGTGCATTGCACCATTTGATCAGTTTCTGCAATGCAAGTGGGCTTTGGGAGCGCGAATCATTGGTCCCCAATTGGCGGGTCGCAAACAATCCCCATTCCACCCACTATTTTATTTATAGCCAGGCCAGGCCAAGATTGTCATGGCGCCAGATAATACGAAGTAGACAGCCGGACACCAACATTCCGACGACATCACCTCCGCAACTACTTCAATCCCGCGATCGCGGCTCTCAACACTGCCCCCAGCAACTCCAGCTTCCCCCTCCGTCCCAATCTAGGCTGCGCCGACCTCACCAAAGATCATGTACCACCTCGCGAAGGGCCTCTACCTTCTCGCGACAAGCAAAGAAGGCAAGAAACACACAGCCCTGCTCTATCACACCCACACACATTCTCTCCCCCGCTAGCAGTCCGCTAACCTCCCAGGCAGAATACTCCGTCATCCTCCTCGGTCTCGACAACGCCGGCAAAACCACCTTCCACGAACAAGTCAAAGCCCTCTTCAACCCCGACCACCCCTCCCCGCGCCTCAAAACCGTCCCCACCGTCGGCCAAAATGTCAGCACCATCACCCTCCCCGACATGTACCTCAAGATCTGGGACGTCGGCGGCCAACTGAGTCTCCGCAAGCTCTGGCAGAGCTACTACTCGTCGTGCCACGCCATCGTATTCATCGTTGACAGCACCGACATTGGCGACGGCGACCTCGATGACGGCGAGGACGACGATGACGAGCGCGGCGAACGTGCCATATCGGGAAGGCTTGAAGAATGTCGGCTTGTGCTGGAAGATGTGCTGCAGAATGAGGAGACGGAGGGCGTTCCGTTGTTGATATTGGCGAATAAGCAGGATAGGGAGGATTGCGTGGAGGTGGTGAGGATAAAAGAAGGATTGGTGAAGAAGGTGTTTGAGGGGGAGAAGGCGTCGAGTATTCGTGATTCTAGGGTGCTTCCTGTTAGTGCGCTGACGGGGGCTGGTGTGAGGGAGGCTGTGGATTGGTTAAGGTCGAGAGTGAAGTGGAATAAGGAGTCGAGACCACCAGTCATGAGGTGATTGTACTGGAGAGGGGAAGGGGATAGCGGATTCCGATCTTGGGTCAGAGATGGAAGTGGTGTTTAGGAGCTTGGTATCTTTCTACATGGCGTTTGGGAACGGTCTTCTTCTTGGCGACGTCGATATGCCGATTTCTATGATTCGGTTTACTGCGTCTCGACTGGTTTGGGATATCAACAGCGTTTTGGCATCGCGTTAGGAGACGTTTGGAGGGCACTCTAGGGTATCTATTCTTGTTTTTATCTCGCCTTCTTCTCCTCCTTCTTTTTCCTTTTTTCTAGAATCATGCAGCTTTTCCCATCCGAAATAAAAAAAAAAAAAAGTCAACATCACAAGATCCAACAACCATCACCTCTCATTCTCCGCCGACAGCTGCGCTATGAGCCCGCCCTTATCTTTCCTCTTCGCATCCTCTGCCAACTTCGCATCCAGCAAGTCCGAAAACTCCCTCACCTTCGCCAACGCCAAATTCCCACACTGCAACAACAAAACCGCCTCAACCGGCGCCCCTCCCAGCTTCGAAACCTGACAAATCTCCCCATGCTTATTCATACCGATCGTACAATTCCCCGTCGCCACCTGCTCCTCCAACCACGTAGCATCGACAAGCATGCCTTTCTCCCCTTCCTCCCCAAAGAAGCTAAACGTCACGCAAAGCGGCGAATGCAACCAGCTCAACGGCACGGGCTCCCTCTCCGCCGCCGTGTATACCGTCACCTCCTCGCCCTCGGTGCTCGAGTCCGGCTTCCGGAAATGGCGCAGCGCTGCCACGACGGCCACGCACGCCGCGTCCACGAGGTTGCCGTCGAGAGAGAGCACGTGCACGTCCGCGCGCAGGGCCCAGCACTTCTTGCCCGCAATGAGGCAGAGGGATTCGATGTCGAGGGCGCCAGAGCGCCGGATCGTCTTTTCAAGGAGACGGGAGAGGAGGACTTCGCGCTCGGTGGGGCGGTTGACTTCGAAGGCTGGGGAGATTAGGGGGCTGAGCTCGGTGGTGATCGTGAAGATGCCGTCGAAGGGTCGGTCTGGGTAGGGGACTGCTACTTCGGCGGAGACTTTGACGAGGACTCTGTGTGGAAAATTGATGTTAGAGAGGATGGCAGATTTTATGGGGATTCTATACATATTATTTCCCCCCAATATCTAGGGAGTCAAAAGAGTCTTGCGCTTACCTCGTCTTTCCGAGCTGGACATCTGCGACGCCATGTTCGTCGCCAAAAGTGAGCTCTAGCGGCCTGTAGTCTTCAAAATTCCTGCCATCGAGGCGCTGCTTCTCCTCAATTGCCTGAAGGACGAAAGCCTTTTCATTCAGCGAAGGCTCTGCTTCGCGCGGCATCTTTACGAACGAAAAGGAAAGCCCAATTCCCGCTTTGCGATCCTCGAACGAAGTCTTGTGTTAAAAGTTGCTGGTCCTGAATTCTATGGTGGGGGTGGTTGGCGGCAGTGTGTGGCGAAATTCTGCCGGGCGGTGAAGATATAATCCCAGCAAGCAAACCAGCATCACGCCTCAGTTTACCAGCACCATCACTTCACCTCCTTCCTACATCCAACACAACCACCGATTCATCCCGACAAACAACAAGATCTACCCAAAATGACTACGGCCCACAGACCCACGTTCGACCCAGTAAGTCCACTTCTTTTGACGATATCTCTCCTAAATTTCAAGTATTCTGCGCAACATTACTAACCGTTCTTCACTTTCCAGGCTCGCGGTCGCGAAGCCCTCCGCGGCTCAACCTACCACCAAATCACCCTCCCCGCCCACCTCCAACTCAAATACCGGAAAGCAGGCCAGGGTGGCTCAGCCTCCGACGCCTCCAAGCGCGACCTCCGCGCTGAGCTCCTCGCCGCCGAAGAAGCCCATTTCGCCAAGAAGAACGGTACCACCCGCCGCGCACCCACCTCACGCTCTCCCTCCCCCTCCGTCGAGGGCGATCTCAAGAGGACCAGGGAGGAACCCGACGAAGAGGAAGAGGAAGAAGACTTGGAAGCCAAGAGGAGGAGGATATTAGCGGAGACGAGAGCCATCGATGCTGACGACAGTGACGAGGAGAGCGACGAGAGTGAGGAGAGTGATAGCGATGACGATTCGGATGCGGAGCTGCAGAGGGAGTTGGAGAGGGTGAGGAGGGAAAAGGCTGAGAGGAGAGCGAGAGAGGAAGAGGAAAGGCAGAGGGAGGAGGAGGAGCAGAAGGAGAGGGATATTGCGTTGGGGAATCCGTTGTTGAATAAGCCGGATTTCAGTATTAAGAGGCGGTGGGACGATGATGTTGTTTTTAAGAATCAGGCGAGGGACACGGATGATCGGGGGAAGAAGAAGGAGTTTGTCAATGTGAGTTACGGCACTTTTTTTTTTTTTTTTTTTTTTTTTTTTTTTTGGTTGCTTGCTGGGCTGGGGATATACGCTAACCTTTTTGCTAGGATATGCTTCGATCTGACTTCCACAGGAGATTCATGAACAAATACGTCAGGTAAACAGGCACGGACGAAGGGACGTTATTGCGAGGCTTTCGGTTACGGTACAATGCATTTCTTTTCCAGACTTGGGTAGGTCTTAGAAACCTCAACCAGGCTCCAGTTATCATGTTAGAAAATAATAACACTGTCGAATATTTTCCCTTTTTTCCCTTCGCTGCCCAGGATCTTGTGTGAGAGTCGCTCCCTCACTTCTCAGCCAGAATATTCCGCTCCAGAGCATCAAAAGCCCCCAAAATATTCCCATACCTCTGAAACAACCCATCCCTAAACCCCTCGTCCACCTTCTGAATCGCCCCCTCCTCCTTCCACCTCTTCCCAATCAACTCATCAAAACTCTCCCCCTCCGCCCTCTCCAGCGCCCACACAGCCTTATACGCGCCCCCCAAAGCGCAAGCATTCCCCCCGACGTCGAGCTTATATACGCCCTCCGCTCCGCCGAGGACCTCACCCATGGTGCGCGCGATGGCGGGGTTTAGGGAGCCGCCGCCGACGAGATACACCCTCCGAGGCTGTGGTGGGAGACCCTCGCGGGGACTGTGGACGAGCTTCTGGGAGCGCATGCGCATGGAGAGGGCCTGCGACTCGACGATGGCTCGGGCGTCCTTTTCGGGGCCCCACCCGTCCTTGTCTTGGAACTCGGAGAGGTCGCTGCCGTCGGCGGCGTTGCAGGTATATCGCCACGTGCCCGCGCGGATGTTGGGCACGATCTCGGGGAGGTAGAAGTACAGGCCGAGCTTGGCCCTGTCGGATTCAGATGCGACATCGAGAGGCGGCGAGTCAAGGACGGCTCTGTTGAAGTTGGCCCACGGGTCGCCGGATTCCGGCTTCGGGAGAGTGTCGCGGACTTTTTCTCGCGCGAGGCCGCCGTTCTTGTAGCAGAGCATGAACATGTATTGACCCGGGGTGGTGGGGTGATTGAAGAAGTGGTAGGCGGGATCGGGCTTGTAGTAGGGCGTGATCATGAGGAACGTGGTCGAGGTGCCGAGGGAGACGATGGCGTCGAGGGGTCGAAGTGGGAGGGCGAGGATGGTGGCCGGGTTGTCGCCTGTGAAGGGTGCGATTTGGCAATCGGCGCCGAAGCCGTACTTGGAGACGAAGTAGTTATCGATGGAACCAATGCTTCCACCGCCATCCTTGCGTACCTCTCCGAGTTTCTGGCGCAGCTCGTCGACGCCGTCCGGGCCGGCTGTGAGCTCTAGGAGGGATTCGTTCCATTTGGCATTGGGAATGTCCCAGAGATTCATGCCGCAGGCATCGCTAATATCCATGGGGGCATACTTGCCGAGAAAGACGGATGCGAGGAAGGACGAAACGAGGGCGATGCGCTCAGTGTTGCCGTACATCTCAGGAAGCTTACGCCTAAGCCGCATAATTTGGGGACCAGTGAAGCGCTACATCGAACCGTTGCAAGTTAGCGTTCTGCCATATTCAAAAAGACAACGTAATAACCAGATCCGCGTCGCAAACATACGTGATGAGCCCCGCTCCCCGTCGCCTCCGCCAGCTTCTCCGAGTCGCCCAGCTTAGCATTATACTGCTCAACCTCCGCATCCGTACTATGATCCTGCCAGTTCGGCGCATACGGATGCGAGAACGAATCCTTGAGCTGCTCAACAAGACTCTTCTCAGCACTAAGGGCGCCGAGCTTTCCCTCGGCACCGCGCGCCCAGTACACGCTCCCGTGCTGCTGGCACGAACCGCTGATGCCCTTGATATTCTCGAGCGAGATCTTCTCCTTGAGACGAACAAGAACAAGGTCGAGAGCCTCGAGCCACATGGCTACGGGGGCGTAGACCTCGCTCTCGGCGGGCACGACGTAGACCCCCTTGGTGATGCCATACTTGGCTCCGAAATCGCCGTCGAAGTCGACCTTGGCTTCGGCGATGACGTGGAGGTCGGATGTGATTACGATGGCTGCGGCATTGTCAGGGTTTTGTTGAACAAAGTCAAAGTCACGTCGAGACTTCATATTCGTAGAAAGACGGACATGGAGAGATGTAAGGCATCACAAGGGGAGTTCGCGTCTACCTTTGAGTTGCTGGGTTGAGAGGTCAAACCCCAGGTACTGCGGACCGGAGGTCATGGTCATTCGGTTCGAGACACAAGGCTACGCAAATTAAAGAAGCGAAAGGATGCACAGAAAGAAGAGATACAATTGGAAACTGGTATCTATGAAGTAGGAAGGAGAAGGATGGCCGAATATACAGACGAGCTCAATATGCCCAATACGACGGGGGAGTATATGCAGGAAGCTGTATGCTCATGTGCTTGATCTTGAGGCTCTGCGCTCAGAGGAGGCGAAAAAGGGCGTGAGGTTTTTTGTCTTTTGTAAAATTGCTCTGCGAAGACGATTTCGATTGCGCCGCTTGACAATGCCAAAAGACCGAGGGGGACATTGAACCATAGCTTAGGGGGAAATAGTGTACAAGTACATGATTTTCTGTCTAGGAAAAGGCGGCAGGAGCGATTCCGGATGAAAAGACTCGAGACACTTGGACCGACCTGGTGGATGTGGGGTCGCCAATCGCCAGAGCCAGAGCCACCAAATGGCGGGGTCATTGATGGATCGGATCGATAATTCGTACGCTTCAGTTCAGCCTTGTCCTTGCAGGGATCCGGTCGCTTGCATTTAGCCTAAAAGCAGAGCCAATGGAGGGGGCAGCCAGGCCAAACCAATGAAAATGAAGGGAAGAAGCGTTGCATCTGGACCGGCGCCACTCTGCGGGCGAACACTGAAAGTTTGGTTTTGAGCGCCACGATCGGAGTGGACCACTAAATCGGCGGACCCTTGCTCTGCACTTGTCGCTATGTCGTCAATGTGGTCCAGCCAGTGTGGTTCCAGAACCCCGAATATATATCGCGCAGGTATATACTTATATATAAGTGTATGTCGTCGTGAAATCGATTGAACGATAGCCATAAGCCAAGATGAGACCAAGACCACGCAGAAGAGTGTTCAAGTGCACAGGGATATCAATGTATAAAACTCAGCTCGACGGCCAGACTGCGGAGGGTGGCGGATTTTTTCAAATCGAACAGGTTGTTATTAAATTCAATGACGTTTCCGAGGCTGCCCATTACTATTACCATTTCCATTCGCATGGCCATTGCTATGGCCATTAGAATGTGAGTGGGAATGGCCCTCATGGTCGTGCTCGTGAGCTTCGGCCTCCTCCTCTTCGGCTGCGTCGGACTCAACAACCTCCGGACTCACCTCGCCCGAAACGAACTCGTCAAATTCTCGGGGAGGGGGCGCGTCACGGGACACGAATCGAACTCGTACCCTCTTTGCACCACGAATATGGGACCCGATTTGCTCACGCACGCCGCTCTCAATCTCTCGGACGTCCTCGACGGTCCATGTTCCGGGAACGGCGAGCTCCAGATCGATCAGGAAGTTTTGGCCCGATTTGGTGCCGGAAATGAGACGAAGCTCGACTTCGTGGCCCTCGGTTATGGAGCCAAGTGCTTTGTTGACTTGGAACTTGACTGATGTCTTGATCTCGTCGTCGAGACCCCGGTCGATGAGTTCGCGGATAGCGGAGATGGTGTTCTCGGCGCCGGCCTTCACAACGAGCATCGAAATTAACAGTCCTCCGACAGGATCAAGCCAAGCGGCGTTCTCGACGAAATTTGCTAGGACGACGGCAAGGAGTGTGACGACACCCGTCCAGCTATCGACACGGTGGTGGATGGCATTCGATGCGAGAACCGAGGAATGGCGTTCGATGGCGACCTTCATGGCTGAAGTGGTTCAAAAAAAAGTTAGCCTCCGGAGAAGACGGAATATACGGGATTTGCAATTTAGAGGAAAGAAAATAAACAGGGAGAGAAACGGAAAGAGAGGCGCTTACTAGCTCGGTACAGCCACTCCTTGAGGAGAATGGTGCCAGCGGCTAGCCATGCCGCATGCATGCTCGGAATACCGCCGTGCGAATGGCCGTGGCTGTGACCGTGATGGATAAGGTCCCCAACGACCGCGGGATCTATGCCGAGTTGCGCGATAAGAGCGAGAGTGCTACTCCAACCCATCATAAGACCGCCTGCGAGCAGCATTCCCGACACACCCAAAGAGCCCAAGCTCTCCACCTTGCCGTAGCCGGAGGGGAATCTCGTCGTAGGGTCTCTCGAGCTCCAGGAAACGGTTGCGAGGGTTAGGACGTCGGAGGCGAGATCGGTGACGCTGTGCCAAGCGTCTGCAATCATGGCATGGGAATGGAACACGTAGCCGCCGATGCCCTTGGCAATTGCCATGGCAAGATTGGAATAAAGCCCTATTCTCGTTATGCGTACGCCGGCATCGCCTTTATTCCTGGAGGTGAGGTAGGCATTGTCGTGATGATGGTGATGGTGGTGACCAATGCCACCGTGCTTGTGGTCATCATGGAGCTTCCGAACACCCATAATGTAAGGGATCAAAGAAAATTGCCTGGGAGACCGCAGCTGCAATGATAATCTTGTTGGCGTTGTGAAAATGAAGGTTTGCGACCGCCTACTACAGTTCAATAAATGTGCAGAAGAAGAAAGAGTCTCAAAACTTCGAGTGTGTTGTGGTTGATGTGTCCTCTTGGGGATAAAAAGGGCGGGTAAGAAGCTCCGAGTGCTTTGGAGGACAGCCAAAATCAGGGTTGGATTGTTTGGAGACGACGTCACGGTCGCAATGTGAGACGAGGGCCGCAGGCGCATGCCCGAGCCAAAACGTCGACTCTGGATCTGACATTGACACTGGCGGACACCCCATCTCAATCTCAAGCTCAAGCCCATGCCGGCACTAGGACCAGGACCGGGACCAGGACCAGGGACAATAACCGGATGAACGCCCCGAATTTGGGGTGGCATCCAAGTGCCAATCCATGCCCGCTGCCTCAAGGGCATTGCCCGGACGCGTGTGCAATTGCTTGTTCCAGATTGCTTGACGCTGCACGCATACGTATGTCTCTCCCAGGGCAATACGGAGAATTATTTTCCTATGCCGAGAGATGTGACGAGGAGGATGACGAAGCAACGGACGAAGCACGGGGTACCGTTAGTAATGGGCAGACACTGTATGGCTGATCCGGTATTCGCCCTTGTTGGAGGGGACAATCAAAGCCTAAAGCGCTGTTTTAGTGTCGAAAATTCAAATTGGGGGTCCGCAGGTCCGCACTCAATGGTGGGTTTCGCTGGTCCTTGCAGTTTGGGGGAATTTTCGGGGCCTCGGATAGGTGGAGGAAAACGGCCGGGGCAGGGTGGGAGTGCCTCAGTGCATCAAGGATGCGTAGTAATCAGTGACGGACTCCAATCTCGAAATTCAATTGTTGATTCAAGCCGATTGACGGCAAATCAGTAATCAAGCGACTCTGACGGGTTGGAAATTTTCAGGGAGAGTGGTAGGTGCACGTGCTTGCGACCTTAGCCAGGCAGTACTTCGTAGAGCCGTACTTGCAGGTCCTCGTTCGCGACGGTAGCCTGGCTTGAGATGATGTGCTGGTTTGCAGGGCGGTTGGTGGGTGTTTCCGGTGTTGAAATTACTGGCGCATTTAGTAACTTTTAGTAATAATGGGGCTCTGACGCGCTTTTTCTCAGGGGAGGCAGTAGCACAACGAGTGACTTGGGTCGGCGATGCATAAAAGGGGACCGGAGAAATCGGAGCGATCGGGAAGAAATAACGCTGCTCTGCCTGTAGTCGCCGTTCATCGCATATAAACTGGGTGGATGTGAGCCTTGGCTGGATATGCAACGGGATTCGAGCCTCGAGGTGAGGGAAGGGCGTACAGGACCAGACTTGAGTCGATGTCACATGCGGAGAGAGAACCAGAGTCCTTCCTTCAGGAGCAAGTGACGACTCAGAGGGAAAAGCTTTGTAGCCTGCTTGTTTTGAGGGATGAAGTTGGTAGAATTTGCCCAGGCACAATAGTTTCAAGAGCTCCGATAATAGGTCCTACATACGCTGGCTCGGGCCTTGGGTTTGGGGCCTGGGCCTGGGAGCAATGGTCTTTAGTATTTACAGCTTGAGTGCACCCCGTAATAAATGGCAGCTCTCCTCCAATCCCAGCTGCTCTCGGCCCCAAAATAGGACGGAATCGCACCACTTTCTCACACTAAGTCACGTGCCTTACAGGGGGAGATGACGACTTCCTTCGCATTTGTCCCTTTGCCAATCTCCCGCCTCGGACTCGCCCAGCCCAGACCGAAGAAGAATTTTAAGGACCGACCGAGAGTGGACAATTGCATCGGGCTCAATTGCGAGCGGCTCGGAGTTTAGCTCGATTCGATTGATGTCCGCCCCCATGTCCGCTCGCTCCTCCTAGACCGGACATAACGTCACAACATTGGACACACTTCTCACCGCTCGACTCTGTCGATCACGACCTTTGTGAGATGTTACAAAGGATGAAAGAACCTGGTTTTAAGAGAGCAAACAGTCCTGCATCTCTTTGGGCGATTATCATTTGAACTCTGGCCTCGGCGAACGTCATTTGCGTTGGTTCAGTTTGGTTCGAATTTCTAGAATACGCACCTGTTGTGATCTTATGCCGGATCTAGTCTTCTAGAGTAACCCTAGGAATAACCCTTTTTAAACGGCAAGCTCTTTCATTCGTCAATTGGACTCCGATCCGGTCGAGTTTGACAAAGGCGCGTGTAAATCAATTGAAGGGCGCACACAGAGAACAGACAAACCTTTCTCACCATGATGTTCCTTGGATAACCTTTAAACATATACATGTAGTCAAGTCTCGGACTCGTAGAGATGTAGCTTCGAAGAATAAAAAGAGAGGAAAAGAACACAAATAAAGGCCCTTTGAGCAGACATTAGGCTCACAAGACATTCCAATCATCATGTCAAAGATAGAAATCGAACTGAGTACTCCGCAACCCGGGGCCGGTCCAGTCGAAAGAAGCGGTGCCGAGAGCAGCTCCGCCTCGGTCCGTGAAGTGGCTTTCAACAACGATGCGTCCACGGATCATCTCACCCTCGAGCGGGAAGCCGTGTCCCTTCCGCCCATGGACGGCGGCAAGGATGCGTGGCTTTTCCTAGCAGCTGTCTTCGTTGTCGAGGCTCTTGTTTGGGGTGGGTTTTCTTCTTTTTTCTGATTCTTTTTAGCTTTTGCCTTTTTGCTATCAAAGGACCGTCGAGTGTTCGACATTCGATATGAGATTATATGGACACCTGTGCATACGAGTACTAACACCGAAAGTAGGGTTCCCGTACGCCTTTGGCGTCTTTCAGAGCTACTACAGTACGCATGAACCCTTTGCAGGCGCCAGCAACATTCCAGTCATTGGCACATGTGCAATGGTACGTTTCCAAGCAATGCAATCAACCGTTCATGTTTGTTACTGCCCACTTCTCGATATGAGTATAGACTGAACAGAGCCAAAGGGTATCATGTACCTTGATGGTCCCATTGCCATAGGCCTCCTTCAACTATTCCCTCGATACGCCCGCTGGGGACCCCTCGTTGGACTCCTAATCATGTGCCTGTCCCTTTCCCTGAGCTCCCTCTCCTCTACTGTAACCCACCTCATCGCCACCCAAGGCATCTTCTACGCCATAGGCGGCTCCATAGCCTACTGTCCCTGCCTCATCTACACTGACGAGTGGTTCGCCCGCCGGAAAGGTCTCGCCTACGGCATCATGTGGTCCGGCACCGGCCTCGGTGGCATCCTCATCCCCTTCTTCCTCGAATTCCTCCTCAACAAGTACGGCTTCCGCACAACCCTCCGCGCCTGGGCCGGCATCCTGTTCGTCCTAACCGCCCCGCTGTGCTACTTCATCAAGCCCCGTCTCCCCATCGCGCACCGGACCCACTCCCGCCGTCCCAACCTCAATTTCCTCCGCTCGCGCGTCTTCCTGCTGCATCAGCTCGCCAACATCATCGAGGCGTCCGGATTCTTCCTGCCGGGTATCTTCCTGCCTTCCTTTGCCCAGTCTTTCCTCGGGGCCTCTTCTTTCCTCTCCGCACTCACCATCATGCTCGTAAACACCGCCGCCGTCTTCGGTTGCGTCGCCATGGGTTTCTTGACGGATAGATTCCACGTGACGACCTGCATCCTCGTGTCTACGATAGGCGCCACGATCGGCGTCCTCGTAATCTGGGGATTATCCACGTCTCTCCCCGTCCTCTACGTCTTCTGCCTCATCTACGGCTTCTTCGCCGGCTCCTTCACCTCGACGTGGCCTGGCGTCGTGAAACAGGTTGTCCAAACCGAAGACCGCGCCGGTCGCGGCGTCGACCGATCCATGATCATCGGCTGCCTGGCTTCCGGTCGTGGGATAGGGAACGTCATATCGGGCCCGCTGAGCGAGGTCCTCATCAAGGGACATCCGTGGCGCGGCCAGGTCGGCAGCGCGTATGGAAGCGGGCATGGCACTCTCATTGTCTTCACGGGTGTGACGGCTTTGCTGGGTGGCACTACGGTGTTGTGGAGACGCTTTGGGTGGCTCGGTTGATGGGAACTTATAATCAATTTGCATTGATCATGCTAGGTTTTGGTCCTTAGCAAGTCCCGGTCGTGGGAATCAAAGCCTAGTCTAAAATAAAAGGAGTGAAGAACAGAATATCCCCGCCCGCCTGTGAACCCTTGTTTTTGTTTTGTTTCTAAATGTCAATAATGACTCCTCCCGAGAGCCATTAATTTTGGATGTCCGTATAACAGAATATGTGTGGAATAATCCAACCTGACGAAACCGAAGAGAAAAAAAAAAGGCAAACCGACAATAGAATGAAAGAGAAGACTGGTCCGCATTGAATTAACCATAAGTGGAGTCACCCCGCGCAAGCAGAGGCCGCTCCCAAGGTGTATCATCAATGCTATCCGAGTCGCTACACTCGGATAAAACGTCGTGCGCCTCTTCCGTGTTGTTATACAAGAAATATTGAGTGAAGACGCCAAAATCCAACAAGAGGGTTACAACGCTGCCTGCAAGCCAAGAAAGATTCACGAGGATGTATTTCCCATAAATCTTCCCGGCCTCACCAGGAGCGCATCCCTCTTCGCCGCACCGTGGCTCGTAGGCGAAGATAGACAGGACGTAAGTAATGTTGCCTAGGCAGGCGAAGAGGAAGAAGAGCATGCTCAGACCGTCGGTGCTCTTGCGCTTGTAATTGAGGATGAGTTGTGGTATGCGGGAGAGGATATAGAGTGCGGCGCATAGGTATCCGAATATCTGGCCCCAGAGACTGAAGGTCAGGGTTTCGCCTGGCTCACCGTCATGCGGTGTGTCGCGAGATTCGGGGCCGTTTCGGCCGAGGTACCACCCCAAGACACCTGCACCGCAGACCATGAGAACAGCTAGTGTGTTCCATCGTATGGTTTGAGAGACGGTCGGAGGCGAAGGAGGGGCCTCGAATGGGTCGGGGACTATAGGTACGGCTGGTGATAGGTTCGACCAGTCCGAGCCTCGTCTCTGTCGTCGTCGTCGTCGGTGCTCGCGTAGAAGTCTCGTGCGTTCGTTCACAGGCAAGCCACCTTCAAGATTTTCGGATGGTTTCGGCGACGAAGAGACGACTTCGTCCTTCCAAGTGAATCCTCGGTAATAGAAACATTGTAGTAGCAATACAATATCGGCAAAGGTATAGTAGAATGCAAGGATGATCTGGAATGCAAGCCTCGTTAGCATAATTCGCACGGTCTGGCATTGGCACTGGAGGGAACGAACCATCGTTGGAAGCACTCCTTGGATGACGGCACCCAGAATATTAAAGACGTCGCCGAGAAGCCATACTATTAGGAATTGAATCGACAGGCCATCTGTGCTTCCGCGCTGGAAGTTCTGCAATATTTGAGGAGAGAAGACGACCACTACAGCGAGAGTTAGCTTGGAAACCTAGGAAGAGTTCGGATCAGTGGTATATCGAGGAGGCCGCGTACCCCAGCATGCTATCGAGATCGATCTAGACAAATCCCTATTAGCGACCCAAAACACCACGCGAGGCTGAACCTTCGCCCAAAAGACTCACCCGCAAATGCCTGAAATGGCCTCGACATCCAAGTTCAGCGGTGCGGTAGGTGGCGCCATACCGACGCTGGAGAGTCGACGAATTGACTACGTTTCTCGGGAAATGGTCGCGAACATGTGTCTCTGGTGATGCTGCCCTTTCCGGCGAGGCTGATGGTTGCGTTTCGTGGGTAACAGGGACCGAAAGGGCATCAGAGGCGAGAACGAGAGTCACGGAGTGAATAGCGTCGAAGCCTGGACGTCGGCGCTGTCGCTTTTTTTATGCCGGACGAAGCCGCCAAGGGGCCCCGCAATGCGAGTTTATGGGGCCAAAGTCTGCCCACTTCCAGGCTCGGCGGGCCCGAGCTTGTTGTTTAGTGTACTTTGTACTCCGTAAATAGGAGTCTTCATTACTGTCTAGAGTCATATTTTGTTCTTCACTGCTCACACGGCAGACACACGACAGACCTCTTTGGCCTAGTCGAGAAAGAATGGTCTTCCTTGAAGAGAAGAACGGACAGTATTTCTTGTTTTTTATTCAGCTTCGGGATTATATCCCGCTCGCTCCCGGTATTGAATTCGGTTCAAGATTATGGAAAAGGGAAAATGGATATCCCGATAGATGCATACCCTTTTTAATTCAACGCGAGAGAGAATTTGCCACAAAACGCGGTTCCTCAATTTTTGGTGTAGGGATTGCTTGGTTGATTGAATAATTTTTCAAACCTCAACTCGGCCCTGATCTCTCAACAAACTGAGGGCCATCCACCATTCACCATGTTACCTCTAGCATTCAGGTCGTTATGCGCGAACTGCTTGCATCGCACATATCCTGCGAGGCCCGTAATATCCCAGATCCAGCCATGGACCGATATCCGCACGATTCGCCGCCAGGCGAAGCCATCCCGCATGGTTCTATCAAAAACAGTCGCGCAACCACCCTCAGCTCGAAAAGTCAAGTTTAATAGGAAACAGGTCGAGGGCCCCTTTGGAGGAATGAACCAGACCGTTGCGCGACTGCCACCGAAAGCGGAGAAGGGCACCAGTGAACCGGGCCAGACATACGGCAAACTGAAGAAGTCGGACGCGAGAAAGGCGATGAAGATGCACCGGGCGCTAGCGGTGATTTCCTACGGAAAGCGAATGTCGATCAAGGCGCGGATACAAGATGTCGATTCCTTTGATGCATTCGACCTTTTGCCTTCTGTCAAAGAGGCGCTTTACTGCGATGCTTTCAAGGGCATGGTGGATGTGAAGCCGACACCCGTGCAGAGACTGGCGATCCCGGAGCTTCTTGGACAAGGACGTCACAGGACGAAGACCCCTGCCAAGGAGTTCCTGTTGGCTGCTGAGACTGGGTCGGGGAAGACTCTGGCGTATCTGGTTCCCGCGATCAATGCGTTGAAGATCGCTGAGGCGCAGGACACAGAGATTCAGGAATATCAGAGACGGTGGAAGGAGGAACAGGCTAGGCTCAAAGATAACTCTCTGAAGCCTTCGGAGTTCGACGAGCCACACCCTACGATGGCGCGCCCCAAAGTTGTCGTTCTCGTACCTACTGCCGAGCTTGTGGACCAGGTCGGAGCGGTTGCCAAGTCCCTATCGCACATTGTCAAGTTTAGGACGGAGAAGCTTTCGGCGAATCTGCCGGCGAACACGATACACAGAAACCTCTACTCCACGAGGGGAGTGGACGTCGTCATCTCTACCCCCCATCTTTTCGGCTCCATTGCGCAGTCGGATCCCAATATTCTCTCTCGCGTTACCCATCTAATTGTCGACGAGGCGGATTCACTCCTCGATCGTAGCTTTTCGCCCGTTACAATAGACATAATCGATAGAGCCAAGCCATCCCTGAAACAGCTTGTTGTCTGCTCTGCGACCATACCGAAGAGGCTGGATAACTACCTTTCCCAAGAGTACCCCGACATGGTCCGAATCACCACTCCCAACCTCCACGCCATCCCCCGCCGAGTTCAGCTTGGTGTCATCGACGTTTCCAAAGACCCGTACCGAAACAACAAGAACCTAGCCTGCGCCGACGCCATCTACAGTATTGGCCGTGAATCCTCCCGCCACGAGGGTCCCGTCAAGGATGAGATCGACGTGCGACGCATCATTGTCTTCGTTAACGAGCGAGAGAAGACGCAAGAAGTAGCGGATTACCTCGTATCGAAAGGTATCAACGCAATCGCCCTCCACCGCGACACCTCGGAGCAGCGACGCTCTGAGATGCTGGCCTCTTTCACATCCTCAGAACCCATGCGCATCCCTGCGCCGGAACCGGCTCCTAAGGGCGTGCGATCGCTTCCAAACGTCAAGGTTATCGTCGCGACGGATCTCGCCTCCCGAGGCATCGACACGCTGGCGGTGCGTCATGTCGTGCTTTACGATGTACCGCACACGTCTATCGACTTCATTCACCGTCTCGGACGCGCCGGACGAATGGGTCGTCGTGGAAGGGGGATTGTCCTTGTCGGAAACGACGACAGGAAGGACGTGGTCGCGGATGTGAAGGAAAGCATGTTCATGGGTCAGGCGCTAATTTGATTCAACGGCGGCGGGTGGTTGGAATGATCAATTGATATGTGTACATTACAATCTCAAAATGTATAATAGCCTACTTAGAAAGCTCTTTGCGTTGTAGAACGGTGTAATACTAGACTATGAACCTATGCGGGAATGGAAAGTACATCTCACATGATTGAAGAGCTGTGAACCAACAATTGAAGGCTCAAAGACGTGGATCTGGAAGAGCTGGAGAGTTGCAGCCATTTGAGGAGGAGAAGTTCGTGTCGAGGTACAGCTGTACTTCGTGCTTTGACTGAAGCACAGACCAACTCTTGAGCTTGACGCGACAACACTTTTGCTGGACAAATCGCGTCGAGGACCCCACATGGAGTTTAAGTACCTCCCGACCTACGAAGTACACAGGTACCCCCCAAGTTCCCACCCACAACAGCTCTTCCACGACGCGTCGGGCTAAATTTCCTTGACACCAAGCATCCCTCATCATCAGTAACATCTTACCACGGCCATTTTATTTTAGCAGGCAATTGCTGTGCGCACCAGGGAACCCATATTCTCCCACCGAAACTCGAACACTCCTCAGCATCACATAGAACGATAGAGAATCCCAGCGCAGCACACACGCACAAATGCCTCGCCCGAGACGAACGCGCCGCACACGGGCAGTAGCCCGTGCTGAGCCTGAAACCACAGCTCCCACCCAGACCGAACCCGACGTGATTCCTTCAACGCCATTGAAGCCGACCGAAGACGCGCAGCCGGATAGTTCAGAAAAAGAGAATAGACCTAGGGACGCGGTACGATCACGAGTTTCCGCTGGGAGCCTCCGTCGTCGAGGACGCGCTCTGAGAGAATCGACGATGAGGCAGTCTTTATCGAGGGAACCGGAATCTGACGAGGATAACGCGGCGGAGGTTGATTCGCGGGAGCTCTCGGATCCTCCTGATGTCGAGATGAGTAGGCGTGAAACTGCGACGCCGCTCATGAGGCGAGATGTGTCGGGACTGGATGTCGACGAGGAGATCTTCTCCGACATGTACTCTGAGCTTGAACCGCCTTCGACTCGAGGCCGTTCGGCTAACACGTCAACTTTGAGCGTCGGCCAATTCAAGAGGAGATCTCGCGCGCCTAGCGTTGTTAGTCGTGATGGCGGACCGATTCGACCGAGCAGTCGAGGCCAAAATACACCAAGTGTTAGTTCAACGTTTAACTTTGGCCAGTTCAGACGGCGCGCGAGGGAGCCTAGTATCTTGGGAAGGAACCGCAGAGCGCAGAAGGAAACGCAGACCACGGATCAGTCGGCATCTGAGAGCGAGCTTGAACTTGACGGAGAAGACTCTGCTCCCGATGCTGTGTCTACGCCTCTTAATCGTCGACGATCGCAACGGGCTGCGTCTGCTACTCGCGCACCTCAGCCTCCGTCCTCAGGTCTGAGGTCTCGAAAGAGGAAGAGCGGTGAGATTGAACATGAGGCGAGTGACCGGCCAGAGAAGACAGCCCGTGCGGAACGGAAACAGTCAGAGGAACTCGGGGAAGTGCAGGGCCAGGAGCAGGCGGTGCAACAAGAGAAGGGACGGGAAGCTACAGACGCCCCAGCAGATTCTGAAGAAGATGACGATTCTAGCCTCTCTGACGTATCCTCGCTTCCATCGCCACTCTCCGCCACTGCTGCCCATAATGAACGGCCAGTCACGCCAATCAACGCTACCATGGAGGAGATAATGGCTCCTCCAGCTAGCTCCGGTTCAGACGACACCGAATGGCCATCGATCCGGAAACTCGCCAACCGGAGACGCCGCGCGGCCACTCCCACAACGCCCCTTCACGCTCGTAACGACGACGATATCCTGTCCGACATCTCGTCCCCGCCTTCCCTTACGCATTCACCCAATTTGCCTGCCCGTAGGAGGGGCGCTGGCAGGGTCCGAGGCCGGCAGCCGACTAGGGAACCAACGCCCGAACCCCTTACTTCCGACCTTGCGTCCCTGCTCCCGAAACGCCGAAGTAAACGTTCCCGCCGAGATGACGATGACGTCGGTAGTGAAGACGAAGATGTCGAAGACTTGACCCTCGCAAGCGATGATGAGGATGAGCTCGCCTACTCACGTTCCACGAGGAGGCGGGGAGGTAGTCATTCTCGAGGCAGGGGAGCTTCGGCTCGCCCTCCATCGCGGCAAGCTGCCCGAGCCGAGACCCATGCTAGATCTGCAGCTGCTACAAGGAGGGAGCAGGCTGGTTCCGAGCCCAATCGGCGTGTTACGCGAACATATGGCGGTTCCAAGCCATCGAATCCCGATGACAGCTTTGCGCCGCTGCCGGATGACTCGTTCACGACCAGCGGGCTTGTGATCGATGATCCGAAGGAGGAACTGAAGAGGGCGTCGCACAAGTTTAAGGAGGTGGATAAGTGGGAATTAGAGTACGAGGAAGTTGCGGAGAATCATTCGTCGTCGGATCCTGATGCTCGGTAGAGGGAGAAGGTCAATGGTCTTTGATGTTGGGTTCGGTGGTTTTTATTTTTATTTTTATTTTCTTTCTCTCTTGATTGTTTCCCGTGGGTATAAATAGGGTGTTCTTCGCGGTGGAGGATACGGATGGTGCTTCATGAATTCGGAGGTAATGAGGTTTTCTTGCGGTTTTCTGTTCATGGGACTTTGTTTTTTTTTCTTACATTTCATCCTTCTTCCTTTAGCGATGCAGAATGGATAGGGCAATCGTGTATTTATTTCACCCTCACTCATTTCATGACTCCCGCTCTAGATGTAAACTTGCCTATGTGTTCCAGGGTGACCGATGTCAGCTGGTATTTATTTTAACACCAAACAAAACATTATCGTAACCGTCATGATCCACGCCGTCGTATGCCCAATAACGCCAGGATATCATATGTTCATGAGGACTTGAGGTCTAGCGCAACAGTGTACATGTCCTTGATGGGTATTAAAGGGGAGAGAATATTGGGATCTCGTAAGGAAGCGGTGATGGCGTCTGGTAACCGGCCAGTCATGAGGAGGGCCTAAGTGATATATGTTAGCAAAAAGCTCGAGTGTGGGAATCTGTGTGGGACACATCATAGAAGCTCTCACCCTCTTGACATTGGCGAATGTGTCCTCTCGGTCACAATGCTCTTTGATGACCTCCTCCGCCTCGAAATCCACGTAAACCCTCGTATCCCTTATCCTAACAATAACGTTGTCCACCCTCACAAACAACCTCGCCAACAACAACATCCGCTTCTCATGCACACGTAACTTGACGCTATACACCGAGATGCCATTATCATCCAACTCAGACTCGTACAAAAACACCTCATCAGAAAACAATATCGGATCCCGCCTCTTCAGCAACTCCAAAGGTATCTTTTTCTCCGTCCTCTCAAACTCCCTCCTCCCTTCAACACCACCCTCCAAGGTCCCCGAATACGTACTCGAATAGCTCCAATCGTACGGATTCACAACCTCCTTGATATCCCCGCTCGAATTCTCCCTCGAAGAGGCCCAATCCTTAGCATACGCCACCTGCAGCATATTCTCAGCCGTCTTGCCCACGGCGTCGAGGGCGTCATAGGCGTTGAAGGAGAGCGACCAGCCCGTGGGCAGGTGGGCCAGGCGCACGAGGTTGTCGCCGAAGATCATCTCGGGCACGGGGATGCCGAGGGACTTTTCCATGGTGGATATGGGCCCCGCTTTGGAGATGGGGAGCTTGCGCGTGGAGATTTGGAAGGTGTGCTGGGTGTGGGTTTTAGTTGTGCGGGAGAGGTGGGAGGTGGAGGGGAAGGCTGTTGGTGGTGGGGGTTCCATTTTGGCGGGCGGGCGATTGCGGCGGTTCGGTCGCAGTGGTGTTTTTCGTTCTTTTTTATCTTTTTTTGTTGTTTTCTCGGGCGAGGGATTGAAAGGAGCTTGACGAAGTCGAGGGTTGGGGTGACGCGAGATGGTGCTTGCAGTTGAGATCAGAGCTCTGGCCGAGGTGGGGTCAAAGTTGTTGATGGGCAGTTGGAGTTGAGTTGATGGCTGCGCTACAATTCAATGTCCCACACTTCCACACTTCCCCGCCAAAGATTAGTCAGGGACAAACAAAAACACTTCACTATTAGGACTTGGAGTTAACTTGGAGTTGAGTTGATAGTGGGACACAATTGCGATGCTATTTGACTCTTTACAATTCCGAGCACATAATCCTCTTCGCGAAACTAGGCGACTTTGTTGAATCATGGTGCAGTTGGGTCAAGCACGACCTGAGCAGACTTGCCTGAGAGGTACGTTTCACAGCTCAATGGACCACAACTGGCTGGAGAAAATTGCCGGTTAGAGGCGTCTCAATCGACGCCGGCTTCGCAAGCCCTTTCATCCTCTACGCCGCGCCCAGATCTCTAATACGAAGGGTCGAGATGGCGTGCCTTGAAATGCTTCTTCCATGCCTATTTTGTGACCTTTCCTTTCCCATGCCGTGGCTATTGGTTTACGCACACCTATTCATTTCCCTCTCCTTTTCAAAAACAGTTATTTTTCTGACCTGTCTTCTCTCTCGTCGCTCCTGGTTCCCCACGCTTGGCGCTTACTCTTCATTAGCCGCTTAGCGCAGAAGCTAAAATGAACAACAGCGGCGCAGCCTGCGCTGGCGATCCGACGAGTTCGCAGTTCAGAGGTTCTAGAATCTACCGATTGAATTCCGGCCTATCCTAAATTGCACCACGAACGGCATACTGGTGAGTTTATCACTTTCTCAGGTACTCACGTACGCAGCTGGGGCGGGATGACGGTATGGCTTTATGATCACGGACTTGCACTTCGTTGTCCGATGGTTCTCTCTTGAACCTGTTACTGCTAGCTTAGCTCTATCGCGACCCCGCCGCTAGCAGCCACAGGCTCATCATAGGATTGTGTCCAGAAGCACTGACTTTGCGTCTTCTATAGGTGCCATGTCCCTGGACCTGACCGACTTGTCCCACCAAAATAACGCTCTTACTAGGGATTATTTTCTGCCTGAGTATGCAACTATAGCCTGGAGTGCACACAGAAAAAAAAAAAACATAGCCGATTCGTCTTCAAAGATGTGAAGGGCCACACCAAGGTAATGAAGAAGTCTGAGTGCGTTAAAACTTCCGGGTTTTTTGGTATACAAGGGAAGAAGAGGCTATATTGCAGAGAGAAGTTGGAATAGACTCCTTTCTTTCACATATAGAGGAGTTGCAGGTAGGTGTAACGAGCTCAGCATTAGCTAGGGATGTAGACCGACTAAGATAAAGGCTAAGGAGATAAGTGCAAATGGACACATACACTCACTCTCTCATTCACACTCACACACACTCTCTCTGTGTGTGTGTTGTGTGTTTGTGTGTCTGCAGCTCCTCTCCATCTTCTTCTGTCATGTCGTAGAGTAACGACGGAAGGACACCGCCGTTGGTAAGTGCGATGCACGAGTGCTTACTGAAACGTATATGTAGTTATATGGGGATGATGTTTATGTCGGAAGCTGCATAGGTAATCGTTCCCTTTGCGCTTTCGGCCCAATATAGTCTCAAATCACAAAACTACTGCTCAAGAAAGTGGCCATCCAGCTGTTGAGCGTCACAGGAGGATCAGGCTGTTTTCCATTAGACGAGACAGACCCATTCAAGAAAGGTATACCAATATTCAGGACTAGTCTTCTCAGAAATCAAACCGCCACTTATACCGACAGTCACACAACCTTACCTTCGCAGGCGCCTATGAACTCTCACGAAAGGACGCCCATAGACATACCACGGATCCTCCTCCCACCGTTCCTCCCATCATTCCTACTTACTCGCCGCTCATGCCTCTCCCGCTCCTCGTCCTCCGCCGGGATTATCTGATCCTTGAACAGGGCCATACCATACAGTATTGTAAGGGAACCGTCCTCGTTCGTGGCTCTCAGGGCCGGCCACATACAAGTTGATATCTGCGATGATGGGGTCCTTGTCTGCGGAGACTCGGCTGGTGTAGGAGGAGTAGGACGGTTCCTCAGGTTCCCGTTGGCCTGGCCTTGGGCGTTGCCATTGCCCCGAATATTGGTGGCAGCAGGGCCCCATAGCTGAACTCTGTCCCAGTTATTATCATCGTTGCCCAGCCGTCCCAGCTGGACATTCCACCTCCCCTTAACCCGCTGAATGGCCGCCCACTCTTTCTGCGCGGTCCCGCACAAACTGTCGAGGTCGGCTCGGAACGCATCCCTCGACTGCTCCAGTATCAGCGGCTCAAGGCACTTGGTGACATCTTGCTTCAAGTTCCGCCTGGCGCTCTCCAACACAGCCCGATTATAATCCGGAAGGTGTTCCAAGATGGCAAGCAGCGCCGATCTGCAACGTGCCTCGGCGGTAGGATCCTCTGAAGCTAGGTCAGACATGGCCTCGGCAAAGTCCCCCTCCCTCTCGATGGGGCAAAAAATATGCTGGCATAGAGCAAAGGAGATTACGGCGACCCCTGCAGCGACGCGCATTTGTTTGGCGACGATGGAGTTTGTGGGTGGGAGAGTGATGCTCTTAACGAGGGCTTGCTCTTTGATATCTTTCCAGTTAGAACGCTCGGTGAGGATATCATTGCCCAGATCTACTGAGAGGTACTTTTTTGCCAATTCGTTGACTGAAGACCATAGAGCGGACCATCGATTTTTACTTTTGACGTTAGATTTATCGTTGACTTAGTCAAGATGGCTCAAGGAGGGGATGAGTGATAGCCACACAAACATACATATTCTTGGTCGCCTCCGAGGTGAGTTCCACCCGTAATCGTCCAAGCTCCGCTACTCTTTCCTCTTTCTCCCCTAGATCTCTCTCCTGTCTCTCCACAAGAGCTTTGGTCTCGTGGAGCTCCTTGACAAGCTTCTTTTTCTCTTGCTGAAGCTGGATGCATTGTTCCTGGAGAGCACGCAGCTGACTTCTCGTTTCGTTCGACTCCTTCGAAAGGCTCTCTTTCTTCTTTACGGCGTCATCAAGTGTAGTCTCATATGCGGCATTCTTCTTTCGTAATAGGGATAGTTCCCTGGCAATGTTCTCCGCCTGGATGATTCTCGGATCTTGTCGAATGGTGCCGGCGAAGGCGATAAAGGCCTCTACGTCTTTTTGGGACTGGTCTAGTGGTGTCGTCATGGTGGATACGAGGAGGAAATGTGAGAGTTAAGCCAGGGACTTGGACATTTGAGAGATAGATCTTTGGCAATCTCATGCTCATGGGTTATGGATGGGGCGTTGTTGACATTTTTATATCTGATATTGTCGTTGATATTCGCAGCCTGCCTACGATGATGGCCCTCAACTTTGCCTGCTCTCAATACGGATATATCCAGATATCATATCAGAGGCACCGAACACCTCATACCACCCACCTAAGCCTGCATATGGTGTGCGAATAAGGCTAATGATACTATTGAACCACGTAGCATGGGGCTGGCGTGGCTTATGTACGTCTTCTAAGGAGGAAGTCGATGAGCCAACGACGGGTTAGGAAATAAGGAAGTTGGTGGTGGCCGGGAGCGGGGTTGGACGCGGGAGGCCAACCCGCCCCGATGGAGATACCGTAAAAACCGGGCCGGGTCACGTAGAGGCGAGCCGAAACGCGGTTGTGTGTCAGATGATTGATACGTATCTGGGCCGATGCGGGACATGGAAGGTAAGGCATCGAAGAAGTATTTCTATGTAAGCATCGCCACATTCTCAGCGAAGCTAGGACTTGAGATTATGCTAACAATTGATCGGTCAGAAATCTTCAAGCTACTTACGCAGGTCATGCTTCTGTGCCTCGCCGAAAAATGTCTTCCAGTGTCTTTACCCGCTTGTATGATTGTGGTGTATGTTGTCCAAAAGGTGTGTCTTCGGACATTGCGGCAACTCCGTGTTTTGGAGCTGGAGTCTACGGTAGGAGTGTTTTCGAGTTTCTTGGAATCGGTAAGAATGCAACGCCCGACGGTAGTAGATTAGCTAGGCCGCTGATCTCAAACTCTGTCAGGTTGAGGGTCTTGAAACCATACGGTCTTTTGGTTGATCCAAAGCTGTCATAGAGAACCGCATCCTCAGTGTCGATTCCTCCCAACGGCCAGAATTCCTTCTTTTATGTCTCCAGGGTTGGCTCAATATCGTTTTCGATCTCCTAGGGGCAGCTATTGCAACAAGCGCTATTGCCATAGCCGTCGCATCTAGGGGCCATGTCACAGGTGCACAGGTCGGAATTGCCCTCAACATCATGCTTGTGGCAAACTCGACGTTGCTCAGACTTGTGGGGAGCTGGACTACGTTGGAGACGTCTCTTGATACCATTGCGCGCTTGAAAACGCTCGAGGAAACGACGGCATCTGAGGATGGGAAGGTTTTGGGGTTAGATCCTCCCGAAAATTGACCTTCCAGTGGGCATATCGAATTTACGAACATCACTGCATCCTACCAGTACGTAATATTACTATTGACGACTACGTATACCGATAGCTAACAATGATAACCATCTCTAGGTCCGAGTCAGCTGCTTTACGGAATATGAGCCTGACTATTATCGCAGGCCAGAAACTAATCGTTTGCGGACGTACAGGCAGGTAAGGCTTTCCCCACTGCAAAGCAGCACCTAGAGATTTAACATCTGAGATGCTCACTTTATGAATAGCGGTAAAAGCACATTGCTCTTGACACTCTTGCGGCTTCTGGAATTGCAAACGCGGAAAGATTGAGCTGGACGGCATTGGAATCAAGCACGTGAAGCTCGAGCTGCTTCGACGAAGAGCCTTTATAGCAGTATCGCAAGACCCTTTGATCTTGTCAAACGAGACCTTGCGTTGATGGGGATAATCTTTCAAGTTCCTTCACACCCATCCGGGTGCTTCGTTGACTGTCGCGGATGATTACCTAAGCCAGAAATTCCAACGACGACCAAGCAAAACAGGGCTCCCCTGGGTGCGTTTCCCATTGAATTCACTGGAACGAAGAAAATTTTGCTTAATTAGTATCTCAGTGTAGAGAGGGAAATATTTCACTAACTAACTTTGAATATTCGAAAATGGACCCAAGGATTGAAGCCATCGTTTATCTGATGTTGAGTCGCTGTTCAAATCGGCGCTTGTCGGTGGGTGTTGGGCGGCTACCCGTTGCCCTGTCAACAGCACCGACACTGACTAAACAACAACCATCAAAGAAGCGCTGCTCCCACCAAGAGCTTCATTGAGACTTCTTCTTTTGCTTGTAATATATGGCATCGAATATCCATCTCCACCAGCACCGACGAGAGCAGAAAACATTGCAGCCTTGGAGGTTCTCACGTCCTTAAATATCCTCAACTCCAATTGATCAATCCCACACCTGTGCCTTGCTCTCTTACATCTTGCTACCTAGCAACATGGCTACCCGGACTCTGGAGGCTCGCTTCGACAGTCTTTCTGTTAACGATGAGAATGACCCTCATGGCGACACCAAGTATAGCAAGTTGGTATGTTACAAATATCCCAGACCCGCCCATCGAAACCAATCGCTGGTCGAACTCCTAGTAACGGAATGACGTCTAGCTTGCATCAGCAAGTCGGCCAACCCTCGTCAAGGTTGCCCTTCAATCCCAAAGCGCAAACGCCAATTCAGCAATCGTGACCCTCCCATCCCAAGCTGCTCAACGAAAGAACCCACCCTCGCCCACAAGAAAACCACTTCCCACTTCAGCCCGCGCCTCCTCCTCCACCGAGGCCGACAACGAGCGGAGATCCACGGCCCTCGTCGAGCAACCCTCAGTGCCCAAACAATTCCACCTCGGCATGTTCGAAATAGGCCGGCCGCTAGGCAAAGGAAAATTCGGCCGCGTCTACCTCGCCAAGGAACGCACGAGTGGGTTCATCTGCGCCCTCAAGGTCCTGCACAAGAACGAGCTCCAACACGGCCGCGTCGAGAAGCAGGTGCGCCGCGAAATCGAGATCCAGAGTAACCTGCGCCACCCCAACATCCTCCAGCTCTATGGGCACTTCCACGATAGCAAGCGCGTCTTCTTGATCCTGGAGTTTGCTGGTAAAGGGGAGCTGTATAAGCACCTGCGCCGCGAGAACCGGTTTCCTGAGTGGAAGGCGGCACAATATATTGCACAAATGGCCTCCGCACTGCGTTACCTCCACCGCAAACATGTTATCCACCGCGACATTAAGCCCGAAAACATTCTCGTCGGCATCCACGGGGAAATCAAAATCTCCGATTTTGGCTGGAGCGTTCACGCGCCTAATAGCCGTCGCCAGACGATGTGTGGTACCCTTGACTACCTCCCTCCCGAGATGATCAAGCCTGGTAGTTCGGACAATTCGTACAACGAAAAGGTTGATCTGTGGAGTTTGGGCGTCTTGACTTATGAATTCTTGGTTGGTGAAGCGCCATTCGAAGATTCGCAGGTCATGACGCAGAGGAGGATCGTCAGGTGCGACATGAGCATCCCGTCGTTTGTGAGCCCCGAGGCGAGGGATCTGATCAAGAGGGTAAGAAGAAAAAGGAAGAGCCTGGTTCGGCTCGTCTATGAAACCCCACCCGCCGTCTGATTTTGGCAGATGTGCTGACCCGTTCCGCAGCTCCTCGTGCTGGACCCTGAAAAGCGCATACCTCTCGAGCAGGTCCAGACCCACCCCTGGATCATCAAACACTGCGTCAAGGGAGAGCGCGCTACGAATCGAGAGCGGGAGCAGAGGAGGTCGTGAAGAAGAGTAAGAATAACTAATGACGTAATGCTCACGGCGTATTCAGAGACAACTGGACTGGCTGGCTAAGCCTAGAAGATTGACGGGAATTCGTTATTTTTGAAATGGCGTTGGGGTTTATTGTTGCATGTCCGGAGTCGGGAACTTCTTTTTTTTTTTTTTATTCTATTCTTTCCTTATTCTACTTCGTTGAATTTTAGATTCAAGAAGCCCACGATATATGTACTGCTCATACGTACTCCGTCCGTTTCGGACAGGTCTTTGGGGGTTCCTTAGAAAGGTGCACGATGCTGTGCTGCTGCTTCGTGCTGCTGCTTCATAGAATAGTGTACATGGTGTTATATCATACAAGTTTGGAGAGGGTGTTCATTTGTAGACCTCGTCGAATGGCCTGGTATCGGCGAAGCATGACTCCCACACCTCGTTTACAACCTTTGTCGCGTGGGCCTCGTCCTTGCATCCTGGCCGGTTCATGACGGACATGATAGCCCTCCCACGGACGCAGTGTTGGAACTGCTGGGTCAGGTTCCAGTTCCCCCTCGTAAAGAACTCGCGAGCCCATCTACATTCGCCACTAAGCATGGATGCGCGGATCTGTTGAAATGTTAGTGACCGGCAACTAGAGGCAAGTCTAGAAATGGCGGAAGAAGAAAAAAAAACCAACCTCAGTACAGGCAGCATGCCTCAAGTTCCCAACGCCATCCATCTTCCACCTCAAGAAATCCCAGGCATGCACCATCTCATGAGCTAACGTATCCTCCAGATGTTTCCTATCCCTAACCTCGTTCGCGCAAATCTTGATCCCTGAATACGGGTTAAACCCGCCGCCCGTCCTAACAACCTGGCCGTCCGTGGTCAACCGCGCGGGACACCGCACGCAGAACACATTGGAAGAGTCAAGCGTGCCGTTCAGGTCGGCCACCTTGTCGCGCATGAAGCGCACGACAGGGGAGTGGGCGAATAACCAGTCGCGGTACTCTTCGCAGCGCTGGCAGTCTTCCTTTTCGTTCTCGCGGTAGAGGTGTTCGCGGAAGTGGAACTGGCCTTCGCGCGTCATCGACCCTGTCATGTAGTGGAATATGTTCATCCAGTAGCCTATCTTGGGGTCGAAGCCGGTTCGGGCTGGGTCGTTCTTGAGAAGGGGCGCGAGCTCGGGGGTGACAAGCTGGGACGGGCCATCGGGGGCCGACGGGGAGGCCGGTGACGCGGACTCGGACGGCATCGTGGGGGGTGCTGTGGGGACGGCGAGGAGTCACGCGGCGGACGGACGATGTGGGATCAGAGGGCGGATGGGGGGCCACGAGAAGACGGGCGAGGTCAGGGTTGGAGCTCGAGCGTCGTATAGGAAAAAAAAACGCTCTTCGGAATCTCGAGCCGTCAGGGGCCTGCGCAAGGGTTACAACTTCACAAGCATCAAGTACCGATGGATCGATGATATAAGGTTTGCGCTAATACGAAGTAGAGCATCCAGGGTTGCCAACGTTCTTGAGACGACAATCGAGTGAGTTCCAGCACGTTCTTGACCAGCGCTGCTGGATTAGGCGGTGAGGAGGCAAAATTTTAGGCGGCGTCAGTCGACTCATGGACAAAGTCGCCAGGCGGCATGCCACTTCAGGAGAGGGACTAGGTACCTCAGTAGTTCTTAGTACCCAATGCCGCCTTTCCCGACCACCACCGCATCGAGTTAATCCGGCCAATTCTCGTGTAGCGACTACAAGACGAGAACCTCAATTTCCATTTCCCGATCTCGGCAACCGCCCGGGATAATCCTGCCCATTAAACTTGTTGTCATATTAAGGAAAGTCCACATTAATACTTCATGGGGATATCTAGACCCATTCCTCACGCCCTTTCTCGCGCCCTTTTCCAAGTTACGCTAGGATATTCATACTTGACCCTTGCTCCTTGGCCCGCTCAGCCCTGGACCTGTTCTCGAAATAGACGATTGAGAGCCTGAAATCGACCACAACGTCGAACAACAACACCAGGAATACGACCACTTCACCGAGAAGAAGCCCAACATGGATCCCACAGGAGAATGGGATTCGGATCGCCCTGAGGGCGAGGAGAAGGGTGAGAATAATTCAAATTGATTTCGCGTCCCTTCATCTTGTTCCCATTTCTCTCTTCTCTCTGCATTTATTCTTGCATCCCGTTTCCTGTTTCTCGACCGCTTCTTCTCATCTCTGATGTGGTTGCGCTTCCATGGCGGGTCCAAGGGTGTTTGCAATATCTTGACCGTTCTTCGTTCAATCTACTTGACATCTTTTACCTTGGCTCTTGAGCTGACCAACGTTAGGAGTCGTAGACATGAGGTCTCGTCGTGGCCAGACAATTGTTATAAAGCTCGGTAAGTCGTCTGTGATAGGTTGAGTCACAGCCACATATGGCTCTTCCCGATCCCCTTCCCTCATTCCTGGTATTATTTGAGCTCAAGCTAACGCAAACTTCTAGGCACGAGTTCAATCGTGGACGAGGAGACACATGAGCCCCTCCTACACATCCTCTCTTTGATTGTCGCCACAGCTGTAAAGCTCCGAAAAGATGGCCACAGAGTCATCATCGTGTCTTCCGGAGCCATTGGTGTCGGCCTAAGGCGGATGGACGTTCAGAAGCGTCCCAAACGTCTCTCTTCCCTTCAGGTACGCATGCGCTGGCTTCATTTCAATCCTCGGCTCCCTGATTCTCCTTGATTTTCCAATGAATTAAGGGCAGGGATGCTCGTGGGGCCCAACAATAAAATACGACGTGGGTACTAACATGTGCGAATTGACAAGGCTCTCGCGGCCATCGGGCAATGTCGTCTCATGGGCTTATGGGACAGCCTATTCCAGCATCTTCGTCAGCCCATTGCCCAGATTCTCCTGACTCGCAATGATATTGCCGACGTAAGCTTTCAATTTCATAGATGAGACCCCAATGGGCGGTGAAAGGGGTTTTTACTAACGGCCGTGACAGAGGACCATGTATAGGAATGCCCAAAATACCTTCATGGAGCTCCTGGACATGGGTGTTATCCCCATTGTCAACGAGAACGACACCGTTGCCGTCTCGGAAATCAAGTTCGGTGACAATGATACCTTGTCCGCCATCACGGCTGTCATGGTCCATGCCGACATGCTCTTCTTGATGACGGATGTGGATTGTCTATACGACAAGAATCCCCGTTCCAATCCAGATGCTCAACCCATTGAAATTGTAGAAGACATTGCCGCCTTGCAGGCTGATGGTGAGTCCCGAGTTCTCTTCCATCGAAAGATCAGGGAAGTTGTCTTGCTAATTTCACCGCGTATAGTATCTACGGCTGGCTCTGCTCTGGGCACCGGAGGCATGTCGACCAAGATTGTTGCTGCTCGCATTGCAACGTCGGCAGGTGTCACCACCGTCATTACCCGAGCTTCTACTCCGGACAACATCTCCAAGCTTGTCCGCTACATCCATGCAACCAAGGGCTCGCCATGTCTCACGCCCCCTTGCATCCACGAAAACGGTGCCGACAGCGCCGAGGAGCTACTAATCCAGTCTACTTCATCGCTGGCACAATCTACCCCCACGCTATCACGATCTCTATCCTCGCTGGACCTCGAGATGCCACCCTTGCACACGAGGTTCCTTCCCGACGCCGATCCCGTTCGCGATCGACACTTCTGGGTGCTGCACGGGCTGGCCCCGCACGGCACCCTCTACATCGACAGCGGTGCTCACAAGGCCCTGTTAGATAAAGCCGGTCTCCTTCCCATTGGCGTAGTCGATGTCGAGGGTAACTTTTCCCACCACGAAGCAGTACGACTCGTTGTCGTTGAGAAAGTATGTCCTCCAGGACCGGATGGAAAGCCCTGGGAAGGCCCCGGCATCGAAGTCGGAAGGGCCATTGTCAACTATTCCGCGACCGAGGTAGCGCGGATCAAGGGACGCAAGAGCGTGGAGATTGGTGCGTTGTTGGGGTACGCTGACAGCGAGTACGTTGCTGCTCGGCAGTACATCAGCTTCTTCAAGAGGGAAAGCCGACCTGTGACTCCGAGTTTCGAGCACATGCCGTTTCAGCCGCCTCCTCTGAGTGCGATTGATTCCATCACGGTGAATCCCATGTCACCGAGGTAGAAGATATTGCCCCCCCCCCCAAAACATCATCTTCTCTTCCCCCTCTCTTCTTCTCTCCTTCTCTCATTCCCCTTTTTTTCCTTCTTCTTTTTTCTTTTTAAGACATTATATATATTTGGGTTATGTTTTCTAGACGAAGGATGATCAAAATGTTTCGGACTAAAATCTTTTTGAATAACGGTGTCATATGCCATTGATGATTGTTTTTTTTTTCCCAGTTGCCTTAATTGCGCCATGCTACCAAGATTAGAACAGAAAATGAAACGATATTCCAAAGTTAACATGAACAATGAACATCCAATCTATTCCACCACCCCAAACCCAACCAATAAAAAGAAAAGTAAGATAAAATAGAAACCGCCACACGGCACTCAACCTGTCGCAAACAAATTCGCTTCGTCTCTCAAGTACTCCCCGCAATCCGCCTGCCTAAAGCACACAATACCCGTAGGGTCCAGCCTCCTCGCCTCCGTCGTGCTCCTTGCAGTAATACCGAAACCGAGGGGAACGTCGTTCATGTTGTAGACCACAACGCCCTGGTGCTCGGGGCAGTCATCGGACCAGCGACCAACGTGGGCTTTCACGATGTTGCCGCCGTAGAGGAAGGGCATCTCGCCGTTGGGCTTGACCCAGATCTTGTAGCGGGCGTGTTCGGCGAGGACGGGGAGGGCTGTTATGTGGAGTCTGAATTTTCCGGTTTTGGTGAACTTGCCTGAGCAACCCGTTAGCTTTCTCCAGTTCACATGTTTCTTCTTTCTTTTCCTCCGTATTGCCTTTATTTCTTGACATTTTAGAAGGCAGGGTTTGGGAGAAACGAACCGAGGCACACGCCCATGGAAATAAACTTGTCCCTCGCTATCGAAGTAGCAATGTTCGCAATTGACAGGCGCACGTAGTATACTCGGTCCTTGTGAAGTCGGAACACGAAGCGGTCGGCATTGGGTCCTTCGCCTAGAGGCGTGATGAGGTTCTTGAGGGAGCTGCCCGTGTAATTGGCGAGCTTCGCGAAAAGTGTTTGGGTTTCTTTTTCTGTGAGTTGGCGCATTGTGGGCGGTTGGTGGCTCGATCTCCAGGTCGGGGCTGCTGATGAAGGGATTGTAAGGTTCGTCGTTCCCTGTGCGAAAAGAGTTCGATCTTCTCCTTCGTCGAGGCTGGACTCTGGAGGGGCCTGGCAGAAAAGCTTGAAATTTTTGGCGGTGAAGCAAATCGCAGCTTCGTGAATGGCTAAATTTCGGAATAAGACCCCACCAACTTTTTTTTTCCCTTGAAGCTGTTCGAAATTTCTGATAAAAGAATATCAAAAAAGAAGAGGCCCGTTGAGACCCTCAATTCGCAATCTCTCGACGAATACACCAGCGATTCGAACAAAAAGCCATGGCCGCCTCCGTACCCAGAAAGCGAAAGCTGGCCCCGTCCCAGGACGGAGGGGCAAAGCAATCCTCCGCCCAGCTCCAAAAGGACTTCTACAAGAATGCAGCGAGCTGGAATCTCGAAGAGAGCTACGAGAGGCGACAGTCCAAGAAGCAGAAGAACAAGCCGAAGGAGAGCACGAGGTTACCCATCAAGACCGCCGACGGACGGATAGAGCAGGTGCACTACGAAGAGCCGGACGAGCAAGCGGCTGCCGAAAGCGACGAGGACTGGTTAGAGGAGAAGAAAGAGGAGGAGGTTACGGAGAAGCCTGAGAAGAAGAAACGACCCGAAAAACCAGAGGCCGAGCAGATAATCGAGGCGCAGGAGGAACTTGCCAAGATCGCGAACTCTTTGAACCAGGAGCCCGAGGAGAATGCTGGTGCTTTCAAGGCTCTGGCGAAGATTGGAGAGTCGCATGTGCTCGCGATACGGAAGCTCGCTCTTATTACCCAGATGACGGTGTACAAGGATGTTATTCCGGGATATAGGATACGACCGCTCGGCGAGGACGCGATGGAAGAGAAGTTGACCAAGGATGTCCGGCGGTTACGGTCCTACGAACAGTCCCTACTGGCGGGGTACCAGGCGTACATCCGGAACATTACGCAGCTTGCAAGGTCACGGCCTTTACCCAAGGATAAGGGCCAGACGCTTCCCAGCATCGCCATAACATGCGCTTGCACGTTGCTAAATGCCGTCCCTCACTTCAACTTCCGAGGAGACCTTATCAAGATCCTAGTCGGCAAGCTCAGCCGGCGCAAGGTGGATGCAGACTTTGTGAAGTGCCAAAAGGCTCTCGAGACGCTCTTCAGCGAAGATGAGGACGGCGGGCCTTCGTTGGATACCGTCACAACGCTGTCCAAGATGATGAAGGCGAGGGACTACGACGTCGACGAGCGGGTCGTCAATCTCTTCCTCCACCTCCGTCTCCTCTCCGAGTTCTCGGGTAAGGCGTCACAAACCCACGTGGAATCCGAAGACGGGCGACCTAAGAATTTCAAGAAAAAGAAGGTCTTCCGCACGAAACGCGAACGCAAGGCCATCAAGGAGCAAAAGGCCCTTGAGAAGGACATGGCGCAGACTGACGCCCTAGTCCACCACGAGGAGCGCGAGAGGATGCAGTCCGAGTCTCTGAAGCTCGTCTTCGCGACATACTTTCGCATCCTAAAGATGCGCCTCCCGCACCTAATGGGAGCCGTGCTCGAAGGTCTCGCAAAGTACGCGCATCTCATCAACCAGGACTTCTTTGGCGATCTCCTCGAAGCACTCAAGGACCTTATACGATACACGGAGGCCGAAGAAAAAGCCGCGGATGACGACGAGGAAGCCGACGCTACGCAGCAGGAAGAATCAGACGACGAAGATGAAGCCATAGTCCGGAACGCAAGCCGAGAAGCCCTCCTCTGCACAATCACGGCCTTCGCCCTCCTCGCCGGCCAAGACGCCCACAACTCCCGCACGACCCTCCACCTCGACCTCTCATTTTTCAACAACCACCTCTACAAATCCCTCTACGCCCTCTCTACGAACCCCGACCTCGAGCTCACCTCCAAATCCCACCTCCCCGACCCGTCCTCCAAATCCAGCACCGGCCCCCTCCCAACAACAGGAAACAAAGTAAACCTCCAAACGACCACCGTCCTCCTCGTCCGCTGCCTCACATACATCCTCCTCCCACCCTGGAACATCCGCTCCGTGCCCCCAATCCGCCTCGCTTCCTTCTCCAAGCAGCTCATGACCTCCGCCCTGCACATGCCCGAGAAGTCTTGCCGCGCCGTGCTAGCCCTCTTGTCTGACGTGGCGGATACGCACGGGAAGAAGGTGTCGGGCCTGTGGAATACGGAGCATAGGATCGGGAACGGCACGTTTAATTCCTTGGCTGATAATTTCGAGAGCTCGAATCCTTTTGCTGCCACTGTGTGGGAGGGTGAGATTTTGAGGAAACATTTTTCGCCCATGGTTAGGGAGGGGGTTAAGGCGCTTGAGAAGGGAATGTCGAAGTAGACTTCTTTTTTTTTTCTCTTGTTTCTTTTTTTTATATAGACGCCAAGGACTTTTCAATCTAAACAGTAGATTTCCTGTATATTCGGCTTTGCCTTTCTTTCCCTCGTAAACGTCTGTCCATCGTCTACAAAGTATCAGCGGCTCGTTTTATGTTAGTGTCTAGAACTTAGCGCTCTGCCTTCATTTTGGAAGTTAAGGCTATAGTTAGATCTACGGACTTCCTTCGGCTTGCATATACCTACTTGACAGCTACTTCGTACATTTATGGGTTGAATCATGCGTCAATTATCAACTATCAACTATCTTCCCGGAGAACTATTCACAAGAAGTAGTGCATGGCCAACAAGACCGAAAATCTGAAAAAAACAGATCGAACATTGAGTTGGAAGAGAAAGGACGGACATGAACCACAATCCCTTTTTTTTTTTTTTTCTTTGCCTTCTTTCTGGAGGCGGACGTTCAAACTCTCGGGGATCGAGACATACGTAGGCATCCAGAAGGACACCCTTTCTATGCTCGCCTCGAATTAAGCGCTGCACTGTACTATCGGCATCCGTCTAGAGCCGAAAACCTGCTGTATGCCGCTGAGAACAATGAAAAGATCAAAGTGATGAGAACTCATTTCTTCCGGGGAATAAAGTCGGCAGCCTCGGCGTTGAAGGCCTTGAGAGGAGGCTGAGGACCACTGCCGCCGTCATCAGGGGTGCGAAGGTAAATCACACCGGCATCTTGGCCGTGGTACGTGGCCGGGTTGGCACCGCAGTCGAGGGGATGAGCCTTGGCAAACTCGACTCGAACGGGGCATCCGTCCTCGTGCCCGAGAATAGCGGTGTTCTTGGGGAAGTGTCCTAGGTGCTGGTATCCCGGACGAGCCCATTTGGAATTGGCCAAGCCCTCAACCGTTCGGGAAACGTGCTTGCACTTGCAGAGGTCAGCAACGTTGGACAGGCTACGAAGTTCATCGCTCGGCTTCGAAGCCTGTTGCTTGGCCTTTCCCTCCTCGTCGTCACTGGGGAACTGGATGAGGTCCTCCTCGTCGGACGCTTGGTCGCTAATGTCAATGAGTTTTCTAAACTTCGGAGTAGGCGAAGGGCTTGGTGAGCCAGGATGGACAAGCGCTCGAGGCTGGATAGCCATGGCAGCCTCCGAGTCAAGAAGTGTCATCTGCTTCTTACCAGGCTGCTGGGCTCCAAAGTCTCCCAGAAGGGGAGAGCCAAGGGAATTGCTGGAAGGGGGGGTCCAACCAAGCTGAAGGAGTTTGAACTGCTCCATGAGAGGAATATGGTACTTGGTTGGATCATTGGGATCCGCCTCGATGACGATGGAGGTGGTTGACATCTCCTCCTGCTCTTCATCCTCCTCGCCCTGATCCTCCACCTTCTCCGTCTCCTTCTCCTGCTCTCCTTCAGCTTTGCCAGAAGCGCCGACCTCACCCTCACGCCCCTTCACCGTCTTTGTTACGACAACCTGGTTGCCAGAAACACCAGGGATGGTGATAGACGGGGGAGCAAGAGCCTTGCCATTGCCGACCATGGCGTTCTCTTGCTCAATGGCCAGCTGGGGCTTACGGCTACCAACGGATGCATGAGCCTGAACATTCACCGATCCAACTCCAGGTTTGGCATTCTCCTGCATGCTGCCGACAGACTTGACATTCGCAGGGCTAGGTACCGGAGTGGAGGACTTAGGCGGGTCATCGCGGTAGGAAAGCCAGGCAATAGTGCTCGGTTTAACCTGAGCCTCGGCGGCGGCGCTCGGGTCGAATTTGAAAGGAATCGGCTGTCTGGCCTGGGGGCGAAATCCGTTTGCAGCTACAAGGAAGATGAGACTCACCAAACCGATCTCTTACTTGTCTAGAACCGGGGTTTCTTACCTCCATTTCCGGCATAGCGATTGCCGACTCTAACGGCTTGGCGAGACGAGCTGCGAGAGGAACTGCTACGGGTTTGCTGGTTGCCTTTCTTGTACATATTCTGGAGCTCCCGAGCAGCCTCCATTTGCTGCCCGTGGCCCAGCTGCTTCGGAGGCATCGTGACTGCGGAACTCGCTGACAGAGGTAGTTAGAGCAAACCTTTTCGGTTCTCGAGCCTATGAGACATCCCTGGAGATACTTACTATGTTATTTGATCGGACTTGAGATAAAATTGTCAGGAAAAATGGCGACGGAATGTGTCAACCTAGTATGTTTAGGTTGTCCTTGGGTGGGAATTGAGGGAGGAAGAAGCAGAAGTATCTGAAGCTGCAGCCAGGGCAATAAGAATAAGGAGAATGGAGCAAGAGCTAGTTTTGCGAAGCCCAAGAGCGGAGCTTTGTTGCTTATGGGAGCACGAGGATGGCGAAGATTCGCAGGTGGTCTAGCAAAGTCAAGAGCAACTGCGCCTTGTCTCGCGATGTGAGCTGTGGCAAGCCTTGAGTGAGACTAGAAGCCAAGCAAGGAAGCTTATCCCCCCTTATACCTCTTGAGGTGGAAGAGGTGTAAAGGCGGGGGGATCAAGAGGGATCAAGAGGGGGCAAGAGGGGGCAGAAAGGAGCAAGAAACTCTCTAGATAATAGCTTTCACTTTAAATCACAGATATCTGGGATGGTGATGGTCAGTATAGAATTCATAGGAGAACTGGGGGAAGAAAGAAGGAGAAAAAAACAGCCTAGATCTTGGACGGACATTAGGGGTTCAGCACTTGCCATCAAAGACCAGTATGAAAGAACCAATGCAGTATACTTACTTCAAGTTCTTTCTCTTTCATGAAAAGGAGCTGTTCGGGTGGGCGCGGAAAACACCTTGGCAAACAAGATCGCAATCAAACCAAATGACAGACAGGTTGGTTTCTTGACTTGATGAGAGACGACTCGATTCCGAAATTCAAGAGCAACAACGTATTAGGGTCAATAGTGCCCACTCTGTGAAGGGGTGAGTCCAAATGCTGGAGTAAGACGCAAGGCTCGTCCAATTTGGGGAGGCAAGTGACAGATAATGAGAGGGAGACTCAAACTGTGTTTGGGAAAGACAATTGTATTGTTGATGAACCTAGCTGTGAATGAAGAATTAGACGAGCGATTAGGCAGTCTCGAGAATCGAGAGATTTGCTCCAAGGTGAGAGTGCAAAGAGGATTTGGAAGGTTCTTGGCCATGAAGAAGGTCCAAGTCGGCCATACTGCGTCTACATCATCGTATCTCTCGGCACCGGATCCATTGCTCTTTCCCGGATAGTGTGCGTCGCCCATCTACTGAAGCCCGATCGCAGTTTCCTCCGGAGACCAGACCTCACTTGCACATGCATGAGCACGCATCAACACCTCAGCACATCGTTCTTTCCCTCTTTCCCATTCCTGACGGTATCTACCACACTTGGGATTTCGGGAAGGCGCTTGCTTGCCTTAACTGCCCACCCTCACCCTAGCCCTTTCCATTCGTGTTTGCCCTCTTCGAGTCTCTGTGAATAGTCTCGATCGCTTTGATATCTGTCGCCAGATACCCTGGGCAGTGCTGATTTCCCGGGAATAGCCACGTTGAAGATGCTGGCGGAACATGTTCCCGTACATATTCTACCAAGGCCTTGGCTTGAGGCGCATCATCACGCAACGCGATTGCGGACACACGGGGTATTCCAAGGGCAGCGCTAAGGCGGTCGGCACACGGCTCAGAAAGACCTACGAGCCGGATTGGTTCCTTGCAACACGCATTTTTCGAGGCCGCGATGACCATCTGTGGAAAGTGACAATGGAACGTGGTGGGCTGTCCGTGCTTGGCAACAAAAACGACTGAGTAGACGGGTGAGTTGTCCTGCACCAGCTTCTCGCCTAGACTGTTCTCACCATGCGACGTTTCAATGTTCGCCGCAGAGGCTAGCCTCTGGAGGGTACGCGAGATACTTGGCAGTCCAACGTCAATCTGCTTCGATATCTCTGGCAATGGGGGGGTTGTTGGAGTCTTCTTCTCCTCTTCGCCCGCCTTTCGATCCTGCGCTCTCTTCCTCTTCCTCTCTCTCTTGCCTTTGGACGGTTGGATATAGCGACGGCGATGGTGGCCTATGGGCTCGATGAGGCTGGATAAGGAGGGCAAAAAAAAAAAAGGGACAAGAGTTGTCAGCTGCCGACTGGCCTCCTTTACATGGACAAGGAGCTGGTCTAAGCTTGACCTATCCTGACGCGGCGTCCTCACCTGCATAGAAGCTCAAGTATGGTTTCTTGGACCTTTGGTTCCTCGACGTTTGGCCTATAAACTTGGGTTAGAGGCTGTAGAGTCTGGATAGTGTAAACTCTAGAAATGGGACTCACCAGGGTACTGCCGAGAAGGGTGTATTGAGCACATAGATGGTCTTTCCCCGCTCCATGATGCTGTTCGAGGGGATGACGGGAAAAGTTGCGGAAACGCTGGACCTGATTGACGAATTTTCTGGCCCTTCTGTGAAACTTGGCTCGGTGAAGAGGGCACGGCAAGTTAGGATTTCGGCTTTAGACTAATTTTCAACCATAACAGGTAAATCGTATCGAGAAATCCGAATGAGTTGACAGTGGCAGTGATGCCAAGGGTGCCATCTAGGAGAGCAACTCGCTGGGAATGATTGTCTGGGGTGCTTTTGCCTTTCCGACTTATTTAAACTGAGCCCTTCAAATTCATTATGGATCTTGGTCGAGTCCCATTCGAGCGATTTGAGCTTGAGCCAGTTAAGTTCTGACCCCATTTCCAAGATTCAGACACTAGATCGATCCCTTTGATTATTTTTAGCACATTTTCATTCCCCACCACATAAACTTCCAGACCTTGAATAGAATCTCCTCTCTCATTCTACGAAGTCATCCCGCGAGGCGTAACAGAAGGTCTAAGCCCAATTAAGGAGGGATCAATGATGGAACTTGCCCATACAGATTTGTCTTCTCCTTCGTTTCCTCCTTAATTTGGCTGTCTCTTGCCGAATATTTGAACAATGTGTACCTTAATACAAGAGTCAAGAGAGGTGCATCATAATATCAAGAAACCAAGACAGCCTGGCACTGCAAATACTACTTCGTAGGCAGCACGGCTAGGCAGCACTGCCCGCAATGTCACATTGGCCGTTCACGCAGGTCGATGTTGAGGGTGGATGCACTACGTTGGAGTGCAAGTATGACAATTGTACTGCTGGAGTGGGTTCTGGACTCAGCACAAGCTTGGCCCTCTCTCAATGATGGGCTTCTACTTTCTAGTACCAGCTCGAGGATGTACCTTGGGAATCAAAGGGCAGACAATATGCTGCGTCTCGTCCACATTGATTATTCCGCCTCTGGTTAGCCTCAACAGCCGACCGTCTGAGCATTATTTGACATCAATGGTCGACATTCCATCTTCATCTTCCAAATCCGGATTGCTGATGTAGCCATAGTCATTGGCGCTTTCGGACTCTGTCGCAGACACAGCCAGTTGGTGCTGCTGGTCCCCTAGTTACTAGTTACTGTCCCGCCCGCCCTGCCTAAGGTCAATTCAGCAATGCCATTTTCCTCAACTCTTGACACCTTCACATGAATCCCACCTCTCCCAACGGCTCCCACCAGCACTACTACTGTCTACTAGTTGCACCTGCCATTAGCTTGCACCAGAGTCCCCTCGTTCATTACTCTAATCACTTCTTCGAGGGTCCACAGCTGAAAGACAAAGCAGGCTGTGAATATTTCCTCCTGCTAACTCGACATAAGCTTGGTCGAAGGATCTCTTCGGCTTTGGCTTCCATTTCACTCTTTCATTCCTCTGCCCAGATTCATCCACATGCCTATTGATCCCGCCTTTGTTCACTTTCCTCGCGTCACAAAGCTCAATCGTTGAAGGGCTTGAGACGGTCCGAGTCAAACTCTCATGTCAAGGTGGGAGCCTGATGTAATCGCTGATCGAAACACCCCCATCCCCGCGTTTGGTTGCACCCCTCGACTCAACCCAACTCAACTGAACTGCTGAGTCATCAACCCACATTTGGTGAGTAAGAGCTTCCTGACCGCCGCGTCATTGCTACATACACCCCATCAGACTGCCCGTTTTTGGAGATGGGGCGAGACACGCCTGTGCTCTAAGAGGTGCTCTTTCCCCCAAAAATACGTGAGTGGTAGAAGAACCTTGCCTGCTCCAAGTTTCGACTTTCGTCCTGGAGCGTCTGTCACGGTGCTCTAAATTAATTGATGGTGTTGCTCTGAGCGAGAACGCCTGTCCTGGCTGCGAAACACCAAACTTGAATCCTCAGCCCTGGGACTCGCTGCCTCGCTGACTTCTTCTTGTTCTTCTGTCTTCGTTTTATTTTTTCTTCTCTTCCTTTATTAAACTCACCTGTTGTATTTCAGCTTCTCGCCTGTCCTTTCTCTTTTTTCTTTTCTTAATTGTATCTTCCTTCCTCTTTTTCTCCTCAGATACCCATTCTATCCCCTCGACTCGATCCCTACCGTTTAGTGGTTGAACTAGCCCTGAGCTCAAATCCACAAGGATCCAGCACAAGCTGTTCTGGCCTAGACAACACATCAAATCCTCCGTGCGAATCGACAGCCCCTCATCGCCTCAACAGCCCTCAGCTCCCGTCTCCTCTCTAATCAAGCGCGCACCCGTCGAGCCTCACATGCTAATTCTGACAAGCCGTTCCAGAGCCCTTGTAGGCATTGTTGTCACGTCCAGGGCCCTGGCGCTCCGGGACCTGTACCACAACTCTATCTCGAACCTACCCCATGGACCAAGCTCCCAGCTCCCCCGAAGCTCGAGAACGCGCCGTCTCTTCTGAGCCCTCCTCCACAAGGCCGAATCCATTTGACGACGGCGACTCTTCTCGGAAGCGGCGACGCACCTCCCTCTCGGGCTCGCGGAGCCTCTCCGTCGACACAGTACAATCTCCACACGACGAACCCTCCAATTCCTCCATTCTCGCGAAACCACCTTCAGACGTCCATGCCAGCGTAACCATGGATACCGACACATCTACTCCCCAAACGCCCGACCGTAAGATCATGCTGAGTGTCGACGGCCCCGCAGATCCTGGCTCTAGCCGTGTCACTATCAACCTGCGTAACGCGAATCCTTCATCGTCCGAGTCCCCCACGCCGCGTAGCCTCGACGATTCCCCCCTCCCTGGTGATGTGAAGCTCAGCGTCGAGCTCCCCGATCGCGATATGAAGGGCGAGCATGTACTTGAAGAAGGTAACCAAGCTGCTGCAAGCTCGCCCGTTCCTGCGACCCCGATCTCCTCGCTGTCCGATGATGATGGCAGTCCCGACATTGAGGTGATAGATGTTCCCGATGATGATACGGACGCCGTTCTAGGAGATGGTGAACCCGAGGTCTCCATCATTGGCGAGTCCAGGAACGCCCTTCAAGACCCCACCCTCGATTTTCCATACAATGATGGTGAACCTCTGATCGAAACCGTCTCTCGCCTCGCAAACTACATATCTGGTCGTAAGCTCTCTCCCCCCCGGCCTTTTTTTTCCCCTTCCTCTTTTCTCTTGGAACTGTAGTTGGTAGCTAACGGCATTTTCTCTTAGAGCACCAACTGGAGGAGAGCTTGTTCGAATCCCTACAAACTTGGGCTGATCTCTTTCTTCGGTGGGCCGAGACCGCTGGCTATCACATTGCCTACCATTCCTGCTTGGAGAACGTTGGTCTCTGGCAATCTTTCCCGGACCTAGTTTGGGCAACATGCAACAGAGCTCTGGGGAGAGCCGCAACCCCGCGCCATGCGGTAACTTCCTTCTATCTTACCTTTGCCAAGCTGACAGGCTTCTTCATCTTGTTGGATTGCCAAACTTTGGCGAATGCCAGCCAGCCGGGTGGGCCAGACAGTGGTCGAGTACCAGAAACGTTTTCGTATGCCTTTCTCGCAGGCCTACACGGCCTCACGGGGAGGGATGAACCCCGTATACTGAACAACCTTGAGGCCCAGGCGGGATGGCTTCGGCCGGACATGATTTCGGAGCTAGTACAGGGCTTTCAGACAATGCCTGGCGGTTCTATCCAAACTCTAACTAGGCTTGTCGAGTCCTACATAAAGCTCATGGAGAGGTTTCCGAGATTTGTTGATCAGCCTGCTGCCATCTGTCAGGTTGTCTCTGACATTGTTTGGGAAAGCAACCGACGCTTGCACTTTTCTGGCCTTCCCCAACTGGCCATTGATCAATGTAAGCAACGCCTCCTCCAAGGACACAGGTTTTACCTAGTCGTATCCCAGGCCCTCTCCGAGACGATACAAAAGCTGGTGAACCACCTCTCTACGGATGGTGCGAGCGGCCAAATCATCTCCCTGACGGATATCTATCACTGTGCTCTACATGGCGACCATAAGATGGCGACCGAGATGCTCCTCGCACACCATCAAAGCCATCCAAACCTCCCGGCACACCTCACCCCCGGTGCGATTGCTTGGGAATGGAGGTTCAACATGTTTGGGAAGCTGATCATGTCCGGCCAAATGCAACTTCGCGTATGGGCGGTTGGTCACATGTGTAGCGACCTTGTCATGTTCTGGAGACGGTGTGGTGATGGCCAAGATGACTTGACTCTGTTTCTCGCCTACTTCGCTGAATATCTGATGCGGACAAAACTCGTTGAGTACATTCTGGGCCCAACATGCCACCCCGAGATAACTCTCGAGAGCGGCAATGTTGTTGGTTTCCTGCTTGTAACGAAGTTCTACCAAAAGGAACAGACGGACTTACTCTGGCAGACAATCACTTCCAGCCAGGACCGCCGAGTAGCCGATGCCTTGACCCGCATGGCTGCTAACATCATGCATCTTTGCGACCAAGATCACCTCCTCTATTTCTGCGAGAAGCTCGAACTTCTCCCCATCGAGTCTTTTGACAATGCTTCCATCCGCCACTTTTGTGAGCAGGTGTTTAAGCAACTCATGGCAAAATTCCAGGGCGAACGCCAACTCTTAAACTTCCTTCCCTATGAACTGTGTCTCCGGCTTCTCCGAGAATCGTCAGTCTGCTCAGCTCAATCGCAGATTGCGTATCCCGAGATCCAGGCCTTCGCAACTCAGAAACTCCGTGAACTACACCAATACGGACCGGACCGTGAGGGCCGCCGGCGATTGTATCTGACTTGCATCGAAGACATTGCTGCGAAGTCACCTACCACCCTCGGAAGCCTGTGTGGGTTGTTCATCTCAATCCGCCATGCCCTAGGCGCGGAGCTCCAGGTCTTGATCGCCGAGCACAATCTTAACAGCCTCCTTGTCGATGAGTTAGAGCACGCCATATCTCTCTGCAATCAGACCAATGGCCTTTACGTCTTGACTGGAGCTAGCAATACGCCTCGCCGAGATTTCATTTATAGTCTAATTTGCCATGATCCCGACTCCTTGACGGCCGAACTCGGGAAGAGACTTTGGGATATGATGGTCGGCCCGAACTCTGCATCCGTAGAAGATCGAGTTTCCGGATGGCACATTCTCAATGACGCTGCTTCACAGGCCGGTTTCGATACTTCCTTCATGTCGAGCTGCCTCTCAATCCACTTCCCAACTCTGCCGGCTCATTGTTTCAGCGAAGGGGCGTTGCGTTTCCTTAAGGACGAAATCGTCCCTCGCATCAACAACAACCTGATCACGCTTGACAATGATGAGAGCGTCGCAAGCAGTGGGATCGAAGAACTCTGGCGAATGATTCTAACCGCGCCTGACCAGGCCGTTTCTGACGCCGCCATCGACGTTTTAGTGAGGGATATCTATATCGATAGCAAGGCTATCCTGGATTACCCGCACTATCGTGCCCGGAAAGTTCATCTTGGACTTGTGAACCGTTGTTTGGATCAATTACGCGACGCTGCGAAGAAACTTACGTCCTTCACCGATGGCACAACTAGCGGCGATGACGAGTCCATGGTCATCGTGGCGACGGACACCCAAGTATTAGAGCAGGAGCGCATGTTCGTCCGCTCACTGGCCGTATTGCGACAGTTCCTCCAGGCCCACCAATCTAAGGCTCACTTTGCAACAGCCGATCTTCGACCGCTCATGCCTCCCTCCCCAACTATGGTTGTGGGAGAGTCAGCAGAACTCAAGTATCAGTCATTTGACGGTGATAAACAGACGGAAGTTCAGCCCCTGAACATCGGCCGCCAGAATACTGCGGCCTCTTTACTGGCTAGCCTGCGGGAGGCGACGGGGTTCGAAAATTATCGGATCTATTACAAAGGAAAAGTCTTCATACCGGATGAGACTAAGATTTGCAAATCCTTAGAAGACTTGAGCATCCATGATGGTCTGATTCTGGTCAAACGTGAAGAAGACGGCGCGCCTCCATCTTCGAGGATGCGGCCAGGGGCATCTCCTCTTGAGATTGCCATCCTCTCCCACTTTGAAGAGCTCTGGGGCTACCTAAGTTTGGAAGAGAAGTTTGCGCAGGAGGTGAGCAAAATCCAACGGCGTCGCTGATTAGTAACCTTTTTCTGAGTCTTAACACTGACCTTGCTCTTCTCCAGATCTACCAATTTCTCATCAAACTCCCTGCGGATAGTCACATCCTGGAAGTCCTTGACTCGAGTTCAACTCCATATCTCGACGTGTTCCCTCTCGGACAGCCGTTCAAGTGTCTCTATGCTCTCTACGCTCTCGTCGAGTACACAGATGCGGCGAGGCGCAAGACTATAACGGCATTGCCCAGTTTTGAAGATGACGCATCCTCTAATGATGGCTATCGAGAAGCTATGGAGAGAGCCGTGATGCTAAACTTTGCAGCGGTTGCCGACCCCGATGTCATTGAAAAATGTCCCACCGGACACTTGAAGTCCCAACTAAGCCTGCAGCTGATGACAAGCCTCGTTGATCTTCTCTCGTCGTGGCGGACGACAGTAACGAGTGACGAGATGGACTGGTTTGAAAAGGCACCGCCTTTACTCCGTCTTTTAACAATTCTTCGAGATGCTATATCTAAACCAAGTGATGAAAACTCCCTTCGACTAATCCCCACAACATTCACTGCCATCCTTCTGCTATGTGCTGTTAGCGCTGGATATTGGGATGGTCTGACGAAGACAGACGCTTTTGGATTGCTCACTCAGGATCTCCTCCTTCACCCTAAATTCGTTATTAGGGAAAAGATTAGCAAGGTCATAAAGAACGCTTGCATGGATCAGAAGTATGTTTGCGTCCGTTTATCTTCCAGTCACCGAGGCTAACACGAATCTTGGTAAACAGTAGTCGCCTCAACGTCAAGATGGCCGAGTTTCTTTGGCCCTACGTCTCCGGCATTGTTCCAAAGCTGGTCGAGCACCCCGCTTCTTGCAACGAAGGGTTTGATCTAATTGAATTCCTAATCCTCAAGCTCTTACCAAAACTGTCTCCTGTCCTCGACTTGGCGCAGCTTGCGGAGCAGTCTTGCACTTTGCTTCTCGACCTTCATTCGTCCGAGGTAAGTTGCCTGTGACTTAGTGAAGATCAAGCAGTACGCTGGAGCCTTCCCAGACACTGACGCGTTCTTTTTTAAAACTCTAAGGATATATGCGATCCCGATCCAGATGATTACGTCGTCGGGGGGCTTGTGAAGCTTCTGCACTGCTGCATCGAGCTTGACAGCTCAATTGCCGACCCAAGCAGCATGTTGTTTAGGCGGTAAGACCTTGCCCCCGGCTGAGTCAAATCGCCTGCATATACCCCCCCTCTTCCCGATACCTTCATTACGATGTAGCTTGCTAACGCCTCATCCGCTAGTGGGACCGCAAGGGACTTGCTCTGGCGTTTCCTCTTCCCAGTGTCTAAGGAACTCGACGAGGCGCCCTCAACTGTTCTCTTGAATCGTAATAGCAGAGAAAGGCTATATAACATTATCTTTGATCTCGTCAAGAGGGATGAACAGCAATTCAAATGGCTGCTAGAAGACCTTCGGCAGTTGGTCCCGTTTGATAAGGATGAGGACGGTAGGCTTGACCCATTTATACACCTTTTCTTCTCGTTGGTACTTAATGCTGATTTCCGGCAACAGAACCGTATCACTACGAGCTTCCCTTGCAGTTCGAGCGCTCGAAGGCTATCCGCTCCCCTTGCGGCTATGTCGGATTGCGTAACCTTTCTAACACTTGTTACCTGAACTCGCTGTTCACTCAACTCTTCATGAATACGGATTTTCGGCGGTTCATTCTGGGCGCTACAGTCAGGGACGGAGCGAATCAGAAGTTGCTCCACCAAACGCAGAAGTTATTTGCCTTCATGCAGGAAAGTATTCGACGTTTCGTTGATCCGTACCTCGTCGTGGGCTGCATAAAAACGTATGACGACACTTTGATCGATATTCACAATCAGATGGACGTGGACGAGTTTTACAGTCTTCTTTTCGACCGCTGGGAATCGCAGCTTTTGAATGCGGACGACAGAAAGATACTCCGCTCCTTCTACGGTGGGCAGCTCGTGCAACAGGTCAAGTCTAACGAGTGCGAGCATGTCTCGGAGCGGCTCGAGCCTTTTTCCGCAATTCAATGTGACATCAAAGGGAAGGGTACCCTGCAGGACAGCCTTCAAGCCTACGTTGGGGGAGAGATTATGGAAGGCGGTAAGCACTGGCTATCATCTTTTTGACGCCCTGGGTCTCGCGACAGCTAACGTCCTTTCTTTAGACAACAAGTATAAATGCTCGACTTGTGACAAACATGTCGATGCTGTCAAGCGGTGAGTGTTCCTCTTCGTAGTCTCCACTATTGATGTTTTCCCTTCGTTTTGTAGATAAATACTGACGCTTGGGGACAGGGCTTGCTTGAAGGACATTCCCGATAACCTTATTTTCCACCTCAAGAGGTTCGACTTTAACCTGAGAACGATGCAACGCAGCAAGATCAACGATTACTTTTCGTTTCCGACCAAGATCGACATGCGGCCATACACGATCGACTACTTGGCTGATCCCGAATCTCCCGGCCCCGAAGATATTTTTGAGCTCGTCGGCATTCTCGTGCATTCTGGCACTGCAGAATCTGGCCACTACTATTCCTACATCCGTGAACGCCCGTCGTCCGGCAGTGGCGAAACGTGGATCGAGTTTAACGACGACCTTGTGAGCTCGTGGGATCCAGAAACGATGGAGTCCTCGACTTTCGGTGGGCCGGATTTCCGGTACGATAACAATGGTATCGTCTATGACAAGAACTACAGTGCCTACATGCTCTTCTACCAGCGATCCGGCAAACTGCAAGTCGACGAAAAGAGCCTGGCAGTTCCGCTGAAAGTGGATATTCCTGCAGAGATTCTGGATCACATCCGGAACGAAAATACGTATATTCTTCGACGGCACTGCCTCTTCGATCCCAACCATGCCACATTTGTTCGTCGAATTTTCGAGCAATGCATAAATCGCGGCAAGACGTGCTCCGAGGAACATAAGGTGGAAAAAATTGCGATGCACACCGCTCTGGGACACCTCGACCAGGTGGTTAGCAGGACAAAGGACGTTCCAGACTTTGCCCAGTACTATGAAATTCTCAATGGCGCAGTGCTCAAATGCGCTCGCTGTGCGCTTTGCCTCTTCAAGTATTTCAGGGACCGACACGAGTCTTTCCGGATATTAATTCAGAGAAACCCAGAGCCGTTGGTCCGAGCGGATTGCGGCGAACTTTTGATAACGGCGATCGCCAAAATCAAGCAAGAATTCCCCGAGGTATACGGCGTAACGGAGAATGCGTTGGATCGGGACAACTTGGAAGGGTGGTACCACACACAGGAGTCCGTGGTGGCCCAGGTGCCACTCCTCTTCGACACACTCTGGCTGACATTCCAGATTCATCTGCGATCCTGGAACGAGGTGTTCGGAACCATGTTGAGATTTGCCAGGTTCGGAGAGCTTGAGACGGTAATGCTCCTCAATAGCGATTTCCTGTCGAGACTGCTTCGCATCATCCAAGCCGACTCGTCGTTGGACCTCGCGCCTAATTATCAGAGGATGATGACGAACGTGCTTAGGCGGGGTCTCAACAGGCCACCCAGCTATGAGACCATCATTACCCTCGCGGACCATTTGATGTCTGCCTTGCACCCTGTCCTTAGCCCAGATACCATCGTGGAGAAGGCAGAGGACCGACTCCTAATGTACCTTCACGGAGAGACCACCCCTCCGTGGACGTCAGTCGAAGTGTTTACCGTTCACCAAGAATGGGCAACAACTCCCGGAAACAGCATTTTTCTGAGCAAACTTATTGAGATCAACCAAGCCCCAAAAGCCACCGACAACATAATCGAGAGGCTTGTGCAAGCAAATCGACAACTGGATCTTAAGGTGTTCCAAACTCTACGCTCCAACATAACCGGGCAAATGCTGCAAGGACATTACAACGGCCCTTACCTGAGAGCGGCGGTGACATACTGCAAGTCTGGTGAGGATGACGAGATGATCCTGCGTATGCTCGTGCACATCGCGGCGCAGTGCCGACAGCTGAACAACACAGAAGGGCGAGCCTTTTTAGACTTCTTCCAGAGTCTGTACGCCCCTCCCGGACCGAACGCTACTCTCTCTGCCTGGTCCATCTTTTTCAATATGACGGCGCAAATCCCCAAATGGACTCCGTATCTACTCGGTTACTACGACGGAGAAGTGAGATGGCAGACGGAAGAGTTCATCCAGAAAGCCATTTTCGACTGGGGCACTTCGCCAACCTTTGGCGAGGAAGCAGGCGGGGAGAGGCGAAAGGAGGTGCTCGTCTCAGCGGCGCGAGAGATGGGCTTCAACTCCCTCATCTACCTCCGCGACCACTTTATCCAGCGCCGAGTGCATGTGGCGCGAGATATGGTCCTCCCGCTACAGCGAGCTGTGGCTCGGGCGTCGGCGTATTTTAACATCGAGCCGGAGGAGGGTAGCCCTGACCAGGAATTTGCGCAGTTGAGCCAAAGTGAGTATGCCCTGATGCAAACTCTCGTTCCTGGGTTGAGGAAGCTAATCCTTTTTTTTTTTCTTCTTTTGCAGCGGTGCTCGAAGCGATGAAACGAATCACCGTGGACGAGCTGGAGGAGGATGGATCAGGTATGTTTACATGAATCAGTGCACGTATCTGCCACTAGACACAGTGATTGACTGACTGATGGAACAGAGTGGGATAATTCTTGCGGATCCTCTGCCGGGGACATTGAAGCCTTTGACACATTGGGGGACGCGGATCTCCAGTAGCTCCATCCACAACGCGTCAGTCTCCTTTGTCCTCTTCACTCCAACTCGCCAACTTGGATGACCCGAGAGATGATGTACGAGAAATAGAAAAGGGGAATTTGTGCTTCACAGCGCCAAATTACGCTTGGCTAGCGTGGAGATGAAGATATGATTATGACTTGAAGCGTCTTTTGCTGGATTCTGCGCGCTATTCTTTTCTTTCAGCTCTATTACGCCCTGCATTTCATGGATGCAGGGATGGATGTGTGGCAGATGGAAGTGTAAGACGTGAAAAGGGAGCATTGGAGAGTGCAGCGCGAAGGAGCGGTTGCTCATGCTTAGTGTCCATTCCTCGCGTGTTTCTTTTTCTTTTTCTTTTTCTTAATTTTCTCCCTTCTTTTCTTTTCCTTTTTTTTCTTTCCTTTTTGCTTTATTTTTTGTCCCCTTTGGTTCTTGCGCAGATGGACAGGGAAGAAGACAAGAGGGACACGGCGTACTTAAGGAAAGATTACGACTCTTTTGTGTACACATTGCTCGCGCGCATGCATACACAAACACTACTTGGCAAACCCGGCGCGGTTTCGAGGCGCAAAAGAGGGAATGAGGACAATGGAAACAGTTTTTTTTTTTTCTTTTTCTGTTTTTGCAAGGATGGAAAAGGCAAGGGAGGACAGGAAACTGGCTCACCGGCCGTTGACGAGTGAAAAACTGGGGCCGTCGCTTTTGATTTTGATTTTCTTTTCTATTTCGGCTTCTGCCTCTGGTTCTTTTTGTTCTACGTCTTAAGTCTTTCCCAGTTGTTTCGTGGCTTTTGATAGGGCAAAGCGAATAATTGAACTGGGCGATTAAGACAAGATACACTTGGTTTTCTTTCTTTCTCCCCCTCTCTCACTCGACATCGACGTCTATTTTTGTGTGTGTGTGATGTACTACGTACGAGCTATGGATCTGTTGGCGAGTTTCCTGTCGTGATGTAGAACGGTGAACAAGGTGTCGGCCACCAACGCTGGGGTTTGTTTCGACCCCGTTGCTGTTTTTAATTTAAATCCGTCAACGATGCCATGCTCACGTTGCGAGTGAAAGATGATGGCTTATTCCGATAACTTTCGGATGAATGATAATTCCTTGAAAAGTTCATGGCGCTTAGAGAATACATGTAGTTTCTCGTTGGTTTTACTTTTTCTCTCTCTTTCTTTTGGTGATGTCGTTGCCGTTATTCCGAGTGCATCCCCAAAATAGAGAGGGCAGGACAGGACCAAGGTGCAGGAAGACATGAAGAAAAATGGCAAAAATAGACATTACAAGTCTCAGGATGGCTCACACATGAAGAAAGGATGACCAACTCGGACAGCCATGTTTCGTGTGTGAGATGAGCTGACCTTGGCCGCCGCAATAGACGCCCTTTATCTCGAGGCGGGAGCCAACGCCATGTCGGGATAGGGATGGGGATGGGGTTGACGATGACTGGGAGGGCAAGACATAATCACAGCTGTCTATAGAAGGGTCATCAAATCAACAACGAGGCTGCCATCTTCCGGCGCGACTCCAAATTTGGAAATTAACTAGTGGTTTTTTTCTTTTGGCCCGGCGCTTGAGCTCTCCGCTGCCCTGGTTGCTGGAAGATGCATGGGAAGAGTAGAGGGGCGGGGGAGAGGAAAATTATACGGAGAATTATTTGAAGTTGGCGAGCCTGCCTAAGGTTAGAGTTCCTAGGACACGATTGGTTGGGTGAGATGTTCTATTATTAACAACAAGGGAAGATTTTCCACATTCTTCATCTACAAGTAGCATTTGCGAGATGTAAGACAGCTGCACGGAAGTAGGTCGCGACGCGGGACTCCGAGAGGCTGAAGCGGCGATGACGGGATGCAGGGTGATACCCGATCGCGCTTGCAGTCACAATCGTGTGGCTGGCGGGTACGAAGGGGTTGTCCTGTCCACATGTGCTGAGGTCATTGGTATGATACTGTGCTGTCTTGATTTGCTTGTCTGGCCACTCTCCCTTCCTGCATACACTGGTACAATACATGTCTTGGTGGCCGGGCTGCTCTTTCCTCGACTTCGCTTATTAGTCGGCATGATGAAACGGGTCGTGACCGCTTCAATGCGGATGTCATGGCAACGAAGTTACTGGCCCGTCCAGCGATGTGATTAACCTCTGAAGCCTTTTTCTCAGTATCTAATGTGATAAGGCTTGCTTTCACTCTTCTCTAGCGGCGTTTTGCTCTGTGGGAGAGGCGTTCAGCTGCCCCTGTGCCTTGCATTCTGCGTCGGTTGTAGATTCAAGATTGAGTTAGTGGATGTGGGTAAAAGTGGTGGTCGTGGAGTGGAAAGGAAGCTCTGGCTCAGGAGCGCTGTATGTCCATCTGACTGTCCGGCTGGTAGTAGACGATTCCGTCGGCCTGAGATTTTCGCAACCATTTGATCCATTATTCTGTGTCCAAGAGATATTTAGAATTACGGCCTTGACTTAAGGTTTCTTGCTCAAGGGTACATCTTCTCTTCTCTGCTTTCCTCTTTTCTCTTCGTTTTAGCTGTGTTGTTCCTGCCCCCTTTCTACACTACTTGTATTTTTGCACATTCCAACACTAACGGCCGAAAGCCGCATGCCTTCATTGTGATTGGCCCCGTACCCGGGCAGGCCCAAGGCGCCTTGCCCAATGCACCAGAAATAGCACAACTGCGTCACTAGCGCGATGTTCCCTTGCTCCTTCCAAATTCCTCCTCCCCACGTCACGTCATGCCGCTAGGCGCCTAGAACATCTGCCAGCCAATCAGCACTAGGCCAGAGTGACAAGCCATTTGGTCACAACGTCGTCCCCCGCATGTACTTCTCCAATGGGCTCGAAGAGTACTGGGGCTTTCCCTAGTTGATTGACCGTGCCCTACGAAGCAAGTTTATGTAAACTATAGTGTAGATCAATGTTGGAGAGCGCTGAGGTCCCAACTCTGCTTGTCCTGCATAGGAAGTACTGCATCCGGACGTTTTCTGCTGGTCGAGTACGAACTACGAAGTACAAAGTATAGCGAACAAGGACCAGAACCGAGGATTTTGTGACGAGGTGAAATGCTGGCGCTTAGCGATCGAATTTGGGAGAATACCACGGGTCTCCTCTGCTGCTCTCCTCTCCTGGAGACCTGCACTCAACGGGATTGATGATTGATGCTATTTCCGACAACGCCTCAAGCCACCGTCATCTCCGATTCGTCTCGAAGTACTTCCTCATCCTCAGGCACCACACTGTCTAAACTACCCCGTTCCTCGCGCTCTGGGCTGCCCCTGACTGGCCTGTTGGCCTGCTGGCCTGCGTGCAGACCGCCCAACATGAACATGACGGATAAGGTTAGCCGTTCGGATCTTCTCCATTCTGAATCTGATCTCACGCCTGGACTGGGTCCGCTTCTGTTGTTACCAATTTAGATCTTTCCGCCGCCGTCCTCCCCCTGAGAGGGAAGCTAACCTTTTTTAAACATGAAACAGACCAAGATGAGAACATAGCTCGTTTCAAATCTTTGGCCTTGCCGCTGAAGACCTTGTTTCTTTTTTTAACTTAAGTTTGTTTCGTCTCCGCTTTTGTGCGTGCTTTGGGTTGCCACGACCAAACCCTTGGGAGGACTTTCCGGGTGCATCTGAGATATAAGTCCCGTCCGGACCCCATCACAAGCTTCACTGTGATACTTTCGTGCATCAGCGTCCCTCAACAAACAAAATCGCCTCGCATGAGCTCGTCGATGATCAATTTCCAGCAGAGGGACAAAGTCTGAAACTGTGGTAGAGGCATTCGTTTGCTCTTCTCTTTGCAGTTCCGACTTGGCTGTCTTATCACTCATTCTTCCCCCGTTCCATCGCCATATTTTACTTGGCTTTGCCATTCATTCCGTCATTCATTTATTGATTTTCGAGAATATAAAAGAAAGATAGGAAAAGAGGCAAAAGGGCAAAAAAAGGGATCCATCACGATGACCCTCTCCAAGGATTGCATTTCCATGCCCCTCGAGGCTGGAACCTCCCTCCTCGACACCCACCACATTCCCACCCGCCTCAACGACGCCCTTGAATACGCCGCACGCCGGCTCGCTCGCAAGTCCATGCAAATTGCTCTCGTAGCAGTCTGTCGCGAATACCACACGCCCTCCATGCTTCCTGTGTGCAACAGCCCCGTCTTCGCACCACCATCCTCGCCAGAACCCGGCCCGGTACTCTCTCGGACGGGGTTTTTTGCAGCTTCTTTCAAGAAACGGCTCATGAGGTCAAACACCCATCCCACCTTGACGATATCTTCGCCTAGCTACAACAGCAGTGACTGGGCACTGCGCAGTGCCACCGCTTCGCCGACTTGGTCAATCTCTTCCGAGACCACAACGTATAGTTCGGCTTCATCCAAGCCCAGCTGGCCTTGCACTCCCGCCACTCCTGGCACCCCTATGTCGGCTCCACCCATGACGCCTTGCACTACCGCGTCGTCTCTTACGAACGAGTCGGGGCCCCTGTCTCCTACCGCATCTGGTATTAGGTTGGTACACGGCGATGTACTCTGCCCCAAGGACGAGCAAGTGGTGAGGGAGGTTCTGGAAAAAGCCTCTCGAAAATATAAAATAGGGTAGGCATCTTAAATCCTTGTGTCACAAAAGTTTCTCCGAGATCACCCCCTCTAACATTCTCCGCAGGAACCAGTGGCTCCCGCCCGTCGTCCACCCTTCCACCTATGGCCTGACCGATGGCATCATCCGCCGATCTCTCCGCCAAGACGAAACCCTCTTCTCCTCTCACAGTCTCACGCTCTACTGTCTCGACCGCCTCTACACCTTCAAATCCGCCCTCTCAAGCTACTCCCGCTCGAAATGTCCCCGTCGGCTAGAGGATGCCGTCGACGAACTGCGGCGTCTCTTTCTTGCAGGCGGCGGCCGGAAAGTCTCAAAGGCAGATATAGTCCGTTCCTACGACTGGCTGAGTGTCAGTGACGCGGCACTGGCCGACGTGGATAGGATGTATCGCCGTGCATACGGAGGACCAGACGGCATTGGGGCCATCGAAGGAATGCCGATGCAAGCTGATCCACTTGACGAAGTGAGCATCGAACTCGAGAAGATGGAGACGTGCTCCATTGATAGTATAAGGATCGAGATTGAAGAAGCAATCGACGACATTATTTTCATCCAACGAGCAGATGATGTCGTCTCCCCCCTCGAAGCGAACTGGCCCCTTCCCTCTCAGCCACTCATCATCTTAGATCGTCCTACGCCCATCGTTTCTACTCCCATCGGTTGGAAGCCTCCCATCCCAGTGCTACGGCTTCAGACCACTTTTATTGACAAACACGCTGAGGTACCCAAGGACGTGCCGAGAGATAAACACGAGGAGGTGGAGGAGGAGGAAGGAGATCTCACGGCGAGGCCTGAGCGCGCGACCCTGAGACCGTTATGGCCGACGATTGGCCCTGGTGCATCGATTGATGAATTGCTCAGGAGCCCTGATACGAGAACTTCGCGATCATCAGATATGTCAAGGCTTGGGCCGATGACGCCGAATGGGTACGATGATATATCGCCTGTGACGAGGGGAGAATGGGGATTTTTGTTTTCGGAACCGACGTTCCGAGTGAAGACTGCAGCAGTGGAAACCTGTTGATGGACTTTTTTTTTTTTTTTTCTTCTTCTTCTTCTTCTTCTGGATTTTATTTCTTGTCTTGTCTAGGGACTTTCTGGGAGTATGGTGTTCGGAGGCCATTTGATAGCGAGCATGACGAGAATCGTCTTTTTCTTTGTTTTCCAAAGTGTATTCATGATATCCCTTTCTGCAAAGACCCATGTAATAAAAAAAATAGAGAATACAAAATAAAACCCCCGTCTTTTCAATTCTTATTTTACCAACCATACCTCGCTCCCGCCTCCCTCCGCTTACTCTTCCCCTGCGCAAACCTATCCTCCAACTGCTCCCTCTGACTCGCCACGGCATTGACCAGCTGCCGCAGGCTGTGCTTCCCGCCACCCTGAACGGCGGCGCGCACGGGTCGCTGGTTCGGCACGAGCTCGCCCGACGCGCGGAGTTCCTCGTTGCGGCGGTATTCGGCGTTGAGGTCGAAGGTGAGGATGCGGGTGTTTGGGTCGGTGGTGGCGGTGGCGGTTGGAGGGCCGGAGCGGCCGAAGAGGTCGCGGAGTGCTGTGGGGGGAAGGTTGAGGGATGTTGCGAGGGACGAGAGGGTTTCTTGCTGTTCGGGAGGTTGGGGTAATGTTGATGGGGTTTCTTCGGGGAGGGGAGCAGTGGCGGTGGTTGGATGTGAGGGGAGAAAGTCGTATGTAGGTTCTTCTTCTTCTGGCTCTGGGCCGAGGGGAAGGTGTTGTTCGTCGCCGGTTGGGAGGGAGAAAAGGGAGGTTTTTTGTTTCTTGGCGGGCGAAGGCGTTGGCACTTCTTCTTGAGGCGAAGACAGGACTGTCGTCGGTGTCGGCGCTGTTTGCGGAGTAGCCGAGGATGTCGGTTTAGAACCCGTAGACGTAATGGTCTTCTTCTTCGCAGCAGCATTCCTCGCAACGCTCAAAGGCACGAACCGCAAAGGCTTCCCAACAAGCTTCACCTCCCCCTCCCCCTTCATCCCCTCCGGTATCTCAGGTCCCTTCCCAACCTCCCTCTCCCCGGTCTCACCATCCCTCGCAAACCCGGGCCCCGCCCCCGTCTTCAACCCACCCCCCACAGGCCTCGCCGCGCCACCTGCACCGCCCGTCGTCGCTGTCTTCTTCGCGGGATTCTTAGGCGGCGGCAACAACGCGTTAAACCCGCTAAACACGCCGCCGCCCGTCCGCGCCCTCTTCGCGGGCGGCTGTTCCGGGAAGGAGGAGCTGGAGGCTGGTTCGGCGCCGGGGAGGTTTACGCGGATCTTGCCTGGTTCGGAGCGGTCGATTAGTTTTTGGAAGGGCTTCTTTTGTTTGGTGGTCGTTGTGGTGGGGAGTTTGGGGGCTGGTGGTGGGGCGGTGTCGGAGTCGGAGTCGGAGGCATAGTCTACTAAGGCCATTTTGGATAACGGTGAAAGAGGTTTCTTGTTAGGATGGGAGAAGAATTTGTGAGGTCGCAGGGAAATAATGTGGTGATGTTTGACGGCGATGAATCGCCAAGGCGACGCCCATGTACAATCCAATTGTACTTTTTTTGGATGACGATGACGTCTGATTAGTCAGCACCAGATCTCGACCGCACCTGATTATCGCAAGCATGGATTTTCGAATAAAAGAGCAAAGAAAAGAGAGTGGAGGGGGAAATATTGTATTTCTTTTCTTTTAGTTATATAGTAACAAGATACTGAGACATATGAATGCCGACAGCAGCATCACCTACAGAAAAGAAGGGAGAACTTGGTGGCCAATAGTCAACTACCAAAACTCGCAGCAAGCCGTTGAACCGGCGGGCGTCGGATGGGTTGATCAACGGGAAACGATGGCAGGGATACAAGAGTGGCTTCCAACGGAATGGGAGGTGGTCGAGAACCTGCTCGGCCGTGTATCAACCATCAGGCTGATGCTGTGCCTGCAGTGTCGCAGCTCCTCAATAGTTACCCAATCTCTAACACATTACACTGAACGGCCACTGGCATATACTAGAGGGCAGCGCCGTTGAGAAAACCGAATGTTAATGGACTCCAACTTGACGGTTCAGTTTGTGCAACATTATTCCATTCCACGAAAGAACTGGTCGACAAGTTAGATATACACTGGAGTTTCAACCTCCCGCAGCACTCTCGTTATCAGAGCCTTAAGGGCACGTCGTGAAAGACCATCAACCTACGTAGCTTAGGAGACTGCAATTCAAATAGAAAAAAAAAAAAAGAAAAGAAAAAAAAAAAAAAAAAAAAAAAAAAAAGAAAAGAAAAAAAAAAAAAACAATTCCCCTGAATATTTATATCCGCCCTTATGCTCTGCCTCCTCCCTAACACCGAGAACATGCATTAAAAGCAGACTAGATCCGAAAGGCGACAGATGTACGGATCCATATATAACGCCGCAACGCCCTCTTGCCTTCCTCAGCAGTCTTGCACCACATCCGCCCTTACTCTTCCCTCTCCTTTTGCTTCCCCTTCGCATCGTCAGCCTTGTCTGGACCAGGATAGCCGATTCCCTTCGTCATAGGAACAAACTCCCATCCCTCGATCTGGGGAGTAGGCTTCCACTCAACTTCACCCCTCTCGTACAGAGCCAACCAAACGGCATCGGCATTAACCACATCCAAAACCTCCTTGACATCCGGGCGCTTATGGACGAGGTCGGCCAAGAGCTCCAGAATATCATCAAACATGTCATCCGGAATGCTCACGTGTCCGACAATCGCCACGAGCAGATCGACAACGGCATCCCACACCTTGACCGCTAGCGCGTAGCTGCCCAAACCGCCACTAATCTCGAGCTGCGTTGCGGCATCCTCCGGCGAGTCCTTCTTCGGCTCGAGGACCTTGCCGTCGCCTAGAGGGACAAGAATGCCCGTATTAGAGCTGTCGATGGTGGTGATGAGACGGCCGGTGCCAGTCCCCCTCTTGCCCGTCGATTTAGACGCTTGCTCCTTTGCGTTGAGGCACCACTTGTGCATGCCATTCTTCCATTCGGTCTTGAATCGCGAGGTCAAAAAATCTCCCGCATTGACGCACAAGGCGGAGAGGGTCTCGCACGCGGCAATCGTGACGAAACCTTCGGAATCGTACAGGCGAGCCACGGTGACGGGCCAGATCTCGTTGACCAGGGGCAAGAACATGTCGGGATCCGAAGCTAGGGCAGAGGCCGCAGTCGCAACAAGGCCAAGGAGCTGCTTGCGCAGGGTAGGGCTCGGGAACGTAAGGTAATGCTGCGCGAGCTTGGCGATGCGGGTAAGGGTCTTGTAGGCAGAGCTTTTCTCTTTCTTGACCTCCTCTTCGGCGTCACCTTCCGGAGCGACCGCGTCGTTACCGGTTTCCTTCTCATCTTGTCCCGAGGTGCTGCCCTCTTCTGGTTGCTCACTGTCGTCCAGAAGCTCCGTGATTCGGCGGCCGGTCTCCTCCTTCCCAAGCTCGGCCCACGGCATCTTCGGATGGCCTTTCTTGATCTGCTCGTCAATCTTCTTGTCTTCCTCTTCTCGCCGTTGCCTCTTTACTTCCCGCTCCTCGATTTCTTTTTGTACATCTTCCATGGTGAATTGAGGGGCCCGTTTCTTTCGGTGATCCACACGGGACGATTCTTCGCCCTCGACGAGGAGGAGAGTCTCGGCTTTGGCTCCCTGGTCAACGATCTCCCTGAGCGCAGAAAAAAGGCCTTCGACGAGGGCAGGATAGCCGTGGTAGTTATCTAGAGCGGCGAAGATGTCATCGACGAGGTCATCGAGATAAGGTATGACCTTGGGTCCGGAAAGGCGCGTCGTCATGATCAAGACGTTGATCATTGCTGGAGAGAAATCCATGGAACGGAGGTGGAAACCCAAATCATCAACCACGTAGTCCGCATTTGAAACTATCAGTTCAGACACGTCCTTGTAGCCACAGTGCAATACGAGGGAGTTAAGCGTAATAAGAGCATTACGGCGAACCTGGGGGTGCTCATGGCCAAGAAGACTAGTGATGGGGAAGAGGACATTCACGAACTCGCGAACAAATTCCTCTCCGGTTCGGCGAGCAGTGTATTCGACGATCTCCAGGGCCAGAGCTAGGGTCTTCCAATCGAAGCCTTTTGAGAAAGCGTGCGAAAGCAAGTACACGCAATTCTCATACAGCTCTTGGAGTACCTTCTCTGGGTGGGCGATATCATGGGTCTTCTCATCAGGCGGAGCTAGCCACATATTGAGATCTTCGGAGCTATCAAGCGCAGACTGTAACAGCTTGAATATAAGCCAGCAGCAAGCGAAGTGGCTAGAGCGACGATTCCATTCCAAATCTTGATAAATCTCATCAGCCGCCTTGCTTCTATCCCAGTAGTCGCCCAGGCTTCCGAGGAGTGTTATGGTCATCTCTCGAGTCTCCCGTTGGCTTTCATGTGGCAGGGCGATGGGCTGGAAGAGATGGCTGTTCTCACCGTCCTTGCGCTGTGCGATGAGAGTCTTCGTCGTGGTTTCGATGGCATCAATATCCTCGCTGTCCAGGAGAACGGCTTGAGATGAATTGGCTGCGCTACCTTCGCCCTCGAGAATATTGTAAAGGGCATCTATAATTAGACCATTTAGGTAAGCTGATGTTTGGCAAGCGCTGACTAGCGTCTTCTGGGCGTTCGCCAGAAAGGCTATCGAGCGCTTCTGTCTCGCCTCGTCGCCTTGCAGCGCGATATCCGGAAGGCCCTCTAACCACTCAATGGCAGATGACTTGATCTGCTCGGCGATTTCGGGATAGAAATCGACAAGATCTGCAAGACGTGGAAACGTCCTCCTGTTCGATGACGATAATCTGCTTCTCTCCATGAGCACTATCGCTGTCTCCACGAGCATAGGACGGCAATTTTCAAGCGAACGAAGGCAGTCATTCACCGTCATCAGGCAGAATTTTTCAAGGGCGTCACGAACGCCTTCCGAACCGCTGTTGCGGAGCTTCAAAACAGTTGCCATGACGATTTTCATTTGCTCCTTTGTGTGACTGAGCCATTCGGGAGTATAAGGGTCCTCTCGAGAACCCTGTTTGCCGCTCTTCTCGAACCTCTTAACCCTGAGCGAGACCTCCATATCAGACATGACGCGACAAACGATGGATTCGAGCGTGAGGATGCCTTGAGTCAAGACACGTGTTTTGTGGATAGCAGGCTTTGAGAGGAGTTTCAAGAGAGAGGAAGCGACTCCCGGAAGAAACTTCGCTAGCTCCGTAACATCGTTAATCGCCCGGATCACAGCCTGGAGTGTGGCAAGTGCCTCGGTTTGAATTTCGGCCGACACTTCGCTCAAGGTGAAGTCAATCACAACAGGTAAAGTGGTGTTCACTTTGCGGATGATGTCAGGCGAGTTGTAAATGGACGCAAACAACGCATTTCGTCCGGACGTTTCGAACAGGGCTCGCAGGGCCCTGAGGACCTCGAGCACGGTTTCCTCGGGAACTTCAGTTTTTTTCTCCGACCCAGGTACTCCAGCAATAATTATGGTAAAGAAGAAGAGGAGCTGCGGGAACAGGTCTTGGAAACTTTTTAAGCTCCATCCCTTGGAGATAAGGAGAGCAGCAACTTTTATAGCGCGTTCGACGACCGGGAAGGAGAACTTGTCTTTTTGGGCAAAGATCTGAGAAATCGGCCAGAAGACATAGTCGGACAGCGCGTCATTCAGGAGGTCTGAATTGGCTGCCTCAACGCTTGAGTTGATGGTGGCCAGAAGCCTGTCGAGATAAGTGGAGATCTCTTTGTTCCCTGCGGCACCAGTGGGTGGCTTTGCGACGAGTCCTGCGAGACTGATGCAGGTGGGTTTAAGCTAGATCCAGAGGAGTCAATAGAGGCATCTGGAATTGAGAGCCATGAGGGGTATACAGACCTGACGAAAGAGCTCATTCCTGGCAGTCTTCACCACATCATCTTGTGGCTGCGACAACAATGAATTCAGATTGTTGGTGTCCATGTTCGACAATGATGCTGGTCTGCTTCACTCATCGTTGACACTGCTCACGGTACAAGGTTGTAGCTGACACTCTGAAGAAGAGTGCACGATGAAATGAAAATTTGATGAGTACAAAGGGAGAGGGGTTTACAATATAGTGATAGAACATAACATAGATTTGAAGAAGCTGGTAATGAGATCGAAAGGTTTTGTGCTCTGATGGGTCTGGGCATGAGCCTGGGATGAAACTGAGGGTGGCAGAGAGCTTGAAGTTGAGAGCTTGAGATTCTTTGTTGGTGAGAACTTGAGATATTGGCACTGTGCCAGAGATGGACTGGACTGTTGGCAGCCAGCAGCTGGCAGCTGAACAGAGTCTGAACAGAGTCGGGCTCACGGGGAAGGTTGGGGGGCAGATGATGCCCTGACACGGGCCTGGGAAGTAGTGGGGTTTCAGTGGTTCCACCAAGGTTAATCCTTCCAAATCATGATTAACAATTTTAACAATGACGTGGGCGGGGTTGCTATTTCAAGGCGTGGAAGGAGCGAATCGGAGCCGGAGCCTCTCCGAAGACGAAGACGAATGGTGTGTCTCACTTGCCATCAATGTCGGATGAGAATTTGGATTCAAATTTTCGTCTATACAATCGTGTATCTCAGCTGCAGAAGTATTGCGTGGAATTGTAAGTGCACCATGGAAAAGGAGCGTTGAATGTTTGAGTATAAATACTTCTCTATCAGGCCCTCTCGGCCTGCTCCTCCCACTAACACAGCAACAGGGAGCTCCCACGTTCTATGTCCGATATCGTTTGCTTTCTAAACAAGCCACTTGAGCCCGAAAGCATCTTGTTTGCTACCATCCGTGACTGATTTTCTTGCCATATTGGGTTTCTCATTTATGCTCCCTGATCACAGACACTATGGCTGCCTCTCTTCCCGCCCCCTTCCTCACTCGAGTTCACTATTATGACTCGCCTACCCGCTACACTTGCGCCTACGAAACCGGTGTTGACGGCGCTCCCAATGCGCTCGTCGTCATCGGAGGTCTAAGTGATGGGCCTCACACCATCCCCGCCCTCATCAAGATAGCTCCCCGTCTCGACCCTGCCAACGGAGGTCCCAACTATTCCATCTTTGAAATTCGCATGCGAAGCTCATACGTCGGTTACGGCACGTCTAGCCTTGAGGAAGATGTAGTCCACATCGCAGCCCTTGTAAAATATCTGAGGAGCATTGGAAAGAAGAAGATTGTTCTCTGCGGCCACTCAACTGGTACCCAGGTAGGCATCATCGCACCACCACTCTCCGGCCGCCTCGCTCGAGCGCCCTCGCTTACCAATGAGTAGGATATTATGGAATACGTCAACTCTGACAAGCAGAGTATCGAGCCCGTTGACGGATTCGTTCTCCAGGGGCCCGTCTCAGACCGTCAATCCCTTGAGCTCCTGCGTTCTACGTTCCCAGACTATGATTTCGACGATACTCTCGCCTGCGCTAAGCAGTTCATTGCTGAGGGTAGGAAGGATGACTGCCTTCCGCGCTCGAAAGTCCCACCCATCTTTGGCAATGATCCCATCTCTGCTTATCGCTATCACTCACTAGCTGCAAAGGGGTATGTTTAGAGAAGAATTTTATTACGCATGTATATGTACGAAGCACTCTCTACTCTAAAGCGGAAACTGACACTGTCTAGCGGCGACGATGATTATTTCTCCACTGACCTAGACGACGATTTCGTGAAGAGGGTTTGGTCCAGCTTCACTAAGCCCTTCCTTGTTCTTCACAGTGCTGAGGATGAATTCGTCCCCGAATCTGTAGACAAAGCAGCTCTTATTGAGAAGTGGCGGAATGTAAACACACTTATGAGTCCCCTGTCCGGAGTCCTCCCTGGAGCCAACCACACTCTGGACTCTGATGAGGCGCAGAAAGGATTTGGAGATAAACTGGTTGAGTTTCTTTCTACTATTTAGGTTAGCGTTTGTAGACCTATGGATATGTTGAAGCAATTTTCTCTCTGACGGGGAAGGTGAGGGAGATGTTGGACTTGGAAGTAGAATCATAGGCAGTTTCCGAATACGAAGTGCTCTGCTCAAGTTGGATTATATTTTCGCTAATAAAAAAATGACACTTATCGACATATTTTCATCAATACTCGGGAGGATCGTAAGTATAGAATCTCGTATATGGAACTTGGAGCGTCGTTAGGCTTGGAGCACATCATGCTCAGTACAAAATTGATTGTTCTGACTGCTCCCGAGTACGAATACGCGAAGAGAAAAAAAAAATTGAATGAAAAAGGCCAAACCATCGAGCATATTCATCCTACGCTACAGTTAGTAATGGAGGGACGGCAGGATCCTGTGAAATGCGACGTCCGAGAAATCATCCCGACCCGGGGAATGTGGCTATGTGGGTTTGCATTATTGAGAAAGCAGGAAGCAGGCAAGCCGGCACCTGCCCATGAGTAACCGCATCAATATCGCAATCTTGAGTGAGGGTTTGTACGCGAATCCGGGATCTGAAACATCAATGCCAGTGATGACTCTACACACATCCTGATCTTGACTATTTCTCATGATTATGAAGTGCCGTGTAGAACCAGTCAACGCCAAGAGCAGCTCCAGGCAGTCATCTAAGCCTCAATCCTAACCAAAATGATATCAGTTGGTTCCAGTGTCATGTTAGTCCAGGAATATGCGTGTGGGAGGCACATATGATGAGAACACGGCATGGCTCCCCAACACAGCCCAGTTCACGGTTGGATAAAATGGGAGCAAAATAATTTCGTAGGACTCGCCGTGGCCATGTTATTCTCCTGTGATATCTTCCTGGAATTGTAGGAGGCATGCCGCGAAATCGGGTCAGTCGAATCTATCCAAAATTCGAACGGTGATGCTTCTCTCAATCTTGTACCTCCACATCAGCCTCGCCATCATCTTCGTGGTATCAGAAGATTACCGCGCAAATCTCCAAGTCGATCTCGCTCTTTCGAGCACAGCGGTCCACGACTCATCGGGGTTGCTCCCCACGACGTTTGCGATTCGAAATGTCCACAGAGCATTGCCGATGGGGCCATCACGATGGGGATTTATAGAGTGCCTAGGAAAGAGCGGATATAGAAATGTATACCCAACTAGCCCGGTTTTACGGTCAAAAATTTATAGAGATGCACGCTTCGAAATATCGGCTCATCTACCGAATGCCCTCTTTATTCTCGCTGCGACGACTAGTACCATGACCGATGGTGGAGCGCAATCCGGGGGCCGCTGGCCTCCGTCCGTGAGAAATTGCAACGAGCCCAGCACTCCCAATAAATGGCTCTCCGAAGAGCGGATACTTCACTTCTTCGCCGCCCCTGACGGCACAGCTCCTGACGTTGTGGAAGCCAACAGAAGTGGTATCCCTGAGCGCCCAGCGGCCAAAGCCGCGAACGACCTGTACCGAGATCGACATCCCTTCGACGTGTTCAAGGACACCGACTCCCGTACCAATACTCGGTGCGACGAGACGGGAAACCTTGCCAATGAGATGGAGATCGACATATCACAGGGAATCCGCCTAGCGACACCGGGTCCCGAAGCGACATGGCAGGAGATGATGTGCAGCCATCCTCGAGTTGCGACGAGAAGGGAGAAAAACAGCAGCTTGATAGCGCTTGCTGTGGGCGTTTTCCTCACTGTTGTTCTGCTATAACAGGGTTTCGGATGGGCGCGATGGGCGCTTTTTTTTTTTTTTTTTTTTTTTTTTTTTTTTTGGTGGGCGAAGCGAAACCGGTATGTATTGACTATTCGCCGGAGTGGATTGTTCAAGGTGAGCATCTTGGCTGCCAAGCCGATCGAGAGAGGTCAAGCTCTCCCCTTTCTACACCACACTCGCCTCCATGCCCAAACTTTTTCAGGAATTTCCTTGATGGCTCAGCACTGGCATGATCCCAAGATGCCCATACATCCGTCCGAAAGCATGGGCCTCAAAGACCCGCTGCATGCCGATAAACTCCGGCCTGGACCGCCTTTGCCAACTACCGCTGACCCCTCCTCTCTCGTTGCTCGATCTGATTAGGTTCGAATTGCCCCACCACAACCCAAACTATGATTAATATTCACCAGCACAAGAAAGTGCGTGGGTGACCTCGACCTTATTCTTGGTGAACCTGGAATCGTTTGAAGATCGACTGGGATAGTTTTAGCATTGAGTAAACGCAAGGACTTGGAATTTCAAAACGACTGAAGATAACCTCTTGCCATGTTACTCCTCTCGCCGCTCTTCTTGGCAGGCGCATCCGCCTTCCTGGTGGCGGCATACCTCCTCCGCTGCCTGTTCTCCCCGCTTGCAAAGGTGCCTGGACCGAAGATAACGCTCTTCACGTCGGTTATTCTCAAATGGAACGAGTTGAATGCCAATAGACGAGGGTACATTCATGACCTTCATGTGCAATATGGCCCGGTCGTGCGAATTGGCCCGAATGAGGTGTCGTTCTCGTCTCCGGAGGCGGTGAGGGAAATATACTGCTCCGGTGGCAGTGGTTACGATAAAACCGAATTCTATGACCTCTTCAAATTATACGGAAGAAGGTAGTTTTTGGCTACTTTGCGGAAGCTGAAATGGCCACTTGCTGACAGCTCACAGGACCATGTTCACGACTCTGGGGAAAACCGACGTTAGAAAAGCCCTCTCCTGTTCCCGATTCCCACTTCTTACTGCTGACGAGCCGCGACACATAGCACGCTAAACGCAGGAGGATCCTCGCCGATCGTTATGCGAACAGTAACGTCATGCGCCCGATATCGATGTCGGGTATCCAAGAACGCGCGAGGTCTTTTGTCCAACTCTGTGAAGAATCGGTTGGCCGTAGCCTCGATATCTTTGTAAGTGAAATAAATTGTTCTCCATTCTCCATTCTGTCTCCTATAGTATGTTCCCATCGCTCATCTTTTACCTATTCAGATGTGTGAGCCTAATCCTCCCCATTTCATCCTGGGAGAGTCTTAAATGTAACGGGGAGTCTAGGCTTGCATTCATATGCTTGTGACTGCGTGACACATCACCTCTTCCACCCATATGGAACGGATTGTCTCAAAGACAAAGCAGACGCCGAGATGATGCATCAAGTGGCGTCAGATGATAGCTTGCAAAGTGCGTACAAACCCAGACCATCCTATTTTCACAGTTCGCGTGATTTCGACGAGGTGTGTGTGAAGCTGATAGACGTTTTCTTGTCCTTAGACCGGTTGATCGAGTTCTACAGCCCAACGGCACACAAACTTGTGGCGAAAGTATTGTACTTTTTCGCCAAACCGCGAGAGACACCGTTGGCAGACGAGTTTGTGCTGAAGGCGAGTAAACAAACTGACCCGGCAAACTTTACGCTGTTGAAGAGAATGCTAGAAAAGTCTGAGCTCGATTCTATGGACATGGCTGCAGAGTGTCTCGACCACATGGCTGCGGGAATTGATACCACCGGTGACGCCCTATGCTTCTTGATGTGGGAGATATCCCAGCCCAAGTCGTTTCATGTCCAGGAGAAGCTCCAGAAGGAACTCCTGGAGAAAGCTGGCGAGCCGCTGGATAAGCTGCCTTACCTTGAAGCCGTGATATGGGAGGGACTACGATGCTTCCCTGCCATTCCCATGTCCCTCCCGAGATACGTCCCAGCTGGAGGAAGGGTTATCGACGGATACATGTTCCCGGAACACACGATGGTTAGCGCCCAGGCGTATTCTATTCACCGACTTAATGAGGATGTGTTTCCCCAGCCCGAAAAGTTCGATCCGGAGAGATGGCTCGATGTCGACGGCGATGCCGAGCGAAAGAGACTGCAGTTTGCATTTTCCACTGGAGGAAGAGGTTGCGTCGGGAAGCAGTTGAGTTCGCCTCCGGTCTCGGACCCCGCTTCGCTGAAGTGATGACGCTAACGACTGTGTGGCATCTCGTAGTCTTGCGCTCCTCGAGATGAAAACGCTACTCAAGGAGGTATATTCGCGGTACACAACCACGCCGGATCTGTCAGCGAAGAGTGCGGATATGGAAATGTCGGATCAACTGATATCAAGCCGGCCAGCTGGTCAGAGGTGTTTACTGAGATTTGAGCAAATCAAGCAGGTTGCATAACGTTAAATGTGGGACTAGATCAGATGTATTTTTGGTAGACGAGAAGGTTGTTCGACGGCGTCTAAAGGTCAGGGTCTACATCACATGCTATAACACAGGTAAAGGGGAGCCTGGTGGCTTTTTCCAGCTCTGATTCGTACTTAGGCCATCTCGCAACTGCCTTGGAAAGAACTGTTCGAGCCATGGAAATAATTGAAGCTGTTGCAGCCAAGCACAACTGACAGTGAGCCCTGAGTGCCATCAATGGGTCGGTCCCCCACGTTTGTGAGAATCGCTCAAGTGAGGTAAGCCGTCAACTGAGCCACAACTTCCTCTTTCAGCCAACTAAGAGAACGGGGCAACATGGGGACTGCGACGGCGTAATATAAACTAGTCAGTGCCGTAAGTTCCGCGACATGAAATCTTTCCCAAGCTTCAACGGGGCCTGACGAAACGGGTCAATTGATGGAAAGAAGGCCCAAGGATGACGGGATGTGGAGCCTATGTATCTGTACATTGTCCCACTCAAGTATGCGAAACTGCAAACCTCCAAAAAGCACGTGTTAGGTAACTGGTTCGTTAGGTTGGGCAATGCGGATGCGGGGATCGAGGGGAGCATTTTGCTGAGAACGAGATGACCGTGTCCTCCTCTTTCATCATTTATATTCTGATTTTAAAATAAAAAAAATTCAAATCTATGAGACTCACAGTGTTAGAGAAACCGGTCGATGAATCAATATCTTTCATCTAACGTCGTGCAACAAAATCTTGCCACCGTTTTCAGTCAGAGCGAGGACAATGGAGCTTAAACTTAACTAATGTCTTACTTTACGGGAGGGAGACCAGCAAGATTGGGACAACGATTGCGTATTTGAAGATCACAACTTACTTGTGATGCAATACATTGTGCCTCGAGGTCTGAAGTTGGGGTTCGGTTCTGCCCTGAGAAGTTGGTTTCAACTTTTGTGGTGAAGTCAGTCTGCCAAGTCACACTTGGATATTCCTAAGTCACTGTACTTGTCCACCACTCTTCTTCGACCGTACTTCGCCCGTGTACACTACATCAACCAGTCCTATGAGGCCACTAGCAAATTCTTGCCAGTCCACACTTTCCCTCCCTTCGTGTACTTCTGGGCAGGAGTATAAAGCGAATGGTGTACTGTACTTCGTGCTTGTAGTGTTTTTAGTGGATTAGTGTACACTACCACCAGTGGGGTTTGCCTGAAATACTTGGTTAAAAAAATTTCCATGCGCACCTTTTGCCTTCCTTCCCTCTCGCCCCAACCCAACTTTTTTCCGCCTTATTTATTTCCTGTCAACTCCCACACTTTTACTCTTTCTCCACCTTCTAAATTTTCATCCCCCAAAAATTCTCTTGCGATCTTCGTCCAAGAACATCGCCTGCTAGTTTCGATCTCTTTCCTGTTTGTTCGTCGACCTCTCCGAGACACGATTTCATTGAGCGCCGATACAATCCCCCAACTCCTGAGGAAAACTCCATTCCGAATCTCTACGCCTCCTCTAACAAGACCTCGACTTCCAACCCAAAGCCCGTCGGCTTCACCTCCATCGTCGGCTCCGCCATCAACCTAGCACATACTCCGGTGCCCTGATATTCGTGTCGATCGGATACTGATCTCAATTGTCCGCGAAATCACTCGCCGCTGATTCATCCCTGCGCCATCGTCGCAAACCGCCTACTCATACACGGGTCTAGTTCAAAAGCATACAGAGTTTATGTATCAGCACGACAAGATTCCTGTCTTTCGACGCCGTTCCATCACCAGACTGCGACATTCTCGCATATCAAGAAAGCCTAGTAGTCCTGACAAATCTGTCGGTTGAAGCCTGCTCCAACAGAGTTCATGCCTACCCATCAGAACAAGCCTTTTCTCTATTTACCCTATGATCATCACTATTCTTGTTGAGCCCTAAACTCCGCTCTTCTCAACTCAAGTCATCATTCCGACCCTCGCGTCCAGCTCTTCACCCTCTCGAGACTTCTTCATGTCACCTTTATCGTCACTCTAGCTCCAGTGACTCCAACTGCTGCCGACTTCTTCAGCCTGCCGAACCTGCCAGCGCCATTTCGTGCCTTCACATCTGACTGACCGCCGAGTCCTTTCGTCTACCTGCCAAGCAGTTCCATCTTCTATTACCGGAACCAAATCCTCCAACAAACAACACCGCAATCATGTCTCTCATCAACGTCCGTCGCGATGTTAGCGATGCTTTCTATCGCTACAAGATGGAACGGCTCCAGACCAAGATTGAAGGCAAAGGTAATGGCATCAAGACCGTTATTGTCAACCTGAGCAGCGTCGCCCAGTCGCTCTCCCGACCTGGTTCTTATCTTATCAAGTACTTCGGCTTCGAGCTTGGTGCCCAAACCAACATTGATCCCCCCGACGATCGATGGATCATCAACGGTGCCCACGAAGCCAGCAAGCTCCAGGACCATCTCGACGGATTCATCTCCAAGTTCGTCCTGTGCAAGAAGTGCAAGAACCCCGAGACCGATGTAGTCATCAAGGATGACCGCATCCTTCTTGACTGCAAGGCCTGCGGTCAGCGGAGCGATGTTGACCTCCGACTCAAGCTCAGTGGTTTCATTTTGAAGAACCAACCTAAGAAGGGCAAGAAGGACAAGGCTGAGCGAAAGGCTGCCCGGAAGGCTAAGCAGCAACAGCTTCATCAGCAGCAAAATGGCAACGGCCACCTAGAGAACGGCCATCATGGCAGCGGTGCCGAGGATGTGTCTGATGGATCCGGAAGCGGTGACAAGACCCCCTCCCCCGCCGCCGAGGCCGGCAGTGATGATGAATTCGAGAAAGTGAAGGCGGATGCCTTCGAAGCGGCCGAAGAGGCCGAGTCCAAGGATGACGAGTGGGCTGTCGACATGAGCGAGGCCGCGGTTAAGGCTCGCCAGGCTTCGCTGCCTGACGAGTTCAAGCAGAAGCTCTCGTTCGGTGCAGACGAAGACGAAGATGGCGAGGGTGGCGGCAATAGCGTGTACGACCAGTTGGGAACCTGGGTCCAGGACCAGATTGCCGAGAAGGGCAGCGCCGACGCTGTCGACTCGGTCGACATCTACATCAAGGCGAAGGAGCTCGGTATTGAGAGCAAACATCGTACTCTTCTCGTTCTTGTCCAGACCATTTTCGACACGGATAAGATTTGCACCCAGATTCCCAAGCGTGCCCCTATGCTCAAGAGACTGGTCACTTCCGAGCGACACGAGCGCGCTCTGCTCGGAGGCACCGAGCGCTTCATTGGACTCAACGGCAAGGACCATCCCGACCTGTATCAGCAGGTTGTCAAGATCTTGCAGCTCTACTACCACTTCGACCTCATTAGCGAGGAGGTCGTTACAAAGTGGGGCACCAAGGCTAGCAAGAAGTACATCGACTTGGCCACCTCCAAGAAGGTTCGCAAGGCCGCCGAGCCCTTCCTCACTTGGCTTGCCGAAGCTGAGGAGGAGGATTCGGATGATGATTAATTCCGCCCCGACCGGAAGTAACCGTCCGCATCGACCATTCGCCTATAAACCGGCGTGTTTGTTGTTGGGACGGCTCCTCCGATTACTCTCTCTTAAGCGGATCTCTCTTTCGGCTCTATTCTTTATCTTTTTTTTTCTTCTAGTTTTAACCACACCGCGTCTACTTCGTTGGTTATTACTGATCGGGTACGAAACAAATGGGAAGAAAAGCTGGTACATGTGTTTGCGCATTGGGAGAAAGGATCGGAGCGCTACAGAAAATTTCCATGGTTTACTTTTACTCTTCGCCTCTCACTGATCAACATCATTAGTCTGTACACTTAGTTCTGCAAAATCTACCTTGACTGTTCCTGTCTAGACTTGTTCTCGCACAGCACCTGATGTACGTAGATTGCAATGTGTTGTACCGTAGTATGGAGTGTCGATTAAGTTGGAATCATGTCACGCAAACGTGTTCACCTGGTCACGAACACGGAATATCAAATGACAACTTGGATTGTAATTTTAAACTCGACTGGCCGCGAAGGTCTCTCCAATAGCATGAATGTAGGAACTGAATGGCTCCTAATCATAGAGAAAACGCCAGGAGATATAAAACCACTCTTGATTTCTAACAACTCGCATCAAAAGAGAAGACTCTGGTCTCAGGGAAAGACTGAATGTATTCCCGACTGTCCACCTCTGATCTCCCCGCCTCATGTACACGGGGCAAGACTTTGACGAAAGACTCGTGTGTAGAGAATCAAAGAGGCGTAATAAGGAAGAAAAAGGAAACAACCTAAGAGTCAACTCGGCTGAAATGGAGTTGCAGAACGAGACAGGGGTCATGGACCGTTTGACTGACCGCCTGAAAAATGAATGTATCCGAACAGCTTAATACCGACATAAACTTTTTGTTCTTATTTTTGGGATTTTTTCCTCCCCTCGTTCTCCCTTGTGATTTTTGAGAAAGGACGGGTATAACATCTGATTTCCTCAAGGGATGGTGCGTCATAAGGGTTGGATGTCGAAATAGACTCGAAAGTCGACGGACAAGGTTGTGCATGTGCTTAAGACGGGATGAAGCGACAGGCCGTCCTCAACTGTGATGAGAAGAATTCGTCGTATTGTTCGACGGGTATAACATGTTTCAGAAACTCCTAAGCTGGAGCTTTATTTGAAGATTAGACACTTGGTCGGATTTGAACGAGAGACGGTGTATCGAGTAGCCCAAAGGTGGGCAAAGAGGAAACGAGGAAGAGACGATAGGGACGTTGTTGCAGGTAACCGGGACGGAATCAAGCACCTAAACGCCACCCTCAATCTTTCCAGAATGAATGAAAGGCTGATCGTGCCTCCTATTCGTTGCATCATAAATTCCAAACGCCGAACGCCAATATTTTCGAATGGACACATAGGGTCGGATGTTAGCGAGAGACGATGAGTGTCGAAAGAACTGCGGAGCAGTAAACCGAGGGCCAGAAGAAAAGAACCAACGTTTACCACTTCTCATCACCATCCTGCGACTGAGACATATGCTGGGCAGCGCTATGATCAGCCCACCTCACATTGTGGGTATCAGTCATGGGCGTATCATCCCACGATCCAGGCATGGTGCCCGGCGTTTCGTGCCTGTCGCCGTGACCACGACCCTTGCGCTTGCTACCGGAGCTAGTAGGCGTCCACTCTGGGGTGCTGTAGATGTTGTTCTCTAGGGGTGGACTTCCGTACCGAGTGGACGAACGCTGGCCCTTGTCGCTCCAACCGTCGTAGCGGGATGCGTTGTTCCAGATGTCCTGGGAGCCGGAACCGCTGTGCTTGCTGCCGGAGGCGTTGTCCCATCCCGAGGTGCTTCGTGTGTTCCAGTCATCCGTCTTCCAGTCATCTCTGCTGGTGTTGGAACTGTTCCAGTTTGTAGGTGTGGCATTGTTGCGGGTAGACCAGTCATCTTTGGTGCCAGCGGTGCTGTCGTTCCAGCCACGGGAACTACTCTTATCCCGGCCTGAATGGGAGGTGTCGTTATCCCAGACATGAGAGGTTCTGTGATGTCGGTCGGAATGGGAAGTATTATTATCCCAAGCGCCCGAGGTCTTGCTACCCCGGCCCGAATGGGAAGTGTTATCCCAGCCACCACCAGAGTTCTTGTTATCCCAACCTGAGTGGGAGGCGTTGTCAGCGTTCCAGCCGTCGTTGGCGGTGTCAGCAGGCCACTGTTGAGACTTGTGGGAGTCAGATCCCTTCTTCGAGCCCCAACCGCCTTGGCTACCGTTGTCGGTTCCTACACTGGATTTGGGAGGGGGGACGTCGCCCCACACGGGCGAGGTGCTACCTCTATCCTTGTTAGAACCGCTCCACTGGTTGGACTGTCGATCCATTCCCCAGAGATCCTGAGAGCCATCGTGTCGCTGCTTGTCATAATTGTACTTGGGTGACTTTTGGGGTCGGGACTGCTGCTGATGTCCCCTGTGTTGCTCACGGGGGTAAGACGGTCTGCGAGATTGTCCACGAGGATAGGGACCAGGTCGGGGGTACGAACTCAAGCGCGGGCCTTGGGGAGGAGGAGGCTGCGCCGGATGGGGACGGAAGCCGTGGTAATACGGGTTATTGAGAGGGTGAGGAACGCCGATGGGCATCTTTCGCAGCGAAGGGTCTCGACGGGGGTAGAGCTTGCCGGTGGGATTTCCGTAAACAGGTCCATGGTACACGCGGACGATGTTGTTTTGACCATCGACGAAAGCGTTGGGACGAGGATCCTCTGGACCCTCAACGGTGTGCTCGACTTGCATCACCTCAGCTTGGATGGGCCTAATCAGATTGGGCCGGCGTAGGCTTGGGCCGTCCATGGGCTCGGGGTACTTCATCCTGACCGGTGCACCACGGGTCGCACCAGTCGAGCTAGCGTCGAAAGGAATGGTGGGTCCATTATCAAAGGTTTGGTCCAACCGAGCCGACTTCTTGCTCTTCTTTTTGCTCTTCTTGTTCTTGCGGGGCTTCTTATTATGCTTGCGCTCCCAGTCACTCTCCTTGCCGGAGCTTGACGAATCCGAATCGTGCTCGGCGATGACCTTTCGTCGATGGCGAGAGCGGGAAGGCGACGGCGAGCGTGACTTTGATCGATGTCGGGTTCGCTCGCGGCTCCGGCTTCTCTCACGGCTTCGGCTTCTCTTGGACGACTTTCGCTTGGATGGCGACTCCTGGACCTTTTCCTCGTCCTCGGAATCGGAGAAGTCAGAAGAATCCGAGCGACCGGATGGAGACTCAGAAGACGAGGTAAAAATGGCCTTCTTCTTTTTCTTGTTCTTTCTCTTCTTCCTATTAACGGGGCTCGAAGGAGGCGAATAAATGGGCTCACTCTCGCTGTCGCTGTCGCTATCTGAAGAAGAAGGAGAAGTGGTCGGCGTTGAACGACTGCGTCGGCTCTTTAGCTTTCGGGCCTGTCGCGTCTTCTTGCGCGAACGAGATTCAGAGTACGAGTCGCTCTCATCTCCAGAATACACAGCAACGCTGCCATGGAACGAAACGGTTGAAGCATTCGAGCCCGTCTCGTCAGCAGAATCAGAAGACTCGCCTTCGTCTTCGTCACGAGAAACAACACGCCGAACCCATTCGTATCGGGTGGGACTAGTAGAAAACCGCGAGCCCTTCTTCATGGCTGACTTCAAAGGCTGTTGAAACCTGACCTTCTTAACGCTGGGTGGGGAGCCGGAATCGTCGCTTTGAAGTTTGGCCGTATCTGGGGCCTTGGAACCCGTGCGGGGATAGGTGACGGTTACAGAGTCGGTCTCGGACTCGTCGTCGGTGGTGACTTCGAGTTTGACGACACTCCTTTTGGTCGACTCTGGAAGGGGGGAGGCGGCGGGTTCTGCGTCTTCGCGCTCCGCCTGCTTGGCCTCGTCGCGGAGACGCTTCTGCTCGGCCTTGCGGATAGCATTGTCGATGGTTGTTCCAGCGGCCCACTCGCAGAAGAACGAGGGCTTGAAACTGCTGAAACCCGGTCCTCTACGGACCATTGTTTCGATTCTTTCGCTCGCTTTTGATGGAGCTTTTGATGGATTGATGGAAATGAGATGGAAAAAGGGTTGGTTTTGATGATGATGCTTGTGTGATGGTGTTTGAAGGGATAAAGAGGAAAGGTAGAAAAGGAAGCCATTCTTGCTTTTGTGCTCTGAGAAAAGTCTGGTCAGGGCCAGGCGACTAAGCGATAGTGAAGCTGTTCCTGGAAGCCCGCGATGGCAAGCTGGTGGTGAGGTGGGTGGTTTGTCGTCGTGATGGAAGTTGCAGTCTTGGGGGAGGAGGCAAGCCAAGAAGGAGCTGGCGATCTTGGTAGAGGGAGCATGTGCCACCACCCAAAGAGGTCTTGATAGACAATTTCTGTGGGTAAATAAAACTGTTAAGGCTTTACGAGATACTGTATTGCCTCAATATCAGTTCATTGAAGGACACTGTTAAGCATTGGGGAGGGAATGATTTAGATATCAAGATCTCTTCTTGAAACTCACGATAGCTTCAATTCTGCCCAGGCTCTCCAGCTTCAGATTTCAGATCAAAAGCCAGCTTCAAATATTAACAAGAAAACATTGCCCACCAACCAAAATGCCAAACATAAAGCTGCCTCCTCCAAAAACATGTTGTATAGATGCATCTCATAACTTTACAATAGGAAGAACAGGAATAATAGAAACGAAATGAAAACTAAAAAAAGAAAATAAATCCTCCGCCAATTCTAGAACCGCGATAAGAAGCCGCCAACATCTCCATGCACAATCACAGTTTGGCCATGATCTCCTTCTCCTCGGCCGCCCACCTCTCATTAATCTTCCCATTCTGCCAGTACTCCCAAGCTCCCTTGGCAGCGGCAAGAGGAGGACAAGCCAACAAGAGCCACGTCCACCAGCTCGGATTCGCCTTCTCCAGCTCCTTGATGGCCTCGTCGATGCTCTTCTGCAAGTCCTCCTTCGTCCCATCGTTCAAAACCACGATTCCCCGTCCGGGACCCCTCGCAATACATCTCTTCGCCTTGAGCCTCACATCCCCCTGGCTGCGTACCCGGTTCTCCGCATCCTCCCTCGTCAGATGCTTATCCCTGTCCATCAACCTCTGCATCTGGATCTCCGGGTCGGAAACCGCAACGACCATGACAACGCCGCAAAGCTTGTCCATCCCAGACTCGAAAAGCAGCGGTACGTCCAGGATGACAGCCCAATGACCCTTCACGTACGCCGCCAAAATCGCCTTGTACGTCTCCGTCCGTACGGCGGGGTGCACGATGCCGTTCAACACGCCGCGATCCTTCTTCCGCTCCTCGCTATCGCCGAAGACCCTCCTCCCCAGCGCGGGCCTGTTCAACGGCCTCCCCTTTCCGTCGGGTCCCTTCTCCGGCATGGTCTCCGACACGGGCACGAGCAGGTCCGGTGTCGTGGGGCCGAAGTACTTGACGATGGCTTCATAGCCCTTCGTGCCAGGTTCTACGACCCTGCGCGCTAGCACATCTGCGTCGATGATGGGGATAGAGTAGGGCGGTGCTCCAAGGATGGAGGATACCGTGGATTTGCCGGTCGCGATGGACCCTGTGAGGCCGATGAAGAGCATGTTTGGTGTTTTGGGGAGGGGATCTTGTCTTTCACTTGTTGGCTCGAGCTAGACTTTGGGTGGAATTTGAGTGGCAGAGGTATGAAAATAGATCCTATGAAAATAGATTCGCTTTCGCTTTCTTTTTTTTTTTTTTTTTTTTTTTTTTCTTCCTTTCTCTCTTCTTCTTATTTCAATCTTACCTCGTAAATAAACAGAAACAAGACATGAACTCAATTGAATCCCTTCCGAAAAGCGTCACGTCATTGCCTTAAATGTAGCTTGGGGAGGACAAACCAGGCAATTACAGGCTAGGAGCATTGCACGTGTTACAGAAATTGCTAGTGTGATTTTGCCCTTGAAGTTTTGCTTTTATCGGGATTAGTTTCTTACTGAGGACCGCTAAAATACCTCGGCATAATCCTTGGCGACAGCAAAAGATGCCGGCAGTGGCAAATCGGGACGGGGACGGGGGAAGCGAGATGATGCGCTACGATGCACTACGGATACGATACGGCTAGTAGGTGGGACCATGGAGCGGATAGAAACGATTAAAACTGTTATAACTAGATGTGGGACGAGCAGTTGATCTCTGCCTAATGGTCAAGAACCCGTTCACCAAGATGGGCAGCTGGATGCCTCTGATCGATCTAGGACAGATGAGGGACATTCCTCCCTAGTGCTCATCCGTTTGGGGTTTCCACATAGTTCATAACGCTTCATAAAAACTCTCGATTCCCTTTTCATCATACATTCATTCCTTATACCTCGTACCGAAATCTGGCAGGGTTCAAAAAAGGAAGAGAAAAAACTTCGAAAAATCAAAGCTCATCTGGTCGATCGCGGCCGCTTCGAGGGGGCCCCGGTGGCCTCAAACTACATGTTCCACGTAGGTTAGTTACTGTGCGAGACAGCTAACTGTAGACTTCGATGGCTATGAGACATACCTTTCTCCAGTTTAATGATGTTCACCGTCGAACCACTCAGTGTTTGTCGATCTCGGAAACCGTGAAGCGATGTGTGAACAAGACATCGAAAAGGAAGAATCTAGTTTCGGATGCGGATGGCGTAGAACATTCCCTCGGGGGTGATGTACCAGCGGATGTCCTTGCGCGACTTGTTGATGGCGAAGCGGGAACGAAGAGTCCAGCTACCATCAAGCTCGCGGCAGTAGTACATGCGGTTAGGATCCTCATCGGAGGGCTGGAAGTCCTCCGCCTCGAAATGGCCATGTCGCATGGTGCCATAGTTGCCGCAGCCATAGCCGGGGCCACCAGGCATGCCAACACCGAACGGGCCGTTGACATAAGGGGGAATACCACCCGTGCTGCATCCTCCCTGGTAAGGGGTGAAGGGGGGGACTACGCCGCCGCCACCAGGGACCAAATGGTGGTGGGCATAGAGGCCGCTGGGGAGGATATCAGGCTGAGGAGCGGCCGAGGGACCAGCTCCGACCTGCACCGGGATCGTGACAGGGACGGTAAAAGAAGGCGCCAAGCCGCCCTGAGCACCGGGGTGCAAAGTAACCTTGAGCAAAGAACTGGATGTTAGCACATTGTTGAGAAAAAAAAAAATAGAAGGAGCGAGGCATCAGATGATCGACAGGAAAGAGTCATCAAATGACCGTAACAAGGGGGGGGAGTAAAGAGATGGAGAAGAACTTGCATTGACGCCCTGAGCCGCTTGGACAGGGACACCTCGGAGGAAGGGCTGGCCCAGACCAGGCTGGTGCATCTGGGTGTAAACACCGCCCGGGTAGACACCCTGGCCATTGGGAGCGAGGTGGAAAGGACGAGCTCCAGCGTAGGCCTCGGCACTGGCCTCGTCACGTCGGAGGTAAAGGTTAGGCAGAGCCGCGAGAGTGATCTCGGGTGTGCGAGGGGGATACTCGGGGTATTGGAAGCGAACGCGAGGCATGTCTGGTTCAAAATGGATGTAACCGTCGGGAGCAGTATCAGGGATGCTAGAAGGCGAATTGCTGTTGCGGTCACGGTTGGTGGTGGTGTTGATGTGAGGGTGACGGTGAGGGTGACGGTGAGAGTGACGGTTTTGGTTTTGGTTTCTATTGTGGGAAGAACCAGCGGAAGAAGATGATTCACCAGCGCGGTGGGTTTCGCGTTGGGTTTCGCGTTGGCAATGGCGACGAGGAGGAGGGAAGGAGGGACCAGCACCGCGGATGAAAGTCCACCCTGCCGTGAAGCGTATGTCTCCATGGGGCTGATCAGATGTGTGCAGCACTGGGTCCTCCCACTCCTCGTCGGAAGCACTTTCCTCAGACTCGGACGAGGCCGAGCTGGGGGAGGTGGGCGGAACGAAAAATCTTCCGCGCCGCGCTCTGCCTTTCCCAAAGTTGGGTGGGCGCGGAGTGCCAGGACGACTTCCAGCCGGGCTTCCAGCTGGGCTGGCGACATACTCGCCGTCCAAACCGACGTTGGCATCCGCATCGGAGTCAATCGGCTAGACTCGTCCGAGCGGAATGCCATAGTCGGGCGATCCCTCTTCGTCTCGATTCTCGGACATCGCTTGCCGCGGTGTTCGGGCTCGTCGTCGCTTGCGAGTCCAATGCCTGTATTGATGGTATTGGGGCTTTTGGAGGCGAACAAAGGTGGAAGAGGAAGAAAGATCTGGGAACATTGCAAAAATTTCTTTCCCTTTGGGGATATTATGTTCTCGGGATGAAAAAGAGCGCTCTCGCGACTGTGGTGAAGCCTTTTTTGAAGCTATCGTGATGGTGATCGAGCGAAGGGAGCATAAAGTGGAAATTGACGACTCAACAGAACAGAAGTATGTGAGAAGCGAGTGTTGTCCTACTAGGGTGCCCCTGCCTTCAACTTTGAAGAGCCTTTGAAGAAACAAGACCAAGAAACAGAACGAACGAAACGGAAATGGAAATGTCAAAGGAACAAGGAAATCAAAGTAGAGTACCTAAGGAAACGTCCGACCTACCTGGGGATAACCAGCCGGGATCGGGACTCGAAACCTCCTCCTTCTCTCGCGTCTCAGGCCGCAGGATGCCAGCAAGCCGTCAAGGAGACCCATGGTAATATAGTTTTGTCCGGAACAAACAACAGTGATCAAAATGGATGGATCGACAGATTGCTATGGGTGGGAATGAAACAATGGAATCGTGGTAGAGGATGACGATAGTTAAGGATGAATGGGGAGGTCGACATTTACAGATGAATGGGGAAGTTGTGCGATTACGCGAGGCACGAAACACGAAGGTACAGTAGGAGATGAAAGGCCAACACACGAAAGTTGAGGAAGGAGGACTCTGGGGGGTTCGTGGTTATAACTTGGTCTCTGATTGAAAACTACCAAAACTGCCCGGGGATTGAACTCATGAAAACGATAACCTGAACGAGACCTCGAGAACGCGTCGATGCTTCTAGAGGCCTCAGTCTCAAAAGAAACAGAGATGTCCGTGCCTGCTACTGTCGAGATGGGAAATGCCTTGCCACTTCGATAGGCAACTTGCCCTCCAACACCGCGAGAGGGTCAAACAGAAACGAGTCTAATGGGGACTGGTTATGCATTAGACGACAGAAAAGTGCGCATGCTTGTCCTGATCTCACCCACGACCTTCCAACGGCACTGCAGCCAGAAACACCGGGGGGAGACTACAAGCCACTGCCCTGACCGGCATTTCCACCGACACGGTTGGGCTGGTACTTTTGTAACAAAAGGTCGCGGATAAGCTCGGATGCGCGCGAGGCATATAGGCCAAATCGGTGGGCATCGAGCTCGGTGGCCTGCGTAGTTAACAATGCACCCATTAGCTGCAACAAATCCAAACAGACATAGACTGGAAGAAAGTTAAAAAAAAAGAGGGAAAAAAGGACTTACTCGAACCAAAACAAGTGTGTGGCCCCGTAGGTAAATCTCCAACATGTGGCGGTGATACTCCACAACTCGATTCAGAGGCCAAAAGTGCTTACGCGCGAGCTGATCGAGGGGCTCATCGCCCTCCATATACGAGTACATCCACTGATTCTCGGTCGGATACAGGTGGACTAGAGCTCGTTGCTTCATATCAGACAGGGTCTGGATGACAGGCTCTGGGAGAGGAGCCTCGAGGGCCGCGCCAGAATCTAGCAACAAGTTGTAGAGATGCTCGTGATGTCCGTCAAGTTCGAGCCTGGAACGAGGAGGGTCATGATATTCATTCAAATAATCCAGGAAGTCCTGGTAACTTGTATCATGAGGGGAGAAGGAGTCATCTACCACCTGTGCGGATGGAGGACCAATCGCGTACCCGTGAATCGCCATCATGGTAGGCTTGCTGGAGAAGATTTTGAAGTGGAAATCAAGAAAGTCATGCTCGAGGACATCGATATCATCTGGCGCCCAGATGAGCCGATCCGTCATCATCATGGACGTCTGTGGCAACGAATTCGGTTAGCTCCGAAATAGAAGGGCTTTGTGGGCATGCTCCTCACCATGTGTATCAGCTCCGTGAGATTGATTTCCGCCGGCTCCGGGTATCCGACCTGAACGGTGGAACTGATAACACCATTGACCAATGATGCGGGCTCCGCCCGAGTCATTCGCTCCTGATACAAAGCGATACTATCAAGAATGAAATTCTTGGGGATATCAAGCACGGGGCCTGCATCGTCGTTTACCTGAATGATCGTGGCTTCGTTGAGGCGAGTCACAGCCCCTTGAATATAGTCAAGGCAAAACGCGGAGATCGGGTTCGCAATGGCGGGTGGGATGGGCTCTGCATTCAAGAGAGCATCTCGACGACGCGCGACCTCCTTGCCCAATACGGTGTCTAGGTGTCCCGCCAGCTGCGCATGGTGTATCGGAAGGATATTCTGGTTGTGCGATTTGATGAGCAAGGGAATGAAAATCCTCTTGCGTCGGTGCGTGCGAACTACGCCGATGCAACCAAGGCGCTGCTCGAGACGAGCGGATACTAATCCATTCACGGTAAGATGCACCGCGGGCGCGTTGTCAAACTGCTCAGTCAAGACCTACTCTAGTGAGTAGAATAACCTAGCGCGATACTCGTCGGTGACATGCTTGACGAGAGTGTCGTAGAAAAGCATCTGATCGTCACGAATTTCCCCGAGGGGCTTCACCTTGACAGCAGGGAGAGACCTGTTGGTGGTCGATCCAGTAGGTACAGGGTGAGGACCGGGGGGTGTCACCCCTAGTCGAGGTTACCACGGTTAGCATATCCCGTGTTTTCTCGGGTGCAGACAATAAGAAGGGGCAGACCAAGTGAAAACAGAGTGCTTACCCTGGAGTGCCTTGAGAATGTCACGCCTGTATTTCTGGAAGACCTCGTCCTCCACCTCCATGAGGTCGTTGACGAAATCCATCGCTTTTGCAATACGCCAGAGTGCAGTAGAGAAAACTGTCATTCCCGGATTGATTAGGCTTGGCTCGACGGACGCCGCGTGCTAGGTCGAAGGGGAGGGCGTACCACACGGAACCCTCGATAGAGAGGATGCGAGTTCAGGAAACGATGTGATGCCAAATGGGCGTGAAAGGTATATATCTATAGACAGATATACGCGGAGGATAAAGCTTGACTTGGCTAACCAGGCTGCGCAAAGCCTGTGAGTGGAACTCAATCAAGGTCTGGGGAAAACGCGTCGGGATTGAGAATCGAGGATCTGAGAAACAGATGTCGAAGAAGCGCGAGGGAAAACAAAACAAGGTCTGGGAACAGGGTGGAGGTTTTTATACATAGGGCAAGGAGTGCACGACATAATCACAGAAAGGATATGGATGCTCAAGGGTTTCGCGAGACAGGGGAGGGGAGGGAGAGAGTGGGAGGCTGTTTTGGTGTGCAAAGACAGCAGGCTAACATGAAGACTAACACGAACAAACAATAGATCATGAGGGAGAAGGGGGCAGATAAAAGACAAAGACAACAAGGTGTTTCGTGTTGCAATCTCTATTTTTTTTGTTCCATTAGTAGGTACGTGTTAGTGCCCGAACGGAGCCGCCCCCGGTAATTTTTAAACAGATCCTTCAACGCCCACAGCCTATGCGGTCTAAGATGATACACAACCCAACGTAATGTACAAGATGACGGGAGTAGAGAGGATAAGAGAGAATGTAACTGCTTGCCGAATGTTGGCGCAGCGTGGGCCGTATTCCAAGATTGGGGGGTGCCAAAACGCACTCCGAGGTGAGAATAGAACCACCCTTTTGCGCTTGGAACCGAAACGTGTGACGGAGGGAAAGCCATCAATATTGATGTGTAAAATTATACGCCATGTTGCTTGGCTTTGATCACAGGGCCACTTCGGCCTTCTTCTCGTCTTCGGGGGAGAAGATTTGTCTCACGACCTAGAGTCGCACAGTTAGTGACACACAGTTCGACCAGCGTAGTGCAGGAGTGAATGCACTCAGTCAAGGAGTGAGGTGTAGACATACCGCCCAGCCAGCAGCGGCCGTACCGACGACAGCGCCAGAAACCAACATGGGCTTGATGCCCTTCGTGCTGCGGAACGCCATTCCGCTAAGAGCACCGGCAAGAACGACGTTCGCCGCATCATCCTTGCCCCGTAGATATCCGATGTAGGAGTTGATGAAGTTGTATCCAATCGCTATTACACCGCAAGAGTTTCCAAGGAAGGGACCTCGTCGCGTGACGGCGTTAAGGACTGAGTTGAGCCGCAACTTGGGAGGCTGGCCGTGGGATCTCCTCAAACCCTCTTGCAGACCCCACGCGCCTCCTATTCCTAGCGCGGTTACATATGTGACACCGGTACCGTAGCAAAGATCGTCGAAGAAACCTCGAGAAGGGACGACAGTGTGGCCCTCGGCAAGGGCAGTGTCATCCAACGAGAGGTACTCAATGGTATCCTTATCGAGACCAGCGAGAGGATGTAATGAAGAGGGGTCGGCAAAGGCGGATGGCTTGAGGAAGGCCTCGACACCCTGGCCTTCTGTAGGATCGAATGCCGCCGTCGTGGGATACGAGGGGGGTGGAGGTGTAGTGGTCTGGGATTGCGGCTTTGGCTGGGACTTGCGCCCCGTGAAGGTATCCCAGATCGAGGAGGACATGTTGGCTGAGGTTATATTAGGGTATAGTCTTTGGTGGGGTCAATGGGTACCTCTTGTCCGTCGTCGGGATCCTGCGAATGATGAGGGAAGAGCTCTGAAGCTTCAAATCTGCGTCGCGACGTGAGGTTCCCGGAGGCCGAAGGAAGGAAGGAAGAAAAAAAAGTTCTTTCAGCGAGTTGTACCGATAAACTTCCGTCATTGGCATTGGCCCGTGCATAGTGCAGCTGGCATGGAGTGTTCAGCATTGAACAAAATGGAGTGTTCCCGAATTTTCTTATGTAATCATATCCAGCCCCACCACTCGCGATCACCACAATATAAAAAAATTCAATCCGCCTCGAGGCTTTGGACTCTTTTTTCTTCCTTTTCTCTCTCATCATCAGTTGGGTTGGTTCTCGACATCGTCAAATGTTGAGTTCCAATTTAACCTATGGGGGCTCCACTACGGTGGCTTGCTGAGGGTAGTCTTCGGGGATATTTATCTTTCGACAATAGAGTCTCCCTCCGTTCCCGGCCTCCTCGAGAAAACGCCATGTGAACACTCTTCCTATTCAGCCATTGACGTCTGGTCTTCCCAGGTTCTTGACTGTGGGGTGGTCTCAACATACTTTCTGCGCAAATCACACTTTTATGGCTTCAGTTGCGTCGAGTGCTTGTTCCCGCCCCCTCCTGCGGAGGAGACGTAGGGGTCTGAGCTTTCGGAACTCGAGAACCTCGGACTTTGGAAAAGAGAATGCTACCTTGTGAGACGCGTGTTGCTATTGATTACTTACTAGGTAGTTGAAAGGGAGACGAGAAAGCGCGCTGATGCATGTGTCTAAACCTTTATATAAAGAACACGCGGAAGTAAAATTCGCAGAGCAACAAACATGTTACCGCCAGCACTTCGTCTTGTTGGGCTGCATTTTCGAGTTGTGGCATCTTCTTCATTGAGGCCCAAAGAACGGCCCGGCCGAGGCCGTAGATGATCCCGTTGTAACTGGCCGCTGGACTACTATGTTCGTTCCACTGCTCTTGTCTTGGGGAAGTCGTGCTTGCGAGGCTATATTTCGCCTCCCAGGGAAGGAGCTCGAGCTTAAGCCTCCTAATATCGCACGCACCTTGGGCGGAGCTTCTGTCGGAGGCCCGCTCGATGTAAAATGACATTTCCAACCTCCCTTTGTCCTCTCCACCTTTCTTTTCTTCGTCGCCGCTATAGGCATCGTGCGATTGGGGGCCTTTCTGAAAGCGAAGAGAAAGTCGAAGCTGCCAGAGTCGTTTCTGGCTGGTGTGATGTTCTTCCTGCGATAGCCGAAGCCGTCCATTAGCCTGGCCTTGTTTCGTCCGTATCATACTGATTCGATGGCTTGATCTCCTGGATTACTCGGTGCTGGAGCTGCGCAAAGAAGTCCTTATGTCTTTAGTGCTGCTGCCTTTTTTTGTACGATCAAAATCCAGGACCTTGCCTCGGAGAGTCTTGACTCCTAGATTTCAGTCTAGAAAGCTTGGCAGCCAGTGTTTGCCAAGCGGGCGACTATCTCCATTTCGACTCGCAATACGTGAAGCAAGGCCTCAAGGTTGGACATGGGTAGGGGCGCATCCTAACGCGCTTTGGGCAAAGACTCAATCAACCAAAAGCTTCTCCTGGGCCTTCGAGAGGCGCTGCTGAGGCTCGCCAGCCTCCCGATGGCTCTTTGAGCCAGCTTGGCGGCTATGAAGTGTGGTGCGTGGTATACCGAAGCGATGAGCCGTGGCGCGGAGCGCTTTGCCAGAAGAAAGCTCTAAGAGCGCTTTTTTCACGTCGTCCTCCGTGTATTTAGCCATGGCGATTTGATTGATCAAGTTATTTCTGAAGAAAAGGGTTAAAAGACAGTTGTTCGGTCTATTTTTTGTGTGGCCAATGTCGCTAGATGTGGTGGTTTGGGAACTAAACGAAACCGAATTGGGTGGCCGAAATGGGCGTTGGGAGACTTACTTATGTCTTTCGCATCACCTTTGCAACTTCTTCACCTCCCGAGTTGTCGGTGCAGCGCGCTCGGTGACCACGACTCGATGAGCTTCTACACGACCAATCACCAATGTTACCAGCGGTCCGGCTATCTAGGACTTGTCACTACGAAGGCAGAACAGATTCGGAAGTCCGCATCTAGTCGTATCTAGAGAAACAAATTTCAAGGCCATGGCAAGATCAATCACCGTTACCGTTTAGTTCAGTCAGAGCCCGGGAACTTTGACAATGAAAAATTGCCATTTAAATAACTATTCGAAAAGTCGGGTTAGGACGGCCGCACTTCAACTTGCCAGTGGAGAAATTATCATCACAGAGTGTGCAGGGAAGGGCTATTGATTCATCTATTGACTAACTCAACTCAGTACGCCAGGGCTGAAATTAAGCAAAAAGAACATTGAACTGTAACAATCTAGAAATAACGTAGTCCCGAATCCGTCACGTATGTAATCCTAAGCCTCGTTCACTCATGGCTCGCATAACCATCACAGATAGCAGCTATCAGCCTGTTCGCAATAGCCGTATGCGGAGGGAGAAGCAGAGTGGACTCCTTGTTCCCAGTGCCGTTGGCCGTATGTACGGTATCGAGACGAGTAGGCCTCTTGAGCGCCTGGCGAACTTCCTCCAATGGAATCCACTTTGCATCCTCCAGCTCAGGATCATGGCCAAGGTGAATATCCTCTCCATCAGGTAGCGCGGAAGCCACGGCGCCAATCATGAGACTCGCCGGGTACGGCCAAGGCTGGCTAGAATGCAGGACCACTCTTCCAACCTTGACACCACTCTCCTCCCATACTTCGCGGCGAACACCTTCTTCGACAGACTCGCCCGGTTCCAAGAACCCGGCAAGGGTACTGTAGAAGCCGGGTGGCCAGCGCTTTTGGCGACCGAGAAGCATTTTCTTGCCGTCAGCGGACACAACGGCTGCAATCATGGTCGGGTCTGACCGAGGGAAACTAATGTTGGTGATGCCGTTTCGCGTCGGGCAATCCTTTCGGGCTTGAGCAACGCCGGTGCCGTTACGATCCGTGGGAGGACAGACACGCTTATAACCCCCATAGATGGGCATGGTAGGGCAACCGCAACCGGCGCAAAACTGGTTTCGTAGGTTCCAATCCACTATACCCCTAGCCTGTCCGTACATGGCCGCTGTGTTGGAAGTTAGAATATAAAGTTAAAAATGGCAAGACGTCAAAGAAAAAAAATAAAGAGAAAAAAGACGTACCAAAGTGGGCATGGATGGTATTCTGCCTTGTTGCTCGCAGGAAAGTTGACCCATCTTGGGTGAGCCTGTCGACCAGGGTTCGCGCGACATCTGCAAATGAACCGCGCGGAGTGATATCGACAGCGAACCACGGGCGGCCTCGGAAGATACGATGTCGAAACTCGGACTCGGTATCCTCCCAAATTCCAAGAAAGATGATGAGGGGCTTAGTCACCGTGGAGTCAAATGCATTCACCAGATCCTTCTCAGACGAACCAAACGGATCAGGTCCCGTAATGGGAAGAACATCATCCCGACGAACAGCCTTGATGGTGGCCGAATCATGAACAAGAGGTGCAAAGTCATCAAGGACCATGAATTGTGCATCGGCAGAGGCGAACGCAGCAGAGAGAAAGCCGTGGTCCTCTCGGAGGAAGGAAACCCTGTTGAGGGGGCTCCCGGAATAATAGTTTGTTAGTCCCGGGCCGAATTTCTTGGACAGCGCCGAGCCATCATCGTCGTGCACCCGGGCGAGTATGGGATGTTCAGTGAGGTCAGCCATGCCGAAATATCTACCGACTGTCTCGTATTGGTATTAGGAGATGGAGACGGGAAAAGAAAATTAAGAGATCTGGCGGTGAAGGCTAGGAAAGAGAGGAGAGAGATGGACACTAGAATTTCTAGTCTGGGTCTGAACTATAGACTTGCCCCACGAGTCAACTTCCAAACGAGCCCTTCGAGTCTAACAAGATAGAATCTTTATTTTAGAGTATATCCTTTTGGACTTTCTGGAAATCGAGAAAATGAAAGTGATTGTGCGAGGATGAGAGCGAGGGGGATCAGCGTCGGACTTATGAGTCTTAGGGCAACCCGGTCAGAAAGGGCTGAGCAGGCCGAAGTGTCGGGGAGCAAGACGATATCGGCCACGTCAAACAATGGCAGTGCCCAATCCAGTGCCACTACCTGTGCTGTATGTGCTGTTTGCCAAAGAGCTGTGAGGCCCGATCCAGATTTTGAGATGTGGCGTTCGGCGTCCAGATGTTTATCGACGTTGTACAGATGCTGTTCTGTCCGAGGTATGACATGGCATTCTGTCCCTGGATCCAGCGAGTAAATAACCCAACAATTTGCCTCGACTATTGCAGAGGGGTAATTTCCTCGCTCCTCCCTCTAGCGCAATCATCTTTCGTCTTATGGTGGGCTCTTGATTAGAAACCCATCGGTTAGCAAATGACAGAAGCCGGAGGCTTCGGCCGGCACAAATGCTGATTCTGCGTAAGGGCTGTACTCAAGATGTACAATTCGGGGCATGTGAAGTCGCCTGGATTCATGGTAGCCGCAAGTATTGGCTCGGATCGGATTTTCGGAAAGATTCTCTCATCGACCATCAAGATTTGTTAATACTTCGTACATCAGAGGACACTCGAGTTGCGCTTGGGCGGCGTCGCCTGTGTGCCATTTCGAGTTAGACCAGCATTACCCTCGAGGGCGGGGTGCTTGAGTCTAGACTCAAGAGCACATGGGCGGCTTGAATGGTCCTGCGGGCGGTGTCGTGAAGAGGTACGCCTCGGTGCTTTCGATCTTGAGCATCCAGTGTCTGTCTGTCGATGAGTAACAATTGAAGTCCCCAAAATATCATTAGTAATTGAGCAGTGTTCGTTGTGACTTCCTGTCCAACATCAATCCACAGCAAAGCGCCATTTTGCCTCGGAGACGTCAAAGTCACTATCACTGGTACGAAGTACATTGAGACGTCAGTACGAAGTACTTTTGAATTGAATATCGAACCTCAAGGTCGGATTTGTGTTATCCCGACGCTCAAGATCACACCCACAACCACCACTGCAGCCGCATTGAGTCAGTCTCTCAGCAGCTGCAAGCTTCTCTCACCCTGCCGCCAATCTCCTGCACCTTTCGGGCATCCTCTTAGAACCAGCGTTTGACCGCCTCGTGCAGTGGTCTTATCGGCCCCCTGCCCCAAGAGCCTGCCAATGCGGATTCCATATCGAGATCCCCTTCCACCCCCGACTATCATTCCAAGATCAGCCACCACATTACAGTCTGCCGTCGCCGCTCTTCTGCAGTTCCTCGATACGCCGCCGCCCAATGGGCTCCCGGATTCAACGGTAGTCCTCTCCGGGGCCGGACTCTCTGTAGCCAGCGGGCTGGCAGACTACCGCGGAGTGAACGGCACCTATCGCGTCAACAAATCATACCGGCCAATCTACCATAATGAGTTCATTGCGAACCATGCGTTTCGACAGAGGTATTGGGCTCGCAGTTTCCTGGGCTGGTCCTCGCTCCATAAGGCGACACCAAATGCCGGCCACTACGCAATTCGAGATCTGGGCCAGCTCGGCCTGGTAAAGCATGTTATTACACAAAATGTCGATTCATTCCATGCTACGGCACACCCTCATCTTCCAACAGTAGAGTTACATGGCTACCTCCGCTCGACAGTCTGCATGACTTGCCGCGAGGAGTTTTCCCGTGACGACTTCCAGCACGAATTAGCGCGGCTTAATCCGGCGTGGCATGCTTTCCTGATAGAAGCTGTAGCTTCGGGAGCGCTAAATACAGAGGTTCCTCATCACTCAAGGGCCAAAGGTCTAAGAACGAATCCAGACGGCGACGTTGACCTCGCCGACGCTCCATACACCACCTTTAGATACCCTCCGTGTCCCAACTGTCTAGCAGAATCTCCTAGGTTATTCCGCAGTCAAAATTTGCTTATCGAAACGGACGAGGACGGTGCTTGGAAGCCGGGCAGCACCGCGGGCATTTTAAAGCCAGCTGTAATCATGTTTGGCGAGAGTATCCCCAAGAGAGTGAAGCTCGTGGCCGAAGAAGCTATTGACAAGGCCGGGCGTTTACTCGTCCTCGGTACGTCGCTTGCTACTGGCTCGGCATGGATGTTGGCACGGAGGGCCAAGCAACGAGGAATGCCCATGGCAGTTATTAACATCGGTGGGATCCGAGGTGAGGAGTTCTTTTTTGCCGAGGTGGATCGACAGCAGCCTGGTAATGAGGGTGTAAGAGTGGAGTTGGCGACGGACGAGCTGTTGCCCCTCCTGGTAGATCAGTTAAAACAACGATCGGACCTGGCAAGTTCCCACGAGAAGTGTACACTAGAGTTGAACAATTCTGCTGTATTTAAGGATATGCTGTCGTAGATTATAGTTGATTGAGGATCGCTCCCGAATAAATCTTTGGTATATTCGTCTGGTACAAGACTCAATAGAAGCTCGACCTGCTAATTTTGCTTGGTTTTGTTGTGGTGGAACTCGAGGGCGCGGAGTTGGGTGTTGGTGTCGACTCGACGGTGTTTTCCACTTTAGGAGTCTCATCGGGTTTCGATTCCTTTTCCTTCCGCGAGTCTTGATGCGCATTATCCTTCTCGATATCACGCAGCACTATCGCCAGTTTGCGTAAGTATATGCCAGAGGCCCCGATGAACAGGCTTGGGGCAACCGCAATCGAACATGTGTGACTTACTCTCTTCCCACTCCTTCTCCCTCGCAGGATCTCCTGTTCCAAGAACCTGTTCCACGTCGACCTTCTCTCCGCGCTGTAGTTTCTCAACCACTTCGCGCAATAGGCCAATCCTGACATCAGATTGGCGCACGAAATTGGCATGGCCAGTCTTGACGGCGATCATATTGATGGACATGGATCCGATCAGGAGAAAGGTCACGATGAAGAAGGTTGCCGGGTTCCATTCCTTAGACTTCGTCTTGGCGAGCTGGGCTCGGTTCTCTTTCCGGAAAGGTTTCGGGATGAGAGAAGTCCAGAACGATGCCTGCGTCACGGAAGGGAGGGAACTGTCGCATCGTACTTGGATGAGGGAGGGTGATCTCGATGCGGCGATTGAAAGCTGGTAAGGCGCTGACCGAACCAGGAGCCTCCGTGCCGCTATTCTGTGCATGGCTGTTACGTGAAATGGAACTTGGTAGAGCCAAAGACCTTTTGTTTGAACAATTGCGAGGAAACGAAGTGAGTTTCCCAAATTTTCGACCTCAAATCAGACCCTCCGCTGCCTTCCGGGCTTCGTGGGCGGATGTTCCCGAGTGGGTGGCGGCTGGTTACCCCTGGCAACTGCCGATGTTTAGCCAGCCGACATCAATGCCATTGTTCAAAACGCACGTACCATTCTTTGGTGGCAGCAGCAACTTCAGCTGTGGACATCAACTCTAGATATTCAAGTTTCAAGTTTTCAATTGCAAATTCGCAGCAGCATTTTTGCATTCTCGTCAGTTTTCTTCCTTTTAGTCTGTTTTTGGGCTATGCGAACGACCGAATACTGGTTGTGATGATATGTTTTAATGACGAACTTATAACGCCGACCCAATGACATCCATCAACTCCAAAGTCGAAGCCGTGAAGACGGCAGTGTCGTCGGCGACGACTTGCACGTCGGCAACCACAGTCATATTACGCGAACTTCTCATATCGGAGATAGATTTGACACCCACAACGAGTACCACAACGAAGCCGATCTCGAAACGCGTGCCGACAACTTCTAGAACGCGGACAAAGGCCGCCGAATCCACCAAGATTGAGAGTCAGACCGGCGGGAAGAACGCCGGATTGTCCGCGAAGGACAAAGAGGTATTGGCGACGCATGTAATAAATGCTTCACTCAAGGCCTTGACCGAGGCTGCGAAGGCTTCGCCGCCACCACAAACGCCTCGGAAGCGGACGGAACCAGGGCCGACCCCGAGACGGACGCCGAGCGGAACCCTACGGAGATCTCTGTCAACACCACTTTCACCCCTACAGCCTCGAACCCTAAACCGAACTGCCACCACAATAGAACCGCCCTTGTCTAAACCTTCGAGATGCCCTACTAGTTCTGCGAATGGAGCCTGCTTTGCCTTGGTTGAGTGCGCGAGAGTAGCTTTCCAGTGCCTTAGATCGTTGAACGGCCCGGAAGCTTCATCTCAAAAGAGTATGCAACTGGAGATGGGCATATCTGCATTTGTTGGGAAGCTGCTTGCTTTGGGTTTCCAGGACCACGCGTTAAGAGAGTTGCGGATCCTGAAGAAGCGACTTGAGGAGCGCGCTCTTGCTGGGAACCCCAAGAAGGGAACTAAGACGGCGGCGGCAACGGAGGCTTCAGTTAGCAATGCCCGAGTATTATCAGACCTTTTGGATTTTAAGGAGTCTGCCATATCTTCGTCGACACGCGCATTAGTTATCTCGACCCAATTATACGTTCTTCGACTTATGATGCTTTCGAAAAAGCCCGAGCAAATCGAAGCAGCGGCCCCATTCCTTCGCGAATCGAACAAGACCTCTCCCTTGAACCTATTACTCGAATCATTACGCGATGACCCCAAGGATATCACAAAGGTCGCGCGTCAAGTCGAATCTCTGGCGAGTATCGTTCTCTCACTTACACCGAGCCCTTCAAACCGCGAGGATGCAGAAGCCATGGAGCCGCGACTTCATCCGTCTCCTTCGTGTGTGTTCGAGCTGCAGGCCCTTTTCTTGAAAGCCAAAATGCATCTTTGGAAGATATCGAGGCGTACAGGAGACATCGACAAGGAAATCCTGACTCCATTCTCCCGATACCTTGCCGCCTTTGGCCGACGCCTGAGACATGTCTCGCCCGATTTCTACGAACTCTGCCTAGAAACGTTCCTTGGCCTGCAAGAGATGATTAAAGACCAGGGCCTCACCTGGTCTGAGACATCAAAATCTCCAGTCGCTACAGTCTATCAGAGTCTAGGCACATCCGCTATTTCCCTCAAGCGGGTGGCTGAAGCGAAGAACTGGGTGGAGAAGCTATACAGCTTCCTTGACACTGAGAAGGACTCTGCCGCCAGGCGATGCTCTATTGCGGCCCAGCTTCTAGGGTTGTGCCTGAAATGTAAACTTGACGAACCAAAGGTGACAAACCTCCTCGCGGAGACAATCGAGGGGATGCAAGGCACCTTGAGAGGGGAGAGCGCCGAGTTGGATCAGCTACTCGTCGACCTATCACTAGCCCGCAGGTCTGCAGTCGGTCTTCTGATGAGTGCTTCCGAGAAAAAATCAAAACTTTCATCCGCTCTTACCGAACTCCTACAATCATTCATAATCCAGTATCCCCGATTTACGATACGATGGCTCGGAAAGCCCCCATCTCGCGATGCCGGCGCCACTGGCAAAGATTTTCTTCGGTTCGAATCCAGGAGACAGGCCGTCCAGGGTACTCTAGGCCAGGTTCTCGACTCTGCCCTTGTCGTCACCAAGAGTCTACTCAGTTCCGGCAAGGTAGATTGGACCAAACCTGATGCTGTTTTGCAAGATTGCCTAGATCTGCTTGACAGAATGGGTGACTTGAAGGGATCACTTAACGGAAGCAACGGCAACACGTATCACGTCAAAATTTCGAACCTGTATTACATGAAATATGCTTTGATGCGACAGAACCCCGAGAATGCGAACGACCTAACCGCATTGAGAGCTCTTCGCCGCTCTCTGGATGCTGTTCGAAATCGAAGTCCGAAGGAGAAGGAGGCGGCCCAGTTTGTAGCCAAGCTTGAGCGCTTCGCGGACATTTGCACGAAGTTTAGGCGAATCGAAGAGGCGAGAGAGTCACTACAGTCCATCTGCACCACAATGGTCGAGGAAGGCGTGCTATCAAATGTTGCCTCGCTCCTCAACGACCAGCCTCCATCCGTCGCATGGTCTACAGACGAGAAGACCGAGCTGCTCTCTCGGACACTTTGTTCGATTTCCAAGCTCGACAAGTCGTGGAACGACTGGACGTTCTTCATGCCTGAAGTCGAACGCGCCGCAGTCTTGGAGCATCTGGTGCATATTATTGCATCCGGAGAGAACACCAAGACCAAGGAGCTGCTCAAGTTAACCGACCCCCCGGCGGACTCACTCCTACGGATTTACTCTCTTGAGAAGTTCCCGATCCGCCGGCTGAGGACGCTCCTTTATCTCTATTCGATGCACATCGCCAACTCCGATTATTCTTCCTCGATCCGAAGCCACATTGACGCCGCAGTCAGAGCCGCATCCTCCAAATCCCTTGGTGAGGATGGTGGTTTAACTCGGTACCTCCCCCACCTCACTGCTTATCTATCATCCGTAACTTCTCTCACGCACTGGACCCCGAATAATGCCAATCTTCAGGCCGCCATCTCCCACTGGCGCGGCGTAGTTGACAGTTCAAAGTCAAAGGAGGATGTCCTCAGCCGTATCGACGATGTTGCCACTCTCACAACCCATCTCAAGGCCGTAGCCGATCTTGCCAGCATGAAGGGAGAGGGCACATTAGTAGTTGCTCTCTTAGAGCTACTGGCCGACTTGGCGAAGAAACTAGAGGAGTCTTTCCTAGACGACGTAGTCTCAAACTACAGCCTGTTGGCTACACAATACGCGAGCCTTGGGTACACCGACAAGGCGGAGGCAATCATCGAGTCAACGAAAGAGATCGCCGAACAGACAGACAAGCTATCTGGAGCAACCCTGGCTGATTTCCATCTTTCAGTTGCGGACTACTGCATTACTACTGGAAGCTTCGATCAGGCGTATGTTTAAACCCTGTCACGACGTGTATTTTCTTTCTTTTCCCAAAATGATACGCTAACCTTTAAGCAGAGAACTTCGCCTAGCCGAAGCCAAGCAGGCATTCACCTCTCTTGTTACGAACCAAACATCTAGGTCCCGGGGGTCGTCGTTGATGGCTATGGCCAACCTCCTCTACTCGATCGTCGCCCTGGAGAAAGGAGAGACTCAATCAGCTCTCACTTATGCCAAGGATAGCGTGAAGATTATGTTCCACGACTGGACCAAGTACGAGAAGAAGGACAAGACTATGATGGGATCGGACGCCAACCATAGCGCGCTCGGGGATAGCCTAGGTCCTGGAGTAGGCAGCCTTGAAACCGCCACGCTTTCTCGTGTCGTGCAGGGCTCCGACTTCTGGGCGCTTGCTTCACCCTTAATCCGGGCGCTCCACCGACTCTCGTCCCTCTACGCACACATGGGCATGTTCCAGGACACTTTGTACTATGCTGAACAAGCCTACAAGGTTGCTGAGAGCTCTGGGTCCGCATTCTATATTGCCCAATCTGCGATGTGGAGTGGCTCCGTCTGGATTAAGGGAGGAAAGCCGGAGAAGGGTCTCGACTATGTGGCTAATGCCCGTGCTTTCATCACGGAGAACCCCCATATATCCCAATCCGTGACATTAGCTTGTCACCTCAGCGAGTTGTACCGCATGATTGGCGACTCCGAATCTGAGGAAGAAATGCTCCAGTTTGCGGAATCCAATGTCCACCATGCCGGTGCAACGATCAAACCTCAGCTCGACGATGAGATCGCAAACGAGATGGAGAAGCTTAGCCTCACCGCGAACAAGACGAGAACAACGCGGGGCACGCGAGCCAGGGCTCCAACAGTGAAGAAGACGATGGCGAAGACGACAACTGCGACGAAGAGAGCGCCAGCAAGGGGCAAAGCTGCTACCGCATCGAAGCCGGCGCCAGTTGAGGACGATGCCCACATCTCCCTCAAGAAGGCATCGATCCTGCTCTATAGAGCTCTTGGATACATACATCAAAAGGATTGGGCCTCCGCTGTAGCGGTGCTTGAAGGGATTAAGGGGCGCCTCAGGGGCCTAGAAGATGTCTCCCGTGAGCAAATGATTCGGGCGGCCTGCCTTGTCGGCCAGAGCCTCGATGATATGATTCATGACCCTGTGTTCTCTGTTGTACAGGACTCCACGATCTCCTTCCCCTCCGTGTCTCTAGTCAAACGAGCGGACAATGACAAAGCGACCCCGGCTAAGCCTGCACCTGTGCGGAAGGGTGCCAAGGCGCGTGCGACCACTAACTTCGTGGATGCGCTCAAAGAAGCGCAGGATTACCTTTTGGAAGCTAACTCGGCGGCCGTCGTACGCGGAGATGGCGGGTTTCTCCATCGCATCTCTTCCCTCTTGCAGAGCACAGTCATCTTCCTCTCGGCCACGACTTCGAAGCCAAATCTCATTGGACATCCTGGGTACGCGACATGCGCAGTAGAGCTTGCGAGAAACGTTACCTGGAGAAGAGAGCGGAAGGCGCAGCAGGTTACCGGCTCCGCTGCTAAGATAGAATGGCCCGCATCACTTCCCACTATGGACCCCAGCCGGTCGAGCCTTGGAGTTACTACTGATATCTCGAGGTTCCAGCGAGACTACATCGATATTATACCGAGTAGCTGGACGGTAGTCTCGATATCACCTAGCGATAACCGAGAGGATTTGTGCATCACGAGGCTGCAGGCAGGTCATACTCCATTTGTGCTCCGCCTGCCGCTTGAGCGAGCCAATTCGAGAGATGCCGATACTGAAGTCTTCAATTTCCATCACGGACTTGAGGAGTTGCAGGAGCTCATCAAGCTGGCGAACAAGAACTCTCACGATGCAAGAGATATGACAATCAAGGGTGCCAAAGCAGCGTGGTGGGAGGAGCGAGAGATGCTCGACGACCGGTTCAAGATGCTACTCGATAACATCGAGTCGGTCTGGCTCGGCGGCTTCAAGGGCGTATTCTCTCAGCACAAGAGAAGGACAGACCTCCTTGCGAGATTCCAAAAATCCTTCCAGAATATGCTCGATAAGTATCTGCCCTCTCGGCGACGGATTCGGGGCAAGCGTTCTACCAAGACTCCTAAGATCACCTTTGACCCTCGAATCTTGGAGCTGTTTATTGGACTTGGACACCCGACACCTGACGACCTCGATTACGAAGAAGCTCTTACGGACCTGCTGTACTTTACGATTGATATCTTACAGTTCCACGGCGAGCAGAATGCCTACGATGAGATTGACTTTGACTCGTTGGTCGTCGAGACCATGGATGCGATTTCGGCGTATCATCAGGCTGTCAGTGCCGAGGGGGAAACTGAAGAGAATGCCCATACGATTCTAGTTCTAGATAAGTCTCTTCATGGGTTCCCTTGGGAATCCCTTCCCTGCATGCAAGGGGCTGCCGTCTCTCGCGTGCCTTCCTTGGCTTGCCTGAGGCGATTGATTCTCGAGCAACGATCGTTAAACCCCGCTGAGATGGACTTTGACTCCGAGAGTCCATCTGCCGAGAACGACTCACGGCCAGGCCATCACGTATCGCCAACCTCCGGAACATACATTCTCAACCCTGCCGGTGATCTCGGCAACACCCTCTCAGCATTCCAGAAGCCCCTGGAAGATCTCGGCGAGGCCTGGTCCGGCATCGTGAGCCGCTCCCCCACCGAACCCGAGTTCGAGCGCGCCCTCACCGAGTCAGACATCATGCTGTACTTCGGTCACGGCAGCGGTGCTCAATACATTAGGGGCAAGACAATCCGACGCATGCAGAAGTGCCGTGCTACGGTCCTCCTCATGGGTTGTAGCTCGGCGAGCCTGGAGGCAGCGGGCGAGTTTGAGTGTCACGGGACCGTGTGGAATTATATGCTCTCAGGTTGCCCGGCCGTCGTCGGCGCTCTGTGGGACGTCACGGATCGAGAGGCGGATCGATTTGCTGGGAAAGTCCTCGAAGAGTGGGGACTAATGAAGAGGGGGACGTTTAAGGAGGACAAGAAGGGTAAGGGCAGGGCTCTGGAGTCTAATGACGATGACGATGATGAGGAGTCGGGAGAAGGGTGCTCGCTTGTGGAAGCTGTTGCGAGGGCGAGGGGGGCTTGCCGATTCAAGTATCTTACGTCGGCGGCGATGTGTGTTTATGGCATTCCTGTGTATATCAACAGGGAAGACTGAAGCATTGTGGGAATATTGCAGGGTGGCGGTTCTGTGTAGTATACGTGCGAATGGGTTGGTATGTCATGACCACAGGTCATTTGCATGAATAGGTGTTTTTCTTTTCTTCTTCTTTTTGATCTATCAGATAGGGGCCTTGGGAAAGGAGTGGACGGGAGTCTTGGGGGTTGCGTGTGTTTCTTTTTTCTCCTTCGATATTGTTTGATGGCATCGGCATTGAGTTTTTGCGTTGCATAGACGTTAGAAGCTGAGCTTCTTGCTGGATACCCCTGGTTATTGAACGGAGAAAATAATGTTTGAGCTGGGTATTAAAATATATTTTTACTGTCATGGCCATGCTTCCCTCTATAGACCCATTCATGCTACAGAACGTCCAGTGCTACATCCGATGTAAACCACACAAGGCTACGAGCTTGCCGGATGCCCTACGCGAGGAATGGTTTTGAAGGAGGCATGAGTGTGGATGATGGGGCTCCTCGTCCATTCGTTGTGGTCGAGATCATCTCAAATGGAGCCTAGGTGGAGATGGTATCCGCTGGCTCGTCGGAGCTCATCGACCTCATAATAAACGGGTAAGAAAACGGGCTCATCTACGCCCATCTATCACCTTACCTCTTGTTTAGAAAACATCATTGAGTTAAGTAGCTATTACTTACCCAACTTTAACTATAATCAGGGGCAAGATTTGGTCAGTTCAAGCATTACATCAAATATGAGAAACGGTTACGAGACACCAAGCAACCCACCATCCTTTGTTCCCATTTTCTCTTATTCCATAAAAGAAACAAAGACTCTTTTGTCCTTGGGAATTTCTTGCTTCGTTTCTCAGATGAAAATCTGAGGTGCAGGGTGGTACAGATGATCCGCGATCGACGTCAAATGGGCTGAAGATCTGGTCCAGGCGTCGGTAGTTGGCGGGAAGAAGGGTGGAAGGGGAAGAAACCCTGGTTTCAGGCGTGTCTTGATATGTTCTCCCCCCCACCTCTCAGGCTCAGATCTGATGTCGTGGGAGGAGGCTCTTCGAGACTTGGCTATGGTTGTATACGGAATTGTGAGCCTCTTGTATTTGATGGTCTCGGCTGGGATATCTAACGGGTGTGATGTGACACTCCGGACGGGATCTGCCGTACGACGAGAGTATATACTCGGCGCGAGATTAAAACAATTCGTGGACGAGCGTGAAGGCGCCCGGGGTTTTTCTTGTCCTAACCTACTTCGACCGCAAAGGGAGGTTACTCAAGAAGATTCGAGATCCGTAACAGGGCTTGGCAAGTTACAGACGGTGCGATAGCTCTCACCCGGCAAAGCCATACGATGATGAATCTCGACTCGTCAAGGAGTCGCATAACAAGGTCCAAGATAGAAGACGATGCTGTCCTACACTGATCAAACAATGGAAGGAGTATATCGAGGCGAGATTCGGATGTGCTTGGCTGGCCTAGATAAGGCCAATGCTAGAGACGCAAGACGATCACTCCACAGGAAAGAAAGGAGCCAGGAACTCGAGACATTCTCTAGAGAGTCTCGACTTAGCATTTCAAGGCGTGACGAGAGCTACGCAGAGGGAGCCTAAAAGCACAGACATTTTCGCTCGCAGCTGTAGTCTCGCCGCAAAGTCGATCTAACAACGAAGAAAAGGGAGCATCCATTCATCGCCGGCAGGAGTGAATGATATCATCGATTGACAAGCCTGAGATATCAAGGCCTGTTCCTTGCTACTAAGCGATCCAGCTTTCAATCAATCAGAAGCTAAGCCGGCACAAGCTTGCCGCTTCCCGCTCGCAGAAACAGATGAATTGGTGTTGAATGGTCATTGATGCATATCGCGGGCGTCATGATTGACATCAATCTGATGGCATAGCGCATAACCAAAATCTTGCAGTGCTTATCTGTATTCGACCACACAATGCTCGAAGCTTCATCAAGATTTCTCCCCAGCGCTTATCGACCGAAGAAATGTGCATTTGATTCGCACACGTTTTGCCAAATTGTGACGGCAGAGCCTAAAATTAGACCTTGCGTGCTCGAAGACGCACGCAAGATGCCGTGCTACGTGATGCGAGTTTCCCAAACCACCCGCCAGTGAGAATATGCGTCCGTCACTACGTAGCATTGGAGGGTCCAGCCCGAGTTCTCCCGCTGTACTTCCTCGGAGCAGCAAAGACCGTGAATATCAAGTATATCCGTGTGTTTAATGGCATTAAGGCGGGCCGGTCACTGAATGAGGACCGGCCGGGGATGGTTCACTGGCCCCTCAAACCCTCAAGACCAAAGGTGAACGATCTGCGAGGCACGGGAGAAAAGGAACGGACACCAGAATTATGTCCGTGACGACCGAGAAAAGGGCAAGAAGAGGTAGTGTATAGTACGAAGTAGTAGCCAATATCTCTGGACTCCAATGTCGCAGTGGAAATGCGAAGTCGAGACTTCATCCGCAAATTATTCCCCCACGTTTTAGGGGAGGGGCAGTGGGCAAAGTAGCAACAGAGAGATAGGCTTGTGCGGAGTGGATTTCTGGGGTAAGTTGGCAAAAATTGGTTGCCTCAGCTGGTTCAATCCTGGGGTTGAGGAAGAAGGCAAGGGAAGGTGATTGAGGCGGGCTGGGCGATCTGAGACCATCCTGTTGCTACTATGTGATGTAGTGGACAACAGAGCAACAGAGAGCGAGAATGGGTTGGGCATATGGTCTCGTCTCCTCTCTCTTTTCAACGTTGCCCTCGGCGATTTAGCCGTCACTATGGACTAGATTTTTTCATTCCACCCCAAGGAAGCCCGATAAAGGACTCGATCGACTACCCTTGCAGTTATACTACCCCGAAAGACAAACTTATTGATCCCGCAACATCACCACGAAGTCAAGAGGTGATCTCTACTTCGTTAGAAGCTAAGAAGCCGCAGCCGGCCGTTTTCCAAGAGAATGCGGAATAGAAGGACTAGTGGTGCAGACTCGGGTCTCGGGGCAACCGAGTTTCTGACCTGCGGATGTTCCGGCGGCCTGGTGAACCAAGGGCGTAGAAGCCAGACAGGCTGATTGGATGGCTCGGCCGAAAAACGCTGTTAGTGAGTGGGTTAGGTTTATGATGCATGGAATAGAGTGCTCCATTTTATCATTGATCTACACTCGCAATGGTCGCCAATGAGTAATTACACACAGCAAGATTGATCTTGTATGTCATAGGTAAATTGGTATTTAGAGTCCGACAGATGAGAGTTTCTTCGCTGTATTTGCTGTAGTGTATTTGCTGTGAGAGAGTGCCATATCCGAAGGAGGCAATATCTCTTTCCGGGACAATACAAACGTGAACGCCACACAGGAAGAACTCGGGGTGTCATTTGGATCGACGAAACTCGTCTGAATCGATCTGGACTGGGGAAGCAAGGTCGAGAACGCGGAGGAAGAGCTGAAGCGTTACATTCGTGCCAAGCAGAAGGATGGAGGCGAAACGAATCCCCGCGAACTTTCAACGTAGCGTCTTTCCCCGTCTTTCCTCGACTCTGTAAACTGGGGATAAGCATAAAACCAATCTTCAACAAGTTCCCACACCGAGATATCTCCGACATTGTCATGATGAGTGCATTCTGTTGTTTCCTGACGCCTGCCCCAGTCCCAAAGCAGTTTGGTCAGCAGGACTAGGAGATCCTGGGGCACTCTCCTTGTCCTCTCTGTGGTGTCAGTGGCAAGGATCCTGGTTTCTCGTCGAACACTTCGTCTCGCCCTCGCCCACCCTTGCCCACAATGCGACTTGTACCACGTGGAGTACCAGCCAACTGGCCCGCAGGTGCTTGTGGGCGTTGTCTGGCGTTTTCCGCATCGGGAATGGCGTTGACAGCAGGGGTGGTTGACTAGCGTGATGGAGGCCTTTGGAACCGTCGGTGATTGGGATGATGGATGATTACCTCGCACTACGGAGGAGTGCACGAAAGACGAGGTATGGGTACCTACAATTGTACAGACCTCTTCGTTAATCTGGAGTCGGCCTCAAATTTGAAGCCCGAAGTAATAGGACGGAACTGTCAAGGCTTGAACCTTGATTATTACTTTAGAAGCGGGCACATTGTGCTCTCTGCTCTCTTACTTCATATGATGTAAGCAGTAGCTTTGTAGCTCTTGGACATACGAAGACATGCTCGCGTGGCATTGAATCGTTCCTTCTAGTATTCGTAGTTCATGGTTTTGATTTGTTGGAAGGAACTGGGGACCGGGGAAGGGGGATGGGGGCAAATTTCGGAAGGCGCACCCTCAGGGCGGCGGTACGGAGTACACTATATACAGAGTACATCCAGCCCTTCCATGCCGTACCACCAGTCCTTGTTACCAGGCTGCTTTCTTCTCGCCCAGCTCGTACTTCGTAAGGCCCAGGATTGACCGTGCCTTCCTCGGTGCATCGTATAATTGGAGTGTATGTAGTAGTGTACGGAGCTACTCCGCGACGTCTCCACAGAACGCCATCTGCATCTGTACTTCGCAGATTAGGGATAATCTCATCTGGGGCAGAGGCAGATGGCGCTCTGTCGCACGACGAATTAATACCACTTGAAGTTGATCAGGCATCCCTTGTATTATGAGGGATCTTATTGTGGAGACTTCTGGGCTTGGTCAACACAGAGCATCCCAGTCCTTCATTCGTCCTTCGTGTCATTGGGGGCGTGACGAATTGTCTCGAGTCCAGTGGGATGGATCACTACGAAGTAGGTGCTGTGTAGCCTGACGTAGTATGTATGTCGTGTCGGATTGATTATCATTGGGATATGTTTCGAGTCTACATACATCGCATGTCATGACTGTCACTCGGCAAGATCCCTTACACCAGATGGCTCCAAGCTCTTGCCCAGTGGTTTCATAACATGCAATACGAAGTAGAAATTGATACCCCTTTGATACTAGATCGATCAACCGCCTGGCAAGTAACATAGGGTTCTCGTGGGCTTCGGTGTAAGGGCCATCTCTTTTAACATCCCGAGTCCTCGCTTCAGCAACACACATTACTCTTCACACGCGATACCGGGTTTCAGGATAAAGGCTCGGCGAAAGTGGGCATGAGGTGTTCTAACAGCCTGGCGAAGGAAGGAACACGAAGTGAGTGGTGACGAAGAATAATTTTCAATTTACTCGGCCGTGGCTGAAATCGAGAGCTTATTACCGATTGCGGATTCGGAATGCCTTTCGAAGAGAAGATAGGACATAGGCTGCACGGCGCAAGAAGCGTGCCGTATCGAATATGATTCTCCGTGCTGGGACGAGGAACTGAAGAACGATAAACTGCGAAATAAATATGTGATTGATATTGATCGATAGCCTATGTTAGGTTCCGTCTTATTCGCACGGGAAGAACAACACAATCATCGCCTGTCTTGTTGGTTACATGCAACCTCCGATACCCAATATCGATATCGGCGACTTTCCTGTTATTAATTACTCCCAGACACCAGCCCGATACACCCGTCCCGCCTGCTCGTCTCTTCCCTCTCTTCTTCGTTTCCGCCTGCATTTTGATGATCTTGGCAGGCAGGAAATGTCCGGGGGAGATAAACGCTGAAGGCTTGGCTTGTATCAATATATCCCCTACCCTTCTGGGAAGGTCTGCGGAAATTTTGACTCGGAATACCGGGCCATGATTCTCGACCCCGTGGTCCATTGACGATATTATTGTCTGGCTGTGCCCTAATACCCTAGAGCTTCCTGCCGCCTGGTGGTGGTACGGAAGATTGCCTGCTGACAGTGACAGCCCCTGGCCTCGACAAATCGAGCGGCATGCAGTGTAGCATTCGAGGATGTCGAAATATGCGCCTCAGCTGGTGGGTCCGCTGCCCATGCCCATACGGAGTACTTCCACCTTGAGATAATACGAAGTAATATCAATAGATCAGGTTGAAGGAGTGGACAGAGTAGGAGCCTCCCTTCAAACACAACTGGACCCCATGGCCGGGCTTGCCTGGTATATTGATCGATCCCAGCCCTTGGCAAAGTCCCAAACAGAGGCGGAAATTTTGCCCCCTTTAGCTCCTCAGAGTGGAAACCAAGTCATGAAGCTGTGGAGACTTTCGAAATTTGAATACGAGTTGCGCGCTAAAGGTCTTTAGTCTCGATCTCCACGTTTCCTCTTGGAGCCTGGGGCTAGAAGCAGAGGAAAAAGAATGCGTAGGACAGGCACGGCATTGCAATATTCGCACTCGAAGACAGAGTCACCACTTCGTAGGTGTTTGAAAATCATTGCCAGCCTGAACCCTCTGACAGTCATTCGGGCCGTCCGTGAAAATCTCCGCTGCAGCCTCAGACAAGTTCTGGGTCGTTGTGGCAATATGATTGTCCGGCCGTATATTTAACAGACAAGAGTAACGACACTTGGTAGGGGGATTTCTTCGAGAACAAGAATGGAATAGACCTTTACCTAGCCGTTTGGCTGGGTTTATTAGATTAAGAGTTGGATTTTTGGGTCTTGTTCAATCCGACCCGCCCTTTCCTCCACTACTTGTACGCTGTGCCCACCATTCTTGGTGGAAGAGATGTTACTTGGCAGGTGGGGATCAACGACAACCACTTGTAGCCTCCGAGATAAACTTTGTAGGACGATCTTTGGCAAAAGGGGCAAAAAGATAGTAAACTGATTAATATAGTGCTGATCAGCACTTGGACTTTATGGACTTTGACAAACGGAGAGGCAATATGGATTAAAAGCCGGGTAGAGTGAAGAGGGTGCAAGAACAATTGACTTGGAATGGGATGGAGGGGGTGTAGGGCCGTGACTTGATGATGCCAAGCGGTTAAACCTTGGAAGTATTCTGCAGAACCCTGAAGGTGACCAGACATGCACTATTGATCCATTGCTACTTCGTAGTGGGGTGTACTTTGTAAGGGCCACTGTTACTTCGTAGACAATAGTGTATTTCCAAGCACTGGAACTCAGTTTCCACTTGCCTCCAGTCATGTGAGTCCAGGATGAGTATGAAGTACATGATTGATATCTCTTACTTACCATAGCAGAATGGAATGGTCATTCTCATGCTCTCCAGCAAACAACTTCTATAAAAAGCTCAAATGATCGAGAATGAATGTTTTGTAGTAGAATGGTTGACATTTGATTATTAATGGTTTCTGTGCTGCGTGTTCTCTCCACTGGCTTATCGCTGGGACTTTGTCTGGGGAGGGAGCGTGGAGTCCACAAGTCCCACCTCTAAAATAGCTTGAGGACAATCAGTAGTGTAGATTATAGGCGAAAATGAAACAGCAACACAATACCATAATACTGAAGTAGTAGGTCCTGATATAAACTACGAAGTACACATGCGGTCAACCCGTGCCGCTGTATCATGCCGCGGAGCAGGAACACTAGCACGATATATTGAAGCCTTCCACTGGCCTGGGTAATGGAAAGTGTTTGATCTAGAGGGTTGCTACTTCATGTTAACCAACCACAAGTGGCAACGTCCATCTGGTTTCGAGGACTAACGAAGCAGCCCAGGGTTCGTACCTCGTACTCCGTACTCTGGCGGGAAGGAAAAAGCGTGCAGCCCACCCACCATAGCATTGCTGGATGTAACTGTATTGGCCCACAAGCAGTCAAAGCCCACTGTCCTGACTCCTCATGCCTTGTACCCCAGCTACCAGGAGCGATTGCAACCTGCCAAGATCCCCCGAGTCAGAGACCCAACAAGAAAAAGAGGCACAAGACAAATGGGTCAGATCCATGGGGACGCTATCCGATCCATCCACCACGATTGTGGAGTAAGTCACCACCTCAGTGTTAGACTAGCCTCAATGGCCGAGGCTATCGTCGACCTGTAAGATTGAGTCTATTTGCCTCTCCTCGTCATCACTTGCGGCACCCAGCCAATGCGGTGTGATGAATGGGAAAAAATTGATGCCAATACAAATTGACTTCGACGTGCTCTTTCACTTCGCCTTTCCCTGCTCCATTGGATCCACACCCACCGTTCAGTTACCCCACCCCCGCAAACACTCCGTCGACTTTCATCTTGTTCTCCTGGAGTACCGAGGTACAAGTACAAAGTAGTTATGTTTGTCTAATGGTGAACTGGCGAATTATTCCCTCGAGTCTGTGTTATTTGCACGAAGCCTCCTGGGTTTCTTTGACAACAACCTCCCGGCGGATGAATTTGGGTTATTGCTCGGAACCTCGCTGAATAGGTGGCTTCAAAAGGTGCTGGGCAGTAGATAGACTACCCCTACGTACATACTAGATTATATAGGCACTAGGTTGCCATGCACCCATCAACTCCAGCCTGGAAATCATTCTCTGATATCGGACCTCCCTACTTCTGATTGAGTAGCCTCGAGGACCATAATCTGTCCCGTATCTGATGTGGTCTTTCCGTGCTTGTTGGCTGCCTGCGCCTAGGCCAATCGTAGATTGAGCTCTCAGCGCTTCCTGGGAACTAACTTGCACTTCGCAAGATGTCTGGAAACAGAAAGAGAGGCATTTATCGCCGATGCGTCCCACACTCTCCGGTTTCCGCCTCTGCGTTCGTTTCCTATGCCACTGGACACCATTTTGCCTCTTGTTCACTGTTCTTCCCATCATTTCTCATCTTGGATGTGAAGGAGTTGAGCGAACCGCACAGACCCATGGGCTCCACTACGTCTACCCCCGCTCGTGCTCCCCACACAGACTTTCCACTCATGGACCTTGGCATCCTCCAATCACATCCACTGTAACGTACTTGCTTCCGACGCCGTCGGTACGCCGGGTGTACAGCTACCAATCGGACTGGGTCATATTCTACCTGCGGGGGTGTCAAGATGGTACTTTGTACTGACGCAGTATTTGAATGTGGGGCGCTGTGTACCCGCTCCGATGAAGGGCTCCCTGTATTCATGAAGTTTGCGCATAATACGTGGGAGCACATCGTGCACAGCGTCCTCGACTTATTCATGGGGTACTGCTCCACAACTTTTAGGTACTTTGGTTGTTACATCAACAATTCAACATACGAAGTACAACCCCAGGGCATGGAAGGTACTTGTACACTACAAGTCTGGCCCTCTTTTTCATCCGCACTTTCCTGGGGTCCCCATATCCCACCATCGCCTGCGTAATTTCTCTGTTCTGACATCCTGGGATTCTAACCTCTCCTTTTCTTTGATCTAATTCCCTCCCTTCACATCGCCAAACAGTCGCAACTTTGTTTCTTGTTTTTTTTTTATTATCCTTCGACAAACATCACCGATATATGCCGTTTAGAACAAAAGCTGAGAAACTCTCCCGTCCGGTATTCCCACGAAATCCGAACCGAGGCCGGCTTTGGGCCTCGACTGTCATGGTTGCTTCGAGTCCGTGATCGCTGCTCGGCCATCAGCTTCACTGAGCGACGACGGCTTCAACTACTTAGGCCTGTCCCCACAGTCTCCACCTCGGCATCGAAACCAACTCCACTAAAGCGCGGGGACTCTTACCAACCCAACCCCTTTCCGACTCATTTCGTCAGCACTGTTCACTCTTTAACCTGGCCTCCGTCCATACACTACCTGCATATTTCGAAGCACCAAAACTTCTCCAACATTTTCGGCCAACCCAACCCAACCGTCAGCAACATATCTCTGGTAAAGTGTTCGCTACTGACCGTGAATCCCACTCGGTCAGGGCGACGTACTCGCCGCTGTAAGCGGAATCAGTATTCGACATATCAACTGTTGGTCAACTCGAACGCGGTATGAAGTCTTCTCGGAACCGCCCAGGGCTCGAGTCCCGTCTCCACAGCATCAATGATGCCTCCAATTCCCTCCTTTCCCCCTCCGCCGCGAATGGCATCTCCGATGACCCCTTCTCACTTGACACCACCGACGATCCCTTGAATACAACCTCTCCTACTCATAATATGATCGATGCTCCCCCGTTCGGCGACTTTTCCTTCTCCTACCACGACCTTCAAGACTCTTCAGTCATGGTAAACCTGGACTCGCCGAACTTTGACCGCCGCGGTTCTGAGCAGTTCTCTCCTCAGCGCACCAAGGGCGCCGATAATGACGCCGACCTTGCTGTCGCGACTACATCCTTTGCCCTTGCCCCCGCCGAGTCTGTCGTCAGGCGGTCTAGTGTCATCAATGTTGAAGATGATGAGGACGAAAATATGCAGGACCGCAATTCTCCTGGTGCTAACTCTCTCGAGGAATCTGTGGCTGACGAGTTCGGGTTGTCGGTGACCGGAAGGTCGGAGCGATCAGAACCCGCTGAGGCCGGACACAGGTCTAAGGAGGACAAGGGTGATACGGCTCCCCCTTGGAGTGAGTTGAAGACGAAGGCTGGCAAGGAGCGCAAGAGATTACCGCTTGCCTGTATAGCTTGCCGACGGAAGAAGATTCGCTGTTCAGGGGAGAAGCCTGCCTGCAAGCACTGCCTTCGCTCTAGAATACCTTGCGTTTACAAAGTTACTACCCGCAAGGCCGCGCCTAGGACCGATTACATGGCGATGCTCGACAAGCGGTTAAAGCGTATGGAGGAGAGGATCATCCGTATCGTCCCCAAACCCGAGCAGGAGTCGGTTGCCTCTTCCGTTACCCGAGCCGTCGTGAAACCTGCAATCCCCGGATCCTTGCCGACTTCTAAAAACCCATCCAAGAAGCGAGGAGCGGAGGAAGCGTTTGGCCATGACCTCGATAAGTGGTCCAGGACGACGGGTAAGGCTAAAACGGATGGCTCCACGAAGCCTGCACCTTTGCAAATGCAAGAGAACGAAGAGAATAAGCTTTACGTCGAAGGCATCGAGGCGCTTCCACCCAAGGACATTCAAGAGCATCTAGCTGAGGTATTCTTCGAAAACATCTATGGTCAGGCCTATCATATCCTCCATAAACCGAGTTATATGAGAAAGCTAAGGTATGTCGCAGATCCGAGTTGGGAGGCCTTCTAGTCGCCATGGGATAAACTAACTCCCGTCTCCCCCCAATAGAGCTGGTACTCTCCCGCCTGTCCTTGTCCTTTCCGTATGCGCTATTTCGGCGCGCTTTTCAACCCACCCAAAACTTGGTTCGACACCGAATTTCCTTAGGGGCGAAGAGTGGGCCGCCCGGGCTCGAGATATCTGCGTCGAGCGCTACGAATGGCCAAACATCACCATCCTCACCTGTCTCATGATTCTTGGTCTTCATGAGTTCGGTACATGTCACGGAGGTCGCAGCTGGGCACTTGGTGGCCAGGCAATTCGGATGGCCTTTGCACTCCAGCTACACAAAGACCTCGAGCATGATCCGCTGAGATTCAACGGCCAGTCCGAACTCAGCTTTGTAGATCGTGAGATCCGCCGCCGGACAATGTGGGCATGCTTCCTCATGGATCGCTTGAACTCGTCTGGCACCGACCGGCCCATGTTTGTCAGGGAGGAGACGCTCAAGATCCCACTGCCCGTTAAGGAGCAGTACTTCCAGCTCGACATGCCCGCGTCGACCGAGACTCTCAACGGTAAGGTGGTGCATCCGCTCGGCGGAGAGGAGGATAACCTCGGAGACCCGAAGAAGAACATGGGTGTGGCCGCATACATGGTCCGCGCGATTGCCTTGTGGGGAAGGATCATCAATTACCTGAACCAAGGAGGCAAGGAGCAGGATCCCCATCCATTCTGGAACTCCGAGTCCGAATATGCTAAACTCACGAAGCAAGCTGATGATATGATCGAGATTCTACCCGAGTCTCTCAAGTATTCTGCCGACAACCTCCAGCTCCACAGCACCGAGAACATGGCCAACCAGTTCCTCTTCCTGCACATTGCTATCCAGCAAAACATTCTCTTCATGAATCGTGTCGCGGTTGCGTCCCCGCCGGCGACTGGCAAAGCTGAAGTACCAAAGGCTTTTGTCACAAACGCGGGAACGAAGACGTTCGCTGCCGCTAACCGTATCTCAGAGCTGCTCAAGGACGCCGAGTCGTACTTCGTCACTGCGCCATTTGTCGGTTATTGTGCCTTCTCTTCCAGCACGATCCACATTCTGGGCATCTTTTCTGGAAATCCGGCGATGGAGGCCACCTCGAAGAGGAACCTGGCAACCAACGTCAAGTTCCTGTCCAAGATGAAGAGATATTGGGGAATGTTCCATTGGATGTCGGAGAACCTGCGTGAGCAGTACAGGACCTACGCGGACGCAGCTCGCCAGGGCAGTAACACCAACGAGAACTCGACCGCGTCGCCCATCTTCCAGTACGGAGACTGGTTCGACCGATATCCACACGGCGTTTCCCAGTGCGACTTCGTTGATCCCGCTTCGTACAAGAAGCGAGACAAGGGCGAAGAAGCAGTGTTGGAGCAAAAGCCTGAGTTGCACACAGTCGAAGAATTCTTCACGACGCTGTCCCCTCCGCAGAGCTCCGAAACGGGCTCCAACGGCAAGGGCGGAGCGGCTTTGAAGAAGAAGCAGCCGCTCGCGAAGAAGGGCTCCATTAGCGCGCAGCGACCCGAGCAGCAACAGCAGCAGCAGCAGACAGATGGGCTGATGAGTGAATTCCAGAGCCGCGCACAATCTACCGAGCCGCTCAGTGCTCGCCTTCAACACCAGCGAAATTTCTCGGGGGCTCTGGGCGGCCAAACCAGTGGCCCGGCCGGATTCAACCCGCTTTCAATCCCCCATTCTCAGGCAGCCTCATCGTTCCACGCACTCTCTCCCGTGAGCCCGGTTGTTGGCGGATATGGTCATCACGGACCCCATAATCCGGCGTCATTTTATGCTCCGGACCTGCTTTCCATGGGCCTCTCTCAGCAGGCAGTTAATAGCATGATCCAGCCTCTCGACCGCCAAATGGTATTCGGCGCGTATTCAATGGACCCCGGTCTGACCAATGGTGGGCCGCTATTGGATGGTGTTGACTGGGAACGGTTCGCGCGTCAAGCCCGTGGTCTCCCCGAGGGCCACCCTGCTCGGCGCCGCATTCCCGGACGACTCAACCTCAACGGCGGCCTGGCCGGGGCTGCGGCCGCTCGCCAAAATATCGAGACCATGGCGGGATTCGGGCAGGAGGCATCCTCGGCGTGGTTTATGCCTTTCAACATGGAGCCTCCAGAGCTTGGCCACGACCTCGGTATGGGCATGAGCAACCTTGACAGCCTCACCAGCATGTTTGGCGGGGGTAGCATGGCAGCTTCCAGCCCAACTGGCATGAACGGACTCCGACACGGACATTAAACCCCCCGCCCCAATTCCCTCGCGTTTTGTGATCTCTTCTTTTTGTTATGACAAAAGTGGTTTCTCAGTTTCTATCTCTGGAACATACCACGACAATTACACAACATTCATTGTACAAACCTTGATCGTCGTGCCGTTTCCTGGGTATCTTGTTTCAATTTTGGGCACTAGCGTCTTGTTATTTCCTTGGAGTGAATTTATTCAACACATGTTGGAGAACAGAACACACGGTATCGAGGGTTGCAGTGGTCTGTCTCTGGGAGCTTTCAGATCTGGGAAGAGGGGAGCTGGGGGGGAAGTTTTCTTCTCTTTTCTTTTTTTTTCTCCTCTTCTTCGTTTTCGTCTTCTATTCTATTTTTCTTGTTTCTTCTTGCAAAACGGAGCGGGCGCAATCCATTCCTTTGTGCAAATTATGGGTTCGATGAAACAAACACGGTTTTCCTCTCTGGGTTTTCCAATCGTTACGGATCGGTCATGGGTGGGAGGAGCATTTTCTTCGGGACGGGGTGGTGCTTAGCGTGTGTAACTATCGATACCAGTTGCTGCAATGGGATGTAAAATATATATATATATATAGGAACTACTACTTGGATAATCGACAAATACAAAGTGATCAATATCAAAAAGAGCGAGGCAAGATGTGTTGTTGATCCCTTTGCGACGTGCGACTCCGAGGAAGATTTTTCTTATTTAACAATATGAAGCTCCAGGATATATCAATTTACGATGAAGATTGAATGGTATCTTGCCGTTGGACCGGACAGTTACGGAAAAGAGAACGAGGAATAGTTGATGCGCTGGATACATTTCAAACCTCAGCAGTAGACTTTTTATGGCCCCTCTTCCTCTTCTTCTTCTTCTTCTCCTTGGTCTCGTCCTCATCATCTGCTTTCCTCTTCTTGACCCTGATCTCCTCAGCGTCGTCCTCTACACCCTCGAGGGCATCGAAGCCAAAGTCAGGTCCGGTCTCCTCATACTCCCGACCAAACACCTCCCGCCTCCACTTCTTTAGCCTCGCCTTCTTGCTCAGACTCTTCTTATCCTTGCGCTTCTGTTCGGGGTCCCTAAAGCTCGCATACTTCTTGATACCCGCAAACTGATTGAGCGCCTTGTCGGAAGGCGCGAGGAGCACGTCTCTCGCCGTCATGCCGAAGGAGCGGGGCGAGGTCTCGCGCCAGCGGAAGAGGGTGGGGGCGGACTTTTTGGAGGAGGAAGCTGACGCGCCGAGGGCGAGGAGGTCTGGGTCGTCGATCTCGAGCTTCGTGGAGACGAGGGCTTCGAGGCGGGCGCGCTCTTGCTTGGAGGCGCGTTTTGCGGCGAGGCGGTCTTTCTTGTGGTCTTTGGAGGTTTTGCGTTTCTTGGAGGGGCGAGAGTCGGAGTCGGAGTCGGAGTCGGAGTCTGAGTCTGAGGAGGCTTCCTCTTGATCGTCTGCCGCGGCATCCGCCATTTCTTGGTCTTCCTCGATGTCACTTAAGGTGAAGGCCGGCGCGTCATCTTCGTAGTCTTTGACTACGTCGGTGATGTCGATGTCGTCATCCCACTTCGGCTTCTTAGGCTTCTTCTTTTTCTTCTTCTTCTCGGAGCCCTCGGCGTCTTCATCTCCTTCCTCCTCGCTCGAAGCCATGCCATTGTCATCTTCGTTATAGTACTCCTCGCCGAACCTCTTCTTCATCTCCTCCTCCCACCTATCGTCATCCCAAGCATCATTAAGAATCTCCAACAACTGATCGTCACTAAGCTCCTTCCCACTCAATCCCGCCGTCTTCTTAATCTTCTCCAACTTTCCCTGGGCCTCCTCCAACTTCAACTTCTTCAACCGCGCCTTCTCCTCCCTCCGCTGTTTCTTCTCCTCCTCCTTGCGCTCCCTCTCCGCCTCCCTCTGCCGCTGCCTCGCGCTCATCTTCTCGCGCCGCACGGATTTCTGCGCCGCGACGTCTCGCGCGTACGATTTTAGGATCTCATTGGACTTGGACGGGTCCTCGAAGCGCATGTTGTACGCCGCCTCGATCTCGTCCGCCTTCTCGAGGTCCGAGTCGCCGTCGTCCGACTCGAAGGCTTTCCAGTTGGAACCGTCGGGGCCTACCCAGGCGCGGGCGGCCATGAAGTTGGAGAGGTACAGCTCGGGGTTCTTGTCTGCGTTTTGGATGTCCGCCTCGGTGAGGACGGCGGAGGATTTCTTGGAGGCTTCATCGGCTTGTTCCTCGGCGAGCTGCTTCTTGGACTTGGGCTTGGGCTTGAGGAAGCCCGCGTCTTCGTTGTCGTCGTCCGAAGCGCCCCCGGTAGCAGCGGCGTCGATCTCTGCGAGGATAGCCTTTTTGAGGTCCGCCTGTTCCTCGACGTACGTCTTGGGTTTCTCAGCATCCTCATCGTCAGGTTCCGAGTCCGACGCGCCCGTCGCTCCGGCCATGTACCGTTCTCGGTGGTAGTCCTTCAGGAACATGGGCTTCTCTTTCTTCTTCTTCTCGGCGCCGTTTTCCGCGGGCGCGGCCTCGGAGAAGAACTTGGCGTTCTTGTCGTAGATGCGCGGGTCCTTTGTCCGTAGGGCGTGGAGGGTCTCGGAGATGCGGGCGTCTAGATCTTCGGTGGCGAGGAATGCGTCTTCGTCTTCTGTTTCGTCGGATGATTCAGAGTCGGAAGCGTCCTCATCGTTGCCTTCTTTCTTGAACTTTTCCTCGACTTTTGGTTCTGTGTTAGTTTTTTTTCCTAGAACAACAAAAAAAGAATTGGGAGGCCGTGTTGAGATAGAAATTCAAATACGTACGTCTCTGCCTCTCCTCACGCTTCTTGTTATGCTCAAACCTCTTCGCATACTCGCTATTCACCTTGAAGTTCCCGGATTCAACAGCGGCCCCGCCATCATCAGAGTCGGAATCGCTCTCTTCGAAGAGGGCCTTCTTGGGGAAATTGGGAGGGTCTGCGAGGGCCGCAACCTTGTGGGGTAATCGTGCTATCCTGTCGGGATGCATGGTGACTATGTCGTCCTCAGAGGATGGGATCGCGAACGAGCGACAGGAAGATGCGAAGGCTCGCGGTTAATTTTTCCTTTGGCGGGGACAATTTCCGCTGGCGATTTTTTCTTCTTTTTTTCTCCCAACTTTTTTTTTTCCCTTCATCACAAGCTCTGAACTTTTCTGCCGCACATTTTCAGGCGGTGAATGGGTAAACTATAAACTATTAACCGATGTGCCCCACCTGGAAATGGGTGGAATGGGTCCATCCAAGTCAATGTACTACTTCGTACCGCAGGACCTGTGTCTGCAACATGTGTTGTGTACGAAGGTACTTGTGTAGTGATGACGACTTGTTCCCAGGCAACCAGCAATTGAATCAGTTTAAATGCTGAGCAGTCACTGTATTTGCGGGGACGTTAGTGGGCAGACTCACTGGAATGGTCCAACCTCTCCCCTGCCGGACACCACCGGGACTCTCCGGTACAGTGGCCCTTCGCCCACTAGAGGCCCAGAACAAATGGACTCAGACACCCATTGAGGTTCTGATCCCAGCTTCGTCATCTACACCACCGCCCGCCTTTTCCCTTCTCAAACAAGACTGGTCAGGCCAAGACGTGCATCTTCTCCAAAGCTCCCGCCACCAACTTCCATTCCGTCATTTTTCCCACCACCACGTCGCCGACTCTACCAGTGCACTGGCTCTTCTGCTGTCCCCAACGCCGACACCAGGCAACCACATAGACTCCCTTTATATACAAGCTCAATTCCCGTGAAGTTTTCCCATCTCTACGGCCCCCGACGATACCGAGTTCGCTTGCACCCGGTCTTCCCGCACCCAAGACAGACAGGTACCATTCGCTAGGCTCGTCCCGCCGTCTAGAATCCCGGTTCGCCGGTCCCGTTCCTACCACCAGCCTCCGCATCTACGTTTAGCCCACGCCGATTCGATCTCGAGCGCCCATAGCCATGGCGGATCCCAATGCTCCTAAGCCTAGCAGCAGCGTGAAGCTAGTGCTGTTGGGAGAGGCTGCTGTTGGAAAGGTAGATGGACAATGACTCGCGACTGGAGATACGGCTGGCACATCGCTGCTTTGTTCTCCAACTCTGTGGAACTGCGGACGCCGGGATATCTGCTAACGCTTGCCTTTCTAGTCATCTCTCGTGCTACGTTTCGTCAACAATGACTTCCAAGAGAACAAGGAGCCTACGATTGGCGGTACGTTGCCCTTCTCTCTCCAGCACCCTCCCAACCAAGCACACCTCCACCACAAACCATCAGTTCTCGTCCACTAACGACGTCTGCCTCCAGCCGCCTTCCTCACACAAAAATGCAACCTCCCCTCGCGGACAATCAAGTTCGAAATATGGGACACCGCCGGCCAGGAGCGCTTCGCCTCCCTAGCCCCCATGTACTACCGCAACGCCCAAGCCGCCCTCGTAGTCTACGACATCACCAAGCCCGCCTCCCTCATCAAAGCCAAGCACTGGGTCGCCGAGCTCCAGCGCCAGGCCTCCCCCGGAATCGTCATCGCCCTCGTCGGCAACAAGCTCGATCTCGCCGATGACTCCGTCGACGACGACTCCAACGCCCGCAAGGTCTCCACCGAGGAGGCGAAGACGTACGCCGACGAGGAGAGCCTGCTCTTCTTTGAGACGAGCGCCAAGACGGGCCACATGGTCGAGGATGTGTTTACGGCCATTGCCAATGCCATTCCGGAGACGAGTCTTAAGAGCTCCAGGGTGCCCGGGGCGAGCTCGGCGGCTAGGGGTGGTGATGAGCAGAGGGTTAACCTTACGGGCCCGAGGGATGTCGGTGCGAAGGAAGGCTGCGCTTGTTAGACAAATATTTGTTTCTTTTCTTTTTCTCGGAAGGGAGAGGGAGAGGGAGAGGGAGAGAGATACGAAAGTAGAGGGAGAGCTATTGAATGCTGCATATTTCTTTCATTATCTCGGTCTGGGAAGAGCACCCCACGGGGAAAGATCGCAGGGACCCGGCGGGCTATTTCCGTCGGCTTGCGAGGATGTTGATTTTTACGTTTCTTTTCTCTTGCCCTTGGTTTGACAAGGTGGCGTTAATCTGTTTTTCTTCTCATGCTTTTCTTTCTTGTCTACTGCCGATTGCAGGGCGATTCTTGGCTCTGGCTCTTCTTCGCAGGCGCTGTTGCAGCGTTGCGGCTTTTCCAACAAGTGCAAGAAGCGATCGAAGAGATGGACGGGAGATAGGAAGATGGGACCAGTGGGTTACTAGGCGATATTATATGCAATACTGTTATGATATATTATTGTTAAACCAAGTCTTGGTCGGTTGATGCTTAACTCGGCGATATTTCCTACGTTATTCTAGAAAGAACTTCGACACGTCTCTCTGAGTGCCTGGTCTCCTTACTCTCTACGAAACAAAGGCCACGCCAAACAACATCGACACGTACGAACCAAGAACTGGACGTCTTAGACCCAAAGGCCGTAATGTCTATTAAATCTGTATAATACGGGCACCGAGCCCAATGAATATCTGGCTCACCACATCGACGACCACTGCCCTGGGAAAAACACAACCACCTAAAAACTCCCCTCCTTCATGCTGTTTTATACTCCTTTTGCAAATGGAGATTTGAGTGCCCCGATAGCAATTGGGGGCCCTTCGTAGCGTTTTCCCCTCTGAGCAGAAACATTCTTTCCTCCTCTTTTTATCCCCTTTCTTTTTTCTTCTTCTTTTTCCTTTCCTTTCGCTTTTGGGTTTGGTTTGGGTTTGGTTTGCTTGTCTGTTTGTCCGGTGACTCGTTGGAAGGCATTCAACATGCAATGCGTAAATGAAAAGAGAGGATAAGCCGACAGGGGTATTCCCGATGATCGTTTCCTTCCTTGGTATCAATCGGGTCCTTCTTCCCAGAGGCTCTGAAGGACGGACGCGAGCGGCGACGCGATTACTCGGATGCAATCCAAGGTGTGACGGACAGCCCGCCTAGTAAAAGGGGGAAAAGCAAGAAAAAGGGTCCTAGGATGCTGTGGGTATCGATCGATTGCGCTTCTTCTTCAATGTTGAAAACACACTCAACCCCATCGTCCACCCTCCCTCTCCGCCTCCAACCTCCTCATCCTCGCCTCCGAATCATCCCCCGAAACAACCTCGCTCCTCCGTCCCTTCCGTCTCCTCTTCCAATCCTCGTCGTCATCGCCGCGGCTCCTCTTCGAACCGGCCAGCGACGCGATCCTCTGCGCCTCCTTCAGCAGGCGCTCCCTGTCTCGGGCTTCGCGCTCCAGCGTGTGCGGATCCTTGCCGCCCTTGGCCGAGGAGGCGGAGGCTTGGGAGGCCCGGCGGCCCTCGGGATGGGATGAGGACTTGGCCGGGGGTTCAAACTGTTGTTTATCTGACTTGGCGTCGGTAGCTGAGGGTGGCTCGGGAGTGTGCTTCTTGCTGCTTCGGTGTCTTTCTTCTCTGCGCTCCTCTCGACGCTTTTCTCTGTCTCTGCGGCCCTTGCGGTCCCTGTCGCGGTCTTTGTCCCGCTCACGGTCTTTGTCCCGCTCACGGTCTCTATCGCGATCACGATCTCGGTCTCTATCTCGGTCACGGTCACGATCCTTCTCGCGGTCACGGTCCCTATCTCGTTCCGCACGATCATGCCGTCCCTTCCTCCTCTCCCTCTCCTCATCACGATATTTCTCCTTATCACGACGCTTCTCCGAATCGCGATCCCTCCTGCTGCTCCTATGCCTCTTGGAGTCATCCGGCGAAGCGGACCTCGACCGCTCATGCAAGCTCTTGCCGTCTTCCGTCTTCGACCGGGACTTGCTGCTAGCGCCCTCGTCCTCAACGGTGGACGTGGCACCAGATGCGTGTTTCCTGCCGCTCCTGTGCTTGCTCCGCTTACGGTGCTCGTCGGTACCGTCGTCTTCCATGGCTACAGACTCGGACCTATCGCGCCTGTGCCGGCGTGAGCTCTTGTGCCGACGCCTCCGGCTGCCACTACGGCTGCGACTCCTACTCGGCACCGTGGATCTGGAGCGGTCCCTTCCGCGCTCACGATCGCCATCGCCTCCGGATCTCTTCTTGTCGTAATCCTTGTCGCGGACGTCTCGACCACTGCGGGTCCTATCCCGATCACGATCACGATCACGATCACGATCTCTATCTCGCTCACGGTCACGATCGCGGTCACGGTCACGGCTTCGGTCGCGGTAATACTCATGCTCGGAACGGGATGGAGAACTACTCCTAGACCTATGCCTGCTGCCCTTCATGTCACCACCGCCATTCGCGTGGCTATACGGCGACGAAGCCCTATCATCGTCAACGAGAAGACCACGGGCACGCAGGTGGGCAACACTAGTATTGGGTAGGCCCTGGCGCATTGCCTTGGGACCAGTGGGGGCGTTAAAGGGCACATCAGGGTTAGCTACCGAAGTCACCTTTCCAAAGTTCCCGCTGCCGCCGCCAGTAGTGGCATCTGCAGATACGGCACGGTCACTTTGCTCAGGATTCTGCTGCTGTTCTCCACTGTTGCCGCTGCCTACTTGGTCCCCACCATGGGCGGCCGCCTCATTGGAATCATTCTTGTCAGGCTGAGAGGCGGTGGCGTCACGGTCATCAGGGCTCCCGCCTTCAGGCCGGATCTCACGGCCAAACTCATCGACTTTGGACTGCTCCCGACTGGAGGGATCATCTGCTGCCATCACGCCGTTTTGGCTGTTATACCCCTGACCGGAGCCAGCGGCGCCTAGACCATAGGCCTGCTGTTGATTCTGATTCTGCTGATAAGGGTATTGATGGCCGTAGGCTTGGTTGCCGCCAGAGTACCCCTGATACCGGCCCCGGCCGTAGCCGTCGTGGAAGCCCGCTCCTCGGCCGCGTCCCCTGCCGCGGTATCCGTAGTTGTTTCTCCGGTAGTCATTGAACTGGTGGCCACCAAAGTTACCTTGATTGAAACCTGTCTGCTGGTTCTGCTGCTGCTGGAATCCAGAGTTATAGTTGCCATAGTCACCGGGCCCCATGCCAAGAGAGTTTGCATGATTGTAATTATCTTGGCCGAAATTCCATGACTGCGCTTGTTCGTTCCAGTTCTCATTGGAGCCGCCCATGCCTCCCCCATAGCCCGCCATGCCCATGTTCATGCCGTTCATGCCCATGCCTTGATTGTAGCCACCGTTCATGTTCATGTACATGTTTTGCATCGCCATAGGATCCATGTTCATTCCTGCCATTCCTTGCACGCACGGGTTAGCAATCTATTTCGGGGAAATGGCAAGGGACAGAGAGAAGGGGACAGGAAGCGAGGCGCAATAGTGAAGGAGTAGGAAACATACCCATCATCGGAAAACCATTGAAGGAACCGTTCTGCATAGCCATCATCATCTGCATCTGGTTGAAATCGCCCGTCCCGGCGAACCCCATGTTTGCAAAGGCGCCTCCGCTAGCAGCGTCGTAGCCGAAGTTCGCGCGATATTCGCTTTGGGCCTGCGCGCCGTCTTCGGCTTCCTCTTTCGCGTCGGTCCCTTCGACCTCGCCATCTGCGGGCTTGAGGACAAGCTGTTGCGATTCACCATCGTCATTCGCACCGTCCGCAGCATCGGCACCGGCTTTCTCCGCATCGGTTGGAGCAGTATCATCCTGTATTTGATGCGTTAGCAGTGTTCCACCTTCCAGGCGAGGATGGAATATGGAGCAGGTATAGTCATACCTGATCGGTAGGCTTCTTCGCCCCGTCCTGATCGGTTTCTTCAGTTGTGGCAATCTCATTTCCCTGAGGAGCTGGAGCCACCGACTCATCTTGCGTCGCAGACGCAGGTTGTGTCTCCGCCTGCTCAGAAACCTGGCCGCCTCCAGCCGTGGTTACCGCAGACGACGCCGGCTTCGCCTCGGCAGCTTGCTCAGCGGCAGCCTGTTCAGCGGCGGCTTGCTCTTTCGCCTGCTCCTTCGCCTCCTTGAGCTTGAGGTTATCTCGCTTTTTCTCCTCGCTACGGAGGAAGACTCTCACGGTCGTGCGCAAGGACTTGTGGATCTTGCAATCATCGGCGGAGAGGGGAGAATGCTCGCAGACGGGGCAAGAGGACGGCAGTGTAGAATGGCCTGTGACGCAAAGAGAAGTCCATAGTCAGTAATCATCTTCGATGACGTGGGCTCTTTGGAGCAAAATGAGAATCTCGAGGTCCTAGATGAATGTACTTACAGGATTCGCATATTGCCTGCTCGCAGCACGGCAACCTGAACGCATTCACGGCCAGCTTACTACAGTTCGCGCAGCGTAGCTTGATAGGTATATCGTCGGGAGACAGGGAGCTGAAGGGTATCTAACGTTAGCGGGTTCTGTTCATGGCGTTCGATCCAAGGCGCGCCCAACGGAGAGGCAAGCGTTCAAGGGGCAGGAAAAAGCGCACCTGATAAGCTCCCTCTGGGATTCAGTAATAGTCGCGGCCGCCATGTCGACGACACGGCTCAGTGCTGCTGAGACCGTCTACATAGGGCGGTTCTCCAGTGCACCCGACAAGTGGCGTCGTAGGATTCGAAGAGACGAGGATAGGGCGTATGTGTATAACAGTGATAATTGGTCCGTGGAATCGACTTCGCTGTGAAGAAAAGGGCCTTGTCGTCAAGATAAAGGCTCTGTTCCAGAGTTTGGCGTGGGGTTAAGGATGAATCTGATGTCTGATGCTACAGGTATGAGAGAGGCTCCCATTGCTGAAGGAAAAAAAATCAGGGCGTTGGACAAACGCGCTCCGATGCTCTGCTCCTGCTGGGGTGGGAGCCATCACGTGACTGGTGAGAACTGGAGTAAACCTTGACGACACACCAATTGATCAGACTTATTCAACCCTTCTTGAGGGCAGGATCCCCATTGATCAGGCATCCAGACGTTTTTTCTCGACTTTATTGATCCAATGCAATTGACCTATTGACCTATTGATTTTTCTTAACGTACTTCCAGCCCATTGACCCCACCTGGGGCTGGCTCAGATCCTGAATCCGAGCTCCATTTCAACCAATGTTGCGAAGGCCGATTCTCTTCTAATCAAGTTACAAGGTCGGGCCATCGGTTGGGCCATCGGTTGGGCCATCGGTTGGGCCATCGGTCGGCCATACGTGTGTTGAACAGGCCGTGAATTTTCCAGATCAACGGAGAAGTCTTGGTACTCTTATCACTTTGAAAAACAAAACCTTATGAAATTGAACCAAGACGAAAAGCTGCTTGCTGCTCCAAACACACCATGCATGGGGTATATATTTTCAACATTATCTTCGTCTCAACATGTCGGCGCCGAAGAGTACCACCTCCAATCCCTCTTGGTGCCTTTCCTCACCACGACGCTGATATATCGCCCACCTCACCGTCCCATCCATGCAGCTTTTATGCCGTAGACTAAGCGGAGATGTTGAAGACGTAGAAACAATAAGAGCAAGATGACGGCAAGATAAAAGAGAAGCCAAAGCGGAAACAGGTGGGCGTAAACAGAAAACCACAGACATAGTATAGATGGGCCGTTGTATCTACCATTATGAAGAGTGGGCGTTCTCTCATTTTCGATTCTGCCGCCCCAAAGAGATGCATATACAGGCTCGAAGAGGTATTTCGTCTTCATCATGTTGAACCTTGCCTGTTCTCGTTCCACGAAACAATGTCCACCATTGCCAACCAATAAGAACGCCCAAATGACTCGAGAATGGTGCGAAGAGGAAAAAAGGGGTGAAAGAAGAAAATTAGAAGAAAAAGAAACGCACGTCCACTAAGCTATCAACATGGACTAAAAACCAATTGCAAAAATTATCCGACGCTAATGAAAGAACTGAAATGGCGAAAGTAACTACTCTATAACCATAGAGCGTTTTAGTTGAGGGCAGATGACGCTGTGCCCTCCTGGGTATGGCCGACGACCGTCGTCGTCAAAAGAATCAGGGTCGTACACGTTCGTCATCGGCCGGGGGGTACGGGTCTCTTATTTAGCATGCTTCTTGAATGCAAGTAGCTCGGCGAGGCTGGCGAGCGGGCATCCATGTTTCAGGAAGTCGTGCTGTAGCAACTCGTCGGCCGAAGCACGGCACTTGACCTCGACGCAAAGACAGACGGACAAGAAGGCCTTGAGCTCCTTGCTGATCCTCTCTGGCTTCTTCAACCTCGGTGTTCCGTTCGTAGCGATGAGGTACAGAGCCTTGAGGGGTTCTTCGTTCAGATACGGGGGTTCGGACTCGATCATCTCAATCGCCATGATACCGAGTGACCAAATGTCGACCTTGGGGCCGTATTCCTTTTGCTTGACTACTTCCGGGGCCATCCAGTACGGAGTGCCAACCATAGTGGCACGCTTCGACTTGGAGTCCGTAAGCTTAGCGCAGAAGCCAAAATCAGCTGCATTACCTGGTTAGCATTCTCCGCCACCAAACTTGTTGCCCACTTATACATGAAGATCATCACTCACTAATTTTGACATTTCCGCGAGCGTCGAGCAGGACGTTATCGGATTTGATGTCTCGATGAATAATCTTCTGGGAGTGGAGGTGCTGAAGACCACGGCATGTCTGCAAAATGACAAGCAGAGTTAGCATCTTATCAGTAGAAACCCAGTCCGTAAGACAAGGAAAACCAAACATCAACGTACCTCGAGACAGATGGTAGAAATTTGCTCTTCTGTAATGGTGGGGTTGTTGTCAATAACATCAGTAAGGGCGCCTCCCTCCATGTACTCCATGACCACCCAGAGTTCGGCATTGTTGTTCCGAAGGAAGGCATCCAAGAAGTTGACGATGTTCTTATGCCGGCTGTCCTTCATGACCATGATCTCGTTGACGATGAGTTCCTTCCTTGGCTGGTGTGCGAGATCCATCTGCTTGATAGCAACCTGAGCCCGGGGTCCTTGCTGGCGGAGAACTTCACGGGCGATGGGAGAAACGGCACCCTCTTTGACCTTAGCAACGTAGACGGAGCCGGAAGCACCCTGGCCAATCTTCTTCTGCTTGGAATACGACAAGTTAGGATCGTCCTTCGAAACAACCTCCCTTAGCCTAGCCATAACCTCGCTCTCAGACATGGTAGACATGCGCTGATCCTGCTTGCGTTCTGCAGCGGTCGGCTTGGCGGTGAGCGCGGCTTCGGCAGCCCTAACAGCATCGGCTTGCTGTTGTGCGGCGCTTGGCTTGGGCGCGACGTTGAGAGGCTTAACAGGCGCGGGAAGGCGGGAGGGAGGAGGGTTGCCGGAAGGACCATTGGGCCGGGCGGAGGAGGCGGCGCCGCCATTCTGGTACCGAGCAGGGCTGCTCTGGCCAGGGGCTGGTCGGGACTGAGAGCTCGAGCTCATGCCAGGTTGAGCAATGGGAGGGCGAGAGCCGGAGCCGGTGGGGGCAGGCGGGGCGGGACGCTGAGCGCGAAGCGGCTGTGTGGGACCCTTTGCAGGTGCGGGAGGCGCGGCACGTGTGGGGTTGTATCGGTCGGGGGTCGATGATGGACCGCCGCCATAGCCTCCAAGCTCTTGTTGCGCGATCGGGGTCTTTGTCTTGGGGATGGCGGCATTGTAGGCTTCCATATCCCGTCGGTTCTGCTCCTCGATGTCGCGCTGGCGCTGAGCCTCGATCTGCTTCATGCGCTGCTCGTCTCGCATCGAGTCTTGAGACACGTAGTTGGATGCCATCCCTTGCATCTGCGAGCGTTGTTGCTGTTGTTCAGTCGGAGAGGGGCGGCGAGGAGTGTTTTGGGCTGATTGCGAAGGAATGGTATTGTATGCAGGGCGCTGCGGCGGCTGCTGCTGCTGCTGGGGCTGCATAGGTCGCGGGGGAGCGACAGTCGAGCCCCCAGTGTTGTAACCATAGGGCTTAGGCTGTTGGCTGGAGGCGGGTGTGGGAGTGAGTCCGGGGTATTGGGCGGGGTTTTCTTGCCTCTTGGTAAGATCGGAGTAGAAATCAAGAACCTCGAAAACCGCTTGGGGATTTCGCTCGTAGTCCTCCTTCGTGATCGCCGACGAATTGAGCAGTTTGGACCACTCGGGCGGTAGACCGACGAAATCGCCCGTCTGAGGATCGAAGCCGACGTGGACCGCGTGCGAGAAGTTTGTCGGGTTACTGACGCCGCCCATCCCAGGACAGGAGCCGTATATTAGGTCAATCCATTCGTAGAGATCATCATCGCCCTTTACTCTGATCTGCAGGGTGCGGACAGTACCATCGTCGTCGCCGGGGCTAGTCGAACTACCGCCCGTGTTGCGCTTGATCTCGAAAATGGTTCCAGCGGCTTCGACTCGACCGACATTTACCACATCTTTAAGGTAAAGAGTATATGAAATCTTGCCGCCCTCGGCCTTGTGGAAATCGAGCGATTCTTTTCGCAGGATTAGGTATTTCGCCTTCCAAGGCTGGATGAAGTTCTTGCTCTCTTTAACCTGAGCCCAGCCCTCCTTCTTTATCGCCACACCTCCGAGGCCGTCAGTGTTGTTGGCCAACTGACGAGCGGCAAGGGGCAGAGAGATTGTGGAGCCAGTGTATGTGGAGGTCGCGGTGCTTCGGATGGGCGAAATGACCATGTTGGCCATGCTTCCGGGGAGATTAGCATCGGGGGTAAGGTTGAGGCGAGGTCGGTCGGTCGGCGGCCGGGGAGCAGGGCCCGGGTTCATGAACGAGTTCGCCGAGTAGATACTATCCGCATTGTTAGCCATGATAGGCACCGGCAGGCCAGCGCGGTCAGAAGCAAGGCAGGCGACGGCTTCGGTAAATTGCTCGAAGACAATAAGGGGAAGGAGGGGCTAAGGGGGCAGGCGGTATTCTTGGGGAAGAAAGCCGGTTCTGCTAAAGGAAAATGAGGAAAAAGAGGAGGGGAATAATAGCAAAGGGGCACAAAATCGAGCTTCTCAGGATAAACTGGGCTGTGAAGGATAGCAATTCACAGTCGTGGAAAGGGACTTGTGCGAAGGGGAAGATGGGCACACAAGAGGTGGTAGAATGGGGGGGGGGGCGAGGAATTGGAGTGTGGGTTGATTTGATTTGATGTTGGCGAAGTGACAACCAGCACAAGGATCAATCAAGTGCTTGGGGTCACTAGAGCACGGAGACCAATTCCGCAAAGGATCAAATCAATACCCCACCTCCAGCCTCACAGTATTCCTGCCTCTATTCACAGTGGAGAAAGCCACTAAGATTAAAGGCCGAGGGGCAGAGGGGTGATTCTCGATGGCTGCTGGAACAAGAGAACCAAGATCATTGATGGCTTCGAGGTGGCATGTGGATTGAGGACAAGGGTGATAATGGTGCAGAATAAAAAGGGAGAAATCGTATACTTACCCGTTAGACGCCGCCATTGTGACTTTGAGGCGACAAGAAGGCCCCTGTGAGGAGCAAGGGGATCACAAGAATATGGACACTCTCGATGGTGCTGGAGAGGATTGGGATATCTTTGGAAGGTCAGCAAACACGACTGCAGCAATTGAGACCTCGCTTCAATATTGAAATGGCAATGCAAAGGGGTGTAGCGAGACAAAGCTGATGAATAAGCGCAGCCGAATCCGAAATGCCGTCTCCAATGTCAAGTCCCTAGCTACTTCGTCGGAGGACGAAAGAAGGAGAGAGGACGAGGACGATGGTCACAAAGCTAGGTAAGGCGGTGGGCAATAGATAGTGCTGGTAGGAGCGACGGCGACGAGCCGCGAAGTGGATTGATTCGGACGCGCTAGACGGGTCAGGTGCGACTGATGGTTGATGATGGGAAAGATACGAACCCTTTTTGGATGTGTTTTCTCGAGTCCGGTCGAGCAGTCGCGGGCTTTCAAACGGACAGACGAGAAGAGGGAGACGATGTTGGTTACGGAAAGTGGCATGCGGAGACTCCTTGGCTCGGGGGTTCGAGAGAATAGGAGGCCGTCGCCCTAGGAATTTGAAGGCGGAATCGCTGTGTTTCGGGAGAGGGAGCGGTCAAAATCGTTCGTCTTTGGTCGAAAAGTATTAATAAAAGAAATCGATATTCCGTTTTCTGCTGGTCGAGCCCGATGAATGTCGTCGATGGGTGGAGGAAGGATGGATGTGGTCGACTCTTACTTCGTCCTTTGGCAATAAACAGGGAGCTGCAAAGCGGGGTTCGAAGTCGGCGAGAGGGAGGCGAGCAAGACGTTGGGCGACTCTTGGTCTTTTGGGATTCGAGTCTCAAGACAAGAGGAGATGAGTGAGCAGTTATGACAGGGGTGCTGGCAATCAATCTGCTACCTCGTAATACTTGTCGCCCGTTCGAGTACAAGACAAGCTGCAGAGGCCCGAGGCGTCCACGATCCGAAAAGGTGAAGGGATGGACAAGAGTTGGCGATGTCCAGAGCAAGGAGGATGGAAGGGAGTAAATAAACGTAAAGAAACAAAATAATAAGGCATCCGAAACTGGAGAAGTTGGGTATTGTCAGAAAGGGATGCAGAGACACCAAGGCCGCTTGTCGTGCATGGCATGCAACCTGAGCCGATCGAAATAGTACCAAGTGCGAAGTACCTCCTCGCCAACGCCAGCTCCAACGTCGGCAAGATTGTCTGATTGCAACTTGATTTGAATCGCTGCTTCCCTGTTGCAAGTGCGCTCTTGTTGCCGCACAGATCAATCATGGGTGGAAAGGTGCTACGCTCTGGTGGGTTCGTAACTGGGCCTGGAACGAAGACCACCAAAGGGACGGCGGTGATTGGCAGGTGCAAGCCTCCTCAGGGGGAGATTTGGAAATGTGTGTGTGTGGTCAACGTGCGAGACTTGGCGGGACTCCTTCTAGACAGTGTATAATCCACATAAAAATAATTGACACTGTATCCATGCGCCAATTTTCTGAGAGAAGTCCGTGTTCCACCTCGTGACGAACACTGTCTGGGTCTGACCTGGCTCCAAGGGCGAAGTACATACAAAGGTACAGGGAACCCCAACTCCTACCTCAATTGCTCTGGCTTGGCATCAATTGATGGTGGGGTCAAGGGATTTGAACAGAATGAACGCTCTCGCTCCTGGTTTTTCATCAAACCTACAAAGTGCGAAATTCGCCTGGCAGCCGAAGTCGAGGCGAGGAGCAACTGGAAATGGACGACCAGATCAATTGCATAGGCATCGGAGTCCGTGGAAGGCTACATACTCTGTACACTAGGGAAAACGCTCGATGCACTCGATTGGATCAATTCATGATGTATCAATCCACCCCAGGCTCAGAGCTGCCCTGGCCTGGTCTTTCGTCAACCCCACCACTTCCACACACAATGTTCGCCTCCGAGCCGACCCTGAGTTTGAGATCTCCCCGGCGCCAATGCCTTTTATTGGCAGCCTCCGGAATTGGTGGGCCGCTCTTGCATCTCGGCGATCTGATCTCTGTCTTACCACGTATTATTAGGCGATGCCACGAAGAGACCGATCCCTCTTTAAAGGCCAGTCGAGTAACTTGCTTTAAATGTTTTCATTCCAGCAAATATGTTCCAGATCCTCGAGTAATCTAACAGTCGATGTCATTTCATTCATCAGTCAGACTAGCCTCCAGCATCGAAGCAGTCTCCGTGCTCTTTTGGCCACCCACCTGGACGTCCTAAGCTCCTGACTTCTTCAGGCGCATTATTGCCCATTACCTCCGAGGTTGATCACCATCTCCCTCACTCCCCAAAACAGATAATGGATAATAATATTAATAATACGGACGGACCTACCGGGACAAACATGGCAATAAGAATATCTGGAGCAGGAAAGCACACGGTTGTCTGCGAAGAGCTGTTCCGAATTTACAGCCAACGTGTTGCCATGACCCTCTTACCGAGCCCGGGCTATCAGGGCAGAAGATGAAACACCCGGGCTTCTCCTTCATCCGCCACCCCTCCAACAAATTCGCCTTCGTTTTACGCATCGCGATCCTTCCGTCCCATCTCTCCCACGTTGTGTGCCGTGGCGGAAACAAGGACTGGGTTTCAAATCTCAATATAGGCAAATCCCCAAGTCCCTCCTTTCCTCATGTAGCAAGTCTGGAAGCCCAGCAGCCTTCCTTTGGATCATCTTCGCATATCCACTCCCTCTTTAATCTTCAAAACCGGTTTCTGTAGGCGCGCCCGATTCCAAAGCTCCAGTGTCCCTATGGAGAACATCTGGGACCTACAGGGGTCTGGACCCAAGATCTCTCACCTCAGCAAATACTTCGTAGTCTTACATTCAGCACTGCCGTTTCAATCCCTCGGCTTGCGTTCCGATGAGGAGGAGGCACTACGTCATGCTGGAGAGCTGACGCCGTTTCATCCCTGCGAAGGCATCAACAATCCAGAGATATGCACTGCACCGGTAAAGCATTGATGCGAACTAAGTTAACTAAACTGGGTAGTTTCGTAATGCTGTTCGCTCAGGCCGGTCTTTCCCCGGAGGCCGTATTATTCGACTTGTCTCGCGGTTTTCACATAAAGATGGCGTCAAAGTATTTCCAGAACACACTTGCAACCGCGCATCTAGTCAAGAATAGAAAGCCTAAAAAGGGCAATCACGGGTCTTGGTCATGCCATGAGCTCAGTGGGAACTGCTGCAGTCGCGCAAGTTGATTTTTATTTATAGATCAATAAGTTTCAAATTTCAACATCTGAAAGACAATTAGGAAATAGCCGGAGAAATGTTTCTTTCGCGGGCATACCTTCGTACTTCGTCCCCGTTCCCAACTTGTTGGCGGCCTTTGATCCACCAATGGCCTAAACTCGCATCTTCCCCAACGTGATCGAGGTCTCCCGCGGCTCTTGTCCGAACACGCCTTGGTCTCGACCAGCAAGTTCATCCCGCCTCTCATAAATGGAGATACAAAACTGCTTTACAAGACTCGAAACGTATTTCAGTCTCTGCGGATTAGGAAATCCAGAGCACCCTTTTGCCATGCCGATTGGCCGCTTCGTCTCAGCCCCATCGAGACAAACCATATCCATATCATAGGCATCAAGATCACCTAATAGGAGTTGATATGATGCACTCTCTCGAAACTCCTAGGTCTTTTATGAGGGCAGATTTCTTCCGCTTCTTCTGCTTCGTTTTAGGTATAGGCTCATTTGGAGTTCTCAATGTTGGCGTTGGCTTTTCGATGGCGTTGGCTTTTCGATAGCCGCCTCAGGTGAGGCTGGCTGGTCTTCCGAAACTCCACGTCGTAGAATTCGGACAATATCTTCGCGCTTGCTTCCTCGCAGCAGGGGAGCTGCTCACAACGATCCTGGTTCTATCATCGTGAGTAGCTCGATGCCAAAATCGTCTAGATACGGCGATAAAACCTACACATCAACATTGTCCCCAGAGCTGGGCTTTCAGCGTGGTTGGCGTCCGCTGTGGGGATTTGGGCCAATTTTTGACAGAGATCTGTTAGTTGCCTCCAGAGGCACTGGATTAAGGTACTCCTACCATCTAGCTACCTGGCCGAATGAATGCGGCGGAACCCATTGATGTCAACGGTTTCAAGTTAAACACTTAGGACCTCCCTTCTTGTCATACTAACTATCTGTGGAGTAATATGAACCGGTGAACCCTCTCTTAGGGGTCAGCAGTGGGCTAGGAGTATTGAAGAAAGCTAATTACATTTGATTACCGTCCCTTTGCCTTTTCCTCCTCCCGAGAAAGCCCACTAGACAAGTTTCATGGCCTTCAGTACTTTAGTCTAAGACTACAGACTAGAATGCTGCCCGAATCTTGCCCTCGCCCATTTCCTTCTTCGTGAGAGGGCCGGTGCTGCTGCTGCTTTAACCTGTGCAGTGGGTGTGCGGTGGGTGTGCGGTAGGTGTGTGGTGGGTGTGCTTGGCCTGCTGGCTGTGGCAGTGTTGGGAGCCTCAATCTGCCACCCCGGTTAAAGTTGCCGCAATGCCAAAAATGGCCCAAACTTGCTGGGGTTAGTTTCTAGACCCCATGTACAATATATATGGTTTCTACTTCCTCTGTCTTTGTTGCTGTGAAATTAATTTACGGTTGCTAGTGCTCATTATCTAGGAGTCGTTTTAGAATCTAACTGCCTTAATTCTTTCTCAATAGAGGACATGGGACATCAAGACACTGTAAAGATAAACTTTATGCTTAATAGAGCTCAAATGATTGTAGAAGCAAGATAAGCTAGGCAAGTAGATAACTTACAGGTATTGCTTTTCCAGTGTTGGAGGCCCTTTAAATTCCCCCCTTAATAGGCTTGAATCGCCTTGTGGTAATTGCATAGCAAACTGACGCGGCTAATAGAGCTGTGGTTCCACCTCGTGCGTTTGAGCTCTCAAGAGACATGGCAACGAGATGGGGTTGCAGTTGGTCCTGTATGAAATATCCCGGGAGCTATAGTAGACATAGCTAGTGACTACTACTTACAATGGCTCGTTTAGACAAACATCCTCTGCGTATTCCTATCGGCAGCAAGTCGGCGTCTTGACTGCCGATTCTCAAGAACTCAACCATTCATAGGAAGATGCCTTCAAGACTAAACGTTTATTGATCGACAACGACTCCTCCCATGTCCGGCTCGCCCGGCGGTTGTCCTGTTCGAGTTCTCTAATAACATTGTGTCATTTTTGGAACTTTTTGGTTCTTTCAAGAGCGTCGCTCTTGAATCATATATTTTTCCACAGAATGAAGCGTGCTATTCGTGATGTCCGTCCCAGATTCCCTTGCTCCGGCCGCATCCTGCACCAGGCAAACCCCTAATCTAATATAGCCCTGAGTACCTGGATCTGCTCCAGCACGCTTGATCGACTGGTACCGCCTTTAGACGTTTTCGCCTCGACACTTGTTTCATATTCGAATGCCTCCGCAATGTCTGCTGTGAACCGAGAATCAATAGCTTCCAGTTGCTCAAGGGTCAGCTTGTCCATCGGAACTTCCAGCTTTTCAGACTGCGCAACGACGCGTCCAGCGATGTGGTGAGCCTCTCTGAACGGACATCCCTTCCTCACCAACCACTCTGCGACATCAGTGGCTAGCATCGTTTTGTCCAGAGCAGCCTCCATCCGCTCTGGCCGCACCTTCAAGGTAGCAATGACCCCATTGGCTATGCCTAGACTATCCGACACAGTCTGAACCGAATCCAGCATAGGCCCCCACCCTTCCTGGAGATCTTTATTATAGCAAGATGGCAACGATTTCACAGTCTCCAAGTGAATAGTTAGTAGCTACTTTCAATACACTCCCGGTCACCCTCAAAGCCAAGGCAACTGGCTCAGATGTTAATATGAGGACTCACCATCATCATCCCAGCCATTTGACCGAAAGCACGCCCTGACTTGCCGCGCAAAAGCTCTAACGAGTCCCCGTTGAATTTGTTCGGCATTAAAGAGCTCCCTGTACAATAGGCGTCGGCCAGCCGCACGAAACCGAACTCAGATGTCGAATATATGATGAGGTCCTCAGCCCACCTGCTGACGTGGTTGGTGAAAATCGAATTCCAGACCAGGAAGTCGAGTAGGAAATCGCGGTCGGCCGAAGTATTCATGGAGTTCAAGGTTATTCCACTAAAACCAAGCTCCTCAGCTATCATGTTTCGATCGATTCGAAATGGATTGCCGGCCAAAGCGCCACAACCAAGTGGACTTAGATTGACCCTTTCGAAAACTTGGCGCAACCGCTCGAGATCCTGCTTGAACGCAGCGGCATGTGACATCAGCCATTGGGCCCATCGCACGGGCTGCGCGCGTTGGAGGTGGGTGTATCCAGGCATGATGTAGTCGCTGAGGTTGTCGGTCAGCAGGGGGCCGCTTTTGGCCAGAGGTGGGGCTAGGCTTACATTTCAGACTCGGCACGTGTGAGTAGGGTTATGAGGAATGCAACGAGTTGGCTGTCGATTTCGCGGATCCGATCGCGTAGCCACATGCGCATATCACAGACAACTTGCTCGTTGCGGCTGCGGCCTGTGTGCAGCTTACCCGCGATGTCCTTGCCGATGACCTCTCCTAAGCGACGTTCGTTTGCTGTATGAATCTGGGCCTTTGTGTTAGCCTCGAGAAGTTGAGTAGAATTGGGTGGCCTCTCACATCTTCGTCATTCGGCATGATAGCGAAAGTTCCCTGCTTCCATTCTTCCATCACTTGGAGCAAACCACGCTCAATCGCCTGAAATTCGTCTTCGCTGATGATGCCAGCCTTTGAGTTGGCCCTGGCAAAAGCAATCGATCCAAGGATATCTTCTTTGTAAAGAGCCTTGTCGTACTGGATGGAGGCATTGTACTTAAGCATGAGAGGATCAATCGCACCTGCGCACCGTGAGGTCAGTATACTGCATCCGAAGCTTGTTTCCCGAGACATTCGAACCTGTGAACCTGCCCCCCCAGAGCATGCCAGCTGCCGGGGCGTCCGCCTTTTTCTCGGCCATGTTGAAATAAGTGGCGTTCGTTGCGTTCGTTGCGTTTTCAAGGCCGATGAAATCAATGGGATCGATGAGACCAAGGGAGCATATGGTGCGTAATTGTACCAATTGGCGTTCGAGATCAAGGGCGTGAGTAATCAAGGTCGAAAAGTTTGTTGAGGAATGAAAGGTGGTCTATCAGTTGAGGGCAGCTACAGGAAAAGTTTGTGGAGCTGATACTGGTGTCGCGTGTCACGTGAGGACCCCGCCTACTATTTCTTAGTACAGGAATGAGACCGCCGTCGCCAGCGCCGGAACGTCCCCAAAGAGCTGTCGGAATTTATTATTATTATATAAGCAAAAACCGAGAGGAATTACGGCCTCACCCACCCAGCCCACCCAAGATTGCCGGAATTTATTAGAAGCAAAGGCCTCACTAATTGACTCAGGCTTCATTAAATTCATCATATACCAGATTTGCTAGATAAGCATAAATTTACTTCTCTAAGACCTATATCTAGGTTTTAGAAAGATAAAAGAGGAATTATTAACGTCATTTCCTACAAAATTAAGCGAGAGTCTTAAGTATACACCTTATAACAGCGGTTTGTTTTCCAATCTGACTTTTGGCTGCAGCCTAAGGCCAAACGACAGCAAAACTCGGATCCCTCGCGGACCTAGCCAAACCAGCTCACGGCTAGTTATTTTAGCAAAAGACCTCTGTGGCTTCCCAGAGGTTGTCAAGGTTTCGCGATAGAGACCTCATCTATTGGGCTAAGCAAACCATGTTCGTGGGGCACCCGGTGGCCACCCTGTGCCCGTCCTGCTTAGCGGCGGTTTAGCGCCTGTTAAGGCGGCGAGAGTCCTGCCGCTCCCGAGGGCAAGATTCGGGAAGCATTACAGTCCTATCACATCTTTGGCTCCCCTGCGACGTGCTGGGGACTGGGACAGCTCCATGCTCGGATCCCAAACGACTAGTTTCCGTGGTTCATACGCTCTGGGTCGTGCCGACGGTGACATGCCTTATGAGGTAGCGTAAATCTATATTAATCTGCGGTCGAGAGAGAGGATTTGATAAATTCCAGAGAACCCCAGAAACAACCTATCCTCGAGATCCCTTCAACCACAGCGCAGGATTTCGATGAACATCCATGTCCCTTAACGGCTTTAGGACGGACACTGTTGCTCTGAATCACAAAAGCACCGGAAATGAGAGACGAGGGACTTCTTCGCTGTGTTTCTTCCTGTTCGTCACCGGCTCGGATGCCTCGCACATGAATCTTCCATGCTTTCACGCCAGCCAGAGGATGACCGTTAGCGACGAAGCTTCCATGTGTCCAAGTACCTATCGGGTTTCACGAGGTAGCTTGCTTTCCTGGTTATCCTTTCCAATTGCAGAGTCGATCCCCCGGGGAACCATGAAGGTTGAGTGATAATTAGATCAAACACGCGAAGTTGATTGGAAGTAATGGTATTGCCCCGTCTCCATCGGAGATAAGGCGTGGAAACCCAAACTGACACCAAGATAATTTACTTGAGAAGGTAGCTTTCTTTATGTGTGTCCGGATCTAGTCCAATGTCATAGGCGAGGAGATCTTATGGGATATAAAGTGTTATATAATCAATGCATATGCATGCCTGACCGAGGCCAGGCTAAAACTATGTACAAAAAGGCAAGTATAATACCTTCATAAGCGAATGGATGAAGAATCAGAGTCAATATATACCGAGAAGAAATGCGAGTAATAAACGAAAACAAGCCCGATGCCTTCCTCCAAAGAATCCCTCCTCTTTGCTCCAGATATGTTGATGATGATGTCAATCCAGACTAGTATTCCCACAAAAAAAAAGTCTCCAACAACTGAGGAATTCAGCAGATCCCTCGAGTTAATCTCACCTGGCATCTCTCAGAAGTGTCGGCCAAGCCTTCTTCTTAGAGAGCAGGTGACTTCTACCCATCAAATAAATGCCTCTATCCCCGGAAGTTGGGGCAAGGCCTCCAAGCGAGACGGAACTGAATGGTGAGTTTTCCGGAGACATGATCGACCTGTTTCCCAGTTTTAGCACGACCACCCCACCTACTCTTCACTTCCTGGAGCCAAGCCCGGCAGTCGGCGCTGGGGCAACCGGATTTCTGGAAGGGACATACTGCAATGAGGGCACTCTCGCTCGTGGGGCTGATGGAGCACTGAGTGTTCAAGTTGAGGATGGCCGTGCTGCCGTCGCACGGAGACCACGAGAAAATGCCCGGGTCGGCGTGGAGGTCAAAGTCGCCGCTGTAGTGGCCATCGAGGCCAAGGTCGAAGTCGACCTTGTCAATGCCGCCAGAGGAGGTCTGGCCGGTGAAAGAGAAGGTGTTCTTGCAGGTCCCGTGGGCACCGGCAGGGATCTCGGCGTAGCCGATCATGTCGGTGGCCATGATAGAAAATCTGTTCCAGTGTTAGAAGGCAAAACGAGGAGAAAAAGAGAGCATCTAGTCTCGACTATAAAACGGGGCAAGACGTACTGGAAGCCGCGGTCAAACTCAAGATTCAAGGTAAGCTTGCAGTTCTTTCGCCAGTCGGAGGCCCTAGTGCCGGGACCAGTGAGGACCTCGTAGGCCGAGAAGGTGGCCTCGAAGAGCTCGCCGGTGGCGTCAACCTGGACATCGGCGGTACCAGCAGGGCAGCCGGTCCCGAGGAGAGAGACACCGTTGATCTTGATGCTGGAGGGGCCTTCAGAGACCTGAGGTGCGTTAAGCTGGGCCTTGGGGGCGGCAGCAGCAACGCCGAGGAAGAGAGCGAGGGCAGTTTTGTAATGCATGATGAGGGTTGGAGTTTCAGAGAATCAGGCTGTGTATTTAGAGTGTGTTGGAAATATGGGTGGATGACTGGGGATACTGTTCTGGTGCTTGATGATGATACCGAAAAGAGAAAACAAGAAGACCGGGATCGAGGGAGAGAACACCCCTCTTTATAGGAGTTCGTGGGGAACGAGAAGAGGGTTATCTTCCGAACGATCCTGGTACGACTGATCCTGTTTACCGAGTTAGTTTTCTCTCCGATCTATTCTTAGAAAGGATGCAATGTCAAATTTTCATTATCCTCTTGAATGAGGGGAAGAATATGCTCTGTGCCTGACTTCCACCCACCCACCATTCATGAAATCCCCGGCTCATACGATGTAGTAGAGGGTATAGGTGGACTAGTGGAGAAGCGGAGAAGACATGAAGCCCAGAACGGAAATTCCACAGCGAGATTCAATATATGTCCCATCTATCATGAGCATAGCATGAAGTCTTGTAGTGGTTCCTGTGGAACACTCCTTCGGGATACAAGAGAAATGCGTGCACGTAGTAGGTCAGGCTGTCGGACCCACCCACACGGCTCGTGCTGTTGAGCGGGGAGTATAGATGGTCTGTCTATGGCGGGAGTTAAGCATGGGTGAAGAAAAGGGAGGGGAGGACGAGGCACGACACTCACCAGTGAAGTCAAGGGTGCATACACAAAGGACTCTTGGGGGATAACGGTGTTCACAACCCACGCGGGAAGTAACCCAATGTGCGGAGGAACTGGCTTCGTAGAGAATTGTAATCCACCACCTCACACGTGGTGTACTCGGTCATGAAAAATGTGACTGCGAATGCAGGGGAACAGGTGGGTGACGAAAGAATTGGCCCGCTGCACCGTGACTGGAGGATTTCCGTCCAATGTTATTGCATTGATGGTATTTGTTGGTGTTGCTTGGCAGTCCTAGCCGAACGAAGGGAGACATGGCGAGGGCGTTCTAGAAATCCGAGCCGTCGATCACCCGACAGGCGATTCCGATTGACCAATAAGCCCTTAGGATCTCAATCTAAGCTGCGATGACGTTCTCGACGTAAGCCGCACGTTTATCCATATTGCACCGTCCAGGTTATCCACGGCTCTCGGTCTTTGACTAATTTACGGGGACACATGGGCAATTGAGGAAATTTGGAGATGACTGTGATAAATTTCAAATAATTCCGCTCCATAAAGGTACCTGATTAAACGGCCTGATGAGAGAATATCTCTCACTTGCGGGTTATGATCAAGTGAAGAAGGGCAAAGTGTGTGGCATAATATCTCGTGCGCAACAAAAGACAAATGGGTGGTGAGTGACGACCCGGGCTTAATTAGATTTTGCAGGCCGCACGCGTACCATAAATTCCTTATGGATTGCCTCTGGCCTGCCGGGAAAGGCAAGGTACGGTCTTGGGGGCCAGAAGGAGACTACATCAAGTAACCCCTCTCCTGGACTTCCCGCTGTTGCCCCTGGCGGGTAGGAGGGCATGATAATCTAGAGCATCGAGGCGTAAAAATGAGGGGGTTGAGAAGGATTCCAGCCGTGCCCGGATATGGGTTGCTCTCCTCGGACAATTTGAGAGGGTCTCTGGATTAGGAAGGTGGATTATCGCACTTCTAATAATAGTAGATGTTGACACCCACAAGATTAGGACAAAGGGTAGGACAAACTAATCTGCCAAGCATTAGTAAAAACGAAATGGTGGACTGATCAGGTGGCCCGGCTGGGGACAGATTAGAATGCAACCCACAATCGCTTCGATTAAGTAGGGCTGAGATGAGTTGTGGCAAGACATAATAACAACGGCTGCAGCATGCAATGCAGGTACCCCGCAAGAAGAGCTTGGAAATCTGAGGCCCTGTGAGTAGGCTACGGAGCAAAAGACCAGGCCGGAATCTCTCCTCGGCCAAGCCGGAGACTTTCATGGTCTCGTTACACAAACAACAATGTGCGATATTCATCTCGACCCGTGTTTGTCCACAGCCCATCTGACTGGGTTTGGCTTGGGCCACTTCTGGGCCTTCCATCTGATATATCCGGGTTTGTTTTCAGAGCGGGGGCTGCTATTATTATCCGACATTGGCCTAATCAACCATATCCAGCAACACGGAGGGACGTCAGGAGTGGAGGACCAATTGGATCGTGAAGCGAGCAGACGTCGTCTATTGTGGAGCAATGTTGCATCGGAACATTCCGACATAAGCAGCTGCAACCAAGTGGCATTTCCCATCTTTTTAGAGAGATCTGTGTCTTCAAGATCTTACCTGGATGTTTTTTTCACAGTTGAAGATCAAATCGGGGAAAGCACATTGAAAGTTACGAGAAAGAATAGAAACTACAGTTAAGCCAAAAGCGAGTTAACAGATTCATCAAGTATTGCCAATCAAACTCTAAGTGGCTAGCTATAATAAACCCTGGATCGAAGTGGGCATTGTATACTTCGTATTACTCTGCCGATTGGGCTTGCAAGTAATGATGCGTCTGAATTTTGGAAAATCGGGCGGAAAACATCAAATACCATATGCTTGGAGGACTCCCCCCTCTTGTTAGGGTCAAGTGCAATCCCTCGTGGCTGGTCAATTTTGGCGTCGGTACCGAGGTATTGCGGCCTGACTTGGTCTTCCATCTTCGTGGACCTGCAGAACCTTGACAATATTATTCACTCCACTTTAAATTTGACGAGGGGCTGAATAAAGCTACTGTGGTATTGGTTGTCATTCGAATGGTATCTGGCTCATTATATACGAGCGCATACGACGCTCTATATTCTCAGGCGAGTATGATTCCTCGCTTGGGGTAGATATTCGTAGATATAACGGCAAAATATCTCTGAGCGGCACAGAAGTCCACCGCAGTTCTCCGGTCAGTCAGGCGCTACATAATACACTATTCCTTCTGTTGACCGGCATACATCCTCCGACGGCCAAGACTTTTGTGTTACTGTTGCTGGATGATTGACATAAGACGAAGTATAGATAGAAGAAATTTAGATGTGCGGATGACAACATAAATCACTAGGTACATATCATGGGGATGGGGGAGTCGGGGAGGCGGTAAACCCTTCATGTAAGGGGCCCGAATTGGGACGGCAGATAGGTGCTAAGCGAGCACGTATGCTGCTCTTTCAGCGTATGGTGTTCCCAGGGGTGGGGTGGATTAGGATCGTTTTACCTGTCCTTTCCTGTGCGCTCCCCAAGCTCGTAAGCTCATAAACAGTGGCCAGTTGTTCAACTTTATTGCAGCAATGGGTCAGATGCCGCTCGGCCTGCTTTCTCTGCGGTTATCGGCTCCCGGCTCAGTGACGATAAATCACAGTTATCTATCATCCTATAATCAACAGACGTAATCAAAGGCCCATAAACACATACCCAGATCCTCGCCACTAGCCACTAGCCACCGGCCCCAATCCTATGTTAACAAGCCAGGGTTGTAAAGTGCACGAACTGATGCGTCAATACTGAGCGGAAGTGGACGTGAACGGCCCATCTTTACTGCCCTGCGTGCAGCATCTGCAGAGCCGTCCTAGAGAGGAAGGTGAAAATATCACGGGGTATAGACGGAAATAGAAAGTAGTGTTTTAAGAACCTGGAATTACAGATATTCCAAAGTGGCGCGGATGTAGGGAAAACTAAATATAGAAATATTCCGTTCGTCAAATACCCAGGCCCCATCACAGTCATTGCACTTGCCATGTGCACGCGAGTACATGTCAACCTAATCGAAACTCATCTTCTTCGCGCGTTGGCGCCGGCATTTCTTCTTCATATCTTAAATTACGACCAAACGAACAAAACCCATTGGTGAAGTTTACACTTCGCCTGAAGACTGTAGTGCTATATTGAATGTTGAGAAAGTAAGAAATTCGAGAAGAATTTGATTTTATTAGTATTGATATGAAGGTATTTTTGCGTTGGCGAAAGTGACTGGATATTGAGTGAGATCTTTAGATACCGATCAGAGGGAAACAAGAGACGTTCTCGAGATTGAAGAAGAGGCTAATATTGGTTGATCCACATTGCAAGAAGGGAATGTGATGGAGATCGTGGTGATTATCGAGGCAAATTGTGAACTCTCCTCTTTCACTCTTTGATTGATTTATCTCCATCCGCAGTGCCGGTAAATTGATTGAGGCTTTGTAGCTCTCCTCCCCTCGCCAGCTCCAAACTGCCTTAGGGAAGGCTAAACAGAATCTTGTTTATGTCGTTCCGCTTCGCTTTTTCCAGGATTTTTTTTTTTTTTTTTTTTTTTTTTTTTTTTGGTGTAAGTTGTCGCGGATACTTTCCGTCCACAATCACGATCGATCGAAGATCGTGGGAAGCGCTTCTGCTGCCTCTTTATCGCTCCGCTGCATGGGAAATGGTAGTCTACAGGGCTTATCCATAAACAGAGCCTATTCCCGGTCGACTGCCACGATGTTAATGTCCTTACTGCCTGATCCCCCGAAGAAAGCCATATCTCAGCTCGGAGAATTAGGTGATCGTTCACAACTTTCGCTTTTTTTTATAAGTTTACTCCATGGCCTCTTCCAGCTCAGAGTGTTATAAGTGGTTACCGAATCCAGTATCGTGCTAGGGTAGATTCCAAAGCCGTGCCGTGCCGATCTTAGGATAGCAGAGACCGTGCTGAATGAGATAATAATCCATGACAGTCTATTGGGCCGTTCTTCGCATGCCCTGTGCAAATTTTCCAACCCTGGGAAATATCAGTGGTTAGAGCTCCCCTTGCAATCCGCGATACTCGATCGAGGGAGTATTGGAAGATGAAAGATTCGACGCGCCGAGCAGAGGATGTGAGTTTCAAGGATCCCGTGTCTTTCAAGGCGCTGAAGCCGATTGAAGCGCTGCTCTCGGCCAGATAGCCTTAGAACTTTCTTGCCGAGTATACGAAGACTGGTCTAGCTGGTTAGGGCCAATGAGGGACGGGATACCGGGTCGAGATCGTGGATGATAAGATGCATCAGCTCAACCGGGAAAGTTTCAAGGACAGAGAGAGATCGTCCCGCCGTCTGGTTGATTGTTCCAGGCTAGGAGCCTCCACCTCGTCCTGCTCCTCTGAGCGAGAAGTTGCTGAACAGAGTTGTCGGTGGAACCATTTCGGGCCAGAGCAAAACTAATCAGGAAAAAGATCCGAGGAGGACTTTGAGATAGATCAACCCCAGGTTTCTCGAATCTCCTCCTCGGTGCCTTCTTGTTTCCGTATTCAATGGTAGATATTGAAGTAGCCCAGCCGCATTCTGAGGCCCAACTTCTCCACATGTGCCGGTGACATTAACAACTGTCCACAAGGATTTGAAAACCCGATGACTCTGAAATAACTTCATAATGTGACAAGAGGAAAATATCCCAAAGGTCTGTGGAAGAATGCTACGGCGTCTCTAGTACCCATTTATTGATACGTTTAGATAATTCAGGCAGGCATGTTAGGACTCTATTCGTATCAAAGCCCCGAAGTACACTAACCCATTCTATATCATAATGCCCATTCGTGCGATTCTAGTAATATTTGTGTGCGTTCCGGTCACTCTCGGGGCAATCCCGCATCTCATGTCTAGCGCCCGTCTTCCCGCAGGTCGGGCAAAACAACTCCGCCTCGCCATGCGCAAAGGCGCAAGTCGCACCCCGGATGCAGTCCTTGTTATTGCAGAGCTTGAAATTTCTTGGCTTCTTGCTCCCACTAAGCGTGAAGTATGCCTCCTCGCCCTTCGTATAGCCGTACTTGCAGTCGAGCTCGCGTCGACAGTACAATCTCCAATCACAGCGCTGGCGAGATTTCTGCTCGATATTCCTCTGGCGAGCTTTCTTCTTCTTGAAGGGGTAGTTCATGTCGGTGAAAGGGTCCTGATCACCATTCGCTTCGGGTTCAGCCTGGTTTTTATCCTCTGGGAGTTCGCCTCCGGGTAGCTCCCCAAAACTATTAGAGGTCTCTACCACAATTTCAGCATCTTGGGCCCTGCGCTGATTATACTCCAGCCACGTGAGAACGCGCAGCTCATGTTTTTCTGAGAGGCAGGTATATGCCGCCGTGAATATCCTCTCTTTATCCGTGAACGACATCCCGGAGAAGGCTGGTATGATGGCCAGAGCTCTCCAGTCCGCATTGTCGTCTCTGGGAATGACGTACCGGTAGACGGGAATTGTTAGGCTCTCGACGAACTTATTGATCTCGTTTGCGAGAGCGTCTAGCACAACTACGCTGTGTGGATCGATGGCACTCCGGTCGATGCGGAAACTAGTTTCGCGGAAGCCGATCTCGTTCAGGTAATTATCGAGATAATGCACCGTGACGCGGTCTTCCTCCTTTGCCTTGTAAATATGGGCCAGAGCATCCCTCCACGACCAAACATGTACCTAGTACTGGTACTTTTACGAGATCTTGAGCACAGCCCTATGCAGGTTCCGATCACCCGAGACAATGATGAAGACGCTAGGGACGCAGGCAGGGTAGTCCTCCCTCGCCTCGTCCACGGAATCGGCAATCACCTCGGCATCGACCTCCTTCTCACGCCCCGTCCATGAGCTCCGCGCAAAGGTGCTCACCTGCACATTGCGGGACTCGATAGCCTTCCAGACGGTGTCGGCGGGCGGAGGCGTTGACCCATACAGCCTCACCTCCACGGTGTAGTCCCTCTCCTCCCGTCGCAGCCCTGACTGTTCCGTCAGGATCGTCTTGAGGCGGCCGACGTCGAAGCGCCACACAGGATCCCATGAGGTTTGTAGGCGCTCTCTTTTGGCGTATGCCTTCTGACCCTCGATCCATAGGTTTGAGTTGTCGATATAAATGCGGATCTTACCGTACTCCCGGCTCACTGAGTTGGTGCCCTTCGCGATTTTGGCCGACATGTTTCGATATGGTTTCTTTCCAGTTTCCTTCCCCTCCTTTTCTTTTAAGCGGGGTTTCAGCGTTTGGCGCAAAGTGTGAGGGAGTGTTGATGGAGATGCGAGAGAGCTGATACTAGAACACTCGCCGTTACCCCGCAGTGTAGTTGATTGAAAATTTCTATAAATCAACATGGGAAGATTTCAAACCCAAGTCGCGGACTTCATCCCACCACGTCCGAGGACTTTCTCCCTCAACTGGCGGGTTCAATACAGGTGAGGTTACCAGCATAGTCGTCTGTGCCCTAGCAAGATGGGCGCTCATTGGCCCATAATTACCGTCGGTCGTATCCTTGTGTCTCAACGTGGTGCTTATCGTATCGCAACGCAAGTCTCCCCGCGTTGTTATCACTCAAGTTCAAAGGCGATACAACAAATTAGGTAGCAGCTGGGGAAACGGGGAATTTCTGGCGATCCGCAAAGCAAGTCAACTCTACACTAGTTTTAGGGCGCATCATCTGGGATGTGAAGGAACAAGGGGAAGACGCAATAAGCCGCAGATTCGAAGCCGGGTGACCAGGATTTATTTGGGATACGGACTTGAATAAGTATTCAGAGCCCCTGAGGGTGAGGATGTCGTAAACATAAAGATTGTTCTTGACGACAATTAGTTGAAAGAGAAGCGCCAGCTAGCGGGCTTTCGTCGCCAGCGTACAAGACAGAGATGGAGCCAGTGTCCGATGGATCGAACGACCCCAAACAGTCATCCGGCCCACCAGAGTGAACTATAAGTAACCCATCTTATCGGGCCCGGCCCTGCCAACCTCGAGGCGGGTGATGTCCTATGTCCTGAAGTGAGCCCGTCATCAGAAGAAGAAAAGAACCTCGAACTTCTCTCTACCTCCTCGCTCGTCTCAAGTAACGCGAGAACAATCGCCACTGATGGTTTCTTCGTGACTCTAACCGTGCCTGCTGTTCCTTCCGAACCTCGGGAAAAAATATCTGAAGAACTTGTGCTGGGCCATTGCGCACGTAGTGCACCTGGCTGTCGCCGTAAAGCACAGAACAGGTTAAATCTCGTTCCACACGAACCTTGCTTCCGGACATCCGCGACATAGCCTCTTTCTTAGAGCACTCTATTTTCCCATTGGCCATCTCTTTCAAGAACAATGATATACGATAGTACGCGTACTTCTTCAATACAAAATATAGATCAGCCCGACCCCTACCGCCCTGTAGTTGGTCCACTTTGAAAAGACCGAAAGTCTTGTCCTCTCTCACATTCCTAGACTTACGGAACAGTTTCCAGCCATCGTCACCGCACGGAAGAGAAAGCCAAAAAGCATAGGAAAAGGGTGCCAGCCACTCTCCCGGGGACAAGCCTCCGTAGATGAGAAATTCGTCATGCTCGTCGTCGTCATCACCGGTTACAAAAAGCATTCGAGTAGGGGGTACAGCGCATGTTTTGTTAGCACTGACCGTGAGGGCGGGCCGTTTTGGCTCTCGCGATCGAACCCAGGATCCCGCCGTTGTCCGAATTACAGGGATATAAAGCTGGTGTGAATCCAAGGCGCCAGACGTACACTGGAGAGCGGCAAAAAACCGCGACCGGTCACCTTGAATGGGGATGAGATGGAGCCGGATTGACAGACCGATATTCGTCATCGAAAACGGCATAAGCCGGCCAGCGTCGGTGGTCTCAACATCGTGTGAACGGAAAAAGTTAACAGGATCCGGAGCCAGGATTGTCCTATCATCCGGTGCCGGAGGGGGCAGTAACAAGGCTGTCGAATCAACAGACATGCTCTTCAACCTTGTAAAGGGATATCGAATTTCGTTCCTGCTGCTGTAACTTTGCTGCTCCATTTCGTAGTCCACTAGACGCTCTCCGCCCTTGTCGAACCACCAGCACCATGAAGGCAACCTCTCCCAAGCGAGGATACTTTGGTCGGGTGAAACCTTGATGATCTCTTCTTGGAGTCTGAGGAACGCTCGATCTCCTTCTCCGTATAGCAGTGGCATTGATATACCAAAAGTACCGAGAAGGCAGTAGGCGATATCTTCTGGTTTCGTCGTAACGCGATCTGAGGCCCACGACATCTTCTGGGCGACGCTAACACTACTCAGACTGCGGTAGCCGTCTAGAATTATTTCGCTAATCCCCGTGATTTTAGAAATGGCCCGCGATAGGCTCCTTCTCGATCCAAGCTCTGTCCAGTCAGAGGAAAAGAAAACCACGTCGTTTGGTGCCAAGAGTTCCTGCAACGTCCACCCACGGGTAAACCATTTGCTCTTCTCAAATGTCAACGGGATACTCAAGGTTTCCTCCCTTTGGACGTCGAAAAGATAGGCATAACACTTCTTCGCGTTACGGTACCACCGAAACATGGAGTTGATTGCCTCGGATAGCTCGGTGCTGTTCCACTTGTTGATACAGCAGGTATCAATCCAAACCCAGTCAATTTTATCTTTCACTGCCTGTTCGCGAGTCGACCTGATTTTCAGGAAGCCTTTCTTAAAGGCCCGGATCTTTTGATCTTGCCAGTCCTGATAGTCCTGATAGCTGACCTCACCAGCTTCCCAGGTATGAGACAAGATCGCATACTCTGGGATGTATTTAACCTCCTCGTTAGGAAATTCGACGATCTCGCCTGTCCTGGCATGTATGAGCCTCATCCTTACAGACTCGTAGAAGACCGTTCGTCGATAGCTGTCCTGTAAAGCTGTCTCAATTAGGCCTTAAAATTCGCGGGCACTGAATCAGACTAGTTAGGTATTAGTGGGAACTACCTGTAGATCGCGGGTGGAAGTTTAGATAAGTTTTTTTGAGGAGAAACTGGATTGTTGGATTGACGAGGAAGCGGGGTCCCATGAGAGAACGTCGCCTTTTCCACCGCTGTCACTTTTTTCCCTATTATAATATAAATATATATATTAATTAAAATTTAATTATATTAAATTAAAATTAATATAATAATATTTTAACTTAATTTTAATATTTATTAATTTTTATAATTTTACATTTTATTATATTTTATATTTTAAATATAATTTTTATTATATAATAATTTATTTAAATATAATTTTTTAATTAAATTATTATTTTAATAAATTATATTTAATTTTAAAATATTATATATTTAATAAATAAAATATTTAAAATATTAAAATATAAAAATTATTATTATAAAATATTTATAAAAAATTAAAAATAAACTTTATAATTATTTAAAAAAAATAATATAGATATACTAAGCTACGCCACGGTGTCACGGCCTGGCCGCAATTTGGGCTGCAGAAAGCGGTAAGGCGTGTCGCGGGCCAACCTTTTTAAAGGCCCCGGAAGGCGGTGACGCCCGGCAAAAGCAAAAGTAAGGGCAGCCGCATACAGCCGGTGACATATAGCACGAGCAATCGAAGGGATAAGGTGGATGCGGTTCGATCAGTTCGACTAGGCAGGATGATCGAAGTGGCAAGCCTTCGATCGCCAAGAAGAGTTGGAAGGAACCATGTCTATATAAGCTACGAAGTCTACCACGTATCTAGTTTGTCCTTCCAGACTCTTCAGTAGTCAATTCAAGTAACAGTTACACCCTACACTTGAATACGCACACCATGACGATACTGCTTGACTGCCTCACTTATATATTAAACAGGCACCCACGGCGCTAGCTCTACGAACTCTAGCGTGTCCTTGTGTTAGGATCGTAACACACAGCAGAAGCCCGGTCTAGCGCGCGGGCGGCCATTCAACGCACTAAGAATTAGTAACTAGTAGAGTTACAAAACCTCTCTGAGATCTCTCCGAGCTCTCACTCCTTTTTCCTTCTCTCTCTATCGAATTCTTCCTGTATATAGGCAGGGCTCTAGATAGCATTATCGGGAAACCACTTACGGTAGAGACTATTATATATATATTTGAGAAATACTTTAAGTATACTATAACTAAACTAAAAGCATTACTAGTATAATATGGAAATACGTGCTATTGTGTTAGTGTGCTGGGCCAAAGGCGGCGCCCGAGCCGATCACGGAAGTTGCCGGGGGCTACGAGAAAGAGCCGCAGGGCCATGAACCTCAATATCATTTTACACATATATAAGAAGAGGAAGACCCCCACGAGGGTTGATATCGGAAGACAGAGGACAGACGGAGAGGGGTGAATGAGGCAGAGGGAAACGCATTCGACTTTAGGTGATCAATCGTTTCCCTTGTCTAGAAAGATCATTTTCAGCACGGTTTATCCTATACTTTCTTCAAATACTATTCCTTTAATTTTCACTTATTCTATGCTCCCCCGATGTCTGTTAATCCTTACAATGCAGATTTCCACTGATCATCATATTGTGAGTGCTCCTGCGAGGTTATCGTGGCCTCATTACGACCACTGCACCTTTTCGACATTGAGTCACTCTCGTCTGTATGCCCATCTGTCAAGAGCGGGTTATACGCTACGACTTGTGGTTGTGTTGCCCGGCTCGATCACACTATGAGTAGAGGATATGTTGTGTGGTGTTGCGACAAGTCAATAGGTGTAAAGGCCACATAGGACGGGGGCATGTTATTCAACGCTAGCAAGCTTGGGATTCATTTCTTATTTTTCTTCCTTTCTTCAAAGGGCCAGAGGCCACAGGATCGGTTCTTCGAACTAATTATCATCATGCTCTTCTCTAGGTAAAGTCATGCAGCATCAGGCTATGAATTATTCACACTCTAGCCGAAGGGGACGAAATCTAGCCAACAGGAGGATAGCTGGGAAAGGCACGCATCTGCGCAGCCTCCGACTTCTGCAGGCCGATTTGATCCGAAGATCTTCAAATTGATGCTCCGATCCAACACAGATGCAGGGGCGACCCAACAGCGACCCACACCAACCGCCTGATTCCTGCATGGCTTGGCCAACAATCCAAACAACAGCGCGTCGTAGCCCCGCCCCTCCCGGTTCCCCAGAACTTATAGTATGGAGAAGGGAAGCATCCTGTCATAATAAAGGGCCTATCCATCGTTTCTGTGTTCCGGGTTTTTATCTCAACTTTCCAACTATCCATCTGCCTTCCCAGAACGAATTCCCACCTGTCTAACGTCATGAAGGACGGCATCGATTTCGACTTCGCCGCGCTCCCCTCCCTCATCGACCCAGGAGCCGAAGACCTCCTCAACACAATTGATTCAATTCGCGCCCTCAACATAGGCATACACTTCGACTTCCCTCAAATTGTAGTGGTAGGCGACCATGACTCAGGAAAGTCGTCCGTCCTCGAGGCTCTCACGCACATCCGTTTATCCACCGAGGGCGGCAGCAATTGCGCGCGCTTCGTAACGGAGCTTGTGCTGCGGCGCTCGAGTGTCTCCAGAATCGATGTGAATATCAATTTGGCAGAGAGAGAAGAAAAAGCAAACGAGGAAGATGAAGAGGACGAGGAAGAAGAAAAGGAGGAAGAAGAGGAAGAAGAAGAGGATGAAGGCGAGGACAGAGAGGATGGAGAGAGGGAAGTGGAGGAAGGGGAAGACGGAAAAGACTCGGAAGAATCAGAAGGCGACCCGGGCGACCACCATTCCAAGCCGTTTACCAAGAGGCCGTTCAGTCAAAGTATGTTGTCTAAGCGTATTGAGGAGGCTAAGCAGAAAGTGCAGAGAACGGACAAGTTCTCAAGGGGTGTTTTGAGGGTGGAGGTCATGGGACCTGATGTTCCCTCTCTCACGCTTGTCGAAGTTCCCGATCTCCGAGAAATAACAGCTGAGAATCATTCGAAACACCCCGAGGAAGCTGATGGTCTAGTGGAAAGCTATTTGAGGCGCAGCAATACTATCGCACTGCACGTATGTCCAGCAAACGTTGCGCACTCTTACCACGGTACCGTCGTGGACCGATTGGCCTCCAAGCTTTGCTTGACCCAAGATAGGATCCTACATATCGCCACCAAGCCCGACCTCAAAACAACATGCTTCAAACCGACAAGGAATGGTGAAACCGCCCACGTGAGCGAGCTTGAGTGGCACGTTTTGTGTAATATGGCGCATCGCGACGAGGAAGATTGCTGCTATAAGAATCGCGATGCTGTTGAAACTTCCATCCTTAACCGCAGCCCTTGGGTCGATATACCCTACGAAGACAGGGGCATCAAATGTCTCCGGAAGGAAATCAGCAAGTTGCTTCTAGAGCAGATCCATCAGGCACTGGACGATGCCATGGGCAACATCATATCTCAGTTAAACGAACGAGAGACAAGGCTAGCACGTCTCGGGAGTCCACGCACCACGGCGGCAGAGGCGCGGTCCTACTTGCTTGGCGTGTCGGCAGAATTCCAGCGCCTATGCCGCGATGCCCTTAACGGGCTGTATGGGGACAAATTTTTTAGCGGCGTCGACAGTCGATCCAACAAGCTGCGCGCTCAAGTACAGGATCTCAACTGGGCGTTTGGCATTACTCTGTCGACCAGAGGAGCGAGTCTGAGGATTGTAAACGATGCCGATCCCAGCCTCGGGGGTGAGAACGGCGGGCAAGGGCAAACATTGGATGGCGCAAAGACGTCGGCTCCGAGCCATCTCAAGCCATTACTCAGTGTTTACCAGTTCCCATTGCCAAAGCTGGTCACCTCCCAATCTTACCTCAACAAGACTCTGGCGGAGTACGGCTCCATCAATCAAGGTCGGGAGCTTCTTATCGTTGACATGTTTAAGAAGCAAGCTCAACCCTGGAAGAAGATTGCCATGTTCCACCTTCGCCTGATCATAGACACTACGCATGAGTTCATCGAGAGGCTCTTGCGTTACATCAACCACTCAAACGATGATACTGCTACTGCAATCCGACGAGCCTATATAGATCCGTTCTTCACAGAGCAAAGAAAATCTCTCTACCACAAGCTAATGGAGCTCTTGCGTCCCTACGCTGAGGGCTACAGGATGTCTCCTTCCCTAGGGTATTACGAACGGATTTCTGGAAGAGTTGACTGTCACATCCTGGAACACTTCACTACATCTCCCACAGAGGTGGGCGAATCTGATACGTCCGAGCGTATCCAAGACTCCCCAGAGCCGGAAAGTTCACAGAGTACTGAGCCCAAACCGGGCGATATCATTGACGTGATGAAGATGTACTACGAGGTACCAATCCATCCCTGTCGCTTCATTGCCATCTTCGTTGCCCTTCCGCCGGCAATTGCTAACCAGGTGGTCAGATGTCGCTCCAAACGTTTAGTGACAATATTATCCACTTAGCCATCGAGAGTTGCTTTCTACGCCCTATACCAGACCTCTTCACGCCGGCAATGGTCAGCCTCATGGATGACACCGCAGTCCTAGCCCTAGCCGGGGAGCCTGAAGAAGCTGGTTTGGAGAGGCGACGATTAAAAGAACACGCTGATGTGCTTAGGAAAGGGCTCAGGAAGTGCCGCCAGTATCGACCTCGTAGATCCGTGATGGGTTAGTGAAATTTCTATCTTCACCTCTATTCGAATCGGCGGACAAGTCGAAGTAACACAGAATACCACAGACCTTCTTTCCGGACTCGGCCACTCACCATCATCCGGCACATTACCCAAGTCCATGCGTGAGTGCCTCTGATTTTCCCATCACCGATAGCTGATCATCCTCAATTAACCTAAAAAGAAGCCCCATCTGTGATGCCCAAGGTCCAAGGCGAAACAACACCAACCATCCCGCGAACTTCGTCCTCGAGCGCCACAGGCACCACTGCCGCCGCACCAACATTCAAGTTCAATGCTTCGAATGTATACCCAATCGCTGATAAACCGTCCGAGGTGAATCTACGTGTACCGCCCCCCTGGTTTCGGTCAACCAACACGCCTGAGGCCGGCCAAGGCCTAGAATGATCTCGGTAGGCTAGCGGATTATTACAGAGAGCCTCCGCTGGCTTTTGAGTAAAACATAGCTTTGCCGTCAACAAATCACTAGCTTTTCTGAGAGGCAAACTCATATATACGTAGGAACTAGCCCTTTAAAGAATTCTTACTATTAACGGACGTCTACTTGCACTAGAAACTGTAACAACTTAAGCTGAGGAGCATTCGAAGTGGAAGAAATCATTTGTAACTGGTATTGAAGTGCTTGAATCGCCGGGGAAGTAAATGGGGCTTTCGACAGAGTGTCTCCGCACGCTGGCAATAGATCATCGTGGACGACTCTGCCACGACCGTAGAGGACCGACACCACCGGTAGACGTAGGTCTCGGGATTTGGAAAGGACGTGGTCCAAATGTCCATTAGAGATGGAAACTTCATGTGCCCAAAGGACAAATCGCTCCAGTCCTTCATGGAACCGTGATTGTTCAGCCTTCAAGGCTCGGCTCGCCGCTTCAATACACACAGTCAAATGGCTTCTAACAAATCACTCCACAGCGCCAGTAGGTGGAGCCCCGCTCTACTTCTGCTCACTCGCCCACGCTTGAATGTTAATGCCAACCCAGGGCGGGCGACCGCTTGATTCTGGAGGGGAAGACATCGTCGTCGACGGAGCCTGGCATCCTGGCTTGGCGGGATGCTTCATGATGTTCGAGCGCCGAGACTGCCCACTGCGGGAAAGATAAGCATCTTCAACGGGCTGGCAAACGCCATCTTACAATACTATGCTACATCATGGCTCCCCGATCCATGGGAAAGTAATGATGTCTATCTTTTTGGAGTTATTGACGGAATTGCCAATAGTGAAAATGCCTTCTCTGCAAGTGCGCCGTTCTTTAGGGTTCGGTTTCCCAAGACTATCAACCCCTTTCACGCCGTATCGATCAGAGACTCACACAAAGCACAATCCGCAGGTCTCTTGAATAGATGAGAGTCTGTCCCAAGTGAGGAAGTGCCCCAGTTTAGTGTACCATCTAATGCATCAAGTGGCCAAGAGCTCCCAGCTCTTTGCAATGGCGGGGAGATCTAGACGGACTTTTGCAGATGGAAATCAACCAACATACACCATTTCGGTGTGGGAATAGCAACTTCGGGCATTTCTTCACTCTACTGCTGTGGAGTGTGAATATCGGTACGCCAGGTCCGTAAGAAGCCACAGCACATTAGAAGCGTATCAGAACTTATTTCAGAAAGGCACTACTTCGTAGGAGATACAAGCCGCAACGCATGCAACCTTAGTGTGATCTGGACAAAATAGTGTCCCATGCCGAAAGTGTAATTTGCCTCATTTTGCGCTGCATGCAACATTAACTTGATCAATGACTCCTTTAAAAAAAGATTGGCCTGGTCCACTACGGCACGGGACGCTCCACATCGCGCAAGATGATCAACCAAGATCCCAGTCATCCTTGGCATCCTGAGATTCCAATTCGGGATGCTATTCCGCTTGCTACCTTCCCCTGGTGGTGTGATTCCTTGAACTCACCTACGGGCCCATGTAACCCACCCTCCATGCAGAGAGCTCAGCGCTGATGCATGATCTGAATCCGTTTGTCACACTGAAGTATGGGTACTTCGTACTATCTTTCCCCCACCTTAAGACTCACCCTAGGCACCCAGAGCATCTAGTTCCAATTCTGCAAACCTGCTCCCCTCTGGGATATCTATCTGCATTTTACTGGCCGAGAGTCAACAGCCAAACACAACACGCCAAACACATTGCCACACAACATGATACGCCTGCCAGATGACAACTGGAAGGCTACCTACGAACAATGCCTCGCCGCCATGCGAGGCGAGCGCGTGCAAGATCGCCTCACTTGTCATTTCAACGCCCGTGCATGCCTTATCCGCGGTATTCGATGCCATTACGACTTTGCCATCAGCCAGGCAGTAACGGAGCTGTGCTCGCGCGATAGCCAACTCGCGCGAGCCCGCAATGCCAGGCTGATTATGAGCAATAAGTTGTCCGAGCTCAAGCCCGACGAGGAGGCGGAGGAATTCCGGCCATACTGCATCTGATACCCTGACTTCGCAACGGAGCAGACATATCGCGAGTTGGTGGCGAGTTGTCCGTACATGTGCTATCAAGTGGGTCACGCCTGTGCTGCGACGGGATATTCTACGCTATACGCGGAGCTGGACATCTTGCCGGAGGTACCTATTGCGGAAGAGGCCCGGGAGAGTCCGGCGGAGAATAGCCGTGCTATTTACGAGTCTATCATGGCAGCACCCGTGCGTTATTCTGTTATGGACGACTATACTCTCACAATCAACGCCGAGAATCCTGTCAGTCCGGCTTGCTCGAACGGCGATACAGATGTGCGGTGGAGGCTTGAGGGACGCATTGAGCTCGAGGTATATCAGGAACATCCCAAGGACGAAGTTTTTATTCTTCCGTGTGTCGAGGAGGACCGGCGGCTCGGTCTAGATAATGTCGAGGGGCGCACCGAATACCACCGACTGACACCTGCCGAGGTCAAATTACTCTACGAACCACTTCCCCCTGACCTCCCTACTATGAAAAAGGACATCCTCGTCCAAATGGCTGCCTACGAGGGCAATATCGATCGTTACGCGCGCCTCGCTCGACCGAGACTGGTGGATGAGGTAGAACTTGCCTGTGTGATTCGAGGAATCTACCATCATACTATGTTTGCACGGTGGTGGGCATCTGAGATCGAGTCCAACTCCACCCGCGTCCAGGCACTCGAGTCTACCGAGAACCTCGACAACATTCGAAAAGCCATCTCTGCACGGCGCATCATGGTCAATGATTACGAAGAATTTCACCTGGGTTGGCCCGCAGGAAAGCCGAAACCATACCTCATCTGGTGGCCGCTCAGACCCAAGGACAGTACTCTCTATATCCTTTTTGGGCGTGTACCAGAGATGAAGGAGCAGATTATCGTTGCGTGTATCTTCTGCAACTATTCCGACTTGTATCTCCGTCTCTGTACAGAGGTGACTGGGAACATTTGGTGGGCTGCGAAGCAGGCTTTAAACCCCTTCTATATCGACCACCTTGAAAAGAAAGCCGCGGAAAAAGGAATAAATCTCGAGTGGCTCAGAGTAGAGCAGCGTGAATACATCTAGGCGGACCTAGAACCAACAAATGACTACAAAAGCGCTGATATGGACGACGAGTTGTCTTTTCAGGAAGACCTGGGAGTGGACGCCGGTCCTTACGACGGGGCCTCGGTGAACGTGAGCGAGCTAGAGTGGTACGTGTGGGCGACGCCGGAACTACTGCGCAAGATTGAGCTCTTCGGCGGCAGTGTCGGTCGTGGTGATACGGCGTGGGCGGAAGAAGTGACGTTGCCCGAGGAGAGTAATTGAATTCGCGTAAACTGGGCAGACTGCTAGACTTTATTCTTAGTATTTGCGGACTACGTTGGTGAAATACATCTACGAACAAAAAACCTCTCTCCCATCGCGAGAAGAGAGAGCTCTTGTCGTTAATATCAGTCGTAACTGAAATAGTGAAACTGGAAAATAGAGCGAGGTGCCTCATTACATTAACATGCCCATAGTTGAGTCGTCGACATAGTCAATCAAATTATGGATGCATCCAAGCCTACGAAGTAAACCAAACTTCTCACACGTTCGACGCATCTTCAAATATTAGATCAGGTTTGACTCACCTCAATCCTTCGCGGAACCCCATCTCACAGGCTGCACCCCCACGGTTCCATCTTCGGAAATTAGCACGGCTGCAACAGCGGCTGGCTCCCCGAAAGGCATAAAACAACGGCACGCGCAAACAAAGGTCCCCGACTTTGTGAAACCTATAGCCCCGCCCACACCGTTAACGTCGTAACCAATACTCAAACATTCGAGTGCGACGATGTCACCATGGGCTGCAGGGCACGGCGGGGGCAGGGAGACAAGGCGAGCTTGTCCGTCCATCTTGGTAACAGAAAATTTTGATATAGAGCCCACTTGTGCTTCAAGGAGATTAGCGTCAAAAAGGATGGGTCAGAAAATATTCTCATGTTATACGGAAAGCACAAAGTAGAGCGAGAAGGCCAATGTACCGATGAGAAGTCCTACGCCGTACGCAGCCGAGCTAGCTACCTGAACGCGAATCCTACGAAAGACAGCGCTCGGGGCGGAAGACTTTTTTAGTGTTCGGAGTGGGTTATTGGCTGTTGTGAAGGCGGAAGATCTCGGAGAGAGATGACTTGAATGCTATTGCTGTCTAATCAATCACAGACCTCGTGGGGAACTACAGAGTTCATTCGGAATCTCCAAAGTTCCATGCCTTCCGGATGTGATGCCCGTCATGGATTAGTCTTTGCGGGGCTTTTGATGGTTGATCCAAGTTCGCTTAGCTATTCTCACAAGGAAGGATCGTGAGTAGTGATCGCCGCCGACTTCCAGCCCACGCAACCCACCCCACACGTTTCCTCAGCCACTATGACAAGTTCTACTACGTACAATCGGGCAACGACTGCTCCTCCATCGCCGGAAAGAATGGTATCTCCCTCATCCAGTTCCTGAAGTGGAATCCTAGGGCTGGCACAAACTGCGCGGGACTCTGGGCTGACGCTTACGCTTGCGTGTCCATCATCGGCCACGAGCCCTCGCCCACCAATCCCGGCAACGGCATCCAGACACCTACTCCCACCCAGCCAGACATCGTGAAAAACTGTGACAAGTTCTATTGGGTCAAACCCGGCGACACCTGGACTAAAATTGTCGCTGACAACCGTATCACGCTCGCTGATTTCCTCAAGTGGAATCCCAAAGCCGGCAGCAACTGCGCAGGATTGTGGGGAAGCGCGTACGCCTGTCTATCTGTTCTTGGGTACGCCCCAACTCCGACGAACCCCGGAAATGGAGTTCAGGCCCCTACGCCGATCCAAAGCGGCATGGTGACCAACTGCAAGAAGTTCCATTTCGTCCAGCCAGGTCAGACATGCGCTTCGATTCAGACTAAGTACAGGGTCACCCTGGCGAACCTGTACAAATGGAACCTAGCAATCAAGTCAGGCTGCACTGGGATGTGGTCGCAGACTTATCTCTGTGTGGGGGCCTTGTGAAATATTATTGAAAAGTTGGCAATGTTGATGTTCTTGACCCTTTGCCGCCCACCACGTCCAAAGCAAGAGTGATGATTCTTTAATGCTAATGATCAAAAATCTCGGCTTCACTATGATACTATCTAGTATTGATCCTGAATAGAAGGATTGACTGCTTGTCTACTAAATGCCGAGTTACAATCTAGGCGACGGTGGGCTTTACCAATAGATGTGGCTGGCGCACGCAATGGTGCTCCTGTTGTTCCCCCTCTGCAATTGTGGTATCTTATTGACATAATATTAACTAAAGCTAAAGTCTAATTCCTCGTAGTCTATAGATAGCTATTGATGACTTATAAGCAATTCAAGAGAAAGGCACCGCGATAGTAAGGAGTAATCTAAGCGAGAGTTAATGAAGCACGCTATTCTTGCTATTCTCGAGTTGTCTAGTACTGCTTACACAAGTGCGAGGAGCAGGGGGCTATAGTAAAGAGGTATCAAACGCTAAGAGCGATAGCTAACTTCTATATGTTCTTCGACCTCTGTGTATGAACGTCGCACTTCTCCCAGCGTCTGTAAGAACTGCTTAAGGTCTGCCCACCATCGATTTTAGGTAAAGTGCTAGTATAAATCACTGTTAAGATAGGTAATGCAAACATTAGACGTTTTGCCTCCCCTCAGCTACTTCTTCTATGCATGAAACTCTGAACCATCAACGGGGACAACTCCTTTCGACCTATAACTTATAAGGGATTGGGGGACCCTCGAGCAGTTGCAACATGCGCTATTAATATATAACAAGTTTGCTCAGCGCATGTTGAGCCTCCTTAACGACCTTTGAAAATTCTTCCATCTCCCCGCCACTAGACGCTGGCCGAGACTCCGTGTCCTCCACCATTGGAGAGCCTAACCCGCTCCCTGTAGGCAGTGGGGCGTCAATGTGGGACGTGCTGGGATCTCGCTTTGGAGTTGATGTGTATATACTCTTAATTTCTTGGATGATTTCCCACAGTCCAGTTTGGTATTTTCCATGGCCATGGAGATCTGCCCTCAGGAGTGCGCGCACCAGGCGCTTCCAGCTGTCGGCATCCAGTGTAAGGTTATTATGGGACTCTACGCACCCTCCACTTTCCCAGTGGGCTTGTCCCCATGCGCCGCCATAGCTACCAAGTTGGAAAACCAAGGACCGCTGTTGCTGCTTGGCTTGCGCCGCCTCGATTTCGGCAAGCTCCAACACTTTCTCATAGGCGCTCGCTATCGCGGGAAAGATGGCCATGAGCATTGTTACGTTTTGGGATGGTCGGATCGGCGGCGTCTCGCCATGTTGGAAAAGACGCAAGCCGCACTGCGTGCAGCTTGCAACATCATGTACCGTCTTCGATGCGTCCCTGGCGACGTATATAGCGTCTTCCACCCTATCAGGAAGCCGTGACAAGGCCTCCAAAGCAGAAAAAATCATGCTTAAACAACGGCAGGAAGTATCGGTGCGCCATTCTGGGGAGCCGCCAGCTTTTATAGTGGTCCCCGGATCTGGTTCTGTGGCGTTGGGTGGATGTGAAGCGGTCGTTGTTTCAGCTGCAAGATTCCGTTGGCCAAAGGTGATGTCGGCTAGAAAATCGACACCACCAATCCCGCCCACGAAGAGGGCGAATTGCTGACCTGAGCTATACGTATGAGTAGTGGGTTGCGTGATTGTGGTTGTAAGGCCGATTTGATCTTCAGTGAAAGGGAGAGAGTAAGACTGTTGCTGGCCTTCAGGGCGGAGCTCGCTCGCCAAGTTGTGTCCCTGACACTCCGCTTCGGGATACATTTGCTTCTTCGGCCGACCCATGGGCTTCTGGGCCGAGTAGAAACAGGAGAGACCATCCTTTTCACATCGGGAGCACCCATCTACTTCTCCGGGACACTTTATTTTCCTCTCGCCTTTATAGAGTCCTGTCAGTTGATACGCCAGAAATAGCAGTTCGTTCCTTCTAACTTACGGCATTCGTCACAAGCGCGCCGCTTAACAGCGTTCCCATCAGAGGGAAGTTGTGGTCGAGAAAGAGGCATATTGATCTCTAAGAAAAGAAAGAGAAAATGGACACAGTTGGAGAATCATCACGGCCTTCAATATGTTTGCTGATGCTGGGACTATTGAATAAATTCAATGATTGAAGGTTATAAAAATGATCTATTAACCTTTAATTCCATATACTGCTTAGATAATACAAAGACGTCGTCCAACCCAAATGCAAGTGTCACAAGCCTCTTAGTTCTTCTCACTCTGGCTCCAGTGGAACCTCCCTGTGTAAATACTGGCTGGCCAAGCTCACGCGCCAAGAGTAATATGATGTTTCCATTTATTCAACGAAAAATGAATCATATTTATTTCCCTTCGATATCAGGGCTAATAATCGACAAAATTCATATGCGCGACACAAACATATCCCCGTCCACTCTGGGTAAAGGATCCTAAGCAAGATTTTCAAGGGGTTCATAGCTCTGGCGTACCTCGGGCTTCGGGGGCGTGGGCACAGAGTAGACCCCCCTTGGCCCAATATTAGCCCTCTTTAAAATCATCTGCTCGTCCTCACCGCTCTCAATGCGTCTGACCAACTCCTCAGGATCAAAGTCAACCCCGATGGGGTTCTCGTGGAAGTCGGGGCTTGCAAAGTATGCATTCGTCTCTTCAATGGTGGGGAACGCATCTACCTGCATCTCAACCATGTTGCCGTCCGGATCTTGATAGTACATGCTAGTGGTGGTACCATGATTGTCACACCAGAAAGGGGTGATGCCACGAGCTCTGCGCTGTTTGTAGGACGTGACGAGGTCCTGCAGACTCGAGTACCCGAAGGCGATGTGGTGCAGGCCAGTTGCCAGCATCGGATTCTCGGGGGAACGACTCTCCGAAAAGTTGCCGATGGCAATGCGATGGTGCTCGTCGTCATACGTTGAGGAAGGACATGCCTGGGTTCTCATAGCTTGCATGGGCGCCGAGAATGGCCTTATACCAGGCTACCATGGAATTGAAATTGGGCGTTTTGAGGACGACATGTGCGAGTCGAGTAGGTCGGAGAACCGTACCTGTAGGAGAAACAGTGGTTTCTTCAGTGGTCATGTCGCGCAGTACTCTTAGTAATGTTGTAGGCGATGATGATTTGAATGGCTTCTTTGCGGATTGGTAGTTGATTGACCGTCCGAGAGAAATAAAGATGGGACATCGCCTCGTTTAAATACGAGACTATGACCAGAGGTCGGGGGCTGGGTTTTGACGCGAAGTCTCCGGGGCATTGCAAAAGATGAAAACACAATCCTTCGAGGAGAGGCGTTCAATTTGTCTCACATCTTCTATAATGGCAACTATCCAGAGCCCTTGCTGGAAGAGTGAGGGACGACCGGGTGGTTCGGGTCGGTCTGGGCGGGCACGCTCAACGCGGCGAGAACCCTAATAATCCCCCCGCCAGCCGCCTGACCTTGGTGGAAAGTCGCCGTTATTCCACCGACTCCGACCGGTACCAATTAAACCTGAGCGAACCACTCAATGGCAATTGTACTTCGCCCACCTTTGACCTAGCAGAACACCAGAAATTCAGACTGATTGAGAAATGTACATTTGTCTGCCATCAGTTCTTTGGCCAGGGCCACAAGTCGAATGACCTGAGGCATGTTTTGGGGTACGCACAAGCACGTAATCTGAGAAAATTCAAGGCAAGCAGCATTCGAACAACCAGGAGAGCCACACGAAGTGTCCCGAGATTAATTAACGTGGAGAATAAAAACAGTGATGGAATTTGCAGTCCGCGAGATATCAACACACAATTACCAATGCCGTGATAGCATCGTCCTATCCCCTGCTGCGATACCCCCTGCATATTGCGTTCCCAAGTAACGCCCCTTGACAAGCCAAACCAGAATGCTCCATACTTTCCAGTTGCCCAGTTGCCCAGTCCCGCGATCGCCCATCGCCACGGCAAACTGTATTTTACCCTCAGTATTAAATTCTGCCAGCGGAGAACCGCTCAGGAATGCTTCGATATTCTTGACGACGTGCACAGCCTGCTTGTCGGCGTTCGCTGCCGTAAGCGGCTGTAGATTCCCAGCATCGCCGACAACAAAGATGTTGTCGTATCCGCGGGCGCGCAGGAATGGAGTCTGCTGGACGAAGCCTTTACTGTCAAGCATTTCAGGAGGAAGAAAAGCGGTGTTGGGCTGCATGCCGAATGTCGGAAGGTAGGCATCTGCGTCGATCGTCTCCTCGGACCCATCTCTGCTTTGTATCTTGACCCGAACCATCTCTCCTTCCGGCTCCACGTCCGCAGCCACGCTAGCCTTGGCATTGACTATGATCCGCACTCTCATATGCTCCAATTCCTCCTTGACCGTCTCCCGCAGGCTGCGCATTACATGCTCGTCGAGCGGCAGCTCATCTCCCGACACCAGAATGATGTTTTTCTCGCCGCTCTTGCCAAACGCGGTCCCTAGCTCGCCGGCAACCTCGCTGCCTGTCGCGCCAGCGCCCGCCACAACGATGGTCCGTGCCGCCGCGATGCGCCGCCGGAAGGCTGCCAATGCGGCCTTGGTTTCCTCGGTGCTCCCCAGATTCTTCCAGGGCATACCCTCAAGGGCGCTCGAGCCGGTTGCCACCACGATGGCATCGTAGGTAAGGGTTCGCCTCTGGCTGTGCCCGCCGTTCGGAAGCACAGTGACCTCTGCCTTGGATGGATCAAGCTTCTCTGCGGTGCCTAGGATATGCTCAAAGTTCTCAGGTGGGTATTTTGCAAAGGTAGGCGCCAGGGGATAGAAGAGTTGTTCATCAGCGAATTTGTCGGGTAGAATGCCACGAGTAGACGCGAGATTCCAGTAGAGGTGTGAATTAGGAGAGACAAGTACGACACGCAAGTCGGGCATGGATTTAATGGCGTGCTTGAGGAGGTAGTGTGCAATTGGAATGCCAGCAACAGACGCACCGAGGATAATGATAGTCCTAGACATTGCAGGAGATAGGGATTCAAAGTAGATATTGAGTGGTGTTAATAAAACAACTTGAAGGTCCAGTGCATTTAGATGTCTCTGGGCAAAGTAGATAGTCTCTGGAGCGGGCGGACTACATGCAATGATAAAGAAAGTGGACGGTCGACAGTTCAATATGAGCAGCATTTATAAGGTTGAAGCCAGAAAGGGTACCAAGTATTGCTGGAACCCATTATAAATTCCTGGTAAGCAAAAGCAGCAAATCTTACCAACAAAGTCTCCGATGATCGTCCGTCCCCGAAATAATGACCGGATTCCGGAGGATGGGTGCCAGATGAGGCAAGAGGCAGTCCTCCTAAAATCCGCATACCAGGAGTCCGCGTAAAGAGATCTAGCACTTGACAGATTTTCCTGCTGGAGCGCGTTCACGTAAACGTGGGGGAAAACCTATCTCCTCGCATGATCGATGAACACCTGCTCGAAGAATTGCGTTGGGGGTTCGGGTCTTTCCTAATGCTCACGTATTTAAGGCCACCCTGCTTCGCAATGATCGCCTGGATAAAATCTCGTCTCTTGTCGCAAGGACGGGCCTCGCATCCGATATCGAGCAACTCGCACCTGCAACTTGGTTTATGCTGCCTGCATATGAAGCGCCCACTGCCAAATGAAATTCCCGTTACTAATGGCGGCCTTTCCGTAGGATGCAAGAGAGGAGGGCAATTTGAAAAAGGGCCATCTCTCAGATAATCAGACCTGAGCAGGCAATTCTTCGGGGTCATCAATTGTTGTCCACCTTCTCCTCATTCGCTGAGGTTTTAGTGGGTGACGGACTGACGGTTCCACGATTTTTGTGATATGACAAACATTGAAACTTGTCGAATCGCCTCCACGCAGCTGTTTGGCCTAGTAGATCCGCACGCCTTACCGCTCGTTCCTAATTTAGTTTCTCACGCTGCAAGGAAACAATATCAAATTTAAGAAACTGTCATGTTCCTAGCCGCCATATACCTTCTCAAGAAATTTGCCACATGATAATGCTTCTTCTTCGCCACCGCCGCCTTTAACGGACTCCCATATTTCCCCCCCTCAATAGTTGGGTCCGCACCAGCCGCCAGCAGAATCTTGACGTTATCAAGGCAGCCATGTTTTGCCGCAGCCTGTAAAGCAGTCTCATACTTCCCACCTCGAGCGTTAGGGTCCGCACCGTGGTCGAGCAACGATCTCAGAACCCTCCGTCCGTTTTCAGATTCATGCCGACACGCCGCGTGGAGTGCATATCCCGCCTTGCCTGACAGCTGATTCACGTCGGCCCCTAATGAGAACAGATACTCGAGAGCAGCGAGCCGGTGGCTCCGCGCGGCGCCTTGCAGCGGCGCCCTTGTATTTGCGTTAGCAGATATCCCTTTTCACGGGTAATAACTAAACTCAACTAACCCGAATTTCTCGCAGGCGAGGGTGTGATCAGCTCCCTTCTCAACAAGTATCTTCATCAGCTCTACCTCACCCTGGCATGCGGCAGCTGTCAGTGCTGTTCCGAAACGCGGGTCATAGGCGTTGGCGTCTGCACCCCTGACGAGTAAGTCGTCGACAAACGCGTGGTGCAGATTCGTGATGGCAGCTTGTAACGCGCTGGTATGTGTCTCGGAGGGGGGGGAGTTGACGTTTGCGCCCGCGTCGAGGAGGGTCTGGATCACTGGCATGGCTTGGTTCTGGCCGCTGTAGCAGACATTTTCTAGGACGGCCATGAGGGCGGTTCTATATCGTGTTAGTTCTATGAGGTATTGGAGGTATTGTCGCCCAGGGCTGCATACCCGTGTCTCCCACCGGTGGCATTCACGTCGACGCCTTGGTCTAGCAGGAATTTTACCATGCTAACATGCATACCCCGGGCCGCTGCGTGTAGGGCCTGGCCGGGGACACCGCCTTGAACGTGCACGTCGGCGCCGTGTTTGATCATTATCGGCATCCCTTCCGTGTATCCCGATCTCGCGGCAGACACAACTGCAACCGAGGCACCGAAGTTTGGGTCTGCGCCGTGTTCCAGGAGCTCTTTGAGCATCGTACCACGCCAGCATCGGAGAGTGGCAGCAAGGGGGGTCTCGTCGCCGCGTCCTGGCCTGGTAATATCAGGATCAGCTCCTCGACTGAGAAGAAGCCTGAAAATGTCAAGGTCGCCCTCAGCGACGGCGATGTGAAGCGGTGACCTGATTTTCGTCAGCAGGGATCGCAGTTCGTCGGTAATGTGAGCTTACATGGAGTACTTGGACGGCTTATTAATATCCGCTCCATGATCGAGGAGGGTTTCTACTATCTTGGCATTCCCTTTGCGCACCGCAGCCTTGAGTAGAGGGTTAGTAGCACTCCCAAGTATGTAGGTGGGCTGTCACTCACTCCTAGAGGGCTCGTACGCTCCTCTCCAGCATATATGTTGACATCAGCACCAGCGTCGAGAAGAAGCTGGATATACTTATCCCCTCCCTCCTTTTCTTTGTACTCCATGATAGCACACGCAAGAGCAGAGCCGTGCCTACCGCCCACAAGATTGACGTCGGCCCCGTGCTCGAGCAGAAGCATGACCACCTCTTCATCGTCGCTCTCGATTGCTTCCTGGAGAGGGGTTCCGTAGTATTCACGACCAGGCCAGTTCACATTCGCCCCAAGCTCAATCAGGTGCCGCGTCAAGCCTTCCTGCTTGTACCAGATGGAACCAGAAAGCGGGCCCCCAAACCCACCACCGAGCTCCCTCAGCTCCTCCAGCGTTCTAGAGTAGTTCACGTTTGCACCGGCGTCGAGCAGCAGACGAGTAAGAGCCGGATTTTTGGCCATAATTGCGCATTCGAGACAAGACCCGTTTCTGCCCTCCCGTGCTTTCACAGTTGCGCCGCGGGCAAGTAATAATTTCACGATGCTTTCGTTTCCCTCATACGCAGCAGCTTGCAGCGCGTCGCCCTGACGTGGAACCCAGAGGTTTATGTCGGCGCCACGGTCGAGAAGAAACTGGACTAGAGCGTCGTTTCTTTTTTTACAGGCCGCCATCAAGGCTGACGGCCGGTGTGGGAGACTGGCGTTGATGTCTGCGCCGTAGTCGAGAAGAAGATTGATCATTTCCATGTTCCCTTTCTGCACTGCGGAGATGAGACAAAACAACCCATCGCTCGGCTGGTTGACGTCGGCGCCGAGGTTGAGCAGTTGCTTCACGATGTCCATGTTCTCATACGCAACAGCCGTATATAGTGCCGTGATTCCAGCGTCTGTTTTCCCGAGAGCATTCACATCAATATCGGGATGGCTGAGCAGGATCTTGATGGTAGCTGTGTCTTTTGCTTTTATGGCGAGTTGCAACGCCGTGCCCGACTTATTTTGCGCATTCACATCCACCCCTTTTCCCAGGAGCCGAGGAACTACAGTCTTACGCTTATTTTCGATGGCATCGAGGAAGATTTCGTCGTCTAACTCGGCGCCCAAGTCGATCAACAAATGGGCAGCGGATATGTTGCCGCCGTATACGCAGGCACGCATAGCTGAGTCAAACGCGCCGCCCCGGTAGTTGAGCTCAGCTCCGTGCTCGAGTACTAGCTTCACAATGTCAATGTTATTCCCTTCGGTGTTCCCCCTCGCCGAACCCGCCACGGCAGCTTGCAGGGCACTCCCATATTTCCCTCCATGAAGATTAGGGTCGGCACCGTGCTTGAGCAAGAATCTGGCGATCTCGACATAGGTCATCGACTCCGAGTCCTCAGGCCCCCTTGCATGTTTATGCGGATTGCTGCACGCTGCCTGGAGGGCATTATTCAGCTCCGCGCCTCTGCACTGCAGGTTGACGTCGGCACCAGCGGCAACCAGCAACTTGACCATCTGCAGATTAAGGCTCTCCGCCGCCCAGTAGAGAGCCGTTCCCGCTCTGCCGCACGTATCGTTGACGTTGGCGCCCTTCTGCAACAGCAGCTGAACAAGGGCCATATTCCCCGTCCCTGCCGCAATGTTCAACGCCTTACCCCTATGAATACACACAATATCCATGTCAGCCCCTCGATCAAGCAGTACAGTCGCCGCATTTACATGCTGCTGACCGCACGCCGCAATGAGCGCGCTGCCGTGCCTCCCACCCACAGCGTTCACCTGTGCGCCGCGGTCCAGCAACAGCTTTATGCATTCGACATGGCCCCCATACGCCGCAGCCTGTAGGGGATATCCATACTCCCCACAGTGTCGATCAACGTGAGCCCCGCGATCCAGCAGCAGCTCCACGGCGTCCTTGTGCCCGAACCGCGCAGCGATCTGGATCGCCTGGCCGAATGTGCCCCGTACGGCGTTGACGTCGCACCCGCGCTCGTTGAGGAGCCACTGACAGAGCTGGAGGTGGCCGAGCTGCGCGGCGTAGTAAAGTGGCTGGGGAATCGAATCAAGGGATTTGGCCTGATGGCCACGCAAGCTGTAGATGCCGAAGGAGCTCACCTCATCAACGAGGGCATCGGGGCGGCAGATGTTGGTGTAGTTGATGTACGCGCTGTGGTCTTCTTCTGTGTCCAAGATCCGCTGGATCAGGCCGTTGACGGTATCCTGGTCTTTTTGTGTGAGCTGTCGGCGCCAGTGTTCGGGCCAGTGCTGCGCAGCGTAGGCCAGGAAGGGGAAGGCAACGAAATCGATCCCTGGGAGGCGCACGCCGCTGCCGAAGTCGAGTAGGTAGACGAGAGATAGCTCTGCGATGGCTTGATGTGCGGTGGCGGGTGAGAAGCTAAAGCGGGAGACTCGGGGCGCGGATTTGCTGCGCTGGAGGATCATGTATTCCTGGACAGAGAAGTGGGCGAACTGGACGACCTCGTGTTCTTTGTAGAGCGACCCCTGCAATGCGCGATTCTCGATGCTGTACTTCTCTTGGAGCCAACGAGCCTTAGACACCGAGACGAGGCTGGAGCAGATCTCGAGGACGTGGCGGTAGTTAGTTAGGCGATGCTCTTCGGGTTTGAAGCTCTGGCCCTCGTAGTCGACAACCATACCCTCAGCGAGCTCTTCGAGCGTTAGGGGGCGAATGGAGTGCGCCAAGAGCATCAGAGCCGTCCGTGCTATCTGCCATGTCTCGTCGGGGATCGACGCCAAGATGCGGTCGTACGTGTCATCTAGCGTTTTGGGTAGGTTCTTGAGGGTTTTCCGAACGGTCCCAACCTGTTTGCAATTCTTGATCAGGTCAAGCTGGCAAACCGCCCACCGGAACCTGTTTTGGGTTAGATGCCTTGCATGAGCCCTCTCTAGCAGTGGCCTGGCACGCTTACATTCCCTGAGCTTTCTCAGAAATAGTATCCTCAATTTCAGTCGCCAGGTGTTTAGGGAAGTCTTTCATGACCCAGTGGCTCGCAATAAACTGTGTGACGTGAAGTCTTACGTCTTCTTTGACACACTCTGTGGGGATAGGAATGTTGTGGGTCGCCACAGTCGACTGAGCCATTCGCTTCTCGATGTCGGCTTCCTTGCGGCTCGTGAAGAGGAAGTTGTAGGAGCCTGTCTGGTGGTATTTCTCAATGCGGTCTAGGATGAGCTCGAAGAAATGCTCTCTGTTATCGATCGGGCACTCATCTAAGGCGTCAATGATCACGTAGCTCTGTCTATTCGGGTTGTGGCTTAGAAGCTCGAAGAGGGTGTTGGCGAGGACTTCATTGCTTGGCTGCTTACGACCATTGTCGTGCGACTCGTAGAGAGTCCAGACCGCTTGTGGGAGATACTCGTCGTGTTTGCACAGCTGCCAGAGAAGACATCGTAGAAGAATATCTAGCTTCTGAACGTCTTGGTCGCTGAAGTCGAAGTAGTAATAGACCAGCCGTGCCTCGGGCCTCGTCTTGCAGAGCCCTTCGATATGATCAATGATGGTCGAACAGATGACTAGCAAATATTGGCGGTTAGCTAGCCCGAGCTAACGAATAATACTAAGGACAAATCATACTGGTTTTTCCAGCGCCAGGAATTCCATGTAGCCACAGCGTGTGGCCCATGTTGTCTCTCCACTGTGTGAAGTCCTCTTCCTTGAGAACCCAATGGTTGGAACCCGGTTGATGCAGACGACGAGAGGCAAGGTGCTTTACCGTTGGGTCCACACAGCGTAGCCAGTCCAGTCCCTTTTCTCTCTCCTCGCGCCGTTTAGTGTCTTCGAGATAAACCTTAGTTGCGACTGTTAAACTGTAGTTGTCTCCGAGCAGTGCAAGCTCCAGAATGGGTACCTGAGCTGTAATCCTGTCCATGACGTCGTTGATCTTCTTCGACTCAAAGGGCCACTGCAGCTTTTGGCGAAGGCTTACTGGCCCGCTAGGCAGCTTCAACTTGAGTTCATCGAGGCATCGTGCGCAAACCGCGAGCGGTCCGTGGTCCCCAGTCAAATTTTTCAACGCGTTTGAAGGGGTATGAGTGCTGGCTTGGATGGTTCCATTCAGTTGTGTGAGGTCCTTCAAGTCTCTCAGGATCGTTGACAGATATCCGATTTGGTGTATGACACGATCGATATCGGCCGCTGCGTCCTTCACTTTGCCCGCATATCGGTAGCATGAGCTCAGCACTGCCTCTGAGAGCTGCAAGACAGCAATAATGCTCGCCACGGACTCCATGAATGCGTGATGCTTGGGAATCTATAACCCTCCTGGATTTTCGACGATGGCTCCTTCGTGTTGCAAAATAGCCGAAATCGCAAGATTGATGGCATCCAGAAGTCGAACAATGCAGATGACATTCAAGTCAGTGGCCAGAGGAGGGGGGAAATGTTCTTACGACGCCCTCTACCCGGGTTACTGGAGCTGGACAATCTCAAACATGGCCCTGAATGATTCGGAGCAGGCAACACTGGGACTCAGTTTCAGCCGCAGTCATCAGCATCGAATGTCGAATGAGCGGGGGTAATTTAGCTCGTTTGACAGCCAATTAGGGAGGCCCTTCCTCAGCTGGATATTGTGTTACCTGAACGTGCTGTTCCTTGTGATCCAAATTGTTTTGTCCAGAGCAGTAGTAAATGATTCTATAGCAGGAACAGGGTCGGTATTAGCTACGTTAATTGAAGAGTCGGCCAAGCTGGAGTACCTCAGGCCGCCACATCGTCCATTTTCTACGCGCCATGGAGAGCCCAAAAGGAGCATCGCCATGGCATGGTGGCAGCTAGAGTTGGTTGTAGTTCGATTATGGCATCTGCGGCATCTTCATGATTGGTCAAATGAACTTGAGCGAGGAGGCATGGTGCTGAGAAGCTGTATCGATGTGGGATGTTAGGACGTGTCTAGAGTGCCTCTGATTGCCATCATCCCTTCCTTCTATATATTCCATTCACTCCTATTGTAGGTATCTATTTTGAAGTCTCCCGGATCGGCGTCACCTGAAATCTCGACAGGAGCGTTGCCGCTTGACTTCACGATTAGTTCGGATACGAGATTTCCGAAATTGTTTTATCGACCCACGACTGGGCATGCGACGAGATTTAGAGGAATCAGAAAACGGCATGCTCGACAGCTCGATCGAAATTCCAAGAACAGGAGACAACCCAAGGATCACGGGAGTCTAATGACATGTGTTCGAGGAGAGTATATAGCATTTTCATCACTGTCTTCAACTTATTTTATTCTCTCAGTCTTCATCCATCCCTTAAAAACTCCAAACAGATCCCATTCGCTTACAATGCCGGTCTTAGGTATTAGCCCTTGTGGCTTGTTTACAGTAGCCCATCGATACTAGCTTTTGCAGAATGCGGATCAACTTGATCTTAATTCTACACCTTATTTGCTCTTTGACCCCAACCTCCTCGAAGAGCCCTTTCCATTTGCACCATTTGCCCCATAGTAACTTTCCTAGTTCTAGTAGTCCCCCACAGTAACTTTCCTTTACCTTATAACAGCCCCCACTGCAACTTCCCCCACCGTAACTAGATGCCCCCTTTCTACCTTGATGACGAAGAGGCGAACTATATTGGGCGGTGTTAGTTGGCAGGACCGATGGAAAGTATACAAATAACTAGGTGCCTTCCGTCTCTATATGGCTTCAAAAATCGATCAGTAAACTTTCTGAAATTCAGCAAAGATCCAAGTATGAGCACCAAGTACACCGTTGTCATCGTTGGGGCTGGGCCTGTAGGGCTTTTGACAGCCCTTAAGTTGGGTCAGAGGGGGGTTTCGACATTGGTGGTTGAGAAACACAGTGGGATCTTGGATGCTGCCAGAGCCATTGCGTATGGGATTTCTTCCAATGCGGTATTATCTTTGACTATTTGGAGACACGCTGACACTTCTGTCTGGGCTCTAGGTATATGCCCGTCGTGGTAAACGAGCTTGGAAAGTTAGGCATTCTGGAGGACATAAAAAGGAACGCGTACATTAACCATGCCGGTCCTGCTTGGAGGAAAGCCGACGGAACAGAGTTGGCAGCACTTGGCCCGCCACGATCAGAGATAACTCCCACAGCCGAAACACCGGCTGTACTCATAATGGGACAGCACGAACTGGCGCATGTCGTTCTCGACCACATCCGGAGATGTAATAGCGTCACCATAAAGTTCTCTACCCCTTGTGTGGGGGTTGAAACTTTGGAGGGAAGAGTTCGCGTTATGATTCAAAATGACAAGGAGGACTGTGTTATCGAAGCCGACTGGGCGGTGGGTGCCGATGGCTGCAATTCGGCGGTGCGGCAAATGAGCCTCATACCCTTCGAGGGCTTTTCTTGGAGCAACTATCGTTTCACAGCTGCTGATGTGCGATATGACTTCGAGAAAGAGGGTGGCTATCGAGAAGCCAACTTCATTGTCGATCCTATCAACTGGGCCGTCATTGCGCGAACCGGCCTAAGCGACGTTTGGCGCGTGGCGTACGGCGAAAAGTTCGACACCCCTGTCGATGATCGCAGCGTTAGAGAACGTGCAAAGACTAGAATTTCTAGGTTTTTACCCGGGGCGAAGGACTTTGAGCTCGTCCGGGTGAAGCCATACGTGGCTCATCAAAGGTGTGCGGCGGAGTTTATGAAAGGTCGCGTGGTGTTGATTGGGGACGCTGCGCATGTGAGCACTCTTCTATCTCTTCTGTAACCCTCACTATATTAACCCTGAGCCACCGGCTGACATCTCTGATTTTCTCGCATAGGCCAACAATCCAGTCGGCGGTCTTGGTCTAACGGGGGGTATCCTGGACGCCGTCGTTATCGGAAATGCACTTCTGCGTTGCATCAAGGGCGGAGAAGACGAGGCGGTCGTGAGGGCCGCAGCTGAATCCCGTCGTAATACATGGCTAAATATAACAAGTCCAATGTCGCAAAGCAACTACCTTAGATTGTGCTCCGAGGATCCGGCCATTTGCAGCGGCCGCGAGGAGTTTTTCGAAAAGTTAAGGACGGACAAAGAGTTTTATTTGGCCGTTCAAAACTCCTTGGGAGATCTACTACCGGACAATTTCGAGAGTATGGCAGTCGAGGATAAGAGGAGGTCTCAGTATTCTTAGGTGGACTCTTCAACTAGGTAATAATGGAAAGACTAGACGTGGAGCACCAACAGCATTAAATTCCTCTTAACTATTGGTACCCTACAATCTTGGCGGGCACGGGCATAGAGCCACACCTTCGAAGACGTCTAGGAGCTTGGTAGACTCAGTGATACTTTTCTCAAGGCTGCTGGGTATTATGGTTAGCTGGTGGGAAGGGCCTGTAAAGGAAATTCAAACAGGTACGAACCTGAGCGTCCTTGTATCCCCGTAAAGAGCTCTTGACTTCGATTGATTTGAGTGGCGGCTCCTGGTAAGTTCCAACATGCAACGCAAGATAATCACGGCAAAGTGGAAATGCCGACATCTACTTCCGCCCCGGCCAGGCGCATTTGAGAAACCGGGGAACCTCCTTTTTGCGGGGTACATATCCACCTACGTCCCCACTCAGCTGCACTTCCCCAGATTTTTAGGTCAGATTGCCACACATCCAACACCAATGCGGTTCACTGTTTGGCAAATTTGGAATCAGTTTGACGAATTTCGAAGCTTCGCAATAACGGAGAGGGCAGTCTGTGTCTACCTGCTCCTAATCTAAGAGAACGAATTACGGCAGCAGGGACATGCCACGCTGTAAGAAGTGTGCCAAGTCCTTCCATCGCAAAGACCACCTTCGGAGACACGAATCTACACACCGTCCCCCACAGTTTGTGTGCCAGCATCATGGGTGCGATATGCGCTTTCATCGCGCGGATGTGTTAAAAAGACACCAGGAAGTTCATGTCGCGGATCCTCAAAAACGACGACGAAAGCCTCGAAGGGGACCTTGGCCTCGTACTAGTGTTAACGAGACCACGTCTCGGCGCCCTAGCATGTCCTCCCTAGGCGACCCTGAGACTGGACGGTCTGTGATTTCTTCTATTTCGGGCACGCCATCCTCCCACGAAAATATGGGTTTCGGGACTGCTGGCACAGCAACCTTGGATGCAGACCCCGCCCAGCTCCTGACGGATCCCTCTCACCGAGCGGGCGCGATCGACGTTGAGATATCGACACCACACGGCACCAACAACTGGCTAACGCACGAGAATGGAAATCCGGACCTAAACTTGTTTCTCGAGCTCGATGGTCACCAGATATCCCACGATTCGGGACTGGGCATGGGTAGTGGTTTGGCGCAACTTTTCACTGATGTGCAAAGCACTGAACCGGTAACCATCCCGCCATTACTAGGAGGCTTTTGCCATCTGTCTACTGGTGAGGAGCCGGCCGTAGGCCAAACATTAAATCAAGTACGAGGTTTCTTTTGGTTTAGGAGTATCAACTGACTAACTATTGTATTTGAGGTTGGCATTCCTCATGCTCCTGTAGACAGGGCCCTGGCAGAATGCATTGCTGCCTTCCAAAAGAGCTGCCTCCCTTACTTTCCGATGTTGCATAGCGAAGCGATTCGACAGGGGAGTCTCCCCTTAGAACTGAAGTACAGCATGGCTGCTCTTGGTGCGAAGTATACCGGGGAGTATCCACGGCTTGCAAAGGTCTACTACTTGTCTGCAGTAGAGTGTTTACAAAAAACAACGACCCTGGTGAGTGGCCGAGTAATATTACGGATGCCCAATAAATTACTAACACATTCTCGTTAGAGCCAACTTCGTATATTGCAGACTAGGGTGCTCTTGATAGAATACGCGGCTTGGCAAACATCGAAACAAAGTCGCCAGTGGGCGATTAGGGAGCAGGCTGTTGCTAAAAGCGTATGTGGGATGTAGGAACCACCTTCAAACCCCCTTCTAATCACATTCCAGGCGATTTTGAATTTGATGAGTCAACCCGGGCAAGATCAAGCGTACAGACGCATAGACAAGGCGATACGCGAGGAGATCTTGCGGTAAGCTGGTCAATCGCGTTCGTTAACTAGATCGGGGTTTCCTAACATCGTTGCAGGACGGCCTTCGTGTTCTATGTGCAGTCAGTCTCATTGGCCATGTGCTTCGGGTGTTCAATACCTTTAAGTTCACAATCCATCAGCTTTGATCTACCATGCGAGGACCGCGTCTGGGATTTGGGGATGAACGGCCTTTTACCAGGACTCTCAACATCCTCAGATAGCCGGGTCCAACTCCGGAGAGTGCTTTTTGGGCTATTTTCCAAGGACATGGTGAATACGTGTAACCTGCTGCAGAATCTGTCAAACTTCAGCAGGGTTATACTAGTATGTGCGGTCTTCGAAACCGTCATCCATGCCAAGTCAAGTCCACTCAGTTACAACTCGTTCGAAGACTACAAGAATGGCAACCTATCAGCTACTAACACAAGAGATCCACTAATTGAGGCCTTGAGGAACTGCCACATGCTGTGGCCGGCCCAGCTCCATGACTACTGGGACGGGTCAGCGTCGTCATACCCTGAGCTTGAGGGCGCAATGCTGTTGCAATTCGCAATCATACAGATTAACAGGCTCACTAATGCCTCCTATAGTGAGAGTTTATATTCCCGGGAAGCAGTTATTGCTGCCACAGAGGTCTTTTGCAGCATCGCTAAGTCCGGGTTTGATGAGGTACGTTGTAACCATACTGAGTATCAATCCACCGGCTGACAAGTCCCAAGGTTCGCGTGCGGGCAAGATTGCTCAGTATTCGCACTTATTGCTGCGCGACAGAATGTGCGAAAGCGATGAGCAGCTGGCTCACCATCGTCATGAACACAGGCCTTCAAAGCGAAATTCACGAGCATGATATGGCCTTGCTGGTCAACATTTGCGAGGCATTATCGTTTTATGATATGGACAATGAAATCATAGCGACATCAAATAGCCATACCTTGACCGCGGATGTCCATGATGCCTTGGTTGACACCTGGTCAGAGTTATTGGGATCTCGGCTGTGGGTTGTATCGAATTGAGAAGTGCTCCTTTAGCAAATTCAGAAAGGTTCTCTGAAAGTGTCTGTTGCCTAGAACAAACCCGGACACTAAACTACGTTGGTTGTCGAAGAGGCGAGTTTATAAATAGGCTTTATAGCTGCGGTGGAAGGGGCATGCTGTTAATACACGAGGAGACCCATGTACAGCTTCTCTTTTTCTAATGGTCACAAAGTGGACGTTAGGAGAGGATAGACGCTTCAAGTTATATATGTTTGCAGCATATACTAGCAACAATGTAAAGCTGAGCCAATGGGCACTATGTTCGATCGCTCAACGGTAACGGGTCCCCCCCCTTTGAAGCCCAGTCTCTCCCCTCACCTCTCCGAAGGAGGGTATGCCCGCTCCCACAAACCTCCGCTTTCTTCAACGATCCATTTCTGGCTGGCGTTTGCATACTCTGGCTGCATTCTGAAGTAGATCTCCTCCAAACTGCACTCCCCAATCTGACCCGTCATATCTGTATCCAAATATAAATTGAACGCTCTCAGGATAGTCGACATGGGAGTGGTGTGCTCTTTGGGCCAAATGCTATTCAGCGGGCCCGGAGCAAGGTTGGTGATAACAAATGCAGGGAGGATGGCATTAATCGTGATATTCTCGGCACGCAGTGGTTGGGCCATTGCCCTTGTCAGCCCAACGAGCTAGAGATGAGGGGGACTCGTCAGCCAGCCCACAGCTCCAGTAGCCCTCAAATCCTCCTATCTTATCGCAATACTTACCGCATGTTTGCATGCCGAATACTGCGGGAGCTGCGCCAGGGCGTACAGGCCTGCGGACGAGCTCGTCACGACAATCTTGCCTCCCTTGACTTCATTCTTGCGAAAGTAGTGTGTCGCCAGTCGGACGCCATAAAACACCGACAACAAATCAACGTTGACTACCGTAAGATCGGGTTTGGACGGCTCGTCGTCGTCGCTCAGTGATGCTGACCCATGCAGCGATTCCTTGTCGTCAATGCCGGCGTTTGCAGCATGGAAGTCAATTCGACCCCACGTCATCCAGGCTTTCTTGAACAGCACTGCGAGTTGCTCCCAGCTGGAGACATCGGTACGCTGGAAGCATACGGCGGAACCGAGCTCAGCAGAAAGTTCCTCACCCCTTTGCGAGTTTATATCACCAATCGCAACGTTCCACCCCTTGGAGACGAGGTCCCGGGTCAGTGCGAGGCCAATTCCGGAGGCGGCGCCGGTAATGACGGCAACTTTAGGTCGCATGACTGAGACTGCAAATGTTTCGGTTTTTGGGAAGAACGAACGGATTCATGGGGTGGGCGGTTCAGGTCCCGCCTTATGGTTTTGGCTCTCCAACGCAGGTTGATCGGTTAGCCATTTTTAGAGAATTAGACCACCGCCTAACTGGCACGGCAAACATCCTTGCGTTATTGACGAGACTGATTTGATGTAATGGTAAATCGTCTAACGCTGCAACTTCGTGTCGGGGCCGAGGCAGAGTGGTGTTTGTTACTGCGGAGGCGGGGGCCTGTACGGTGGAGGCGGGGTCGGTACGGTGGAGGCGGGATCGGCACGGTGGGGGTGGGGTCTGGACTGTGGAGGTGGAGGACGCGAATCTAAATGTGTATTAGTGATATTCTTGGTTCTCACTGCCCGTCTTAGCTGTAGCTATGTCTGTGTATAAGTTCGTTGGTCTTTGTCTCAATATCACCTTGCAAACCTCATTCAACTCTCATATTCTACATTCCGGAGGTTTTACCCGCTTCGTATAGCAACGGCAAACGTTAATCAATCCGCTGAAATGGCTTCAGACCCCACCCTCTATATTCCGACTTTCCCAGTCCACCATAATGGCGTCCCAGGCCGTCTGAGAGAGGATGCCGCTGACAAAAAGAAGAAGTACCTTGGACTGCGCACGATGAAAGCATCCGAGACCCGGGATGAAGATGTTCCGGTGCTTCCGCCAGGTATTTCCCGCGAGGTATTCGACCTTGCTATTGAAGAATTGAAACAGAAGATCGGAGATGCCAACGTTGTGCTCAACGACAAGCCCCTTGATGATGGATGGTACGAGCCAGAGAAATATGGCCTTTGACAATTACGGACAACTAACATTTTTAAGGTACATGGAACACCCAATCACTCATGATGCATTCCCCCTTCTAGAACATGACGATACGGTATCCTCTGCGACTGCATGCCCCGGATCCGCAGAAGAGGTCCAAGCCATTATGATATGGGCGAACAAATACCAATTTCCCGTCTTCCCGATTTCTATTGGCCGGAATATTGGATACGGGGGCGCAGGGCCACGCGTTCGCGGGTCACTAACGATTGATCTGGGTAGACGCATGAACAAGGTTCTTAAACTGGATGAACAGAGCTGTTCCTGCATAGTCGAGCCAGGCGTCACGTATTTTGCCTTATATGAAACCATTCAGAGGGCTGGAGTGAATCTTATGATGGATTGCCCTGATCTTGGGGGTGGCAGCCTGATTGGCAATATTTGTGAAAGAGGAATTGGGTTTGTCGATATCTCTCACTTTCAGCGGTCATACCCATTTACTACCTCGGCCTTTGCTAATGCTACCTCCCCCCAGATACACTCCTCTGGGAGATCACTTCGCCAATCATTGCGGTATGGAGGTTGTCCTCCCCACTGGAGAGATAGTGCGCCTCGGAATGGGTGCTCTTCCCGGCAAGGACGGCAAAGAAAATCCAACATGGGCATCCTACCAGTGGGTTTTCTCCCCAAATACCCATGCTGTGTTGTACTACGCATATTGACGAACCATAGGTACGGCTATGGCCCGTACTCTGACGGAATCTTTACCCATTCGAATTTCGGCATTGTTACGAAGATGGGAATATGGTTGATGCCAAAAACCGAGGTTTTCCCATACGCCTTTAGCTTTAAGAATGACGAGGACTACAGTTCCATCATGGAAATAGTCCAGCCCCTGATCCTCAAGCGCGTCTTTTCGGGTGTGGTGCAGATAGCAGACGGGGCCCACGAAGTTCTCACGGGCCACAACGATGATAGAGCTAAGCTGTGGTCCGGGAAAGGAGCGATGCCGAGAGACATTCTGTATAAGTGGATGGACGAACATTCACCTTTCGGAGCGTGCAGCTGGATTATCTATGGTAATACACCGCATTTACACCCTATCGACGACTAGCATTAATAGAAACGCTAATGGAAAGTAACCAGGCGCGCAATATGGCCCAAAAGAGGCCGTTGACGGTTCCATTGGAATTATCAAGGATTCCCTCCTGAAAATACCAGGGTCAAATTTCCTCACTGGACTTTCTCTTGACCGACATATGACGGCTTTACGGCTTCACCGTCATCGTTCAGTCCTATTGGCTAATAGTTCGGGCTTGTCCAACAGGACTCATCAGTCGCTTTCGGATCAAGTTGCACGAACTTATGGGTGGAATGACCAGGCGTTGATGCGTTTCAACGAGACACTGAAAGATGCCCTTGATCCAAATGGAATCCTCTCGCCGGGGAGATGCGGAATCTGGCCGCGTAAGTATCGCGGCAAAGGATGGGAGATCCTTCCTTTGGAGAACGGGTTGAGGGAGACATCTGTGCCAGATGAGAATAGCGTCGGTGGTCATGTTAGCGGTGGCGTTCATGGTTCGAGGCCCAAGAAACTCTCTTCAACCGACCTTTGAATACAATCAACGCACGATTAAATGGACGAGGTCCACGGGAAATGAAACGTTTGCCCCGTTGTCATCATGTGCATTTGTAACGGTATTGTTTATCTTGATATCGTTCCCGATGTAATATCCTTACTATTATATTTTTCGGTATTTCTCTTCCTCACTCCTTCAGAACCGCCCACAGGGTTCAGCGAATTGATTGCGTAGTCCGCAGGTGCGGCACGGTATCACCATCACGACTACTCAACCGTCCAGAACCGGTATTTTGCATCGTCGAGGATTGGCGGGTGAGAAGCGCAGGATGAGAGGTGGTACCCGATCTAAGACAATATAGAGAGGCCGCCTCGCGTTCCAGGGGTTTGGAAAATGAAATGGTATCGAGGAACTGTCTATCGGATCGAGAACCTGGGCGTTAGAGCACGGGATAACGTTCGGGTGATTCTGAATAGGTGGGTTTTTATAACCTATTGAACTTTTAGTCTTTTAACCTTACCTCGTTATTCTAGCTTCGGCTAGCTCAAAATTACCTAGCACTACTACAAATCATACTAACTCGTGGCAGGGATCGGGGCTCGGAAATCTTGCCCGGGTTACAAGTTCTTGGAGAATCGCAGAGGGGGTTATGATCAACTATGATTCCAAGAACGGAAGACGACCCAAGGATCACGGGAGTCTAATAATGCGTGTTCAAGGCGGAGTATATCTACAAGCCTCTTCATCGCTATCTTCGACCCATCATATTCCCTCAGTCTTCATCTATCCCTTAGGAACTCGAAACAGATCTCATTCTTTTGCAACGCGGGTCTTGGTCGTCAGCCCTTGTGGCCCCCATCGACGTTAGCTTTTACAGAACACAGATCAACCTAATCTTAATTCTATACCTTATTTCCTTTTTAGCCCCAACCCTCCCTAAAGAGCCCTTTCCATTTGTACCATTTATGACTCCATTGAGCCAGAAAGTTTCTCGTGCGACCAGAGACTTTTCCCATCCGCCAAACAGATCACTTTCCCCTATTACTCCCCTACTTAATTTCCTACTCCCCTTAATACATTTCTATTCTATGCCCCCTCCACTATATACTATCACTCTTTGCCAAATCTATAAGGTAGAAGTGTGGATCCATTCCCGACTCTGGGATAAAACGGGAGCCAGTCTCTTACTGCACCTCCTGAGAGCTTCTCTCCCCTCAATGACCTGCTACACTGGAGCCTTCAAAATGCAGAGAATGGTAAAGATACCTCTGACTGCCAAAATCCTGCTGCCCCTGTGGCCCTACTCTAGAGACCTACTTATAGATGCTCCTTCCCAGGCTGTCACTATGTATTAGGTATTATTATATGACTTAAACTAATAAACTCCAAGTTCGCTGCCCTCGCTGCGCATTAGTGAATCCCGAGCTCTCTTTAACTCTTAAGGTAGAGATTAGCTAATATGGGCGATAGTGCTTACTACAAGTTGGATCCTAATGGAGACGTTATTTTTATTTGTAAAATCCGAACGCGTCGTTTCCAGTCTGGTCCGAAGAAGACAATTTCGATTTCTTACGCTCCAGCACTCCTTCCCTTCCTCTTTCCTACCAGTAGCTCGCACAGTCCCACCAGTGGCTCCATTGGTATCTTCCTCTGGGCAGACTCTGCTGATCTGTTATCCTATATAAATTCTTATGCGATTTCAGGCTCAAATCTTCCGTGGATCCGTGGTTGACCTCAGCATCACTGTCAACGACGAGGTGTTGGACTACTCTATGTCGTTTTGGACTTAGAATAAAGAAGCTAGGCGGTCCCAGTTCTTGTCCTGGTCGGCGAGGACTTCATCTTTAATTTACGGGCTACATAAACTAACTATAACCGCTCCCGATCAGTCGCGTAGCTGAATGAGCCCACGCCTGCCCACCATGCCTTGTCGCTGCTGCGCGGACCCCAGGCCCAGCCCGCACCCTCGCTGAGGGGCTGGTGGTAGAAACGGAAGGCGACGTACGCTGTGATGGCGCCGATGGAGAACCCGAACAGGATGTCGAACCCATGGTGCCGGAAGTCGAACCAACGCGAGGACGCAATGAAAATCGTTGCTAAGAACGGTGCGAGAGCGAAGACAAGGAGGTAGACTGGCGGCGCGGCCGCTCGTCGCCGGACTGCGGACAAACTTGCCTGATGTTGCGCGTGGGAGTCAACACCCTCATGGTGATGCAGAGCCATGCGGGACGGGAAGGCGGAGAAGGACGACTCAGTATATCCCGACGGGGCGAGGGTTGGAAACGCGATAGCGAATTTGCTCGCGATGAATAGGGAGAGGTAGATCAACCCCGCTGCGGACGACGACGCATGGCCGCTCGGGAAGCTACGGAAGCCATCTCGTAAGATGTCATCGTTGGTGCTTCTACAGATAGCCGCGGAGACGAGCTGGCCGTTGCTCGAGACGTTGGCGATGCCGCCCACAACATACTGTGCAGTATTGGCAGTGTCTGGCTGGCAGCGGGAGAGCAGGTCTGGGCGCGGCTTCCCGAGGAGGTTCTTTATGCTACTGGTGATGAACCATGCCGATGACCGTGAGAGTGCCAAGCCTAGCCAACCTATGTGTAGCTCCCAGAGCTTGCGCTTCCAGATCAGGGACTGCGGTATACCACCGGGAACGGCGGTACCTGGGATGAATACTAGTGCAATGATGAGGATGACAACGATTGGTGCAAGGGTGCTTGCAATGATGAGGATATAATTGGGAACGGTCTCATGGGGAGTATAGGGGAATCTGCAAGGAGTTAGCATTCGAATCATAGCCTAGAAAGGATTTTAGGATTTCTGGAGTTGAAGCCTACGAGATATCCTGATTTTCAAGGGAGAATGGTCGCTTGGAAGGGTCGATATTCCCTATTATAAACCCCGCGACACCAACCACGAGAATTACAATCCAGTCGAAGATATATGACGAGATAAGAGGGAAAGAAACATTCCCTTGTAAGGGCTGTCCTCGAAACGGCGAAGAGTGATCCCGATAGGCCTGCATTCTGGCGAATGTTTCGACATAGAAAAAAAAAAAAAATAGGAATGTAAGATTGAAAATGGCTTTTGAGTTTGTTTGTGGAGCAAAGGCAAAAGTGTCAACCCCCCCAACCCAAAAGACGCGCGTCCATTATCAACTATGGCGTAAGTTCCGCTACTTGTTATTTGAGGCCCCTTCCTCTATTCATCATGGCACCTTAGCTTGGGAACACGTCGGGCTAGCATTTGCAGTCCGCGCCATGGCCGGTGTCGTCTGTACCGAATCGTGAGCCGTGGGAGCTACGTGCGCCTCGACCCAGTGTTTGCCAGTATAGCAAAGGCGCTTAGTAGCATCTCTATCGTGACGAGTTCCATCGCTCTGAGTCGTGTGCCTGTGTGGTGCATGGTACAATACACTCGAGCCTCCTGCGTCGTCGCCATAGTCTCGAAACAGTTTTACGATGCCGAAATTTCCGAAGCGTGCGTTACTGTACTCTCTGAGATCTCACATTTATTCCGTCTTTTTAGAGGGTGCGGCGCGCGAGTAGGTCAATTTCGGTCAGAAGCAATACCTGCTCAGGCCTTTCATCGCGTCACTTACACTACCTGCTATAGATGGGCGAGTTGAGCCACTTCGCAGACTATTTGAAACAGTAACGTCAAAAGATGCATCCATGCCCCTGATGTGACAAAGGTGGCTAACGTGCCCCAACTGCGGTCGGCCCGTGACAGCCCGCGTCTCGCGCCCTCGAAGTGATTGTCTTGATCGATCTACTGTTGTTACCTCTAAGATTTCTTGTTGGCTTATTAGGCCGTTGAAAGAGGTGGAAGGATAATTCTGGCCGAGCGGCAGCGGTATCTAAATATTTCGCGTGAGTTTAATTATCGGTAGAATATGTTTAGTTACTCGTTCAAAGCAGGTATCCTGGCCTCGTTTCATTTCCCGCCTTTGTTATGCTTGTCGTTGCCATCCTTGGCCAAGTAATGCCTAATAACAGATATATTTGTGAAGAAGTCTCTGCACAATTAGCTTTCTTCTCCATAATAGAATAAGCGACTCCCTTCACATTATTAGACGCTCCGATGAGTGATAAGAATGCCTTAGGCACGCATTACTTCAATAATCGTAACTCGTAAACATATCCCAATCTTGATTAAGATCCAAGAAGAAATCAGACCAGGAGCCAACCATATCATTCTCTACCGCCTCATTGAAATTCAGACTGGCTGCTGACAATATATTGGGCACATCGTAGCCAGCGTATTCAAAGGAGGCGGCGGTACTCCTTAGGCCGGCAGTTGATTCCTCCGTAGGTTCTATTGATGTCTGATTTGGAGTGGTTTGCAGCACCGGTCCAAGAGATATGTTGTGGGAACGGCTCTCATCCACAGCGGGCGTATTGGTGGGACCATCCGCCCTCCTAGTGATCCGCCCGAAATATGGAATAAAAATATCCTTCAACTGACACCCATCAGACTGAGGGTATTGGGAATGCAAGAGCGCCTTGAGCGTTTGGCAGCATTGAGCCGCCATGTTACACCCGCTAGATTGAACCTCCCGCTTGAAACTTGCGTTTGTGGCGGAGATTAGATTCCAATCACTGTCGTACCTTAAGGGGTCAGTGAGAGCGCCATTACCAAAGAGACAAAGCGCCAGGATCACCGCTGCCGTTAGCCCCACAAAGTCGCTTGTCTTGCACTCGAACAGGGGAGCCCCGGGAGCAATCTCCGTCCGTAGGAGGAGGAACCGCTCAAGCATCGCACGGGCTGAAGTCATGGCGATGCCCTGGGACACAGCGCTCTTGTTTGAAGATGGCCCAGATGACGCGATGAAGGGGAGGTGGAGATAGCTTCTGACATGAAAGTAGTAGAATTGTTGGAGAATCCGTTCTCTTAAGCTATCGAGTTCGCTCGGCGACTGAGGTAGGGTGGAGGGTATGCGCCACCACTCCTCGGGAAGAGAAGACGCAATCTCCTCCATCTCCTCGTCAATCATGAGGCTCTGGGCGAAGGATTTCTCTCTCGGGACAATATTACGCTGTATAATCTTCCCAGCGAGCATCGCACAGCGAAGCGTGAAATAATGTTCTGCCGGCATCGAATTTTCAGCCGAACCGCCTAACAGTGCTTCATAGTAGGTATCACTGAAGCCATGCGGAAGCCCAAGGAGTAGACTGGTAAAGCGGTCGCCATGGTATATGCTCCACCAGACCCTCTGGATGGTCTCATCGTTATTTTCGTAATAGTACCCCTAGGTGGCGATGGTTTCGTCAGCACTAAAGTGGGGAGGAGAAAGACGACAGAGATATTTACCAAAAGCTGGGCCACCGTCAACCCCCGCCGCCAAGTAAGCCAAGCGCGGCGCGGCTGGCCAATGTCGGTATAAGACTTCGCCAGCAGGACCAAGCACTCCATGCCTTCCACCGTAGCGAAGTAGGCGAAGTTGGAAATTACCAACCTTTCTACTAAGGCATAGAGATCCCCGCCATTGTTAAGGCATCGCGCGTAGGCTACTACGAGGAGGCCTATCTCCGCGGGCTTTTGGCTCGTGTAGTTCTTGGTCGCAAATGAGATTAGGTCTTCTACTGGCGAGCGACTGATAGCACGTGTCTTTTGACGGAAGCTATTCCACCAGAATCCCTTGATTCTGAACGTAGTCAATAGTGCATCAAAGTCCGGGAGAGTCCGACGGAGCCTTTCGCAGACTGCTCTGGGACTGGCATCCTCATTATTGATGAGAGGAGAGGTGGTCGGTTCATGTTGTGTCGTCGTGGATGTGGAAGGGGTCTGGATCTGCGAAAGTCCCCCGGAGCGTCCATCCTCGCGACTCGGTGCTGGTAGTAGTGACTAATCTCAAGTGTTAAGAGAGGACATCTTAGAAAGGCGGCTGAAACTGTACCGGAGATGCGTTTAATGCGGACACCAGTGGTATTTTGAATTCTGTCCCTCCTACAGTTTGAACATCTGTAGAAAGTTCACTAATCCGCATTAGCCGGGTCGGTTTCAATTCATATTCACTAACTAGTCTCCGGTTATCCCACAGTCTAGACTTACATCAAATGTGGCTCCGAAGCCGAGAAGTGGCTTTCCTCCGTGTTGGACGCGGAGTTCGTTGAAGAGCTCGCCCGCGGACCAACGCCAACGGCGGGCAGATCTCGTTGGTCAATGCAGGGCGAACCACGACCCAAACAGGGCGTACAGATAGACTCCGATTCAGCAAAAATGCACCGTATCTTTCGCCGCCTACCTGTTCATTCGAGGATACGTCAACGGGTTTGCCCTGAATGAATGGGGGAGCCTTCCCCAGTCCACACCATCAGCTGCACTCAAGTGGAGAAGCTCACATTCGGCACAACTCCGAGTTCCTTTTCTCATCTTCCTGCGTGCGTGCAACATCTTTGATTGTCCTGGCGTTTTCGGAATGGCGCATTACAGGGAGACGGACGAGGGGGTAAATTGTCTCGCTTGAGACAGATGAGAGGTGGTGAGACGGACCATGGGCAGGCATTCGTCCGGCACCTGGACTGATTCGTCCGCGTCACGTGACGTCAACCGCTAGTGTTGGTCCGTCGCTCGGCCGAACACTCCATTGATGATTCACGGAAGGCTCAATCGACCTCAAGATCAAGATTAGAAGCAACTGAGATGATGCAGATTTTTGCAAGGTGGAAGGAAGTATAAAGCCAAAACGATTTTCGCCATGGATTGCAACTTCCAATCTCCACATCTGCAGATCATTCATCCACCAGAAGCAATATTTTCAATATCGAACTTTTAACAACCATGGCCCCTCTTATCTGGCTCATTACTGGCAGCACCTCGGGGATTGGTGCGGCTCTTGTTGACCACATCGTCTCCCGTGGAGACAAAGTCATCGCTTCAGGGCGTCGAGTAGAAGAACGCATCGGCAATCTCAAATCTGAGAACGTTGCCCTTCTAGAGTTGGACATTACCGCCGACAGCTCAACGATAAAGGCCCAGATCGGGAGAGCCTGGGAAACCTTTGGGCACATCGATGTCGTGGTGAATAACGCCGGGATGTCCTCTATGAAGAGTGCCGAGGAGGCTGAGTAAGGAGCCATCTTCTCTTGTACACCATCCACTCTTCACCAGCGCTAACTAACAACCACTAGTGATGAATACGTCAACAACATGTTCCAAGTCAACCTGTTTGGACACATGCGCGTGACCCGCGCCGTCCTCCCCCTCCTCCGATCTCAAGGCCACGGATGCATCGCGTTTACATCCTCAAGCACAGCGTGGACTTCTCAGCCGTTCCTCTCCCACTACGCAGCGTCCAAGGCCGCCTTGAGTGCATATGTCGAAGCCTTGCACAAGGAAATCCGACCATTGAATCTCCGCTGTGTCGCGTTCGAATGCGGAGGGTTCCCGACTCATCTCGGCCAGCCACGCAGTGAGGGAGAGGCAGGATTCGGGAATAACGGGCCATCCATCCAGGGCTATGAGCCTCTGTTCAACAATTTGGTCGGACATTACGTTGCAAATCCCATGGCGCACATGCCTGGCGATTTGGCAAAAGCATCGGCGAGAATGGTGGACATTATCAAAAGAGAGGGTGTAGCGGCCGGCCGATCGTGGGCGGTGCGGGTTGCCCTAGGGTCCGATGGAATGGGCTCCGCACGTCAGAAGTGCGAGGAAATGCTGAAGCTGCTCGATCAATGGGAGGATGTTTCGGTGAGCACTGATAGAGACGGCCAAGAGGCGGTGGCGACCAAGGAAATGTTTGAGTTTACGACGATTATCGAGAAGTAGGGGAGGGAAGGAACTCGATATTTCTTATTACTACTACATTTTTTCTCTTCTCTCGGCTCTCTTTTGATATTTCGGTTGCTATCGCCTTAGTTATTCTTTCATTTGTATTTTCATAATTTTCGACCTTTCTTATTCATGCGATGGCTTGGCTTGCCCACGATGCTGGCTTCCCCTCTGTCAGATTGAAACGCGCTCATAATTGCAGATGCGATTTCATCAACTTAATTTTTAAATTACCGCTTATTTTAGCTCAAGAGTTTGATTGATTCGCCATTGTGTAGACGGGTACTCCTTCCGTTGCTCTCTGACCGAGCCGGAGCCGAGCCGCAACCCACGTGCGGTGTCGGTTCCGAAGCTTGGATTGGAGTGATCATAAGAAGCATTTCCGGGTGCAGCTGGGATTTGCTCTTCCCTATTTGTAATCCTCAATCTTCTCTGCTCAAATCTGGAGAGTGTGCCGAGCCACAGCCTGGCTTTAATTCCGTGAGGCGCCTCGTGATCAAGTCAACGACCTGCAGTTCTTGAGCAATATCGGAAATGTTTACCGATCCGAGTTACGAAAGTTCCCCCCGATGCGCCCGAGAAATGTCAAGTTCGAGCGGCAGATCCAATGATTTGATGTGACCGTGGCGCCTCAAACAGCCGCTCGCACAGCAGTCCGTTTAGAGTTTAGGCTGCCGCATGCAGTTCCAGGGCCGTCACGATAACAAGCCTGCAGGACAGTTAGACTTAAATTTAGTGGCTGTGCGGGGCTGGAATATTGATTGATGCTGTCGATCCTTCCATTTCCTTCTTTAAGACGCTATGTAGACCAGGGGCATACCAGCTTTCCAAGCCATCGTCTCTTGAAGCGGGGATTTCTGGAAGATTGTCCACCCGATGTCAACATTAGCGGGCATGCGACTCGTGGGAAGAGAAGCCTCAGGGGCTGAGTTATTTTAAGTAACAAAAACGGACGGACCCGAACCCGAAGAAAGTGTGGGTGACCCGGCCTTGACCGCTTCAAGAATCACAAAATTGAAGTCCTATCACCTCAGCCGCACATTAGGTCCCGCTGTTGCTGTACCTCTCATCTAGTTCCCACCCATGCTCCGCCACCAAGATACCCGAGACCATTATCCTACCTAATCGTAAATGCATCCATAGTAGTCCTTGATTCAATACTTGAGCAGGCTACAAATATCGGCCTGCTCCATTCCACAAGTCCGCGATGGCTTCTCTAGCCCGCATCATTCTTTTCTCGCCTTTCGCTTTAGCCGTCTAATGGTTTTAATTTCTCATAAGATCAAACCAAGGTCTTCCTCTTCTCCTTTTTTTTTTCACTCAGTCCAATAATAACCCCAAAGTCCTCATTTCATCATCAGCCCTTACACAATGGAGTGGCTCCAACCCGCCCCGCAGCCCATCGGCCTCTTCGACACATTTACGGCCCGCCAAACTGAAGTCCTAGTCATTGATGAAAAGCTTCTCTCCCTCTCCGGCGATAGCTTCGACATCCGTCTCGCCAATGGCATGCCCTTGCTGAAAGTCAAGGGGAGCGTGCTGTCTCTCAGCGGTCGCAAGGACGTGACCGACATGCTGGGAAACCACATGTTCACCATCTCGAAGAAAATCCTTAGTCTTCATGCGACTTTTGCTGTCACAAATGGCACGGGGCAGTTGATTATGGAGGTGAAGAATAGCTTAGTTCAACGTAGGACTATCCTCTTTCGGAATACGTGCCTGCTCTGTTCCACTAACCACCCCTTTTGCACCAATACAGTCATCGGCTCGAAAGCGACCATCACGTTCACTTCGCGAACAGGAAAGTACGAGACCCTCGTCATGAGGGGAAATTGGCGGTCCTCCAAGGCCGACATCGTCGACGAGGCCACAGGACTCGTGGTCGCCCGGATCAAGCGTGACCGAACCGCCAAGCACTACCTGATGGGAGCCCAGACTTACACTGTCACCATTGCTCCTGGCGTTGACATGGCGCTCGTGGCAGCCATGTGTATTTGCCTGGATGAGAAAAATGAATAGGATCGCGAAAGCAATCAAAGGTAGTCGGCGTCTTTTGTTTAGGTTATGGGTGTCATTGTTTGAGGAGCTTGGGAGGAGTGTTTCTAAATGGCGATACTGGAGTCTTAGACATGTATATACCATTTTCACTACGAGTTAATATGATACGAAATGAATCTATGAAAGGTCAAAACTCTCAATTCACACAGGAAGAATCCCTGTCTGGTCATACAATGTTAACGCGATTGGATGGTGTTGCATAATAACTAGTAAGGCAGACTGATTCAGATTCTCCACCGCCGGGCTGCCAGTATTGATGCAAGCGTGATCGCATTGAGCCAAGTGTAACCGCAAAGGGTCGTTGAATCTGCGAACAGCTTGGACAACCCCAATGCTTGAACCACGCTAGTATCGGTGCTGTTTTGGTTTAATCGAGTTTCACCAGTGATTAGGAAATCTTTCAGAGAGGACTAATAGGACTTTGTCGCTGGGTGTGGCTGGCGTCCAGCCGCACACAGGCCTCAGAAACTGAGTCAAGGAGCTAGAGAGCCGGTCCGAACCGTGACACGACCTGCATGCTCCGCCACTTCAAAGGCAACGAAATATGAAGAGCGGCTGGAGAGGACCTCAGGAATCAAGATCGTGGCGTCGTCTTGGGCAATGGCATCATAACGTACAAGTGGAATCAATTTCTTCGTTACGTCAGATGTTCTCGAAATTAATCAATGCTCATTCAATCTCTTCCGTTAATGTTCGTACTATCCGAGAATGCTGCCTTACTAAAATCTAATAATCCCGCATGATTCCCAAGTTCCATCCCCAAAAGAGAAAACGGAGGTACGCTCAGCACTTGAACACAGCAGGACCAGGGTTCTGGTACGACGTCGGCACGGGGTAGTTAATGTTGATCTGGATGCCCGGGTCTGAAGCCTTGTATGCACCAGGGAAGGCGACTTTGTTGGGCGGGTCAGTGCTGCCTCCGCCGGTGATGGTGAGTTGGGCGCACGAAATGTAGAACTGGGCACCGCCGGGGGATTGGGCGGCGTGGAGGCCGATGTGCTCGGCACGAAGGAGATAGTCTCCCGGAGCGATGCAAGCGGGGATCGTGACGGGGAAGTTAGACTTGCCTGCATTGGGAGATTAGTAAACGAGATGAGATCAAATGGCCTCGGCGCGCCTGTTAAAGATGCATGTCATACCGTTGCTCGGCCACGTCAACTGTCCACCAAAGTTGGGTTGCTCGTGGTAGATCTTGAACCATACATCGCCGGCACCATCAAAGGTATCGATAGTCTGGCCCTCAGGTACCTTGGCGAGGTAGAAAGCCATGGGGCCAGGGTGGTAGACGTTAGGGAGGGCGTTGTAGGTGATTTGGGAGCCGGCGGCGACAGTGAAGGTCGCCTTTGAAGGCTCTTCACGGGACTGGAAGCAGCGCATCTGCTCGGAGGTGACACTGCCTACGAAACCATTGCTTTGCCAGTTGTCTGCTCTGCGGACGTATTGCCAGTCGCCCGTGGACTGGATCGAGGGAAAGGTGTCTGGTTGATTTAGTTTCTGTTAGTAACTGGCGCTTTGAGCAGAGCAAGAAATCATCAATCTGAAAAATCGTCCGGGGCGAGGTCGATTGATTCGCGAGAATCCATATCTAGCTATGATGATCGGGCAAATTGCGAGACGTACAGTGGGCGCTGACCCCGAGAACCAGCGTCAGGGTGGTGAGAATCTGGGTGAGCATCGTGACTGAGTTCTCTAATCGATAGTCTCGTACAGATGCTGGCCTTCGATGAACCACTCTCCGCCGTCCTTATCGATGGATGCGTCAAACTTCAAAGGCAAATGTTGAAAAAATCTCGAGATGGCCAGGTTAGCAGAATTTTTGCAATCTTTTGATCCCTCTTCCACGGAATCCCCCTATCTTTATATTAAGCCACTATCCTGCCCCAAACAGGTTCTCTTTACTCGTCATCATCCCCGGAATCACGGCTCACGACGCTCTGTTCCCAATTAACAAGCCGCCATAAATGAGACCCGCCCACGGTAATGAGCGCGTTGAACCAAGCCGGGCCAAGGCCCTCCCATCTCTCGAAATGTGCTCACAGTGACCTACCAGGCTCCGGCTAAAAGGGCGCGGGGAGCCAGTCGGGTGCTGGCATGGATATGGGCTCCAATCTATACATTGATTGCGGGACCCACGAGATCCCGCTCACGTGTGGCCGGTTTTGCTTGGGGCCGGGATTTTTTCTCTGGTAATTGTGGCTCTTAATGCCGGGGGCGTGCATGAGATAATGTTATGGACGGTGGTGTTTTGTGGGAGGTGGGAAGGGATGGCTGATTTTTTGAAGGGCTTGGCCTATGCTTGGTATCGGATTAAGGAGTGCCTTGTTTTCTGCGGATCTGACTGACTTGGGCGTTGAGATTTGGGTTGAAAGAAACGGCAGCTTGCCAATTTCTGCGCATCAATGAATGAAGTTTGGACAAGGTGAATGGGTTTGGAATCTTGGATCCCAGGTCGTGATTCGTGAAGGGTGCACCATTAGCAAATTAATGTTGACAAAAATCAATTCTGAATGCTTCTAGCTCCATGAGGATTGCAGTTTGGAACCTCGGCGGCCTTGCGGGCCTGTTCATTGGATTTCAAGTGAAGAGCAATAAATTGAATCTTGCGAAATGTAACTTCTATGGCATGCAGATCTAGAACGCAACCTTTAAATGCACCATCCCCAACTCCCCTATACTGTCCCATCACGTATTGCTCCTTCCCAACACTCTCCTCCACCTACTGACCGTCCGCCTCTTCTTCTTCTTCTTTCTCCACTTAAACTTAGCCAAGAAAGACCTAAACCTCCTCTTCTTCTCCGGCGGCTTATGGAACAATGGCAGCAAGGGCGTCGTCTCATCCGGCGTAGAATCCTTCTTCGCCTTCTTCTTCTGCTTCTTCAGGAGTTTCTTCTTCCTCTTGGCCGATAATCTCCTTCGTGGACCCATACACATGGCAAAAATAGAAAGAAACAAGAGGTAGGTCTGGACTAAGCTCCACAGGATACTGTTGAAGACTGCCCACCCGCCCGAATTGTACCAAGCAATAAGCCGGCAATGCGGGTCTTCAGACGCGTCTTCGGTCGGATGTAAGCGTTTACCCCAGGATGATGCAAGCGCGGCGAATACGGCGACTTGGATTGCTAGGCTCTCGATGCTCAGGGCACCGCGGGAACGGAGCCAAAGCGTCATGTGCGACTGGGCAAAGAACGAGAGTAGAATTGCGGCGGTGGCACATGGGTTGAGGACCATGAAGTGCCAGTCGAGGAACGCCGAGGTTAATTGTGCTTGCTTGATGGGATCGCGGTAAAAGTCTCGACAGAAGATTTGAAAGATGAATGCGCCCAGGGATACCGAAAACCAGGTAAGATAGACGAGGATGGCGGATGCTTTGGCCATGGCAGAGGATCCGGGGTAGCGCACAGAAAGGAATAGTCTACCTCTTGAATATTAGTTTACGACTTCACATCCACGACATATCTACACTCATTAAGAAGGGAACATAGGAAGCTCACAATCCGGATGTGCCGAACCATATGGTACCCATCTGCGCTAAATCTAGCCACCCCTGAACCGACGACAAACTATTTGCGCCGTCTCCTGGGAAATCATAATCATCCGGTATTTTCATCACCGAGAGCACCAAGAGCAACGCGAACTGCTCTGTGGAGGCGATGGTCGTAAAGACCAGATGCCATATCGAGATCCCTGTCGCATCATCTCGTCTGCGTATCCTTCGATATTGTGGTACGTAGGATGCTATCGAGGCGACTAATAGTAGTCTACTCGAAGTCAGTATTCGCCCTGCAGCGACGATGACAAGAGCTGGACTAATCACTAACGTGCTCATCTGAGCGACATGGCGCTCGGGGTTGACGGACCCGTCCATGACAGCAAATCCATGAGCTTCAAGGAAATGCCTTCGATAAAAATTCAGCTTAATTTTCTACACAACTACACCCTGATCGTAGGTTTTCAACTCTAATATATCCATTCTTGAAGCTGCACATGTGTGGTGCTCGCCTTAAAACACGGGGTCAGGCGGGCTCATCTTCCCTCACGTTCTCGTGATGCGCCACTAGATGTTGACTGAGCCTTGGAGGCCATAGAATTCAGAACGCCAACCTCCACATGTGACGGACAATAAAGGCATGATGCAGTCGCAAGGAAGAACCATTAGGTTTCTTTGCCTGTCATTTGCACCGTCAAAATAATTTCACCTACCATTCCCGAGCCCTCACAGTCAAGCGAACAAGACATCAAATATGATAACTACCTTCCACATCGTTGAAAAGTGAAGTCTAAAAACACAAATGCGGCTGCTGCTCGTGACTGCAAGGACCTGACCAAAACTCACCAAGAATCACGTGATAAAGTCTCTGTCAGAGCCAGCTTACCAAAGCCGCAAGCTTGACTTTAGCCCCTCCCCCACCAACCTTCGATGTTGTGGGAACAAACGTTGTTGACCAGGAAAGGAATTTCCTGGTGGAACTAGGAAAAACGGTGCCCTACTTGGTGTGAGGTTCGGCAGCTCAGGCCAGCTGGCGGCAGCCAGCCGGGCCGCCAACAGATGTTTCCACGCAGACAATTTTCAGCGTTGGAGGGCAAAAAACCTGCTGCCACCGCCCTCCCGCCCTTCACCGCCTAAATTTTTGCCTCGACCTCCACGATCCATACTTCACCTCCCAAGTCCGGCGACACGACAACTCCCTCCCAAACCGGAACCTTCAAAATAGCCATGGCGAAAGCACAGCGCTCGAAGCGCAACTCGTCTGCCGCTTCGCCCTACCAGAAACCCGCGGCGACCCGGGCGCCCATCTTCAAATTCAACACCAACATCGGCCAGCACATTCTTAAGAACGCCGCCATCGCAGATGCCATCGTCGCCAAGGCAAACATACAACCCGTCGAGACGGTCCTCGAAATCGGTCCCGGTACCGGCGTTCTGACGACGAGGATATTAGATCATGCCAAGAGCGTGATTGCTGTAGAACTTGACCCCAGGATGGCTGCCGAGCTGTCTTGTGTGGTGCAGGGGACGCCGAAGCAACAAAAGTTGCAGATCGTGCTCGGCGACTTTATCAAGCTTGAGTCGTCTGAGTTGAAGCCGTTCGATGTCTGTATCAGTAATACGCCCTATCAGGTACGGACAGACTCCCTCTTAATACCCCTCTACGTCGGGTATTACTAGGAATCCTATAATTCTTACTAACTTCTACTTTCCTCCCAGATTTCCTCGCCGCTCGTGTTCAAACTCCTCTCCATGCCTAAGCCCCCTCGAGTCAGCATTCTTATGGTTCAGCGAGAATTCGCCCTTCGATTGATTGCTCGCCCCGGCGACTCCCTCTACTCCCGACTCTCCGTCAACGCCCAATTCTTCTCCAAGGTTTCGCACGTCATGAAAGTCAGCAAGAAGAATTTCACTCCTCCTCCACAAGTCGAGTCTAGCGTCGTTAGGATAGAGCCGAGGACGGACCGTCCTAACATCAGCTGGGACGAGTGGGACGGCATGTTGCGCGTCTGCTTCATGAGGAAGAACAAGACGTTGAGGGCGACGTGGACTGGTAACAAGGTGAAGGCCATGGTGGAGCAAAACTGGATCACGTGGGCGTGCATCAATACGGAGCAAATTCCCGAGCGGGATTGGAAGATTTTGAGAGGAGAGGAGACGGCGGACGATCAGGCAATGGACGACGCGGCGGATGAGGATGATGAGATGGGGGAGGCCAGTGGTGATGAGGACATGATGGATGAAGATGGCCCTAGCAAGAAGCTCGCCAAGGTTAACACTAGCAAGGGCGGGAACATCACCTTGGGTCTTACCCAAATCCCCCGGGCTCTGGTTTCCCAACTGATTTCTATAAAGATCCGTCGTGTGCTCGAGTCGACGAAGCTGGGCGGTCAGCGTGCTGCCAAGTGCGATGAAACTGACTTTTTGCATCTCTTGAGCGCGTTCAACGACGAAGGGTTGCACTTTGCTTAGTGTCAGGAACAGTGTGATCTTCTGGCAAGTCTTGGCGTGAAGGGATTTTGGGTTAGGCCTTGGAGTTTTGGCGTTTGCATGGTGGGAGAAAAATAAAAGTGTGTGCATAATGATGAGTTAATGAAGAATATAGCCGTTGTCCTACAATCTTGAAGATATCCTCTACCTGTAGTGTGTTTCGGACTCGAAGCAACTTTGTTCGAGGATATCCGGACTACAGTACAGCATTTTGTACGCGGTTTTCGAGCAGACTAGCATGTCGGGTAGGTATTAGAAAATTAGAAACCAAGTGGATATGCAACGTCTGTCGCAACATCAAGGGACGGGTGAAATCACATGACACATGCGCTGACCTACAGAGGACAGGCTCCTGGTCGCAGCTTGTAGTTTAACTGCTCAGCGAGCAAGATATCCCGCCACAATACAACTCTACGGTTTTATACGGACCCGTGGGTAGCCATGTTCAATACCATGTAAATCACACGGGAACGAACACGCAGAATTGTCGTATTGATCCATCGCCCTGTCTCCAGCATTCTACATTTCCTCCGATGTCTCCACACTTTCCATCCCATAGATCATCCATACCTGCTATTTCCCTTTTCTCCTCCCGTTAATATGGATACAGATGACCGTTCGTCGCTTTTCCATATCCGCTCCACGTCGACGTTGGTCGCCCCCTCCAGAGCCGGGCAAGCCATCGGTACCATATAGGATACGGTTTTCGTTCGCGGCCCGTCCTGTAAGACCACCGCCTCCCTTTCTTGGACGGCACGCTGGAGTTCCTACGGGGGACTTCTCCAAGTTCATTGGCGCGTTTCGGTTACTGGGTGACGACTACCTGAAAACGACGCTGGTCGATTTTTGTTACCGGGCCGCGGAAAATCCTTTGCCCTGTGAGTCGGCGGGAAGGCTAGCTAATTTCCAGGTAACTGGGGAACTTACTGTAGGGGACGGTACTGGAAGAGGGCGCGGGTCGCAGGTGGTGGTTTGCACGCGACGAGATTTCATGGACGGGGAACCTCTGGTGGCCAAAGTATATGATCCACTTTATTACCCTTTCGAGGACGAGGACTTCCGCGGCTTTCCCAACGACGTCGTCGCAAGGGCCGAGCATGACTTTGCTCTCGAATCCGCTGCATATGCTCAGCTCGATAAAAGACTCAGGGGTAGTCTTGTTCCTAAATTCCACGGCTCTTGGATCATCGACATCCCCCTTAGAGACACGTTTAGGCCTGTTGGGTTTGTGCTCTTAGAACAAGTCAACGGCGTGCCATTGGACGCCTTGATCCGGCATCTTACACCCCAGAAGAGCGTCTTCGCGTACTCTCCCTCTGCCTTGAAGCAGATGTGGAGTTATTTTTCTACGGCGTCTCACACCAAGACATGGCGCCACGCAACATCATCTGCTCAACGCCGGACTTTAAAGCACCAGATTTTTCCATTCGAGTCATCGACTTCAATGCCGCTTCCGTGCTGCCCATTTTGGGGAAGAGGGCGCCGTGTGAGTACGAGCAGCTACCACGATCACCGCTGGATAGATATCGACGATCCTGGCCAGTTGATTTGACTGAGTGGATTCCCGAGGGGTGGGGGGAACGGGAGTGGAAGATGTGGTTGCAAGACACATGGGGAGGGACATCGAGATATCGGCCGGTGAGGGAAAATCTAGATTAACTCGTGGAGTTATGCACAATACGGTCTGAAAAGCTAAATAAATACTCATAAGAAATCTCACACGACCAATTTCCAGCTTGTCTATCATTCTCGGCGGGTAGTTCAATCGGGATACAGCATCGATCGCTGTTTCCCGTCCTCACCCACGAATCTTAGTGGGCCATGCGTTGTGGTAGGAGCACTTGTGAATCAGGTGGCAATGGCCATTGCAATACCAGTATTGATCTCACATTGCCTTGCCGAATAGTTGCACATGCCATCTTGGTTAAACTAGCTAGTAACGCACTTTCCATGGGTGTGACGGTGTGACTCGAGCTGCGAATCCCCAAGTACAAGACCCGTGGGATCTGCTTCATGGGCAGGCGATTTTTTCCTCCCCTCAACTCCTTCCTCACCGAACTCTTGCGCAGATGGCACTCTTCAACAACCCCAGCACCATCTTCTCCATTTATTTTGTTCCACCTTCATCACAATTCCCCATCCTCTCTAGGTTCATAAGCCATGACCAGAGATCTTTCTCTACTCCTCCATTCCTTCAAATTATACCAATTACAAGCAACCTCCTTTCACCGACTTTTTCTAATCGAGGCAAAGCCCTCATTCTGCGATGAGAGGAAGTCAGTGTTATCGACCATTCTAGCACAGTCCGTGACCGAGCCCCTAGCAAATTGTATCCTGCCGTCGATTGGTGTCAGGATTGACCCACTTACGGCTGAGCTATCTGGCAGCAAAAGATGATTCAAGTATCGCGGCCATCGGCGGCGCTTGGCTGTAAGTGGCCTTATATGGCCGCTGCGCCCAGCTTTTCTCATAGTTGGCGAGCTTTTCGTCAAGTCCACCAGCGCCCGAGCCAGGTATTGGGAGGATCTCAAAGATCCTCATGATATCCATCAGCATACCCAGTGCGCCCGAGAGATTGACTAATTCCGCGAGGCGCTCCACAGTTCATTGGCCGACGTCAAGTACGTCGTTCTTGACGTGGATGGTAATGGAAGTCTCAGCACAGTTTCTGAGGGACCGACCACTTTCTTCATTGATAATGGTCTACTTGGAGATCTCCCCGAGGATTTAGAAACGACATTTGACAAGACGACGAGCTCCATTTACACCCAATTTGGACTGGAGCTTATCGACAAGCAAGGTTCTCTCTTCATATACGATCAAAGGCAATGGTCATTTCCATATTGAGATTGGCAAAAAAGAGGCCCGAAACGTGTTGTTTCCGCTGTCAAAGCATAAATCAATAACCGGCTCGCGAGTTTCAGCCCGGAAACCCCCCCGGGCCTTTCGACATCTGCTTCGATATGATGGGGCCTCGGTTAACGCGGGACGAGGTCCATGGACCAGTCGAAGAGAGTGACAAACCAGAATCGACCCGACCAACTATACAAGATAAGGTATGTTCGATCCTCGAATCCTTTTTGCCGATACAGATGCGAGCTTGAATGGCCTGAAACAGATTATGCCGACTGGCTCTTCTCCCAATTGTAATGAAGATTCAATTACAGTCTCCGTTGGCCATGGCTTGAATGAATCACGTTGGTCGACCCTTGTGTACCTAGATGGATTTGAGTACGATCTTATCGTTCAGTTTACATCGAGCATAACATCCTTGAGGGGCTCGCCTTCGAGCGCCTTCAGCTGACCGGGTTCCCTAATCAAGGATGACTACTGAGATAGATACCGCCACGACCTATGATGGCCTCGTTAGCAATTCCTCTCTGAATACACAACACTGGCTTCCCGATCGACCTTCACCTTCAAGGAAGAGGTGGACTACTATCGAGCCCGCATGCGAACTATTACAAAGCAAGGTTGCTTAAATTACGAAAGGCCATTTGCACTAAGAAACTGCAACCATGACGAAATTTCTTCAAAAACATTCGTCAATTCAACTAAACGTATGAGCTGTATTCCGAGGATGTATCAGGCCACTGACGGCATTACCGTAGTTATTCCTGGTCTGTTGGTGGTCTGAACGAGCACCCTGCTGGCACGCTGGTCGCGGCATGGCTAGTCGATTCTTGGACTGGTCTGCTTCAAACCCCTGCTTTTGAAAAATTTTGGTGATTGCAGTGGGCCAGACTTGAGGAAGGAATTACTGGTTTCGGACTGTTCGGTAACGCCACGTGATAAGTTGGCGTTCCCCCCTCCTCCAGCAACCAATACGTAACCCAAATGCTTTCGTCAGAGAGTCCTTGGGATATCGAGATGCAACTCTATCAACCGCCGCAATGGGAAGCAAACATGACAGGCAAGTAGAGGCTCTGGGCGGTCCGGTCGACGTGATTGCTACCCAGCCAATTCCGACCCCGGCTCCCACAGCAACATCTGAACATGGCCGAGGACACATAGAGTCGAGTGATAGTAGCAATCCATTGGAATCCATTCCTTCCCGCCTTACGTGGCGACTGTACGTCTCGCATTTCCTGTCGACCTGGAACTCGAGGCTCTTCGAGTTCGCCGCGGTGCTCTTCCTTGCTTCCATATATCCCGATACCCTTTTGCCCATGTCTGTTTATGCCCTCGTGCGAAGTGCCGCAGCTATCGTCTTTGCCCAGGCAGTCGGATCCTGGATCGACAGCGGTAACCGACTCACTGTCGTCCGAGTCTCCATTTTAGGACAGCGCATTGCTGTCGTCCTCAGTTGCGGGATTTTCTGGGCACTGGAACTGAGAAAAACTCGCTTGGAAAAGGGAGTCAAGGATGGATTGTTCGCCGCCGTCGTATTGTTGGCGTGCGTGGAGAAGTTGTGCGCAGTAATGAATCTCGTCTCCGTTGAGCGAGACTGGGTGAGATATCAACTTTCACGTGTCTCATAGAGAGAGACAGCGGACAACACATTAATACGAGGCGAGGACAGGTTGTGGTTATCACAGAAGGCCATGAAGAAGCCCGAAGAAGCAGGTTTGCCCCAACGAATCTCTCATACGCAGTATCTGACTTGATATTGCAGCCCTAAATGCCCGTATCCGACGCATAGATCTGCTCTGCAAGCTTGTTGGCCCGCTAGTCATCTCGTCGATCGCAATTGCTTCAACCCTTGCGGCTATCTGGACAACTCTTGGAATGAATTTAGCAGCGGTAGTGGCGGAATATGTGTGCATTGCAGCTGTAGGTCTCCCTATTAGACGTCTTCTAGCCTGGGAGTAACGGTGCAAGCTGACGAGTCTAGGTGTATAATATGGTGCCGGATCTGCGTCGAACGCCACGCCCTGATGAGCCAAATGCGGGAGAAGACCCGTCAGGCCTTTTGGCTCCGGATGCAGAGCCTCTAGCTCGAAAGCCATGGTCTGAGCGATTGAAGTCGACGGCCCACAGTATCTTCCCCCTCTCGTCGCTGCCGTTCTACTTCGGCCATACCGCCTTTTTGCCTTCGTTCTCACTTGCCCTTCTGTACCTCACAGTGCTATCTTTCTCGGGTCAGATGATCACGTTCCTCATCTCAGTCGGGTATAGTTCTGCGCACGTCGGCATTGCTCGAACAGTTAGCACGATCTTTGAACTTAGTGCTACGTGGATTGCACCACGCCTCATGGCTCGTATCGGTGTAGTTAGGGGCGGCATCTGGAGCCTTTCTTGGCAAATGATCTGGCTAGCTGCGAGCGTCAGCTGGTTCATGGCCGATGTTCATCGAGAGGGGGCCAATCTAATCGTAGCCTCGACAGTGCTTGCTGCCGGTGTGGCCGTCAGCCGTGTGGGACTCTGGGGGTTCGATTTATGCGCGCAGAACATTGTTCAAGACGTAAGGTTATCCCAAGTTCCGCGAATGGGTTCCTGGTCACTGACATACGCTTAGGAGGTCGAGCCCGGCCATCGGGGTGCATTTTCAACAGTCGAAGCCGCTTTCCAAAACCTCTTCGAGCTAGTTTCTTACGGAACGACGATCGTTTTTTCGCGTCCGGACCAGTTTCAGTGGCCTGTTGTCATCAGCGTAGGCGCGGTATATCTAGCTGGAGGCTTGTATACTTATTTTGTGCGCCAGAGACGTGGTCATCTGCTCCATGCTCCGCCCTGCATCTGTACAAAGGCCAGAAATGGTTGACCGAAACAAAGACCGGCTGGACACTAGCTGTAGTGGGATGGGGAATCACAACGCAGTCTTTTCCAGAGGGTTAAGTGAGCCAAGAATTGGCAGGAGATTGGCCCCATAGCGCACCGTTCCTTCCAACTGTCTCTCAACGCGTTCGACGCGTTTCTTTGTTCGCTCCAGATATGAATCGTGGGGCATGACTTCTCAAGAGCAGTGGAAATCTTCTGAAGCCTCACAGTAGAAATAAGAATTCTTTCTCGAAATCTCTGCCTCTGCTTCTCGTCGCAGCGACATCTTTCAAGGCATCGACCACGAGTCCCCAACACACTTGCCGAGTGATTCGCATACTTCGTAGTCCCTTCCATTGTCGACACTTATTAGGTACGTTCCCGCTACCCATTCTTGTCACTTCGATTGCTGATTCGCAGGCTAAATCGTTCTTCAAGCGACCGTTACCCCTAAAGTCTTTGCGATGCCGCAAGCCCGATCCCACAATCCTTCCGTGCACTGGCCTCGAACCGGCCTCATCTGGCCCACGGGCAATACGACGAAGGTTATCCGCCCCATTGGCGAGAATAGGCGCTGGCGCGATGCCATTTTCCGTGCTCTCGACAGCCAGGAGGGCGAAATCCGCACCAAAGCATTTGTCGACAAGTGCTTCACCGATCTCGTCATTCAAGCCAAGGCCCTAATTCCACGACTCGAGGAGATCAGTGTCATCGACTATTTTGACGAAGTCCGACAACGCGTCCCTTGGGCTACTGGACTGCATCCTGTTATCCTTGGCGCGCTTTTCGTTGAGCTCACCCGCGCCCGGGCGCAGTGGTGGGCCAATCCGAAAGCCCCCCACGACGTCAACCAGCATTCCCCTTGCGCCCGCGAAGTGGACGGTTTTCGCGAGGCTCTATACAACTCTCTTTCGCACATTAAATACGTCGTGCTAGACCTTGACGATAACGGGAATCTTGACCAGGTTTCCGAGGGCCCAATCGCGTTTTTTATTGACAGCGGCCTCCTCGGGGACCTTCCTCAGAATCAGACCATTAAGTCGGAGCTCGAGAACGGTGTTCACCGCCTCACAATTAGCGGAAATCAGGGCTTGGAGGAAGATGAGGATAAAGTCATCGAGATCCACGTCTAGCTCAAGAAGCGGATTGCATTCAATTACTTTAAAAAAGCTATAACATATCAAGTAGAGAGAAGACAGTTCCAGTAAACTATTATAAAAGAAGGCGTTATTTCTCCAGTGTCGTTAAAAAAGCCGATTAACTTTTTAATCCCTTATAATCATTTCCTTTACTCCTCGAAAAAAATAATAATTAAATCAAAATACGAAAAAAAAAAAAAAAAAAAAAAAAAAAAAAAAGACTCCGTCCTCACCCCCCACCCCCCACCTCTTATTTTTACCTTACTCCTACCTTAGGTCTCTAGAGGGCTAGGTTCCTGATTAGCCAATTGTATGAGAGGAGAACCTCTCAAGGCATCACCCTAGCCAGGAGTTTTATTTTGACCTTGGTGGAGGGTTCGGGAGCCGGTGGCCAACTTCCACTTGACTCTATTCGGTGCCTGTGTTTTTGCACAAGGCGGGAATCGAACTGGCGGAGAGGGGGGAGGGGACCAGTTCTTTTCTAACCATCGTGGTTACCGAATGTGCCAAGTTTCCGCTTGTTTCTTGGGAGGAGGGGGGCTTGTTACTTCATATAACACATAAACGGCTGCTTGCCGTTGTGTGAGTTTCTCCTTCCTCGGTTTTCGAGAAATTTTCGACGTTCGCAAGTGTGGGGAGCTCCTTCCTCGACGAGATCTGGCAGAGTGTGTCCAGCTGAACATGGGTTTGTGGGCACCGAGCAGGAAACAGACAGCCTCGATGCCGTAGGCGTTACTGTTGAGTCCCAGAAGAAGACCCCTAGGCATACGCCTGGCTGTCACGCATAACCCTTGGCAAGTTGAAGTGTATTCCCCTAGCGATAAACCAGAAGAGTCAAGCACCAGAGCCATCTCGGCTCCCAAATCGGGATGAATGCCGTCCCGGCTTTCCCGCATACAATGAGCAAGCAGAACTTCAGGGATTGAATCACGCCAAATCCTCAACATCAATAGTGTGCCTGGTCAGTGGTAACCAACGGACGTCAGCTCATGCTTTGATGTTGGAATGGAGGTCTGACCGAATAGCCCCGACTCACCAAGCGACTCAACTGATTTATTCGCTGACCCTGTCAGGTCATCATTGAAAATACTTTAAATAGTTATTGCCCATTTATTCAGTAATTAATTGGTTGTCCGCTCAATGTTATTGCGCTGTATCAACGTCGTTGAATGTGGGTCCGCAAGGATGCAACTAAATCAATAGGGGGATTCCAAGAGCCAGTCTCGTGTGAGGTGAGACAGGGCTGCATTCGAGAAGCTCATTTGGTCGGACATTATTATGCCGATCCTTACAATTCCTTGGCAGGGAAATCCCTCGACGCCTACGGGGTTTACACGTTTGGCGGCAAGAAGCTTGAGGAGTTTCACCAACGCGAGCAGAGACTAGGTACGAATGTCAAGTGCATCCCTGTAAGATGAGATGAATCTGGATACTTGGGCCCCGGTGCCGACGGAGAGCAATCGTATTCTAAGGGCGATGGGTGGGCGTTGGGGTCTTCACTATCTGGAAACCAGACGTGTACGTGGTCGGCTATCTGCTACATTGATGCATGTTTGGCGCTTCTATACCTTCGCGCCCCCGTCTCTCAGCCGATTACGCACAAACTCCCGGATATCGTCATCCTCCAATTCATCCACGTCAACTGCCCTGCCATATTTCGAAACTTCCTCCATGTCCTCATCGATTAAAGCGTCCTTTCCCGTAAAGAGCTCCCACACAGAAATTGCCAAGGCGTAATTGTCGTCGCCGACAGTGGGTGGCCCGTAGTCGGGAAAACCGCGGCTTGGGGCCACGTAGCGCTCGCTGACAAAACCTTCCCAGCCCTCGGCCTCCTCGTCGGCGATCAGCCGAGCAGAGTCAAAATCGCACAGCCGGAGCTTACCGTCGCGGCACCGCAGAAAGTTGGCAGGCTTGATGTCGCCGTGGACAAGGCCGATTTCGCTGCTGTGGAGGCGCTCGACCAGACTGACCATCTCTTCCTGGATAGCCTTGCGCTTTTCGGCCGGCACGAGCTTGAAAATCGAATGGTGTTGCAAGCTCCATGACGAGTCCCGACGGGACCAAGACGCCGGCTACCTCGCGCATGACACGGCTCAGGGGGGCAACGGAGCAGTCACCGGCCGCCTTCATGAGGTCGACCTCTCGCTGGCTGACGTGCACTTTGTATGCGAAGCCTCTGGGACATTTGTACACGTAGCCGCTACTCCCCAGGCCAAGGACCTCGAGGTTCTCGGGAAGCAATTTGTTTTGGGAAGGCGGGGTCTTGGCAAGCCCGGAGATGTGGATGGATCTTCGCTCTGTTCTTGGCTTGCAGGTCTACTTCCCTCGACAACGGCCGGAACTGGATCACTTTCTGCATCCTGAAAGAAGCCAGACTCGTCAACCGGGCCCAATGCCGTTGTGCCCCGTGATCCGTCGAGGATCAAAGCAGGTGCCTGCTTGACTCCGTGTTCATTTCTTCTGGGTGGGAGCCTTGGGTCCTCACTCTGTCGCTGGTTTGAAGGCCTGTCATCAACAGCTGGGCTTGAGCCATTTCTTGCGTTTCCTAAGAAGAAACCGGATTCGTTGGCCGGGCCAGGGGTCGTCGCGCCATACGATCTATCGAGGATGGGTCCCTGTTGCTGCCCGACTGTCGCCGTTTCATTATTCCTCGACAGGAGGGGGCTTGCGTTTTCGTTCTGTCGCTGGCTTGCGGGCCTGGCTGTATCGAAGGCGACCGTGCCTGGGTCGTTTTTCTCGTCCTGCAAGAAGAAAACAAACTCATCCACTGCGCCGCGGGGTGTCATGCCTCGTATTCCATCGAGGCATAAGCGCGGATTCCGGGTGATCTCCATCGTTGCGCTCTTTCTTGATTGAGATTTTAGGGTTAGGTAAGACTTGGTGGATCAGGAATAAAAGAGCTAAGTCTTTTGAAAGCAGTCTGCGGTGTTCCCCCAAACCCTGTTGTCTTGGATAGTCTTATTGCTGATGAGATAGATTACCTCGAGATTGATGGTATGTTCTTTGGGATTACACCCAGTTACTCTTTGTGAGTGCTAGCATTATTAATGAAATTTGGTTCCCCCCCTATGTTAGGTAAATTTTATCTGGGCACAGTTGTTAGTTCTCTGGACAAAGAGGGATATGACTCTGCCAGGTCATCATTCACAATACTGTAAATAGTTATTGCCCATTTATTCGGCAATTAATTGGTTGTCCGCTCAATGTTATTGCAGTTGTATCAATGTCGTTGAATGTGGGCCTGCAATGATGGAGCTAAATCAACAGGGGTATTCCAGGAATTAGCTAGTCTCGTCTCGAGTGAGGTGAGACAGGGTTGCATTCGAACAGCTCATTTGGTCGGGACGTTATTATGCCGACCCTCATAATTAATTGCCGGGCAGGGAAACTGATGATCTTGCCGCGTAAGCAGCATCATTGCCAGAACCCGCTCCTCTATTTGTTGGACAACATCCAAAAGCTCACACACTCACACCCACGATTCGCGCCGCAGTCATGGCTTCTCCTCCCGACGACTACCTTGACGACCCCCGGTTCAGTAGAATCTTTGAGTTACCACCAGACCCATCTCGTGGTCGCGACGCCCCATTTAAGGTCAAGTATGCTGATTACGGCTATCGTAACGAGGCTCATCCGGAGCAAGAGCATGTACTGCTCTTCTTTAGCCCGTTGATGGGCTCGCGCTTGCTTCACGTCGCCAAGGATGCGCTGGCCAAGAGGCACAAGACTCGAATAATCAGCCCAGACAGACCTGGGATTGGGGGAACTGACCCGGTCGACGCGAAGGACAGGTTGCGCGTTTCGCGAGGTAAGCACAACATGTCTGTGTGAACACATGGGGTGCTTTCATTTCCTAATTTCGTCGAAAGAGGTCATCATTGAGCTGCTTCGGCATCTCGGCATACAGCACGTTTTTCTTGCGTGCCATAGCGGTGGCACTGTCTACGCCCTCGACATGCTCGTACATCATCCTGAGATTCTTCACCCAGAGATGCCCTATCTTGCAATCGGGGGCCCTTGGATATTACCTTCGCACACAGGCTCGAAACTTCTTTCCCTCGCCCGCAGCCTTCCTGTGCAGGTCCTTGGTCAAACCGACACGTTTGTAAAGCTCATAAACAACCATGTCGGCCCCATGATAGGCACGAGCTTGGGACTTAGCACAGGCCTAGCCGCTAAACTTGGATCAAATACGGCCGGACATGATAGAACCGCTGCCAATACGTCCAATCAGGAAGCCGATTTTGAGGAACGGATCTGGGACAAGGTAATGGAACGCATCTACGAGGAAGGGGTGCAGGGACTATCTCCAGAGGCAATACTTCTTTTGCAAAAGGTTGATGGTGCAGATGGCTGGGGTGACTGGAGGGACTATGATACGCTCGTGCCGCGTCTTGTGGAGGCTCTACGTTCTACAGGGAGCACACTGAACGTGGTTGTGTTTTATGCCGAGAAGGATCTATTAATCGGTGATGGAGACTCCAAGGGCCCGTTGTGGTTTGATCGGTGCTGGGACGCCCCAGATCAAAGAGATACGATCAACTACTATCGAGAGATAATTAGGGGCTCTGACCACAATGGGATATGGAATCTAGGATGTGGTACCGTACAGCAGGTGTTTGCACAGATTGACCGACTGACCGTCAACCTCGCCCAACCAATAGTCTGATAGTTTCCATGCCCGTTTAGGCTCAGGAAGGCTCCGCTCGGATCAACTCAATCAAAATTCGTTCACCCCAGGTCATTCCAGGTCATTCTAACTGGAGTTTACTTCATCATCAGTATCATTGACCTAACGTCGACAAAAAAATCTTGACATATTCGAATATGCCAGGGGGGGGTTGGTACAAAGGTATCAACAGGGGTTTGAATTAACAGTGCCATCTCCTCTAATACCTAAGGGGCGTATATCATAGGTTCTTCTCCATCTTTAGGATGGTGTTTCCCCTCGCCAACACGCTTATTATGATGTACGTAGATTCCAATCTGCAACAGAGCAAAAGCCATTCCCACAGATACCATTATAATCAACGTCCGTAGTCCCGTGTGGTAGCTATCATTCAAGTTAGCCAATGATCTAGACAAGTTTTCTAATTAGGGAACTTACAATGGCACATCTCCGGCCCTAAAATATTGTGTCCCGACCATCAAACCACTAATGGCCGACATCACCCACATGCTGTATAATAACCCAGTGTCAGCTTTGCTCGCGATTATCCTGACCAAGACCTGGCAACGGTGGGAAAGAAACTTACGCAACGCTAATGCTCCTCTCCCTTGGGTCACGGCAGTTTAACTGAACCCACGAATTATGGACAGGATGATAGCCCACCGCAAACGCATTCACCGACGTCCATAGCCCCCATCGAGACCACTTGCCCACATGGGGATGCACACTGCGCGCCACGATCAAAACGACGAGATAGCAGAGGTGCGCTCCAACCACGGAGAATCCGCGCTGGTTGGTTCGGTCGCTGATGTAGGCGAAGATGAAGACGACGACAAGAGCGAGAGAGGCGCCGACGGCGGCGAGGGCGTTAGCTTCTGTGCGATTGAATCCGAGGGCCCTGAATTAGATTCGTTAGCAACAGTTCTTCGCAAATTCCCATTGGGGAATTATCAGCACTTACATGATGATAGACGGCGTGTAGGTAGTCAACGGACTCCATGTAGAAAAGACGGCGAACGTAGAGACAAAGTGTGGCCAGCGACGGTAATGGGATACCGTCTTCCATACTACCTTGAGGGGGATCTGCATCCCCTGTGCACCTTGTCGTTTCTCCTTGTCATCGTGCTCGAGCCGTTGTTGTAGGATCTTCCGGTCATCTTCCGTGAACCGAATGAGTCCGGGGCTCAGTAGCGGCTTGGGTGTATCAGGAGAGCCCGGCAAAACGAACAAGAGCAAAGCTCCAACTATGATTGTGAATATGCCCTCAACTATCTCTGCGTCAGTTCGTGTTTCGTATCCACGCCGTGAAAGGGCAAGACTCACTCAGGAAGAGCCATTTCCACCCCTTGATGCCACGCTTCCCACTAAGCTGAAGAATCCCGGATGCAAGAATAGGGCTAATGGCGTTGCCTGCAAACATGCCAAAGAAGAACACAGCAATCCGCTTAGCGAGCTCCCTCTTCTTGTACCACGTGGAGAGGGTATAAGCTGCACCAGGGATGTATCCCGCCTCGGCGAAGCCAAGCATGAGGCGGGAAACTAAGAAACCCTTGCGGTTTTTCACGAAGACTTGGAGGGTCGCAACGATGCCGAAGAGGAAGATTTGCCCTGGAATCCATTTGCGGGGACCAATCTGTGCAAGAGGCGTTAACAACGAGTGAACGGCCATATGGGGATAAACATCTCCCATACCTTCTGCAGAAGCATGTTGCAGGGAATTTCGAAGACGACGATGCCCATGAACATGAGCTGGTTCCCGAGGTTTATCGTCGTCTGGTCGACGCCGATGTTCTTTGCAAAGCCATCTGTCAGGGCACTCGCTAAGTTCATTCGATCTAGCTGAAAGACTAGAAGGCCTAGGAATAAGAGTGGGAGCACTGAAGAGTCAACCCTGCAAATCGTAAGCGTCTGTTGCTACCGTGGCTCATGGTCAGCTGGGCAAGTGAACTGGTGCTTACTTCCGTCTCGCTCTCTTCTCTTCCTCATCGAGCCAGTCTACCTCTGTCCCGGCAGTGATGGATTGCTGTCCTGGCGCATCATAGCCGCCGATCTTTTCTTTTTGGTCGTCCGACATTTTGCAAGATTGTTGGCAGCAAAAAGAGCACTAAGACGGAGAAGGTGAAGAGCGACGGCAACTTCTGGGGCCACTGGGAAATCTCCAGGACCTCAAATAAGAACTCTCCCGAGACTACTGTTGGTCACCGAGACCGCAGAGCGACAAGAGAAAAAAAATAGTAATGAAAATGATGTGATTGACTAGCAATAAGACTTGATTGGTACCAAGACTCTAGGCAGTGAGATACCCTGGATTTGGATGGAACGTGGAGAGCATTAGAGAAGAGAGAAGCTCTTCCTGACGGACCCACGGTTGTCCTCCAACCCCGAATCCAACATAAGCTCGCACACGTTTAAGATTGGGGTACAGCTATCCCAGTACCCTGGCATATGCAAGCGGTCTATTTCAAAGAATACTTCTTCGACTGTTTTACCAATGGGATTAGGTACATCTGTTCACGGGCTTTGGTAGTATGAAGTACACTAGAGGATCCAGGATCCATGCTCTCGCGACCCGCCAACGGCTCCATGATCTAAACCCCATCTAGATGAAATCCCGGCCTGGATAGCGACATGGAATAATCGAACGCGGCGGACCCAATGAGCTTCGACGAGAGCCCAAGAACGTACGAGATGAAACGTAGAATTTTTGATGGCTCGGAGCCGAACGGGGTGAATCCACCCATAATCGGAGGGCGTTGCTGACGTGCTCGCTGCAAAACCCGTGGAGCGCTCGGCCGGTCGGCGATTGCGTGATATCACACAATCCCACTGGACCAGGGGGTCAACAATCACCACCACCAAGCTAAGGAGCCATTGACGAATAAAATCTTCGTGACGGCTTTAGAAATTGCGTGAAGCTTGATGAGAGGGATTATTCTTTTCGTCGGCTCTTGCGTCTTACCCTCCCGCGTGGGGGGATGTGGCTGCTGGCCCCGTTAAAATGGCTATCTTCGCATGCCCGAACTCTCCCAACACCGGGGCTGCGGGCGGGTCTAGCTATCGAGCAGCAAGATTTTCTTTAAAAATCGGCGGTCTGCTCTTGCGGAATGCGGCATTCGGTATTAGTGAACACTAATACATAACGCTTAAGCCGCGCACCCCCCCAGCCACATGGGACAGAGCTGAAGCTCAAGGTCTCGCAGAAAGCTAGTCCATTTCCATCGAGTTCTCTTCTAAAGTAACTTGGTAATCCTTACGTGCGACACATCTACACTAGACACACACACCATGGGAGCCGTCAAACGTGTTGCCGTCATTGGTGCTGGCCCGGCGGGGGCAATTACCGTCGATGCTCTCGCACAAGAGCAAGCCTTTGATGTAATCCGTGTGTTTGAGCGGCGAGAGGGACCTGGAGGATGTTGGTAAGATTTGACTTTCGCCATTGAGCGCCCGTTCTTTACGATGTCCAGGTGTATCTAACGCTCATGTCGTCAAACAGGATCGGCGACACGGAGAGACCTCGCACCGTCACCAATCTCTCTGAACTTGCATCTCGAACAGCTGACAAGCCACTTGCCATTCCCCAGAAGCTCCCCGCCCAAACGCCCAAGGTCAACCAGCCACGCTTCGATGAGTCGTCAATCTACCCATACCTCCACACCAACATTGACAGCATCCCTATGGAGTTCTCTCAGGAGAAGATCCCTACTGAGCGCAGTGAACTCTCGATCGCCACCCACGGACCCGATACTCCTTTCCGGCATTGGGAGGTGATTCGCCGATACATCGCGGGGCTTGTAGAGAGGAGGGGATACGAGGACTTCATTTCCTATAATACCAGTGTGGAGCTGGCTGAAAAGGTGGGCTCCGAGTGGAAGCTCACGCTACGGAAAGAGGGCAAGGAGAAGGATTATTGGTGGGTCGAATATTTCGACGCTGTTATTGTTGCGAGCGGGCACTATAATGTTCCATACATTCCTGCTGTTAAGGGACTGGAGGAGTTTGAAAAGGCTCGTCCCGGCAGTGTGTTGCATAGCAAGCATTATCGGGGGAGGGATCAATTCCGCGGAAAAGTGAGTGCAAACCCTTCTCAACGAAAGGCGTTCTCCCTGCCTCGAAGGCATGGATTATTTTCGAACTTGTGCTGACCATTTCTGAAGCGCGTCGTCGTTGTCGGCGCTTCCGTCTCCGCTGCCGATATTGCGTTTGATCTCGTGGGCACCGCACAGCATCCTATCGACGCCGTAATCATTGGACATGCCCCGAATGGATACTTTGGGGACCTAGCTTTCAAGCACCCAGATATCCGTACGCGACCGTCCCTCTGCCATATCGAGGGCAGGACTGTGCATTTTGTGGACGGTCAATCAGTGGCAGATGTGGACCACATCATCTTCGGCACAGGCTACAGCTGGACTCTCCCCTTCCTCCCCAGCGTCGAGGTCCGCAACAACCGCGTCCCCGGATTATACCAGCATGTGGTCTACCGAAAAGATCCCACACTCCTCTTTGTCGGCGCCACCGCTGCCGGCCTCACATTCAAAGTATTCGAGTGGCAGGCCGTCCTTGCAGCGCGCCTTCTCGCGGACCGGACCAAACTCCCACCTCAGGCCGAGCAGCGAAAATGGGAGGAAGATCGAGTCAAGCTGACAGGCGATAATGTCAAGTTCACCCTCATCTTCCCCGATTTCGAAGATTACTTTGAGACCCTCCGGAAGCTGGCTGGTCCTGGAGAAAAGGGCTTCGGCCGACAGCTACCGCCTTTTAAGAGAGAATGGGTCAGGGCCTTCTTCGAGGGACATGAGCGGAGAAAGGCGATGTGGGCAAGGGAGAACGAAAAGGCGAGGGCCAATCGGGCGAAGTTGTAACCTCTCTGTACGTGTAGATCAGAACAGCAGGTCATGAAATTAGAATGACCATCTTCAAATTGTTTACTTCGCATATTCTTTGTTGCTTTCGTCTTGGCTAGGAGCATTCTGACTAAGCCTAAGCCTAAGCCTAGATTCAAGCTGAACTTCGAGTTGATGTGACCCAATCGCACTTGGTTAGCTCCATCTTGACCATAGTTCGAAATTCAAACAACGTCACTATTATTTTATACAGTCTACCCCCACACTTTTCCCCATGACCGAGTCTCCGAAATGCGAGGTCTGTCTAGATCTCGATAGGCGGCATTATGACAGCAAGATGAAACCCACCGCGTCCGGACCCAAAGTCCTGCTGGGAGATCTCTTGCAGTCAGCCGAAGCGGGCTGTCCTGGATGTGGCGTGCTTGTCAAAGCTATTCGCCACCATGCGCCCGAGCAAATACGGAGCCCAGAACCATTTGAGCTGAGAATGTACGAAGAGCGCGGTTTTCTTATCTTAGCTGTCGTGTCCAGGAATCCGCCTTACACCAAGGCGAGAGGCGAAGACCAGACGCGCCAGACGCGCCAGACGCTGATCGAGCTGTTTTCACAAGATTGTAGGTCTTCTCTCAATTTTTTGTGTCGCGGAACGAAACGCGCGATCTGACTTGACTGCTGCTCCTAGATGAATCGTGCCTGTGGTCATTGATTCCGACTATGCATGATGTGCCACATCCAGAATCCGTCTCGAGTCCCGAGCTTCTCTCGCAGGCTCGCCAGTGGATTGCAGGATGCGAAGCTAGCCACGCAGCATGTGTATCACCCCTCTCATTTTCACTTCCGAAGAGGCTAGTTCAGATCCAACGTTCTCCCCGAGGGAAACATGACAAATTTAGCCTTCGTCTGTTGGAGACGAAGCCGGGGGATATCGACCGCTACGTCTGCTTGAGCCACTCCCGGTGCATGAATCCAATCATAACGACGCAGCGGCGGAATGTGGACCTACATTACGCCGCCATTCCCTGGGACAGTCTCCCCAAGACATTTCAGGACGCGATCCAATTCGTTTTTGAGCTAGGCATAGGCTTAATTTGGATCGACTGCCTTTGCGTTGTTCAGGATGATGATGCTGACCGCCGGGAAGAGGCAGCGAAGATGCCCGCTTACTACTGGAACTCCTACTTTACGCTCGGTGCAGCATCAGGCGCTGATAGCTCAGCAGGTCTGCTTCGCAGGGGCGTCGGCGAAGGAACCACACTCCAGATCGCTGCCACAGATGAAAGGACATCCAAACGATTCTACATCACGGCAAGAAAACCGCTAACCCACCAATTCGAAACCATCGATAACGAAAAAGAACGTCTTCTCTCGACGCGTTTCCTCCGTTTTGGTCCTCAAGAACTCATTTGGGAATGTCGCCAAACAACTGACTGCCAGTGCGGTGGTGTGGCTCAAAAGTCCGAGGCGCAATTCCAATCCAATGCTGCCTTGAGGAGATAACACAAGCGACGAAATCTGTTGAGTAAAGATGAAATCTTTTGATATGGACATGTAAAGGACTTGACAAAGTTCCGCTTTACCTACATCTCTGATTATATACCATCGGTTGCCCGTTTGGCCACGTTCATATAGTATGGTGGGGAGATAGGCCACCTTGCCGGGCTCTGGAAGCAGACGCTAGCTATTGGACGAAAAGGCCAAAGAAAATCCAATATATTCCGTCCTTGCCGCGAGCATCAGTGGAAGGCCAAGTTATCTATTAGGGTCCCCAGAGTTGCCCTGAAGTACATCCGAGAGTGTTATGCCAAGGGCGAACTGACCGCTCTACTGCTCGAATTGTCGATGTCTAAGGTCTCCCCCTCCTACCGCCAATAACTAGTCTCCTAGATTCAGGGAAGACTGCACTAGAAGGTCCAGGCGCAGTAGCAATTTTAAGAGAGGCTACCCTCAGGGTAGCTTACGCCTAGTCGACGCCGAGACCGGAGATGCTCGAATCGACAACACAGAGCCAGTCGGTCGTCTTGCTCCTAGTTTCAACTCGTGGCGTCTAGATGCAAATATTCAACTGGAAGAAACGGTACTCATTTTGAAGATGCTGGAATGGACTGGACAAGACAGGGGGGGCGAGAGGTTTCTTCCAAGAGCCACATTTCTCCGTCTCCAAAGGAAGACGGAAATAGCAAAGATTACAAGAGGATAGGACTAGCATGGTGTAATAACTGTCATGATTCCATGTTCGAGCGACAGGAGATTAGAAGTAACCTCCACCCTTGGTTTATGGAGTTGGCAAAGCAACCGCAAGTGGCTACAGGGCAATGTGAAGTAGTGAACACAACTACGAACTGCTCGCATTGTTCCTCAACGACAATACATAAAAAACTACGTTCGATGCTCTAGGGGCGACTATGAATAAGCAACCTCTAATACTTGGAATTGGCGGAACATTAGAGCAGCTTACTGTCAGCCTGATCTGAGATGTCAAGGTTCGGAGCACATTCCCACAGCATAGTCCATGAGAGATATGGGGATATCGAAGCTCACTTTGAGAGTTGTCAAAACCGTCTCTCGAAAGCGGCGCGGCAGAGTTGACGTAAGTACTGGCCCCTTGATTGTTGCTAGTCCCCGGATCTCATGCAGGTCAGCCCTCCCAGAATCGCGACCCGTGGTCCATTACCCTCGACGCACTGCTGCCTAACTAAGCCCACCTTGGCTGCCAATCAACCGACATCAGAGTTCTGCATATTCCGCCCCCGCTTGCAAGGTGGATCTCACCAGGCCCCGACCAAGAGCTAACTCAGACTTTTAAGTAAAGTGGATAAATCAGTTGATCGCACTTCGCCATTGACTGCGGCCAGCTGCTAAAGTTGCGTCAAGTATTAAAATATACGCGACCGCATTAGCAGTTCCAATCCCCAATCCCCATCTTTAATAACACTTCATCTGAACGAAGAGAGAAGACGGAATCAATCAAATTCCGCGCACATACAAAAACACACACGCACGCACACGCACACACACGATGCCGAGAGCGGAACAGACGTTATATTTTGCCTATGGCAGCAACCTTTGGCTAGAGCAGATGGCCAGGAGATGTCCCAATAGCTCCTATGTCGGGCGGGCCGTGCTATTAGATCATCGCTGGCAGATCAATGAGAGGGGCTTCGCCAACGTTATTGCCTGCTCCGGTTTCAATGTGCACGGGCTGGTCTACCAACTCGGTGCTAAAGACGAGGCCCGCCTGGACAGAAACGAGGGCGTCCACAGCGGGGCGTATTCGAAAGCGCGCAAGAGCGTCGTGCTGTACCCAGCCGTACCCGAGCTGCAGCTGCCCACCAAGTCACTCGTCGAGGGCAAAAGAGGGCCACAGAGGTCGGTTGATAGGGTCAGGCAAGGCTCGGGGTTTGGTACCATTGAGCGGAGGGCGCGTGTTAAAGCCAAGGTCCTCGTTTACCTCAGCGAAGACTTTACCCACCCAGGCGATCCTAGGGAAGAATACATCGATCGCATCAACTCGGGTATCAGAGACGCCATCATTCTAGGAGTACCCGCCGAGTTCTTTGAGAATGCAGTTCGCTCGTCGATTCCGAGCCGGCCAGTCGTGCGAAGGGTGCGCCACCGGGCGCGTCATAGGGAAACTACAAGTGCTACTCATCAGACCGTTGGTGTTGACGACTCTCGAAAACGCCATTCATCTTCTCGCCAGCGGAGGAGTAGAAGAGCCAGGGAAGATCAGCCGCCGCCCAGTCAGGGACGGTGGGCTAATACAGTTCAGCGGTATATCCCGAGCTTATTGCTAGCGAGGAGCCTCCCCCATCGCGGCCTATGGCGGTATAGTTAGGGTCCCAGATACAGGACGACCACTTGAACGTGATCACAACTTCGAACTAACCCGCCAGTTCACCCGTATGGCCTACGAATTCTTGTATCATCTTCCCTAACGATTTTAATGTCACCGTTAAATCTCGCTCAATCTTAGTACCTTAGTATTGCTTATATATACGAAATTTTCATTCAGTTTTCATCTATTGAAATACCTACGAGGCTGGCGTGATGACAGAGGGCCATGCATACCGTCTAGTGTGTTTTTATTAGTGATTGACGTTGTTAGATCTCATAACGATGGCGCTTCAAGAGAGCCTCGGCGATGATAGAAGCTTAGCTTAAGGGTCAAGGCCTGCATGGGGCGAGCTGAGTACGGTGGGTGCAGCTCCTCCCCTTGTTTCGGTTGTGGAACTACTAGAGTTTGGGAGGAGTATCCTTCCTACCCAAGGGAGAAGATGAAACCTGCTCAGCGTACTTCATTTCCTCACGGACGCATCGGAATGGGCCTCGTTAAGCGGAGAATAATATCATATATTTCTGCTTGCCATGCGGCGAAAAGATATATAAAAAGATTTTGGAAAGCCCTGACCGCAACATGTGCGGTGATGATATGCATTGGCTATGTGTGCAGGGAGGACACGTTTTAACCAGGGGGTGACTAAATTTTTAGACTTTGACAAGCAAATAATATTTGGAATATTGGATTGGGACTTTGAAAAGGAAGAGAAGAAGAGAATATCGTAGGTCGCTCAACATACCCGCTCGGTAGGTCTTAAACTGTTTCGCCAACTCCCAGGGTCTAGGGGACCACGACTTCACCTAACAGTTCGCTGATGCAGCTGTCGGCTGTGGGGTTTCCAGAAGAGACGAGCGAGGTGAACCCTGTGATCATGGCGACATTTTTACCAGAGCGCGGATAAGACCTTTAAAGCTTAAACACAAAAATCCCTCTCATTCCCGCTCACCAACCTCGCCCGACGAACCGCATTCTTTACATATATGAGCCATAAGACGCATGCTATCATATCCCCAGGATTCCCGCCCGAGAAAGTGGGGACATGCAGCCAGCGGCGCGTGGAAAAGAGGCAGTTTCTATCTTAGCCAAGCTGCAGTCGGGGTCGGAATAGAGCACCCGCATGAAAACCCATATGCAGTGTGACGACCAAGACTGCCAAAAAGGAAGACTGGTGCCATTTTCTTGCGGGCATGGCCCATATTGGAGAGCCGGGTCGGCCTGCGCCACCAAGATTTTAATCCTTCCCTTTAAGTTTGGTTGTATGAGGTGGTAGGTCTCTATCTATCTAGCCTCCGAGCGTGATAAGAGGTTGCATTTAAGATACCCTGTATTTCTGCATGGCCTGTGAAAAGGGTTGGAGGATTCCGCCATGGGCCAACATCAATGATGCAATCAATCTATGATGATCATGTACACATCAATCATTTATAACCTGGACAGCTCCCTCACCACCCCGAAGCTGTGAACATTACGAAGTACAGTTCAACTATTTCAACCATTTACACCTTTTCCTTGCCAGCCAATCCCTTCCAAGTCTGGCCGCACTTAAATACAGAGCCCAAATTTCCCCGCCTTACAGCAGCGCATTTGACTCCATCGTCATTTGATTTCGCCATGGCTCTCACCACCACCAGCTCCTCGTTCCTATCGGTGCGGGGTATCACCACCACCCTTGTCCTGCCTCTCCTCCTCCTCACGAGCTGCGGCCAAACCTCTGTTCTGCCCCGTCAGCAAGACAAAAAGATCCTCCCTTGGGTCACTGTCGACGCCAACGGCGCATTCAAGACAATCACACCCACAGTCCAAGGTGGCAAGACCACATCTGCATTCCCTGGCAACACCGCGGTCCCGACCGCGGATTCGAATGGTGCGGGTGCATTTTTGGTCTGCAATGAAGAGACGGGATCTCATGGAGCGTACCAACCATTCTGCGCACCTGAAAATGGCGCTGAAGCAGAGGTTGGAAAGACATATTTCAGTGAGCGCGCCTTTTTTTTTTTTTTTAATCTCATAATGTGACGTTTTAATTTTATTCTCTTGATTGCTAACATTTTATCAGTAACATGGGATGCCGGCTTCTTCCAACGGCCCGAAACCCAGGTCATGCTGCAAGGCAACTACCTCTCCCCCGATCCCGATCCTGGCATCGCCGACACGGGTTTCTCGTCTGAAAAGTTCGGAGCATCAAAGGGATTTTTCGCCTGGAGTCCCGGGGCCGGTGATGTTGACCTCCCCGAGGTGAAGAGCACTGACGTGCGATTTTTCCTCGCCTACCTTTATCCCAACGGGACGATCAGAGACAAGGATCCAGGGCCAAAAGTCCTTCTGCATATAAGTGGAAAGGAGAAGGGCCATAAAAAGAATGTTACCGCCATTGCCGTCGGCGTCGCAGTTGGCATCGTTGTACTTGGCGTTATTATCGGTCTCGCCTGGTTTTTCCTCAAGAAGAGGGTCAAGCTTGGAGGGTCACGAAACAGCGGGGGGTATGGTGTTAGGCGGAGTAAGACTCAGAGATCGGCGGGCATTGCCCTTGATGCATCGCCATCTTTCCAAAGGGAGGATGTTGACTTTTCTCGGGCCGCTGGGAGGAATGTGTTCCGCGAAGAGGTGGCTCGCCAAGACAAGGGCACTGGGTATTAATTCTTGAAGGGAGAAACGAGCAGAGATGCTGGTTGGATTGATTCATTTTCATTGATTCTTCTTTCCCAGTCTTTTTATTTATTGCAGAATCTAGATAATCAGTGGCCTCGTATTATCTTTGGTTGGAGCTATGGCGTATTTATTCCGGAGTTCTTAATATCAATCTTGGACATTCAACCTGAGGTTCCTGAACAAAATGAAGCGAACTGTAAAGGCAAGGGCGAAAAACAAGGCAGAAGAAAAGAAAAGAAAAACGGCCGACGTGAGTTTCCACTTTCCGGTCTGCATTCTCAACTCCGGTCCCAGTCACGCATTCAGTCATCCCCTCTGCTTTCCTCAACGATCTTACCCTCCGTAATCTGGAGAACCGTCTTGATGTCCCTAAACTCAATGCTCCTCTTGTTTCTACCAGCCATAATAGCTGCGGCTCTCACCACGTTCCGAATTCTGCGCCCGTTCAAGGGCACATTGGCTAGCGCATCAAGCGCCGAGGGCTGCAGTCTTGGACATCCATTGTGTGAGAGGAAGGTCTCCCAGATCGTTCGACGGGTAACTCGGTCCAACGGGGGGTAGGTAACTGTCAGATGTATGCGAGATGCCAAGGCTGGGTCAAGCGCATCTGGACGGTTCGTCGTCAAGAAAAGCAGTGACGAAGAGTATTCGATTTCGTGGAGGAATTCTGTTATACGTATTAGTCTCGCGGCCATCCTCAAACAATAGAAGCAGAAGGGGTCAAGATACGTACTTGTCACAACACGGTTACGAAGAGGACTTGACTCGTTTCGTGGCTCCAGATACAGATCACATTCATCCACGAGGAGGAGTGCCTTCCACCGGGCAGCGAGCCTGAACGCTTCCGAGAGCTTAATCCGAGATTTGTCGATGCCTCTCGGCGAGGGGTATCGCTCCTCGTCCAGCTCTACAATGCTTTGACCGAGGTCAAGGATGTAGAGCGGAACGCGAAGGGTTTCGGCGACTGAATTAGCAGTGTCAGCAATTATTCACAACGACGAGGACAGTAATGGAATTCTCAATATACCTGATTCGGCCGTGAGCGTTTTGCCCACTCCTGGTGGACCGGTGAGCAGAGCCACAAGGCCGCTACCTATTACTCGTTGTTAGCACCGAACGCTAATAAACCAAGGTACCCCCAGAATGCAGGGCCCTTACCTTTTCCTTGAATAACGTCACCGAATGATTCATCGCCGTCGATGTGGCTTTCCACAAATGAAAGTATTAGGTCCTTGTAACCATCCGGGAGAACGAGGGTATTGAACGGGTCGGGATTCCATTCGATATCTCGAACTTTGTTGATGTGGAAAGATTCTGCGGAGAAAGAAAAATGTTTAGCAGCTGCATCAAAGGTCATCTTCAATGATATTAAGATTCACTTACCCCATCGCCTCTTCTTCAGGCAAAACCCCGGCACGTGAGTGGTGCAAATCTGGAGATGGAATTCGCTGAGAGGCTCGTCGTCGGCATCCTTAAACAGAGGGACAACACGGGGCGGCGGGGTCTCCGATCGAGAACGCGGCCTGGGTTGGATCCTTCTTACCCGTCGGGGTGGGTCATCCTCGTACTGCCTATCACGATACGAATCACGATCCGGCGAAGTCGAGCGCCAACGCGATCTCTCAAGAGACTTATGTCCGCCAACAGGCGGGATATCAACCGGTACTTGAGTGATCAGAGTCGTCTCGCAGACCATGTCCTCCTTTAGCCGGAGGAAGTGAAGCATGCGCCTTGCGTCCTGACTTCCCATTGGATCGATCATGACACGGCGATATTGCCTCTTACCATCGCCCGCTTGGGAGCCCGAAGCGTCGTCAGGATACTCTTTGTAGTGAACACCAGTCAGAGAGCAAAACTTCCGCCCACGTTCAATCACAGCCTCCCTGACCTTTTCAAAATCGTCGATGAATTGGGCGGGGAAAACATTCAAGCGAGTAATTTTCCGAGTACCGGCGAACGAATAAATGGAGAAGTCCGAGGCCCATAAGCCGTATCGAAAACCATCATACTCCACGGCCTGGGTGAAAAGACGGAACTCTGACTGTCTGGTAAGATCCTCGGTAGATTCCAGGTAGTAAAACCTTTCATTGCCAGGGCCACCGTCTTGGCACACCAGCTCGCCTGGTTGAAAGATGATCCACAGGTAGGGGAAGCTAATGAGGCCGTTGGCGACGAGCTCCTTCTTCACAGCAAAAGCTTCCGCCAGGTCAGCTCTGACGACAGAGCGGAGCTGGGTCAAGATTTCCTTGGTTCGAGGCACCTCGCACGATTCAATGGCTGCTTCGAACTTTTCCCAGCGGTAGAAGAAGGGCTTGAATGGGGCGTGGAAGACCAGATAGTTGATGCTGGGATGGATGTTATCGAAGCCTTCAAAGACGGGAAAGAGGGCCTCCCTTGTTGCCGAGTCTTGGATTTCAATGGAATGAATCGAGACTCGGGATGTGTCTTCACCACGTGTGACCGAATAGCGAATTACAATTGGGGTTTTCTCTTCTTCCTCAGCAGGCTCTTCTTCGTCGGGCTCCGCCTTCGCCGGGAGCTGATCGACCCAATTGACGCAGCAGCGACATTTCTTAGGACCCTCATAGAGATTTTGGACCAGGGTGGAGTTCTCAATGATGGGTGCGGAGAGAGAAGATCCTGGCGACTGATCCTCCCGGTCATGCAGAGAGTCGACTATGGTGAAGGAATTTTCAACTGGCTCCGGCTCGACCCGCGGCATTGTGATGAATAGCTCGCCTTGTTGTCAAATGGAAAAACGACACAAAGAGGGCAAAGTGGAATTGGGGAAAATGGAAATTGTGGTTGAGAGCGAAATATCCCATCCCATCCCGAGCACCGGCAGGGTCAAGGTTAATATATAATTATCACCGGAATCATGTTATCGGACTCATGCCTAATCCTGGCTGGCCGACTGGGTGCTGCTGCCTGGAAATGTTGAGGCGGGTTTTCGTGCATGCTGGCGAAGCAGCCAATCGACACTTCCAGAGCGTTGTTCCACTTCCACCTTGTCAGACATGGTAACGTCACTGGAAGTCTTTAATTGGACGTAAATCCCACGATCACTGCAGGACAAGGAATACCGTCATCCCCAAGGGTTGTCTGCACCCTGACATCTCCCCACCCACAATCGCTCTCCTCCCAGTCCATGGTGAGGGCCACTTTAATCCAGAGATGGTGTGCGGATGAGAAGGAGCCACATAATCTGGGGAAACGGCTGAGGGTGCCGATTGACATTCACAGTTTCGAGAGGCATTATTCACATGGCTTGGATCGTCCAGGGTCTTTCCCATCCCAAAATAACGTCGAACAAAAGGAGGATAGCAGAGTGTTAATCTTGAAAGCTGAGGGAATCAGAGGGTGCTGCCCTTTTCCACTTAGAAACCTCTGCGCCACGTCGACAATATCACCACTCATGGCATCTACAGATTTTCAACGGAGTGCACAGATTTGACGTTTCGAAACTTGATAACAATTTATGGTACCCCTTAAACTGAACGGTACCTAGACTCTTCGACTACAACTCTTCACCCCCTAGTCTCAGGCCACCAAAGGCAAATTCGTCACTTCCTCGTAACCGTGCTTATAGAAGTCTCCTCTCCGGCATCCAGATACTGAGCGACAGGTTTAAGGCAGTTGGCCGACGTTTCAGTTATCTTCTTGAAGTCTCCTTTGAGGTCTGCATGCATCTATTCTCAAATGCCAGACACCATGTTCACAAGCTCAGAACCGCGGCACGAACCTTGGCTACCAGTATTTCTGTTTCCCCACAAGTTATAACCTTCAGCTCATGTAGCTGCTTCATTCTGGCGCTGACATCCTCGTCCGTTCCTGACTCATGGAGGCGAAGGCTAGGCAGGGCGTCTAGGGTGGGGGTGATGTGAAGAAGACACCGCCGTGTACACCGGCGATGCTCTGGAGACGAAGTTGAAGTGGGTCATCATGTCAAAGGCATGAAGCGCCATATCCTTAATGAGAGTTAATTCCTGCTTCTTAACATGCCACACGTACCGCTTTGATCTTTGGCTTTATTCGACCCCCAGACTCCGCCGGGCGGTGGACCAAAACGCTCATCACAAGGTCATCTGTAACCCCCGAAATCCCCTGTAGGGACGCCATAAATGATATGATTCGATACTGGAGCTCCGTCATGTGTCGCACTGATGCAGTAATGAATGTACGCCGCGGCAGAGCTGACCACAAACGCTACTCCACCTACTAGAGAGCAGCAGTATTAGCTACTGCAGTTGCTCCAGTTCCAGCAAGACCCATCCCGCCTACTACTTCTTTGAAGGTCGATGCTAGTGAGAAGACTGCGTTCTTTCCTGGGCTCGGAGGGGAAGAAAGGCCGTACCTATTTTCTCTGCGTGGTTTTCATACCACTCTTTTCTCACCTTTAGGTTCGCTAGTGATTCGTGGTGCCTTTGGAGCAGCTCTTTCTCGGCGGCCCTTGACTCCTCCTTGCGCTTAACGTTGGCTCTCATCCTTTCAGTACTTGTTTCGACGACCTTGGATTCATCCGCCTTCCTCCCTCTAAACTATTTAGTTCCGCACCTATCAGTACCATGCGTTGACACTGACCGCACGCATTCTCCAAGGCCGAGAACAGACGTCTCGTCTTCTCAGACCACTGGTCGAACAGCTGCTCAACCTCCGTGATGGCAGCCGAGCATTTTCCCACGGCCCTCTGGCCATGCAGTACATACATACGCAGATGCTTGTCATCCGCTTCGTCTTGATTGACATCGCAGAATTCAAGCATTCTTTCAATCTGTTCAGCATTTTTCAAAGGCGAGTTAGCTCATGTCAAGTGCATTGGCGGAAATGGCTTCGTTAGGGGAAAGTCTCATTACAGTTCCACCTGGTTTTGAGAGCTCGTGCGACAATCGCGCTCTTTGTCTCATTTTCTCCTCCGTCTTCCTAAATGTCTCCGATCCTAGCTGGACGCAGCCACTAACATTTGCGAAGAGCACGTCATATCCTTGAGGGTATGAAGTTTGTTAGAGCTGTCCACCAGAATAGTGGAAGAGCCAACGATTTACCCACCGAAGGCCATCTCCAGTAAGCTTGATGCCGATCATATCAGATCTAGAGGTAATCAGAAGACATTCCCCAAGGATGCCGACGCACTTTGGCCCAGCACGGAAGCTAAGACGCCAGTCTTGTTGGCCACACTCGCGCTCAAGTTCTTCGTGCTGTTTTCTGATGCTGGTCTCCGCTTCTAAGACTCTTTTCTCCCCGCCGTAGCAGAGTTCCAGCTTGAAACCCCAGGATGTCCAATTACACAACGCTGTGTGCTCACATTTCAGTTTGAGGTGGACTGTGGCATAAATTGGCAAGGCTCAGTCACTATTATTCACTCAATAGTTGCACGTTGAAGTGACACGACTTATCCCAGGAAATTTTGAGAGCTCGGTCCAATAACAATATAGACAAATGTCGCTAACTGCTGCACCGGGATAGTGAATGAAGGTCACGCGTGGCATTCGCCATCTTCCTTTGGCGAGGATGTCCTTTCTACTGCCGATCTGGGGATCGTCCGAGACTGACAATCGTTCTGGCAACACGGACTCGGCAAACTTCGATAATTCGAGATGCAGGAGGTAATAGCGGGGGTATTTCTAGGTTGTCAAAGGCATTGCCGGACCTCGTTTCGGGTGGATCACGGTCAAAAAACAACATTGAACGGTGCAATACTTAGCTCCCCCACCAGTCACGACGATGATCACAGCCGGCGCTGTAAAACGCCGCCAGATCCATTCCTTTGTCGGGTCTTGCAATAAAAATACGTCCCTACTCTGTGTCGGAGCTCCAGGACCAACAGCTCGGGATGACCAGAACAAATGACTGCGACTGCATTAATGGCGCCACATATCTGACCCCATACCCGAATCTCTTCGTTTTATTCGTCACGTAGATTCGCCGACGATCCAGCCCGATTAACTGGTCCTCCAGTCTCAAGAATCGACTGCACATAGCGCGGAGTGTGAGTACACTCCCATGCAGTTGAATTTGGAAAATGATGGGGTCCATTTCGGGGATGCACTGACGATGGTGGTCGATGGACATGTCAGGTCTTGCCCGGAAAAGGGATTTCCCAGCTTGGGCCTTTATTGCAACAGGCCGGAGCAAAGCTTCCATTTAAACCTCTACCTGGCATGAGATGTCCCCTGCGCCTTCACACAGGCCTTCTTCCTGTCCGACAATCTAAATCAGTGGGCATGCCATCAAATCCTTTCTTCAAATGTTGTTTTGTAATAATAATCAGTTAACTGGGACAATTGGATAGCTTGGAAAATAACGACCGACGTAGAAAGAACCCCACCCATCCCCGTCAGGCCCAGTATTATGCAACATGACGAGACTGACAGTTGGGGCGGTGCATGTTTGGGTGAGACAATAGGGCGATACCAGTTCGCCTCAAGCAAGATAACAGGCAGCAGTCTCAGCCCGCCTTGAGTTTGACGTGTTCAGTCTGCCAGGGTGAGGTTTAAAGTGAGTCGGACCCGCAAAAACTATCTTGATCCGGGGTGACAAGCCGCCCTGCGTTCCCCAAATCGGCAGTATCCTACATCACCAAAAATGGGGCAAGAAGTCCAACAGAACGGAACTGTTTCGGGCGATGCAATGAAAAACGAGAACCGCTGTAACGGTTTAAATATAAATCTGGACATCTTTTCGACATCAGAGCTCCTTCGAGTTCTCCAGGGAGTGCTTGGCGCCGCCAAGGTAAATGAAGACGATGCAACCCAGGTTCATCGATGGTTTTTCGACCCCGCCTCGTTGACCCCGCAGGCGATTGAGGGCTTCGAGGCGGACCGAGCCCGCATAACCCTGCAAGATTTGTGCGCAAAAGCAGAAGCAAAATTTCAAGGAGAGGACGACGCGCGACACATATCCTTAGTAACTATTGGAATCACCTTCCTTAGGGTTATTGGTCGAAAGGGTATCCAAGTCCAAGCCGATGAACTGGACCTCGTCTGGCGGATCGTTCGAAGTGCCCTTGCTGTTACCCCTGAGTCCAAACTTCGCTGGGCGGCAAGTCGAAGTGCGCAGGGATTTTTATCTGTTGCCCTCTGCAGTCTGATCAAGGATGGAAATATTGACGAACTCTTCCGGCTCCACATCTGGATGCCCGATGGTTGCCGTGGAAATGCCGACTTCGCTGTCCATTCTCACCAGGCATTCGCCCAAGGCTGGATTCTTGCTGGGGAAGGGAAGGACACGCCGTATAAAGTTAAGCCGGTCACTACCATCGGCGAGGCCACTCATGCCAGGTACGCTCTTGGTTGGACAGACAGCAAAGATAAGGGAAGCACGACGTACAAAACGCACCAACAGTCATCCACGGTCGTGAATACCGGAGACTTCATGCGTGCAGAAAAGCAAAACTCCACCATCCAAACCCGGGGGATTAGCTATACGATCCCTGAGGCTTCTTTTCATACATCCACAGTTCAACCGGACGTTCTTCATGCGACCTTCTTCTTTTTCGACGCTAGTCGGGGTTTCGTCATGGATGCTCCGGTGCTTGGACCCAAAGACGCAGAGTCGTTCACCCAGATCCGCGATCCTGGCGGCATTACTCCTGCCGAGCTGGTTAGTCGAGTTGAGGCCGTCCGCAGGTGGGAAGTTTTCATGGCCCGAGGCCGGTATCACATGGATCGAGCGGAATGGGAACATGCTCTCCGAGAATTAAACAGTGCCCTTCATCTCTGCCAATCTGAAAAGGGGTTTCCAAACACTCAGCGCTACACCAGCATCGTCCACGGAGGACTCGGCAATACGTACCGGCGGTTCGGCCGATACGACCAAGCAGAGAGCCATTTGCGGAAAGCCATGGACGGCTTAGGTGTTAGTGTAGAAAGGGTTGAGTTTAGTGGGGAGTTGGGCGTGTTATATCGCCACATGAACCGAGTCAGAGAAGCTCGATCGGCCTTCTCAGATCAGTATGAAACCGCCAAAGCTCTCGGGTTTGACCGCCCCACTTGCCGCGCAGTTGGCAATTTAGGAATGGTCTATTATCAACTCTTCGGGGAGACCGGTGACATGGGATTATTGGAAAAAGCCATTCAGTGCCTTAACGAACGAATCGAAAGAGCGCGCCGATTACAAGATGAAGAACAAAGCCTTGATCTGGGCGGAGGTGCCAAGCACCGAAGACGCCAGGGACGTACGTGGGAAATTATTGGTCTTACTCGCCTTTCCCTCTGCTATTCTGCCAGGAACGACAACAACGCCGCTATCGAAACTGCTTCAATAGCCATGGACCTGACAGCGGATTCAGAAGATACAACTGTCGTAGCAGTAACTCGTCTCTTCTATGGATTCGCTCTTCTGAAGGGTGGTCGACGGGATGAAGCTCTCCAGCAGTTTAACCCTCCCTACGGGTGTACTCCAGCCATGGCACTTTGCAAAGAGCCTTCAGAAGAGCACCGTCAGTATCTACGCGATCTGATAGATGCAGGAGCTGATCTGGATCTGGTCGATGAGCATGGATATACAGCACTAGACTATGCCGTGTATAGTGGTGATCCTAAAATGGAGGTTCTCGTGCTCGAAGGACTTCGCAAAGTAGCCGGAAGCACGGAGGAGGGCATAATTCAGCGGCAATACGAATCGATGCTGAGAAAAGGCTACCGTGAGTTATTCCAAGAAGAGTTGCGGCCCGTACTGCTCGATGGCGGTCATAATTCCATCGAAAAGCTCCGGATCCGCTATGCCCAAGAGCTGGCCAAGGACAAACGAAAGAGCGACAAGTTCGACCAACTCAAGTTTCTTCGATATTCCGAATTTGTCCAGTTCGGAAAATTCCCTAGGTCGGACGATTCCATGACGGAGACATTCACCCCCGGCTGCGAGCATTCAGCGGGCGAATACATTGTCTTCGTCTCTTATCGATGGCTGAAAGTGGCCAACGTCACAACGTCACCCGATGACCAGAATAATACGCAGTACAATCGTGTAATTGCGGCTGTGGAGAGACTGCTACAACTTCATCCGGATATCAATCCATCGCGACTGAGTATTTGGTTGGTAAGTTTCACACCGTCTTGGCTGTTCACCGAATCTATAACGGACCATATTGACACTCAAGACTAGGACTACGCCTGTGTCGACCAGGAAGACCCAGCAAAGGGGGTGGCAGCTCTACCAATGATTCTCGCGCAGTGCAACGCGGTTGTGAGCCTCGTGGACGATGAGTACTACACTCGAGCCTGGTGCTCCGTTGAGGTGATGATGGTGCAAACGCTGAAAAGATCATATTATTTGCATGAATGGTACGAACAGACTAGAGAAGACGGCGACCAAGAACTATCCAAGTGGACACTCCGTCCGGGGCCAATGGATATGGTGATAACAATGGCGGATAAGAGGGTGACTTTGGAGGAGGATCGTGCTAAGACCCTATTTCTAGAACGGCAGGCTAGACTGCTTGGGACTACATAGCAGGGCAATTAGCAGGGAAGGTAGTACTCTGGCAGATTTTCTTTCCCTAGCTACGTCGATCGGGATTTGTTTCTCCAGGCAGCGACCGTCCCATCAATTGAAGTCGTTGTAAGACACTAACCCTACTAGCGCCGATGCTATGTAGACATAGGAGATCCGTGACGAAGATGCGATCCATGTATTGAAATTCTTCGATACCATTGAACATGTAACATCCGAGGTGGAGGGAGAGGAGCCGGTAATATCAACCCTACCCTCAAACTGGCGACTATCCCCGGCTCTTTCAAGGGCCCGATGACTCTTGGATTGTCAAGCTCCGGGTTGCTGATATAGAAAATGTAGATCATCCTTAATTCCTCCACAAATCTTTTTTTTTCTCTTTTTTTGTATTTATTTATTTCTTCTTTTCCTTCTTAAACGATGTGCCTGGCGGGTGTTTTATTAGCCCACCATCTGCTCGATACGCCGTTCGAGGTCAATGTAGGTGGAGTCTTGGAATGATTCGAGACCGTCAAAATGAATCTCTGCAAGGAAGCCCGGCAATTCCATATTCGATGGGTTTACGGATCGACTGACCCTGGGTCTTCCGAATGTGGGGAAGCCACCATCGCAAAGGGGTCAAAAGGATACTGTGAACTAGGCCATTCATGATCCATCTGAGACCTCCATAGATCTTGGTTGTCAGTTCTGTATCTCCGACTCTGAATGTGGACGATCGCGGTGTCTCAGCTTATTATTGCCCTACTTCCCTGTAAATAAATATCAAATATGAAATGTCTTGGGGTTAGGGTTGAGACAAGAGCACCAAGAAAAGGGATCAATCTACATCAATACTTCGTGTTACTCATTCCCCAAACTCTTCGCGCACGAGTATTTCCACTCTCCACCGAATGAATGCCAGGATCTAGCTCGTGTGTCGAAGCTAGGCGTAGCGGTCTGCCTGGATGTATGCCTCTGTATGGACTCCCTGACATTGCGCTTGGATTAAGACCTGAGCTCGGCTGGACTGGGTATTATTAAATAACTGTTTCATTCCAGCAAGTGACGTTTTAGCCTTTTCCACCATTGATGCTGGAGTAGAAGCCTCGTTTCTTGCAGCGGGCTTCGAGTCTGCGTCCCTGCTCCGCATCTCTACTTCTATGCCGAGGTGCTGGTACAAGTACGAAGTGCATTCAATTCCATGTCGCACGAAGTATCTAGGTGGTGGGCAATACTGGCATGTTTTGGAGAAAGATAATCCTACTGAAAGTTGACACCGATGGTCGTTATATCGCTCATGTCCCGTGCCCCAGCTTCCCATGCAAACGAAGCCTCTTCCGAAGGAAATAAACATCCTTCATCAATCCTTTGTGCCACCTCATACGATTGGATTCAAACCTCGATCCGTGTACTTACACCCCTGGCTGGCATCCCTAGTCACCCTCCTTCGCTTGGAGCACGATAATATTGACGCGCCCGGAATTGGAGGGGGTACGATGAAATTTACACTACCAAGTACTAGTGGACGGGGACCAGCGCTTTTCCAGCTTGGTGTGGGCGAAAAAGGGGTCATGCTTGTCGTTCCTGCATATGGTAGATTCAATAGCTCGAGCGTTTACTCGATGGGACGAAGAAGGCGATTGGCCAGTTTAATTCTCGATTGACCACAAGCTTTTTCTGAAGCCGAAAAGGGGACGCTAACCCCAGTCTTCAATGGGAAACGAACCACCCCGGTAATTTGAGCCCCGTGGATTGCGTCCAGCCGCACAGAGGGAATCTCGAAAGCGAGCCTGGATTAGGTTTAGTGGCATGGCCCTTCAGGCGAGACTATCGATTCCCAGAAATGACTCCTTCACAGATGGCGAAGTCTGTCTCCCATATCTCACGATGCCGCTAATGCAGCTTGCAGCCTCCCCTCCACTCCCCCTTTCTGCTAGGCGGCGCGGAAGCAGTGGAGGGTATTCGTTGGGCGGGATTATCTGGGGAGAGAGGGAGAGTGCTAGCTAGAAGTATTTCGTATATATCTTGACACGCCTCCACACCCGGAGGCATTCTGCCTCCCTCGGACCTTAGACTCTTGAACCTCAGTCGTCCATTCTTTGATCGACCTCTCACACTCGTTTTCTGTCTTTTTGGACTTCGGTCCTATTACTCTCTCTTCATAATAGAACTTTAGGTGTATCGTTATAATGAAGATCACAGGTCTCGTCCTTCTCTCGGCCACGTCGCTGGCGCTGGCAGCGGTCGCCGGCCCAGAAGATCGAAATCGGTTCGGTGGCGGTCACCGGGGCACTCGTGGCCTGGAACACACTTCTAAGTCGAAGTGCACCAAGACCGTTCGTGTTACATACCCATCCTTTATCTATAGCAGTTCGTCCAAGAGTTATCGAACTAACAGGAGATATTCACTAGAGGTCCAGGACCAGGCACACAGTGACCAAGACGGTGACCGAATCTGAATGCCCCAACACATCCGCTGGAGAGTTGGTCACGGTCACTGTTCCCACGACAGTTACCGTCGGCGGGGAGGACGCGACGGTCACGATTACAGCTCCTAATGAGGACAACACTGCGACTATCACTGTTGCGGAGACGATCACTGTTCCTGGTGGTGACGATGTTGCGACCATCACCGTCACTGTCCCCGGCGATGACAATGCTGCCACAATCACGCTTGCGGAGACCGTTACTGTTTCTGGTGACGAAGTCACCTTCACTGTCTCCGGTGAAGAGGTTACTGTAACCGTTCCTGGTGATGAAGTTACTGTTACTGTTCCCGGCGAGGAAGTCACCGCGACCGCCACCACGACACTAACCATCCCAGGAGAGGGCGAGGTTGTTACCCTCCCGGCCGAAACCGAAACCCTCACGCAGGAGATCACCCTGACTATCCCTACCACGATCACCCTTCCTGCTGAGTCGATCACCGTTACCCAGGCCCTCACGGAAACCCTGACTGAGACTCTCACTGAGCCTACGACGGCCACTGAGACGGAGACCCTTACACAGGTCGTCACCGAGCCCACCACCACCACTGCAACCGAGACCGAGACCCTGACTCAAGTCTTCACCGAGCCTACGACTACCACCACCACGGAGACTGAGACTTTGACTCAGATCTTGACTGAGCCTACCACGACTACCACCACTGAGACCGAGACTGTCACGACGCCTACCACCACCACGGAGACGGAAACCGTCACGACTCCCACGACTACAACCACGACGGAGACGGAGACAGCAACAATCACGGAGCCAACCACGACCACTACCACGACCACCGAGACCACCGTCCAGACTGTCACCACCTCCGTGCTTGCGTGTCCCGCGGGCAACCCCATAATCAACGGTGACTTCGAGGGCAGCCTCACCGGCACCTGGTCCGTCCTCGAAGCCGGCGATGCCGACGTGGATCGTATCGCCGTCGGTGGTGCTCAGGGCTATGCGCTCCGTGCTCGCATCAACAGCGGAAACGGAAACCTGCCCCAACGCATCGTCCAGTCCGTCACCGTTTGCCCGGGAGCGAACTACAAGGTGTCGTTCAAGGCCCGAAGGACAACGACTTCGGGCAGCGTCTACGCTACCCTTTACGTCAACGATTCTCAGCAGGCTGGTGGACTTATCACCGCCTCGAGCTTCACTTCCGTCGCGACGATTGGTTCGGGAATTTTCTCGACTACTTCCAATAGTGTTACTGTCAGGATCGAATTCACGTACGGCGGATCTGGAGGTTCGAAGGAGGTTCAAGTCGATGATATTGTCCTGACCAAGTTGTAATCGGAAGTGGTCCACTTCAATGGTCATTATAATACGCATGTAAAAGCCGAAGACTCCTGATAATTTATATTTAATTTCAGTACATAATTTAATGATACACGGGGTTTGTCAGTCATCTACAGGATGTGAATGTGACGAAGATTTCGCAAGTGAATGTTCGAGGTCAAATATGCGGCTCGCCCCAGGGAGTGCTGTTTAGTGTCTGACCAAGCCTTGACCTTGCGACGTGTCCCCAGAATATAATCATACACAGCCCTTGAGGTACGTGAACGAGAGTAAGAACTCAGAAGGGAGTCTCTTCTTCCAATAATTACGTATACTAAACCTTTCCAGCTAGCCTTCTCATCTTGTCACCCTTCCCCGAACTTCTGAGTTCTCTCGCTTAGTAGTATGAAACGGATTCTTTCTTTCACCGCGTGATCCCCAGCCGCTTTATGCTCAGGAAGGAAACACACGCGTTACCTTTCCGTGCTGGGTTCACTCCCAAACTACTCCGCGTCAGAGTTTTCATCACTACTGCGTTCTTCGTCACCAGAGTCTTCCTCGGAGCTCAGGCCCTCAGCCCCCATTCCTTTGTTATCACCCTCATCCTGCCCTCCGGTCTCGGAGTCGTCGTTGCCAAAAACAACGAAGTTCTCAGAGTTAGCCTCAAATTCTGCCTGCTCTTCAAATTTAACTTTTAGTTTTTGGATAAATTGCTCGGGCAACTCTAGAATTCGCTTTTTCACCCGATCCTTAATCTTTGCCGCCGATAGTTCCTGCTTCAAGATGAATTCGCTGCTCTTGATGTAGGCATCCACGAAATCCTGCCAGAGAGAGGCGTCAATATCGGGCCTCGGAAAATATGGGTCATTTCCGTGCGTCGCAGGGACAAGCTTGTCGAGAATATCCGTATCCGTATCCGTCAACTTGAAGGGGCGCGACTTGTCAAAGTCAATCATCCAAATGTGAGTTCGGCGTCGGCGGAAATCATGTTCGTAAACGGAGCGTGGCGTACTACCTTCTTTGAAATCCATCGTATGAGGGGGAATCGTAGGCCCCGCAGCAGAGGTCCCAAGAACAAATTCGACGTCTCGGCCGTCGAGATGGGCCTGCCAGTGAAGGATGGAAAGCCCGATAGCGACCTCTTTCACGAGATCAGGAAGCTCCAAGTCAAGTGCGAGCATTCTGTCGTAGTAAAGTGGGAAATTTTGGAGCGTATCGTAGCACATCCCTTCAGGTTCCTTCTCGTCGAAGTAGAGACGAATAAGGCAGGCCTTGTTCTCGTCGTTGTCGAGCGCATCCTTTCGGATCTCCTCGGGGAAGAAGGTTGAGATCAGGAACGCTCGAGTCTCACTGGGCATTGGGAGCACACGCTCTTCGATAAGGGCCGCCCGGGTGGGCCGATCGTCCGAGGGGATCCTAGGTTGGATAGGGTCCCAGAAATTCTGATCATCGGGGGTGTGATATTCGAAACATCGAGGAACTCGGGGAATGGAGAGCTTGTGCCGGAAGAGATTCCGAAGTTGTTCCTCTGTCTGAATCACAGATCTGTAGGCAAGATTGGTTTGGAGAAAATCCTGCCAGAGACCGGTGTGAAGCGAAGATCCTATCTTCACAACACGGACGGTTCCTGGGATTTCGTAAACAGTGCCGCAGGTGCCTCGACCGATGACTGTAAAGGGAGCCGAAGAATCTGCGCGGGTCGCGTTCATGCGCTTAGCAAAACTGGAGGCTGTCGACTGCACAGACTTCGACGAGAGAGTCCGATAAAGAGCGATCCTTCGGGTCGAGGTCGGATTATGGGACCCAGTATCATCAGGCGCGGCCATTTTGACAAGGAGATGGGGTGTCGCCGAGATGGAGATGGATGGAACAATATTCGATATATGGGGATATTTCAAAATGATGAAGTTGGAATGGGAGATGGAGATGGAGGCAAGAAAAGGGAGATGGGAGAGAGGGAATGCTTGGAGACCATGGCTATGGAAAGAGCAACGGATCAACTGCCTTTTTAGAGTCGAGGAAGGGATGACCCCAGTGATATCCCATGTGATATTTAACAATGCACGAGGCACGAGGCACAGAAAACGAGCCCTGGTACGAGTACGACGAAAGTTTTGCCGCTAACAAGCCCCACTTGCCTCACATGTTTCCATTATTAAAGTTCACGAAAGTACCAAGGATTTCCCAGAAGAGCAACCACACAGGAGCCAATACTGACCTGGGGATGGAAACAATGAATAGCGCTCGGAATGACTGTAGATCCTGCAATCTCCAAACAGAGTTTAACAAGATACTGGGCAACCGCAATTAGACTTAACTACTAGATTCGGCCCATAGGAAAGAAAAGGGTATCTGCATACCGAGTTTCGCACCTCTCTTGCCCCTCTGTTGGAAACTCCAAGCTGAAGGGTCAAGGATGTCAACCCAGCTTAGAGAACGTGGAAGAGGGATGAAAAGGCTCACAGGTTAAAGTCAAGACCCTGGATCATCGTCTATAGTCCATACTTTCATGCCCCGAATATAGTCCTTCGGACAATCCTCCTAAACCTGGCTGAACTAGTGTTATGAATTTACGAGTGAGAGGTCAGTATGTCAAAATCCCCGCAGAATTCTTCTGATATTGCTTCGCCTTTACCAGTGTATAATCGGTCCGGGAATAGGTTTATTATCGGATTGCTTCCCTTGCCTCTTCCAAACCAAATTCCCAAATACCCAAATCTCACAGCCACCCATCACACATGAGAATTAATCTTCACCAGGGCCTACGTTCGGTCGTTCCAAGAAGACTTTCATTGGCAATCAGTCACTCTGAGCAGACATTAGTTCAAGTCGGTTTCTCCTGTCAAGTCATCTTCGACCCTTAGCATCGGGCATACGCCGGAAAGAAACTCTCGAAAAGCTGCAACGATAGTCACCCAAGGCAACACGACACTTCCGCTCCTCGTTTTCTAGCCTACGGGGACGTGCCCCGGGACTCCGGGAGCGCGATAATCCCCTGACAGAAAAACTGATTGGTGGAAAGACGAAGAGCAAAATTGTCCGGATTTGGTTCTCCATGGCATTTCTCCTCACGTGACTGAATTCTCCGTCGAGAACAAATAAGGTTAATAGTCATCATTCCATGGCTCCCTCATCGTGACACGTCACGACCGTTGGAAGAGTGCCTGAAAGAATGAGCACGAAAAAAAAAAAAAAAAAAAAAAAAAAAAAAAAAAAGGAAAAAGAAGTCACAAAAAATACATACAACACCAGGGATTCGCTGGTCGTCACCGACCCAACTACTAGTCTGGCGCTTCGTAGCTTATGTACAGGGGAGCGGACGGGACCCTCAGTTCTCTACGAGCTATGGTCGTATGTATTATTTTTGCTCCTCTGTCTGCTTCATAAAGGTTCCGACAAGAGAAACCATTGAAAGCTGATCGTCTGTATTTGTGGTATCAACCTCTCAACAGATGCCGAGCCGACTCCAGAATCATCGTTCCCTCAATGAGTCGGGTGAGATAGTAGATGCCATAGTCATCGAAGACTTCTTCACTAGTAATAAGTATTGCCGTCTGCCCACCGAGCCGTCGGCAGATTAACTTCTCGTTCTGAAGAAATGGTGGCTGCAGTCAACTGAACCCAATGAACGTGCCTTTGTAGTGTTTAATGGAACCTCCACATCCCCAAATGTGACCTCGCAGTGCGCCCCTCCGTCTAGGCGAAGCGGGGCGAGAGATTCCCCGAATTGAACCGCCTTCTGCCCATCCACCTATGCTCCGGTCAGCGATCATCAGCTCTCTCTTCCCTGTCCGGAATAAGTTAAAACTTCTCCAGGCAAGTGGGGCGCTGCTCGTCTTTCCTTTGTTATCTTTGCTGGCCAATCGCTAGGTTGCATTCTTCCAATCCGGGAAACGCGGTCCTCGAAGCTCCGTGTCAATTAAAATTAGACCGGCGTCGGTGTACACCTCATTAGATGTAGATTTCATTGGAGAAGCCAATGTGCCAAAGCTTTGGCCCCTGGCACCGTACCGCATTAACGGGAAGCTCCATCTTCCCCGAACTGGTGTTCTAATAGGTGATGATATATATATGAATGGCCGCCCGTTACTTTCTTTTTCTTTGATGCTTCGCGATGCGGCGGTTTTCCACGATTGGTTTAAACTGGTGTAGCTTGTGTTCGACCACAAAAGGCCCTTTACGTTCGTTACTTCAACTTTATTCTCTCGTTGATTCTCCAAGTCGAAATGCATTTTAACCCCACCACTCTCTTGACCCTCAGTCTCGCCGCCACCGGAGCTCTTGCCGGGCCTCATCGTCGCAGGGCGTGCAAAGCCCAGCCTCCTAAGGGCTTCGTCACGGTCAAGGATGGCAAGTTCCAGCTCGATGGCAAGGACTTCTACTTTGCGGGAAGCAATGCTTACTACTTCCCCTTCTCTGGCGTGCGTTTACACCCTTCCCAGGGCGAAGACTCGTACTAAAGATATTCAATAGACTCAAGCCGATGTCGTCAAGGGTCTGACGGCGGCCAAAGATGCCGGCCTGAAGGTCTTCCGAACCTGGGGCTTCAACGACAAGAACACCACCTACGACCCTAACGGTCTTCCTCAATACGGCGGCGAGGGTGCGACTACCGAGGTCGTCTTTCAGAGATGGGACAATGGCAAGCCGACTATCAATATTGAGGGCTTCGACAAGGTTGTTGACGCCGCCACCGAGGTCGGAATCAAGCTCATCGTTGCCCTCACCAACAATTGGGCAGACTATGGTGGTATGGACATGTACACTGTCAACCTTGGAGGCCAGTATCACGATGATGTATGTGATGCCCGACTGTAATGGATAAAACGCGCTGCACTCCCTAACGCACGCATTTACTTCCAGTTCTACCGCCTGCCCGTGATCAAGGATCACTTCAAGGCCTACGTTAAGGAGTTCGTCACCCGCTACAAGGACTCGCCCGCCATCATGGCTTGGGAGCTTGCCAACGAACCCCGCTGCGGCGCTGATGGTACCCGCAACCTCCCCCGCAGCGAAAATTGCACCGTGGAACTTATGTCTGGATGGATCGACGAAATAAGCACCTATATCAAGAGCATCGACCCCAACCATCTTGTCACCTGGGGTGGAGAAGGTGGATTCAATGTCGAGTCCGACGACTGGGCCTACAATGGTGCCGACGGTGGTGACTTCGACCATGAGATCAGCCTCAAAAATATCGACTTTGGCGTCTTCCACTCCTACCCCGACTGGTGGAGCAAGACCGTCGAGTGGACCAATCAGTGGATCCACGACCACGCTGAGTCCGCAAGGAAGGCTGGCAAGCCAGTGGTTCACGAGGAGTACGGGTGGATGACTCCCGAGGCTCGCCAGGAAACCCTGGGCCAAACCCGTAACGAGACTAGGCTCGAAGTTGTCGGTGGATGGCAGGAGATTTCCGTCGAGGAGAAGGTCCCCGACATGTACTGGCAGTACGGATACTCTGAGTACTCTTTTGGCCGGAACCACAATGACGGTTTCACCATCTACCTTGATGATGAGGAGGCCAAGACTCTCGTTTACGAGCATGCTGAGAAGATGAATGCCCTCAACGGAGAGTAAGGTGGCCGTCTTCTGTATTATTTTTGACCATCCCGAGGTCTTATCGGACGCACGGCGTGTAGATTATGGGATTCTCTTGCCTTGAAAGTTAGGAGCACTATCTACTAAAATAATATGATTGATGGCGCTAATCTGGGATGCTAACCGACTTTTATAATTGCAATCCTGACGGGCTATCTGCTAAGAATTTTTTTTTTGTTGCCCCCGGAGCCATTGTCAATAGCCTTGATGTGAATACTATCATAGCTTATCAGTAGTTTACTAAATCCTGGTCCTCGCCCAAAGAGTCCTCCATTATAGAACCCATAACGCGTACCCAATTCCAATAATCAGCCCAATGGCGGACAATCCAAAAGTCCGAGGGGAGCCGTTCTCGTTCGAGTTGGGCTTAGAGTCCTCCTGGACGTTCAAGCAAGAAAAACTAACATCTGGCGTCTCTCGGCTGTCGCTACTCGAATTGACACTATAACCCCATGCCGTTGTGATGATAAAGGTGTTCTCTGATGCCTTTTGAAGGGAGGTTTTGTTATTGAGGTCTAGACTGGACCCAGTGCCGACCCGCCAGGCCACATCGCCCAATTTATCTTGAGTTAAGAGGTCAATCCAAAAGTCATATTCAAAATAACTGGCGTCAAGCTCTGCCACTGCCATTAGTACCTAATGTTTAATCTCAGGGATGTATGGGGTACGAACATACGGTAGAGAATTGTGGAGGCATTGCCAATCGAATCGAGGCAACTCTTCGGCGGTGAGTAGACATAATGGGCAGTACATCGTCCGACCTCATCCCCACTCACCCAGTTCCGGGTCAATTGTTCAGTCCAGTCCTTGCGGCATTGGTCCGGGATGAAACCGCATTGGTGATCTCCTTGGGTGTTACCGGGCTTTGTTGCAATCCAGATCTGTCGACAAATCAACCAGGATGGATGCACAGGCTTGACCTTGTCGCCATCCATCAATGATTGAGGGAGGTTATATGTTACGGTTGACACGGCGGTCTTGTTCGTAGTAGATGGAACGAGTTCTCCATCAGAGCTGTCCTCGAGAAATGGGACGTTGTCTACGACGCGGAGATGGGCCTTGAAGTCGCCGAGCTTGGAACCAGGAAACTCCTGAGTCCAGTCATAGCCTTCGTACTCCGCCGTATCGGACAAATTCGGATTCGTGTGACCGTCCTTCAGGGGTTCGAATTCAACTAGGGCGTAACCCGAGAGAGATAGGCTGTCGTCGAAAAAGATTTCGGCCGTTTCTGGATACTGATCCTCTACTGTCTGATCTGCATCGTTGTCCTGGGCCACCGTGGCGAGCAAGAAGCAGCTCGTGACTAGGTAAAGAAAGCACTTCATGGTCTCTGGCTAGGCTGAGGTGTCGATGCCGGAGAGGAAAATGCGTTGGATTCAATTTTACATCGTGCGGATAGGACGTCAACTAAATACAAATTTCGATGCTTGCTTCAACACGCCGGCCCGGTCCCGAAAGGATGGCTGTGCCGCTTGGTAAATGCGTTTCTAACTCGTGCGAATTTCATGCACGAATGCAGTCAAAGACCAACAGCACCGGAAAGACGCCGAGAATGAAACGGTCTCCTTGGGATGTAGACAGCTCTTTCTTCCAGACTGGCGTCCAGACCCGTGGCACCAATTAAACGGAAGGCAGTGTTGCGGCTGCCACACCACCATCAGACGTCCCTCCGTGCCTCTCCAAAAAGGGGCTCGAATCGAGAGGTAGATAGGAAGATCACCGATTGCCCATGGGCCAACTGCTGATTGTCTTAAGGCTCGGCCCGGTGACAACGCATTGCGAAATGCACTAGACCCCGAGAGTTCGAAACGGGCCTCAAGAATGCTTCGGGTCAGAGACGAACTCCGTTGTTCTCAAATTGCGTTTCGGAAATAGCATTGGACAAATATGTTTACTGCTATCTTGGCCTGGCCCGGGGCTCGACGACCTCGGGTTTCCAACCCTGGAGAAATGGTTGAAACCAGATATCCCAAGTGCCGTTGGCAAGACGGAGATTTTTTGTTGAATTTTATTCTAGCCAGACTAAGTCTTCATCGCTTTAGCCCTTACGATCGTCCGTCTTATCCACTACTCTCAACGTTGAACTATACGCGCGTACTAAAGTCCCATCCGTACTACATCTAACCCTGTAAGCCCACCAGAAATCCGGGATGCACTCACTTCAAGATGTGCTGAATTTTGAGCCTCGACCGGATGCGCATCACGACCCGGCATGTCAATAGATCATATTAATAGCAAATGCAAGGGAGATGATTAAATTAACAGTTAATAACTTGTGCGATCTAGTCATCATTCATTCGAAAACAAAACCCAAACAGTTGTTAAGAGCGGGCCTCCGAGGCTTAGAATAGGGAGGGTCTTCCGGTTGGCACCACCAGCGAAGTCACTGATATACACGTTCGAACTCCCAATGCGTTCGGCAGGGAGTAGTGAGCCTGGCATTAGAAATTCTGAAGACGAGGGGCGCCATTTCTATACAAGATAGCATGCCTCAAACGTGTAAAATAGATAGAACGGCGGGTCTATATTCGTGCCGGAATTTATCCAAAGTGGTGGATATTGAACATCACGGCTAACTACTGCCGGAGGATTCTTCCCACCTGACTTGTTCGAGAAGATTTTCCATTTCCATTCGGAGGCTCCCCATTCGTTCGCAGGAACTGATGGGATCTTCTGCAGATGGGATGGTGGGAAGCTTCCCGCCTCGTTATTCTTCAACTTCGTTGAACACAGCACCAAAGTCTAATAGCGACGAAGTGCTCTATTTCAAAAGGTTCCTAGATAATTGACCTCGGCCATGCGTCTCCTACGGCACTTGTCTGTCTCGACGACAGTAACGTTGTCACTATGTACGTTCTGCCTCATTTCAGTTTGGCCAAGTTGACCGGCCCCTGCTGACAATTTGTGGTCAACAGTCGCAAGGGGCTGTCTAGGCCAGTATCCCGACATGATAGTAGGGTCCTACACCGATGAAGAGACCGGAATTAACTTTGACACCTGGACTGCTCCCCCAGCAGAAAACGGCGATGGAGGTGTCACATTCGGCATCGTCCTGCCAGAGAACGCCACAACAAATGATACAGGCGAGTACATTGGGTACCTAGTATGTTCTCGGCCCTCATCTATTCCTTTCAGATGACCAACGATTTCTCTCTTTTCTAGAGCTGCGCGAGTGTGAGCGCTGATCGAACAGGGTGGTGCGGCATAGCTCACGATGGTCATATGATCCATTCTCTTCTCCTAGTTGCCTATCCATATAACGATCAGGTTCTTACGTCCTTTCGCTGGGCTACCGACTACTTTATGCCCGATCCCTACAGCGGCGACGGTTCGCCAACTATCACGTATATCCGCTCATCTGTTAATGAGTCGCGCTACGAGCTCGTTTACCGCTGTCAGAATTGCTTCTCGTGGGACGACGCTCAAGGGGAGAACGGAGGAAGTTCTAACTCGAGCGAGGGCGAAATCATGCTGGGCTATGCCCAGGCAGCAGATGGGCCAACGAACCCGGCACGTCCGTCAGAGATCACGCTTCAGTATCATACACTAGGATATGCACAATGGGTAGTCCCAGTTGGGAATGTTACTAGGGGAGACTATGAGACATGGAGCGAGTTGGCAAGGGAGGCAGCGCCTGGTGAATGTGAGGTTTGATCACCCAGTACATTGGCCTCGGGGGTAGGTAGGGTTCCAAAATTTGGCCGCCTTGGCTATGTCGGCCGCAGATTAGAAAATTGAAGCCGCAATTCAGCTTTATGTCTCACCCCTAATTATTCACCGATGCTGCCTTCTCTATCCGTAGTTTCCCAAGTGATTTCCATCGGCATCCTGACCGGCTCACCATCCCCTTCTGGGACTTCTATACTGCCCTTAGCCGTAAACATGACGCTGAGTACCGGGGAAATGTTAGTAGAATAATTTTGTTGAATCCTGGACACTGGATAACACTTACGGATGATGGGGGCTTCTGTCAGAACACTCCCACGACTGCTCAATTGAAAACAGGTTCGTCTCGCTGTTATACGCTCCCTTGGCATCCAAGAACCGACCTCCTGGTATAACAGGCGAGTAGCAATCCCCCAGCGTTTCGACCGTGGGAACGAAGCAGTGGAAAGCGGCCGACGCGTATGGAATGGCCACGCCAAGTTCCAGTCGAGAATTCATGCGCTCAACCGTTCCGTCCTCAGCCACCTCGACAGAAAAGTAATCGGGAAAGAAGTTCCAATACCAGTTTTCCGGCCGAATCGAGTCGACAAGACATCCTCCTTCTCTAGGATACTGAAAGTCGAAAGCGTTTTTCAAGAGGCTGTGTTCCGCAATAATGGTGCCGGTCACGGCACTATCTTCCATGATGGCTTCACAGAGTGTGGCGTTGCTTATGAAGGCACTAGGTATAGCAAAGTCGGGGTCACCGCCGGAATCTGATGATAGGGGTTCGCAGTCCCACGACGCGGGAGAGAATTCGCCAAAGCCTACGTACTTGATACTTCCATGCCTTTAGCCTAGAGTTCGAAGAGGAAAGGGGCGTCACCCGGAATGGGGGCAAGTGGATTAACGGTACTGCCTTACTTACCCTTCGCCTTCTTCATCGCCCCCGCAGTACCAGCTTTCAACGATCTCAACTTTTCTTGCGCAAGCATTGAACCGGACCGCGGCCTGGCCCAAATACTGTCCGCTATATGAATCGACCCAAGCGGACCCTGAGCAGATGGTCCAGTCACCATCTTCCCGCGTCTCGCAATCCGCTTCCTCGTCCAGAGGAACTAGATCTAACCCGCCAGTATGCAAGCAAGATGTAGTCTGGTTAGTGATGCCGTTGTGTAATGTCACAGCTAGAGCCCCTCGCGGCGTAGGCGGAGACTCTCGTGATTCGTTGAACCACACCCACTTAACATCAGAAAAGGTCCACATCGGCGTTTCCGATGCCTTTCTGCATGCAGGGTTGTTACTCCCAGCAGGTGAGCTAAGAACCTCGTCCCTAGGAGTTATCTCGATGGGAGCCAGGAGCGAATACGGAATAATCACATGACCAGTCTCAGAGATTGATACTGGGCTACCAGGAGAATCCGTGTCGATGACGAAATTGGCGTCTGCGCCTGCTTTGAATATAATTCTATTGGAAATCTAGGGTCAGTGTTTTCTCCTCAAAGAGGACTGGATCTCTGGAAAGTGACGTGACGTACTGAGTTCCGTCTTCCTCACTTGGGCAACTCCATATTTGATTGATAGTCAAAGACCCGTTCGATGAGTCGGGGGCATAATAGAATTTGAAAGTAGTGGCAGGGTTCGAGCTTTCGCAATACCCTGATGAGGTGGGGTCTATGGAAGTCCAATTGGACGAGGCAGAGGAGACAGAACACTCTATATTCAGATCACTGATCTGACTTGTGACGCGAAAGTAAATCAACTCAACAAGGTTCTGTTCGGCACCTCTATTACTCTCGTACGTGAAGTCTTCAATTTGCCAATAGCCATAGCTTAAAGAGTCTTCGATGCATCCGACCGCCAGGGTCTGCGGCGGCGTGTTCAACAAATATCTCTCAAGGCCTCCATCTAGGCTGAGGTTGGGAATGGTTGCTGTCATGGCGAATCAATGGAGCGACTCTAGGATGGTCAAAACGGAGATATCGTTCTTCTCTCAGGCCCGGTATTTGCAAATGGACTTCGAGTTAGAATGGTTGAGTAGCCTAACTACACGTCGAGGAACTTCATCTCAGGCCACGCCCACAATCGTGAAACAGCGAGACAGCGACATCTAATCTTCCTCAGGCTAGAGAGAGAGAGAGCCATTAGGGTTCTGTGCGATATTAAGGGACCCGGATCTTTCTATGGGCGTACCCCGCAAATTGGCAATATCGTCCCGCTGAGATCGCCTGGATAATTGCGCAAGTTCCACTAAGTAGACTCGAGAACGCGACGGATATTTCCTCATCCGGGCACGGGCCGGTGCCGGTTTTCCAGCAAGTTGCAAAGGCATTCCGGGTGATGTCTTGTCCTGGTGCGGAATCCCTATCCCTCGAGATCATATCGTTCATACAATTTCGCTCTTGGCTCGGATGTTAGCTCTGTTCAAATCCGGCCTTGTAAATAGTTAGTGTGGACATGATACATCACTTGCGCGATTGTCGCACAGCCACCAATCTGCCTCCAGGATCGGGATCTGTCGCGGCCACCAGTAAGCTCCTAATAGCGGAGCGAGGGGGACTCTAAGAGGAGAACAAACGCATATATCAATTATTATTAGGACAGGGGTTTGCAAAGTCAGGACTACTGGCAAGGTGGTGGGTGTGTGAAGCCCACCTATTATTTCTATTTACATAATAGTGTTAACCTGTAGTGTTGATCCTCTATTTTGCCCAGAGGTCTTTTGGCAGAAGATAATGCATGAGATTGATGGTGCGGAAAGTATGGCAGTGGGCCAGGCAAAAGTAAGTTGTCTCATGTCAAGGCTGTAAGAAGACTTGTATTTGAGATGGTGGATGAAGTAAATTCCGCGTCAGAGTGTCTCGAAGGCTTCCTCTCGTACCGTGAAGTTCGAGCCCTTCAAGACCGCCCCGAAAGTGGGTCTCAGTTCCCATCCAGCTACCAGCGCCTTCGTCACCATCTCAATATCACACTTGAATAATCCTAACTAGAGGTTAATAGAGTAGCACCTTTACGGACGTAAGCGAAGGATTTCCCAGGGTGAAGCCAATGGCGGCATAAGAAACTTGCGCATATTTCCCTCTGCCAAATGTCCTCTTGCAGTGGGGCTCGACGGCAGCCGCCTTACGGGTCCCAGGAATGTTTAGGGAAACACCTCTACTCTTGACTTACTTCCAGAAACATCTGCCCAGGTTACGAGAGAAAAGTAAATAAGCATAAGAGGCAACTTCCTTCAAGTGTTTTCTGCAACGATTTGCTCAAGAAACGCCACCCCCGAGACCGGAATCGCGCTGTCGTTACGATGCTGTTTAAGACACTGTTTGCAATCGGAGCGGCTATGTTCGTCGCTGCAGATTTATTGGATGAGAAAGAGAGAAGGTGCGACGAAGAAGATGATGGTATGTCGATCGGGTTTTCCATCCATCCACATATATCTTGTTGCGTGGCCCATCACCGCTAACATGCTCTAGGCACGCCCGTCAACTGGGGTCTTCTGGCATTGCCTGGAGTAGATATGTTGGACCTCTATGGGCCAATTGAACTTCTCTATTTCGTAGCCGGTAATCGCTACTTAAACGTCACCATCATCACCCCTACCGCAGACAACATCGTCATTACACCTCCAATGGGCAACCGGTACAACTCAGTGTTTAAGCCTGAGATTGTCGGCGCCGCCACTTTTGGGGATGATTTAGATCTCGATGTGCTGCTTGTGCCAGGGGGTGCCGCGGCCCGCGACTCGACTCTCACGTATGTCGATGACTACGTTGCTGAGATGTTCCCCAAGGTGAAATATCTTCTCACAATCTGTACTGGGGCAATATTCGCCGCCCGTGGAGGTGTTTTTGACGGGAGAAGAGCGACGACCAACAAGAACGCATGGGACCTCGTCACCCAGCATGGCACAAACGTTACTTGGGTTGCACCTGCCCGGTTTGTCCAGGACGGGAAAGTTCTGTCTTCATCCGGTGTATGTATTTGCCTCCGCTAAACATCTTGAAGATTAGGGTGTCTGAGCTGATCGACATATCCAGGTTTCCGCCGGACTCGACCTGATGTTTGCATTCATCAAAGAGCACTATGGCCAGGAACTCCATGACCGTATCAGCATTTTAACAGAAATCGTGCCACGTGCACACGACGATGACCCATTTACGGATATCGTTGGGGTGCCACACCAGGGCCAAATCTAGAGGCAAAGGATTACTATTTATATTTTATCTCTCTCGGAATATCGGCTTGGCTGTGTATGCACTGATGCAGGTCTTTTAAAAGCCGACCCCCCTCCAGAGAAGACCGGAGTTTACACGCGCCCGTGAAGGGCATAGACACCGAAGTATAAGAATTATCAATTTAATTACGAAATCAAATAGGTGTTTAAGTATTTTTTTCTAAACTTCTCTATGTCCAGCCCCTTTTTTACGATTCTAGCTCTCTCCCGCTACTCCCGAGGCTTAGATCTTCGCTCCTTGCGATTTCCATTTAACAGGTGAAATTGTGGCGCAGCTGAGTTGCCCAATCCAAATGAAGGCATCTTCAGCAGCTGCAAGCTGCATGTCCTTGCAGCATGCAGCATGCAGCATACAGCGTAGAGATGGGATATGTGGCTTGTCTTTTTTCAAGGATCAATGTTTGTCCGCCCTTCTGGAGTCGCTGCAGAAATAGCCTGGTCTCCGGGGCTTGTATGCATTCCCTAGATTATCCACTCTCTCTGCTCGTTCATCTTATTGGCTTTGATTTGTAAAGCTTTTCTTGCCTTATCTCTCTTTTATTTCCTCGTTCTTTCTTTTCCGTTAAATTTTACCTTTCCCTTCTCCCCTATTCTTAGAGACCTGCATCCCTTGGCTGTTGAAGGGATGAGTGAACCCTACCCCAGACCTGAACGAGTCAACGAACCGCCAAAATACACTGAAGAGGCTACCAACCAGTACCAAGCCTATGTCACTGATCAGTCAGACTCTGATGTTTTATCGATATCTCTGAGTGGAGTTGGAGATGGGTCTCCGACGCCCTCAGAGATATCGAGATCATATGAGGAGGAAGGCGGCTCCTCAAGTCCCAACCGCTATGGCCGCATCAATGGAGAAAGTCGCACAGAAGAGCCCTCTGCCTGGACGAGTCATTTGGTGGGAAACGCCGACGGAGTGTTACGCAGAACCTTTCTCTAATATATATCATAGGCTGAATCTCAACAAATGACATCGGCTATCGATGCAGCTTCTCAGTATATAAAAGCTAGGACATCGGGTACAACTCTTCCAAGAAGTGATCAGCAAACTCACCACCGGACAGTGAGGTTTGCAGAAGCAAGCCCCGACCGTGGTAGCGGAGCTTCCCCCTCTGAATCTTACGGCACCGACTCCTGGACCAGCGATTCAGATCCTTCTCAATCGCCTATGTCAGGTAGTGAAGATGATCGGAACTATCAAAACGCATGGCGCTCCCGTTCGAGGCGCAGATATCACCCACCGCATTCATCCAGGCGGCATCGGCAGCCTAAGCGATCCTGGAACCGGGATCGCTTTAGAGAGCGTTGGTTTGACAAGCACCATGATGTCAGCGCGGCGGACTTGGCCATCCCGATAACGTATCACTGGCTTGAAACAGACGGCTTGGCTAAACTCCTGCCTATAACTCATGCTACAGAAACTGACAGTGACATTACGCTCGGTCCGAGTTCCAGCGCCGAGGCTACTGCATGGTCACAGCCGAAGACATATCTAGAGGAAGACACGACGACCGAACTCCGCGTAATTCACAACATAGAGTTTTCTACTTACGCAGCTAGCCAGTATAAGGTGGTTCTAACTAGTTTCAATGAGCCTAATAGTAAACAGCCAGCGAAACAACCCGAAGATCCTGGGGTCATGCGATGGTTGTAAGTTCTCTCTCCCTTGAGCTGTATATCTGCGGTGGTGCTACTCCTGACATTTATGTTTCGAAGGCATATCCAACGACATTCACTGCGGTTAGACATCTTGGAGGTATATGTTGTCATGCCGTGTCCTTCTCCTTTCGCCGCTCTCCGCACACTGTTCGGCAGCAACTGACCGGTGCGTAACCCAAATAGAGATTAGTGCGGGCTTGCCCATTCATTTCATCAGAATTGATGCCCGTTGTCATCACAGTGATAGACGATGTATCGGGCAGGCTGTTGGATCGGGTCGATAGGACAAGCTCCATCGACTCAGGGAAGATTGTGAGATACACAGGCCACGTTGAGTGTCATGGCGGCGACTCTGTGCGGCAAACAGTGCCAGTTACCTTCCTATCTGTGCCGTATCTTGCCCTCAAGGCTGTCGATGCCGAGGCAGCTGCGAGCGGCTACCGCTCTGGAAAGCCACTGTTACACAGTCTCTACGGGTATGACACAGGGGTCGAACGGGAGCTCAAGCAGGTAGTGCAGAAGCTTTCCATTGCTTCAGGTCAGGAGGCGCTACATGAGTCTCAGCTGTGGTTGCTTACCGTCGGATCGGGCAAGTTGTTACTTCAGGACCATTCCCCATCCACCCCCTTGTCACTTGCGTTGGATCGACTAACATTCGCTGTTTAAAAGAGATTATGATTACCTTTGGGCAAGTATCCTCGCAATTTATTCTCGGAGATCTAGTCACCTTCATAGAGGGGAGCACGGGCAAAGACGAGTTGCATGTGATCACCCTCATTGACCAGTTCAATCATCGCTACACCATCACAGTGAAGGCAGACTGTAACTACGTTGTACGTTCCTACAAAGCTCTTGCTAGGGCGAATGTTCTCAATCTATGGATCACAACTGATGTATAAAATTTCAGGATATGTTGAGACATGCCGTGACTCTAGCAAGTCCGCCACCACAGGACCCGGACGACTTCGAACTTCTAGATAACGACAAACATCCTCTCACCCCACTCAGATGGCTGAACATGCTAACTTCATCACCCTCGGCCCGCCACGTTCTTCGACTGAGGCGAAAACACCGACCCCAGCTCCCTCCGGTCCCATTCCCAGATGTCAACAACGCACCAATGCATTATCCCCCACAACGCGAGCAGTCGATAGAGGACCTCGGTGATGTAGACGAAGAGGTCCGAGCTTCCGACTCTGGAGAAGGCCCGTTTGATGAGACGGCTGATAATTTATTTTATGGCGATGAGTGCAACTCACTCGTCCAATATCGCGGTGGCCGCGCTGATGGCTGGCGGAGTGTGGTGAATGATGCAAGCTCTCGACGGAGAGATGTGGAGTCTCTCACAACAGGACATTACCACTCAACTGGCTTATCTTCCGAAAATTCTCATGAACAGTCTCTCCCACCACGAGCCGCGAACATTTCAGCACGCCAACATTCGGAAGTTGCTCTAATACATCGCTTCTACCAGGAGCCAGCCGATGGAGTATCACGTATCGAGATCAATGAGGCGTTTCAAGATCTGATAAGTCCAGCATATTCTCTCCCGAGACGGCTACCTCCCCCCTCCCAGAGTCGTATGTATTCCAGCAGCCGGCTCCTCGACTCAAGACGCAACTATACCCCTGTGAGACACAGCCAACTCGGTTCAAGGCAAGAAATTCTTTCCGAGATTGGCCCGCTCGTGCTTTGGCAGGGCCAAGGCGTGAGTAGTGATGGATTAGAAGACAATATTAAAGACGAAACTTGGCGTGAAGGGAGGCTCGTAGTTGACCCCTCCTACTCTAGAAGGATGCCTGCGGTCGTATCCGCAGGAGTGAAGAGAAATGCACAGGAGCCGGAATCGGAAAAGCCTCCAGTATGTGTCCTCCCTTTTTCCTAAATCGATATACTGATATGATACCTTGGTTGCGCTGGTGCTTACTATATCCAGCTTTCTTTGAAACGAGATCCCGCTCCTTATCGAATCTCGCAAAAATCTCGCCGTCCAAACTCTAAATATAATTGGGAAGGCAGAAGGAGCTCGCGTTGGAAGGATAGGGACCCGCCTCCCGTACACCAGTTCGAAGAGACATCTCTCCCTTCTTCGCCAATTCCATTTTTCAAGTGGCGCCTGAGAAGTCATCCCAGACACCGCACGAAGAAACAGGTTGATCAAGATTTACGCACGGTACTTGACCAAATCGATGAAGAGGTTCGCAGTGGCAGGGTCCGGCGAGCATATAACGACACATTCAAGTGCACCAAAAAGGAACTTCTTGGTCGGCACCTTTTCCCACTATCGGCCGATAGCTATGCTATCACTGGTGACCAGTTGGCTCTAGGACGCTCTCAGGGACCCGTTGCGGAACGAAGGCCGGCTTCTGTCGAACCGGCCAACACGCAGCAGCAGCAACAACGACAGAGTCCAAGCGACGGGGACATCATCATTGAGCCGCTGTTTCCCAATTCTGGCCAGTCACGAGAAGCCTCACGCCCGCCAATGCCTGGAACTCATGAGGTTCGCAACGACGTCTCAGGAGAGACCACCCCTGTTAGTGGCACCAAAGATCTAGACACTCAAGATCCTTGCACAAAAATCATGGCAGAACTTCTTCAAGTAACAGAAGGAGTCATGTGGGCATTTTTAAGCGCAGATGGGCAAGAATCAATGTATGAATCAGCCCATCGAGTGTGCAAAAGTGTGTGGGGTGCTGTAGACACGGTCTGCCGAGTGGGTGTCCATTCTCCTCAGTTCCGCTAAATTACCTTCATTATTATTTGATGCACTGACTGTCACACAAACTTTCTAGCAAACTTTATGGGCCGGCATACACAGCCAAAAGTCAGGGTCTGAACCCCTGCGGTACGTTGTCCGGGACTTTGGCAACTGCCGGCTAGCCTCGGGGGATGGCGATGAGAGAGGAAATACTCAACAACTCTCGTGGACAGATTGTGCCGACTGTAAGGCCGCAAAGAAGTACGACACACCGGACGAGCTTCTCAACCACATAAACACCAACCACACCCAGACGACTGTCAAGCAACTTCGCCCCTTTGACGACGCATCTTTCTGCTGGGTGAGTCCAACACAAATGGCTACTGATGAGAATACGCTTAGCACATGGCTAGGATATTCGATCATCAAGGACTTCATAGAGTCAATGGAGGCTGTGTCGAAAGTGTCGAGGGAACTCATTTATTATATGGCCAGGCCTGGCAGCCGTTTCGCCGAGGACGGGCTGACACCTTCGCCGCTGCCCAAAACATTGACGACGGCCTTCTGCAACATCCTGGCTAACTATATTCTCGTCGCGAAATGTCTCGCATTGACTAACCGATCTGGGTATACGAGCAACCCAGAAGAAAAGGATGTTGTTCTGGAAACTATCTCCGACCTGGAGCTGACAATATCTAGCGCCTTTAAGCAAGTGTTCGATGTTTTAGAGAAGGCGAGATCCGATATTATCTTACTCTGCAGCACCAGGCGCGAGGTGGATTGCCTCCACGTCCAGTCAGTAGACTTGCCATTTCTTACACTTCTAATTATCAAGAATGTTGAAAGGTTCACCCTCGACACAAAGCAACTTTCCCATGGCATCATAGAAAAGCGGCATGCAGATGATAAGAACCGCGTTGACGTCATCGCCGTGTATCAACACTATCTTTCGGTGCTACAGTTCCACGCTCGCAACCGGCCACAAAAGCGGGTTTTTCTCGAGATCCAAAATTACCAAGAAGAATTAAGCGCCCTGGGACACTTGACCCAACTCCAGATACAGGTGTTGAGATATCATATCTCTCTCCTACAGCCAGGGTCCTTTCGACTTACGAGTCGTAGGCGTCTAGAACAGCACGGGACTGAGTACAAGTTCTGGATGAAAATAGACAAGACCTTGACGGAAAGGCTAGACCATCTGTCTGTACTCGACGACCAGGCTCACTCACTGAAGGAGGAGGTCAAGAATGCTATTGAGATTATCGAAGAAGATCACGGCAAGGCTATCCGAGTATTTACGGTGGTTACATTGTTCTTCCTTCCGCTGTAAGTATTCGCGAGTGCTCTATTACAACCGGGGTCTGTGAGTAATTGAATGCTTACGCGTCATGGCTCAGGTCATTTATCTCAAGTTTCATGGGCATGAACACTACCGATATACGGGAGACAACATCCGACCAGAGACTGTTCTGGAGCGTTGCTGTACCGGTTACCATCGCCGTTATCGCCGTCGCTTTTACATACGGTTATGCAGGTGACAGCATTTCTGACTGGCTTCACTCCCGGTTCCGACCGCATAAACGTGCCCCAGAGTGGACTGGTACGGCTCCCCTTAGGCACGGACTGGGAGCTTTGGACTTGAAGAAAACTGCAAGTTTTAAGGGTCGACAGACCTCGTGGAAGACAAGTACTACTACCCATCAGCCGAAGAGGCAGGGAACATGGGAGAGCCTAGCAGTCTAGGGTAGCCTCGTCCATATAACAGTATCATACGATGGCAGCAGCATAAGCTTACAGGGCTTGCTATAAGGAAGCAGTTAAAGAACATTGGCACGGCCTAGAAGTAATCGGTGGTTCGGACTTGCGGGATTCTTCCTAGGAAATGGGAATGATAAAATTAATGTCCGGGCTCACTGAAATCAGTCGCTCAAAGCTTCTTCATGTTCACCAATATCAAGTTATAAAGTTCAGCAGTCAGTTCTGGGCTAGTCTCTTCGAGTGCCCCTTGCACACCACCCACTACTAAATTCACATGGCCGCGTGCCGCAAATGCTTCCCTCCCACGTACCCTTCCGCTGTGTCCACGAAGAGTTTCCTCCCTTTTACATAGGCCACCATGAATCCGAATAGTTTCCAGTTGCCAATCTGACCCGTCGCCATCTTCCTCCCGAGGGATAGGAAGATCATCTTTTTGCCAACAGGCTCGTAAGGCTTGACAGGCAAACCTGTCAACGTCGCATCCAGGGCCGCAGCCAGATGGATAATTTGGTTGTCCGTCACTGTGAGTTGTTTCGGCTCGACATCGCCCACATCTCCAATACCCCAGATATTCCCAGTTCCGTCGATGCGCAAGCTCTTGTCCAGTTTAACATTGCCGTTCGCGTCGAGGAAGCTGTCCGGGAGGAAGGACGTATTCGGAAGAATGCCACACAGAGGCAAGAATAAGTCAACTGTCAACATAGAGCCATCGGATAGAGCGACCTCTGTCTGGCCCCCAGACAATTCCTTAGTGCCCGTGACGCGAACTTGCGTGGCTAGCTTAACACCGAGTTTCTTCAAGTCTCCTTCAACAGTCGTACGAATCGAAGACAGCGCTCCCTCCAGCGGCTGTTCCCCGCTCACCAGAAGCGTGATGTCCTTTGCAGTACCGAACCTAGCCGCCAACTCGCCAGCCACTTCCACTCCAGTTGGCCCTGCGCCTGCGAGGACTATAGATTTTGCCTTCTTCACCTGGCTTTGGAGAGAGTGCCAGGCGGAAATTGTTGCCTCGTAGCTTCCGACCAGTTTGAAAGGGAGGTTGCTCGCGAGGCGAGAACCTGTTGCAATGACTAGTTGACCGTAGTGTAGGTGGAGCTGCCGTCCTTCGCCAAACGCGATTCTTACTGTATTCCCAGCGGAATCAACACTCTCCGCTTTGCCGAGGACGAACTCAAAGTTCTTCGGTGGGTACTTGTCGAAGGCTGGCTTGATGGGTATGAAAAGCCGGTCATCCGGTATCTCGTCGGAAATCACTCCCCGAGTGGCAGCAACATTCCAGAAGAAGTGACTGTTCGGAGAGACTAATATAACTTTCAAATCTGGCAGCTTGACTGCGGTGTACTTCAGGAGCTTGTGCGCCAAAGACAGAGCGGCCCAGCCTGCACCGAGAATGACTACCGTCTTCGACATCTTAACCGTTCGTAGTTGTAAACGAGCACATGTGTGATGGCAAAGAGAAGTAAAGGGCATTGCACTTCATCAGTCGCTTTATGTAGAAGTCTCCCTTTCTAAGACGACCTGACCCTTTTGTCCAAGCCGGATATAATGCACACTATTGGCTGGTACACACATGCAGCATAGACTTAACTAAGGAATTCATGTCGTCTCTGTTAGCGCAGTCGATAAGCCAATCTCATCTCGCTCAATTCACGGTCCAAGCGCCGATCTTGTGGCGCCAAGCATCACGACCGAGCTCCGTGTCCGAGAGCGAACACCGATTCTTCCTCCCCCAGACAGGGGAGTTTCCCTTCTTGTTCAGGGCCGAATATTTCCCTCGACTGCTAGTAGGAAAACGCGTCCGCGAAGTGGTTTTCCATCCTCAGACTGCTATTTCCTTCAAAGAGCCCAGCCTTCACATCATATTTCCACTGCTTACATCAATACTTTACTCGTTTCTCGGCATCGGCGTTTTACTGGCCGATGGCCGATCCCCTCCCAATGTCCGATCCAACGCAACAGCATCAGACGGACTCGGCCTCGGAAGAGGGCCTGAAAATCTGGAGCTGTGTGATATGCCGGCGGCGCAAAGTCAAGTGCGACCGACGGGATCCCTGCGGTAGTTGCACCCGTGCCAACATCGAATGCCACTTTCCAGTGACAGGGCGGATACCACGACGGAGTCGAAACGCGTCAGCGTGGAAATCTCCTGCGCAGAGGCAGGCGGAGTTGATTAGTCGCCTTCGACGCCTCGAAACAGTCGTCACAGAGCTTACAGCTCAGGTGGAGGAAAGCTCTGCCTCAGGAGTCTCACGCAAGGCGCCCGCACCACCTACCAGCGTTTGGCTTGGTGGTCCAGGGGGTTCGGATTTAGCGTCAGACGCAAGATTTGTTGTCGGCCAGTCATTGCCGGGCACTTCCAGCAATGTCCCAAATAGCGAGCGGCAGCCAGGCAGCGAGTTTGACGAAGAGTTTGGACGGCTCGTTGTTGATAATGATGGTAGCATCCGTGTAGGTAATCAATTTTGGTCTGTCTTTTGCGATGAGGTAGGTCGTTCTTATCGGGTTACGGGGAATACTTCCTTGACACTAATATCAAAAGGTCGATAACATCCTGCAAGCCGTCCATGATGTGGCCGACTTTGACGACCAACCGAGTCATTATACGGTGCAAGTACCAGCACCTGAAAACCAGCAACCGGCTGAGGACAACGACAACTTTGTATTTGGCCATAATTGTGCCGCCATCAATGTGGACTCTTTGAGCCCCTTACCTTCTCAAATGCCTTTTATTTGGCATACATTCGTCAACAACGTCGACCCATTCATCAAAGTGCTTCACCTGCCAACAGTGAATACTATCATCCAAGGGCTGAACGGGACCGTCACTTCCCTTAGTCCCAATATGGAAGCATTGCTGTTCTCAATCTCCCTCGCTGCCATCACATCAATGGACGAAGTTGGTGTCGTAGCCAACTTCAATACGCCGAAGCCTCAACTCATTTCTCGATACCGACTCGGAGCTGAGTTGGCCCTTGGTCGTGCCAAATTTGTCATGACGAAGGATATCACCGTCATCCAGGCATTCGTCATCTACCTCTCCGTATTGCCTTATCTTGGCGCGACGGAGTCTGCCTGGTCGCTAACGGGACTTTTACTGAGACTGGCCAAGTCCTTAGGACTGCATCGCGCGAATGATGGTATTCGGAGAACAGACCTGGAACTCGAGACACGCCGTCGCTTGTGGTGGCAGATTTGCCTGCTCGACTCAAAAACACGAAGATCAAACATGGCCGACTTGTCGATCTCGGAAACATCATTTGATCAGGTTTTTCCGGCCAACATCAACGATACAGACTTGGGGTCTCTGTTGCCGACAGATCATCCATCGATACCGAGGACCGGAGATATGACGCTTTGTCTAATTAGATGCGAATTATGGACGCTTGTTCAGTCCCTTAAGGCTTCTCCCGCAGGCCGCGAAGGTAAGCTCGGCTTGTTCTACGAAACAAAGTTGAAGATCGAGACGAAGTATTTACACCCTCTTGGCCCCGGTGACACGCTTGGAGATTATATTAAGACAATGGCGTCTCTTTTCTTTGCAAAGGCAGAGCTTTTCCTCCACAAGCCTTCGGCTACGGAAGCATCTCGCGCACAGAACAAACACCAAGTCGATTGTCTACTCCTCAGGGCCTCTGTCACGGTTATCAGTGCTGTACATGCACTGTTAACCGATCCTTCTTGGACTAGATGGAGGTGGCAGTTGAGCGGTACAGCGCCCTGGCATGCTATAAGGATTTTTCTCCGACACGCCTGCTCTCATCCATGGGCCTCTGAAACTGAAAGGGTCTGGAGCATGGTGCAGAGGCTGGCTGTTCCCAAGGAAGGGAAAAATTTTGCTCCTAGGCAGCCACTGATGAGGCTCTTCACCCAGACGACTCAATACCGAAGCAGGGCATTAGACCACGTAGTGGTTGAAAGAACAGATGAACTCGGGCTCGGCGAAAGGTTGACGCAGCTGGGCATTAGAGGGTCCACTGGTGGCAATGCAAACCCAGTGCCCGAGCCGGGTCAAAACCTCAGGGAGACATCGCTATCCATTGACACCGAGACTGACATGCAGCCTTTCCAACAGTCTCGGGACTCACTGATTGACCCGGATATAATATTTTACATGGCATCCTCCCATCCAACATTGCAATTTCCACCCATCAATCTCGAAGGATTACTCCAGCAGCCATATGCATCAACAACTGAGCAGGCCAACGACGGGAGTCTCCCGGACTGGCATCTCGGCGATGTTGGAGATATTGACATGATGTGGGAATTGTTTTAGTCCTGGCTCACAGACCAGCTTACGTTTCTGTTTACATCTGAATGAGGGTTCCAGTATCGATCATGCAATACAGACATCCTCCACTGCTTGTACAATAGTCAATCCGCGACACTCCACGGGATGATTCTTATGCATTATCAGCGAAAGGGACAGACAGTATAGCCGGGACCCAGGATTTTTCTGCCACCAACCTTTTCTTGGCACGGCACACAAAGTCCGTCCTGGGAATGATGTTTTTATGCAATACACCAAAATGACCCGATATTGCCCCCAGCTTTTTTGGTGGTTAGGGTGCGTGTGCAGGAGATTCGGAATGTAACCTCGACCAAGACTTGGGTTAACAGAAACAGCCCAGATCTGGCGGGCAAGAGTAGCCCCGAAGAGATTTCTTCCATCTACTAGATCGATCTGCTTTCGCTCCTCTAGCTCCCGGATCTTTATCCTGGCCCAAAGTAGCGTCCCTTAGGACAGATTACAGAAAACCCAGGTCCCGGGGGCTCGAATATTTTTCACCTCGACGCGTAATCGATTTATTGCCAACATCGAACCTCTGGACGAGTCACTTAATGAAAATAGCCTCATTATGTACCATAGACGGAATGATAATACGTTACATCCTTCGAGAATGCTACAGCTCAAAAACAAGAGTATGCTTGGTTCGCCGGAATGTTAATACATGTGCCGCATGCGCGGTTCTCCCATGAATTTTCTCCTTTTTTTTTTCCTTTTTCCTTTTCTTTCTCTTTTTGCCCTCCGTACCAGTGCAATGCATAGAAGCAAACTAAGCCAATCGCGTGAAAAACCAACGCAGAACCCGGAAAGGCTGTCCTTAAACATACTCGTAACAGAGCAACCCCCCGGAAATGTCCATCACCTCCCTGATTGTTGCTTCGGGAATAAGGCCAAACATGTTCAAGACGTGATTCAGTGTGGTCTCATCACCCGGGTCACCCTTGGGGTCTTGCGGCTCAGCGTCTTTAGGAGGTCTCATAGCGTCTGGCGGCAAGAATAGGCCGGGTGGCATCTCGAAGTCTCCTCCATCACTTCCTGGCAGAGAAGGAAATCCAATATTGTCCCAGTCAACATCATCCCAATCGATCAAATCTTCGTCGCCGGGGAAGCCGAGATTAAATCCTGGATCATCGCCGCCGGATACATCACGCGGCGCCGGTCTACGAGGACCAGCATTGGGCGGGAACCCCGGAAATCCCTCTGAGCCGTCTTGCGTGTTGCGGCCTCCGATGTCAGTTAGACGGGCAGGGGGGTCCAGAAGCTGCCATTCCCACCAGACTTTGTCAAGCCATGTGTGGTGAAGGTAAAATATTGGATCGCCGGGACTTGCGATAGGGTCCATCATCTATAAGCCCATTAGTAAATTCTTTGCCCTATAGTGTAAATAATTAGGTGAAGAGTAATCGTACCAAACCGCTAATGGCTCCATGGCCAGAGTTGTGAGGAGAGCCCTCAAGACAGGGCCACGCTTCGACAAATGTCTGTCTCGCGTAGCACCTATCGATATAGCGCTGGCCTGCCTGGAGACTTCTGGTGTTATTGATATATCGCGTGATGCAATGGTCCGTAATCTTATAGCCAGGCCCAAGACTATTGATATAGCCAGCAAAAGGCCCGTCGGCAATGCATCCATCCTCACCGACGCCATTTCCTCCGAAGCCCGTATCCGGGTCGAGAATGACGGATCTGCTGACACTCCCGGCGTCACGCGTTTCGTCCCAATAGCTATGAATCGTTTGCCCTTGTCAGAGGTTTTTCTGCTTCCCTTTTAAAGAAATCCCAGGGCTACTTACGGTTGGGTTCCCTGGTAGCCGCACTCTGTCCTGAGGAGAGTTTCATGAGCATGCATGAGCAGTCTATGGAACGGAAGGAAGGCGCCCTAGAAAGAAATATGTAAGCACGGTAATGTGTTACTCGCTGATAATGAGTCTTGACGTCTACATCGATGCCAACTTACGACGCCGTGGATAATGTGAGCTTGGACTTGGTGAGCCGCTTGGAGTTCTTCGAATCTATTCCTCGCACCGTCGAATCCGAATTTTGGCTCCTTGCTCATCAAGCACAACTCAGCGTCGATGTAGTCACGTTTCTCATTATCACTCAGAGTATGCCTAGTTCCGTTACATTGTTAACACTGCCAGATCTTCTCTAGCCCCACATGTAGAGATAGGGACGTTGGACTGACCAGGCCCGTCGCTGGGAAATCTTGGAACACTTCCTCTGCCCGATGGCGGGGATCACCGCCGCCATTAGGAAGGTCAGTATGAAGTGGACAGCAACCATCCTTGCGGCTATGACGAAGGACAAGAAACGTTGATTATGACAGTTGACTCCACAGCCAACATGGTGAGGCCATTCCACGTAGCTCTCATAGCGACTACGGTCAAAGGAGATCTGGGTTTGTTATAAACTAGAGTCGGCATTGAGAGAGCTATTCCTGGAACATCGGGCCTCGTGATGAGAAAATGGACCGTGTTAGTGAACCGTAGTCAATCTTCATCTCGGCTGGTAGGCAAGGAGTGCCGTCCACTAGGGCCAGTGTTTAAAAATGGACTGGGGGAGTTTGTGTGGACCCTCATTGGTGTAATTTATCCATATATTAATTAGAGATGCATCCAGCATATTGGACGGACATGTATAATCGGGCCACTCCAGCCAAAAAGCGGGGGAAGATACGATTGATATGATTGATATGCAGGCTAAAGGCAAAAACGGATATATGTACTGCGCGCCATTCCTGGTTTGGGGCATCACGGCACGAATCGAATACACCTGCGGAACGTGGGAGCCAACAAGGGAGGGTACTGAAAATAACCACGGGCATGAGACGAAAATCTCTTAGGGGGTTGAGCCAGAGTTCACCGGAAAGGTCCTTTGTAGGTGTTGGCTTGTATCTGTAACAGTAAATGCAGATGGAACACACTTTTGAAAGCCCACAAACCCTGGTGGTCTTGTTGTATTTCGGGAAGTCCGACGGAGGTCAACGTTGGTGGGCCCGGAACGCCGGGGAGGTGGAGGGTGAGTGGGGCCGGCCGGTTCGACGTTGTTCCTCTGCGACCACCGGCTATTCGTAGATGTCGACACATGAAGCGTCCACGCGTCTGGGGCCAGGGCTGGAATATGGTATGATAGCAGAGATTAATTCCTGTTTGTTGAACGCGCGTCTGTAGCAATTGCATCTTATACATCAATTCACCCGTCCTCGTGCTAATAGGAAAATTTTCGTTGGTCATCGTCATCGCGGGAGTCGCATTGAGCCCTACTATCGGGGATTATACCTGACGACATGGGACGGAGTGGGAGCACATTGGCCACCGCAAGAACCGCCCAATCCATTGGCCAATCATCATGGACTGATTACGTCTCCTCGTTGATTGCATATTAAGAGGACGCGTAGTATTGTTCTAGCGATAGGCGGATAGAGGTGCGGTTAGAGATTCATGCGAACCTCATCGAATCACCAGGTCGCTGTTCTAGAAGGAGGATGAACCGGTATTTCTTTATTGTCGGTAGTGCCGGGGGGGGGGGGGGGGGGGGGGGGGGGGGGGGCAAGATGTTCTGAGGGGCAAAGTTAAAAGGCAGTCTTAATCGCATCCTGAAGTCCACCAATCTTCCTCAAGGCGAATCCACCTCCCATCGCGTTTCCTAGCCCTCACCAAACCTCCCAGTTAGCTCTCACAAAGCGCATCATGAAGGTTACGTCTCTCCTCACTTCCCTCCTGCTCGCGCCGATCGTGGCCAGCCATGCGAACCACGATATCCAGCAGGAGCTCATTCAGAGACGTGAGTTCCTCGAGAACAACAAGGTCAACCTCAACCACTGCGCCGAGAAGTTGAGGAAGCGAGGCCATGATAAGCGCGCCATCAAGCGCCGCAGTGAGATTACCAACAAATTGCGAAAGAGGTCCAACATTAAGGGTACTTACTCCATCACACTCCCGGAACAACATCTGCGTAGTGCTTCAACTCTAACTTGAACTGAATTAGCCCGACAGGAGAGTGACGAGACTGTTACTTGGAAACACTCTCACCATTCTGACGAGGATTACACCTTCGAGACTGACACGTCCATCGTTTTCTCGGGCAATAGGTCCTGCATCCTCAACCCCGAGGTTACCGAAGGCCCTTTCTGTTAGTCCAACATCCGATATTTTATAATCTACACCCATATGCTTACCTTATCCCCAACTAGATGTTGCTGGAGGACTTGTCCGCCAGAACATTGTCGACGAGCAGCCTGGTGTCCCACTAGCTGTGGATATTCAGATCATCGATGTCGACACATGTGAGCCTGTGGAGGGCGCCTATCTCGAGATCTGGCGTAAGTCAAGTTTCCTTTCTATCCCACGGTCGCGTCGTCATCTAACCACCCCTCGACAGACTGCAACTCCACTGGTGTTTACAGTGGTGTCCTGTCCGAGATGAATGGCGTCGGGTCGGCCGATCCCACTAACCTCGACGCCACCTTCCATCGTGGTTACCAGCCTACCGACGCCGACGGCGCCGCCCAATTCGAGACCGTCTTCCCCGGCCACTACCAGGGTCGTGCCACCCACATCCATCTCATGGTCCACCTCGACCCCGAAGTCCGCGAGAACAACACCATCGTTAATCTCGACGTCGCCCACGTCGGCCAGATGTATTTCGACGATGACCTTATTGCCGAGGTTGAGCAGTTCGAGCCCTACACTACCAACAAGATGCTCCTCACGCCCAATGCCAACGACTTCATCCTGGCCCAGGAGGCCGCCGTCACCGATCCTCTCTCCGAATACGTTCTCCTTGGTGACTCTGTTGAGGAAGGAATCTTTGCCTGGTATAGCTTCGGTATCAACACCACTTTAGTCCGCAAGGTTTCGGCAGCCGCTACTCTTTACGAGACTGGCGGCGAATCAAACCCTAACGCTGGCGGCCCTGGCTTCGGTGCCCCGATCGGCGATTTGCCAGATGGTTTCTGCATTCCAGCTGGTGGGTTCCCAGCGCCCCCCGGGGGTGACGGTCAGCCCGGTTTCCCAGGTGGCTTCCAGCCTCCTGAGGGCTTCGAGCCTCCTGAGGGTTTCCCTGCCATCCCTGTATGTGAGGAAACTGGAGAGCCAGCTGAAGACGAGGAACCAGCTGAACCTGAGGAACCTGTCGAGGAGGAACCTGAAGAGCCCGAGGAGCCTTCTGGGGATGAATAGGACGAGGAAGTCACTCTTCGTCCACAGCCAGTGAAACAATATGAAGTACAACTAAGGGAAGAGGACCAGCCTCGCTGGTCTCTACTTTGTTTGTGTCGATGGAATGATACTTTCCTTTCTCTGTACTTAGTTGAGTTGAGATGAATTCAGAAAGCAATGGCGCCTTGAACCCGTAATATATTGGCGTTTTCATCCAGCCAGGAGATACAGATGTCGATTGTATAATACTAGAGACGGCCACGTACTGAGACATCATCACTCAAGGACCGTTTCAAGGCTTGTAGGCAGTGGTGCCAGCGCTCTATAAAATGGCACTGGTACTTTTCCGAGACAAGATGGAATCCAACATGTATGTACACACATCTTACGTCAGGCCATGCCAGCTAGTCCATCAGTTGAGCCTGGAAGCCAGTCTCGCTGCCGACAGGACCCAAATGACATGCAGGTAAAGTTGTTATCACGTACAAGATATAAAATATGGAATGGAAGGATGTAGCATTTCTCTCGCTCCTCTTGTTGTCACAGTATTGGATTTAACATTTTATTCAGTCCACCCCAGACAATTCCCAAGTCTGCCTAAGGACCGGCATGCAGCGGCAACAATAGCTTGATCCATCCACTACAAGACTTAATGCAGAACCCATGCTAGCGTGACACCCACTCCATCTCGTATTGGGCCGTTTGATGGCCCATGGCCGAACTCCTTGCGCTGGACAGCGGCAAGTAAAAGTGGGGTCGACCGGCATACCGGCCCGTGAGTTCGGGTCTACTCCGCAAACTCAGACCACCCTCACCGGAAATGCCACCTTCAAACCGCCCCCAACCAGACGTCTTGCAGAACTTCTTTGATACGGTGGTAGAGTACGCTTCCGGAACACTCCTAGGATGGTGCCGTTATTACTTGGGTAAACGGGGGCGTCTTGTCTCTTTCCTCGTCAATGGTGCCAACTTGAATAATGCCAAGGACCCTACTGTGGCATTCGGTAAAGTGGTCAAATAGAACCTTACATTTGACCCTCCACGAACACAACGCTGGAGTAATGAACCACATGGCAGGAGGTGGAATGGTGGAAACACAAGATAATAGGTCGCTTCGACTTGCCACCAAGCGCAGCATATATGGAAACATCTTCCTGCATATGGACCCCGTCAAGCTCAAGAAGGATGGTCGCCTTTGTCCTTATTTAGATAAACATACGTAGAGCCTAGAGTAACGAATTCTGGGATGTACTTGCTCCAAGGCCTGACAAATGCGCCCTTCACACCATTATAGATCCTCGTGGAACTCCTTAGAAGGGGGGGTTGTATGTCATTTTGCACATTCATGATCACCAAATGGCATGATCTCTCTAGGTTATCGATAAGTACAAGTAGGAGCGATTGCCCCTTAACCCGCCGGCTGATATGCAATACTTCCAAGCTAAGATCAATCCCATTTCTACAGCTGATTCTCACAAGCAAAAATTTCCAACGAAATCGACGGCAACAATACACCACGCAACATGGAGGCTGCAACTCAACCCCAGTCCAACCAAAAAGACACCCTTTGGGCCAAAATCCGAAAGGCCCTTCGATCTCCAGCAGTCCGCGCTATTGAAGACCTCCGCGCAAGAGACGCGAAGAGAATTGCGGAGAAAGCTGCCCGCCGACAAGCCGAAGCTGACGCTGCGGCGGCGGCGCACTAAGGGATAGATCGAATTTGAGCCATCAGACGACCCTCGAGTTGTTTTGGAACTGTGAATATTATATGATCGGTGGACAAATTCCTGTTAGTGCGGTGGGGGCCCAGCTCGGATGCGAGACCCTGTCTTCTAATTAGAGGCCTTTGGTTCGGAATGGAACAGGAGGTGGCTTGATTTCGGTGTGTTCTCAATACCAACGTCGCACCAAGGGGTAATATAAATGAACTCTTTTTAACTCATTCATATTTCCTGCATCTCCGTGTGTCTATCCTTTCGAATCACAAGTGTGATGATGCCTCAAACTGAACCCGGCACAGCGGATATGCACCGTCCCGGTCCGGCAAGCTATGGTACTACAGGATAGGCGGATTTACTGCCCTGGTTATTAGCTGTCCGCCCTCCGTTATGTATACATGGGGCCACGTGGTTATATCATGCCACCATCTGCTTCGCGATGTGCCTGACCAGTCGTAACGTAGTCGGCCCACATTTAACTTTGGCTGTTGACGGTAAGATCCGGGGATATAAGATTAGGAAATAGCTAGGGGCTGGCACAGACCAGAATTCGTTACTACTATAGTTGGCGGTGCTAGTCGCGGTCGATGCAAAAATCATGCAATGCATGTGCGTAATCTTTATATTTTTCGTGATGACGAGGCGGTTATTGTACATTTGCGTCTTAACATTGACCTCTCCTTCAATACTCTCCAAGCAACACCATGTCTATAAGATTGATCAAAGGGACGCGCGATTAGTATCTTTCGTTGGCTTGGGCCGTAATATAGATTGTTGAGTCATGTTAGCCACCATGTTCCCTGCCTCATCCCATAATCTTGATTCAGAGTAGGTTCTTCCCTCTTGACCAACCACACATCTCAACTCTCTCAAATGCCACTTGCTGACGTCCAGATCGTTGGTGAAGAATCGCATGGCGAAGTCCAAGCTAGAACATGGCCCCGAATCGTACAAAGACATGCCGCTATGCGTCAACGGCAAGAACGATAGGTTCGAATCCATAATAAACGCCAGAGCTGAGTAGTGGCCGTGTCCGGATTCGGGTTTATGTCGGGCACGGAACCAGTCCGCTGAGGTTTTGTCGGTAATCGATAGGTGTTCTTGACCCGTTTCCACTTTTCCCGCTAGCCCACTGAGATTATGTGCCGAAACTCCCTCGAGCGGCAATCGCGAATCAAACAATCGGTTCATAAGCCCGAACATGATGCTGTGCAGCTCGACCAACTCTTCGGGAACAAGCTTCTTCTCCACCAGCTCTTGGCCAATTTGGACCCGGTCCTTGCAGTTCTCTGGGCGCGAATAGTTCTTGGTGGGTGGTGCGGAAAAGACCAGCATCGACGCTTGTTCTCTCGCCTGGAAATCAAGAAGCATGCTCATGCATGGCCTCTGCGAGCCATCCTCTGCCTCCTGGCTGAGAATCACCTCCCTCGTTGCAAAGGTCCTCGTGTCCCGCAACCGGCGGACCGTACATTGGATCTTGCGGTCTGTAAAAGCAGGACCGAGATAATTCCCCATCACCGTATAAAGGTAGTAGTCGGGCGATACCGTGCTGCACGCGGCTTCGACGCCCACGCCAATGGTAAATCCCCCATAGGAAATATTGGCGGCATTGCCCATGCGCTGTGGGAGGAAGCGCGACACGAACAAGTCAACCCCCGTCTGCTCGACGGAGATCTGATCCGAAATGGTGCTCGCCATGGCGATAGTAGGCGGGATTGGAGATTCTTGAGGGGCGAGGGATGCGGGCTGAGTTGGCAAGTTGAAAGATAAGTTCTTCTCTACAGCGAGGATTTTGAACCTGGAGGAGCCCCATGTATTTCTATATTTGGGTTACCGACATGGCGGTTTCCCCAGATAATTACCAAGCACTGTGGGGGGCGGGGATGAGCCGAGGTTCAAAATTCTGGGGACACCTGGGGAACACCTTACCACCTTTCCTGTGAGTATAAAGCAGCACGCTTAATTCGCAGCTGCCGAGGGTTGTTCTGGGCACGCAGTTTGCACACAGGGGACCTGCCTAAATCGGACTTTTAAATGCCGCGCTGTTAAACTCGTCAATTCCTCCGGCGCCTCGGTTCTAGGGGAAACCAGTTGAGCTACTGTAGATAAGAATTGGACCGAAAAGTCGTATTCAATATTGTGAAACAGCTTCTTTACAGGGCAAAAAGAGGAGAGGACTCAAGTAGCTTGTGGCTGGTGGTTGGTGGCTGATGCCAACCGACTTTCAAGGTGTTATCAAGAATCCTATTGACCAGGAGAACACACAATTCACCTCCACTAGTGAACCATGGAAAGCGGGCTGGTGTACGTTAGACCTGGTATGGGCGAATCTTCTCTTTGATGAAGATCCCAACGAGAGGCCTACTGACTTCACTAAGTCGCCAATTGACGGGCCCCCGCCCCTGGCCAGAGTGACGACCAGATACGAATCTCCGGCCTCCTTTTGCCTATTCAGGCTGATCTCTTTGCGTTCGGCTGTCTCCTCTCCAAAATTATGGCCGTTATAATGGGAAGGCCGATGAAGAAATACGGGACTTATATAGGAACGGTAATTTCCCAACACCGACTCTTTAGCGGCAATCGGCCGCATTATATGGAAATGCCTAGCGTCCCCAAAGCAGGGGGACGAATAGTTCGGGGCGCATGGGATCTTTGTGCACCGTGGACCTACAGGACAAGGTCGGGGAGAAAATCAATGACAGCCAAAGACATTTCGTCGTCAATATTGCTGCTGCCTCTTCAAGTTCAGGAATTTGGGCTCCATATCCCCCGGTGGAAAAAAGACTGCCACAATTGTGATTTTTATACGAAGATGATGTTCGGCCGATATAGGTTGAGTCCCCAGATCAGAGGTTACTATTTATAGTTCATAAATATGGAAACCTTAGAAGTGCTTAATCGAAACATTGCGAATTCAATGAATGTCCTTGGCGGCCAGGTTGGGATGTGTGTTGAGTGAGAAAAAGAAATCCTTACCAGTTTCCAAGCGTAAGTTAGGGTCTGACTAATGGCAATTCAGAACAGAGGGCGCCAGGCTTCTAAAGTCTCGACTCCAGTAAAAGTGCCTGCTCAGGCCAGCTCAGACGACTCATCGCTGAAGCTGAAGACTGTCAACGGTCTCAAACCTACTTATATCTGCATTAGCCCAACCAAGTCTCTTTGAACTATCCCAATGTTCACCCAGGTGGGTGGTAAGAAATAACAGATTGAAAGCAGTTGAGTCAGGCTGTTAAAGGATTTTCAAGCTCCAAATACCAGAGCATTATTATTTACGTTCATCCTGGAGATTGGTCAGGGATATTCTGAGTGATATTTAACGCAAATGTTCTCTTTCAAGTTAACCGATAGATAGTCAAGCACCTCAGATATCATGGATAGTACCTTTTTTTCTTCTTTGGGGTTATTTGGCGGAGGATGCAGAACTGACTGTCTCTTGGGTCAAGAATAGGACCTTGACAGGACTTTCCGAGTCCTATGAATTATGCTGGCTTGTGCTCAATTAAACACACCAGGGTTCTGATCACAGTTTTTTGCTGGGATTCTTCAGCTGGCTCGCACTAGGACCGCGACCCCTGTGTTGGCGTTGGCTGCCTTTTTCCAGTTCCCACAACGCGACGGCAGCACAGCCTCAGCGGGGTTAGGGGCAGGTGAGAGCAGACAATCTCCCCGGCACGACTTCGCCCCGGACTGACATCAACATTAAGGAAATAAATAAAATCGCGATCATTGGCATCACATTTGACTTCTCCATCATCATCAGCCAACTATCCAATAACTGTGACTCCTATATTGTTTGTAAGAGAGAATCACTTCGCATCGAAGGCACCAAAATGGACGATTACCTCTTCAAGGCACACGTTGATTCGTGCAAGACGGTCCAAGAAAAGACCAGCGGCCTTGAGATCATTACGTATTCCGTAAGACCACCGGCCCCCTCTTTGCGCGTGATTAAGGGTTGATAAATCCTCTCTTCGATGGCCAAGTCTGAATTAACCCGATTACACAGGAAACTTCTTATAACTCCGTGATAGAGCATACCCTTTTGGACTATGACTTTGAAGACTTCCTGAATCGTAAAGTATGGCCTTCATCAACTAACGACTACCAACATATAATCCATAGGGAGTGGATTTTCTAATGGAGTAAACATTTAGGGCACATTTTCCCCTCCGCCTCCTCGGTATGGAGTGAAACCGACAGGAACTCTGCGTCTCGTGTAAGTTGCAGAGCCAAATTGCGGTATCCGTCTAATGTCACGACCTCTCTCTAATACAGGATGACTTGAATAATACAGCGTTCAGAAGGAAGCGTGTCATCCAGATACGTTCAGTCCTCAGGTCATTTCGTTAGATGCCAAGCATTATGAGCAGATGGTCCGAAAGTTCAACTTGCCTACTAGAGCTATCGAGGGCACGAGCGTTGTAGGGCCTTTCTTTTGGTCATTTGTAGACCATTCGTCGAAGGATCCGAGACTACGTAAGTGAACTATCTCAAGAACCCGGATCTCCTCGCGTCTAACCCTAACCCTATATCTCTCACAGACATCCTCTTCCGTAAATCAGATACCCGAAAACAAGGAAAGACAGAAGGCTGGGAAGTAGTCCTGTCTCATTGCTTTTCTACCCGAATGACGACTGGGTTCGTCAAGGGTACGTCAACGTCGCACAGCAAGAAGGCCATTGACGATCTCATACAATGTGCCACGCAAACCGACCACCCCCTTATTCTCCCACTCATACTACTTTCGTACGGTCTCGGGTTAGAACGCGATCAACAGCTGCGCGATACACGGGAATGGGTACGGCGTCTTGAACAATCTATATCGCAGCGCGTAGAGGCTCAAGAAGACGGCAGCAGTACGGGCACCACCGCCGGGGTTAAGGAGAGCATGGCCGACATCGAGGACACGAATCGCGCGCTTGTCGAATGCCATGCGCGGATGTTGCGAAGGCGGCCGCAAGATTGGCTTGAGATCATCTCAGGTATGGAGGATGCGATGTCGTTGTTTAGGACGAGGGTCATGCCAGAGACGTGGACTCCGGAGCTCGAAGCGACCCATTCTAGCATTAACGGAAGGTTGGCATTCTATCGAACGAAGTTGAGGGCAATTGAGGGTTACGTACATACGACCATTGAGCGGCTCAGTATCCAGAGGAACGCTGTAAGTTATTCGGCCTCGAAATCAAGGGTTGTCCGGTCTTACTGACGCGCATTTAATGCCAGTTGACAAATGTAATGGCACATCGGGAATCCATAGTAAACCTCCAGATGGTCGCAATGATCACGGACCAGCGGCGGATCGCCCAGGCAAGCAAAAAGGACGGCAACGCCCTGAAGCGTCTATCAATGATGGGTGCGGTATTTCTTCCCGGTACCTTTGTCGCATCTCTATTCAGCATGGTTTTCTTCAACTTTCATGGTGAGTTGCCCACTAGATATATCCTATCCCAACGCATACTTAGCCGGCATGACTAACGGGTGCTTCGCGGTTTAGCCAGCGACTCCGAAGGCAGGGCACGCATCGACGTGGCGCCTCAGTTATGGATTTATTTTGTCGTTACGGCCCCGTTGACCTTGGCCGTGGTGTTGTTTATGTGGTTGTGGGATCGCAAACGCGAGAGACGGGCGAAGAAAGCCACAAATGCTCTTGAAGCAGGGGTTATGGGTATGGAAAAAGATGTCATGCTGCAGCTCCGCCGGCAGAGAGTGGAAGACCGTTGTTGAATTAATCGAGGGATTGCCTGTTCACAGCTCATGGCTGGCTTGGTATTCGGAAGGCAAATTTACATTCGTATCAAACCCGTCCACAACTTTCAAGCCAAGTCGAAAGAAGCTCGTAACCAGTAACAAACCGATAACTGCCTGATGAATAGTACTAACAGTCCGGTCTGCCTAAGATATAAATTCGTCGTTAGAGTTCAGACTTATCTTGGACTTTGTAGGCTGTAGTTTCAGCCTCGCGTAATAATCGATACGCTGGAACATCTCAGGTCGGCTGGAGGCGGTCAATATCTGTACCATGGTCGGAGACTTACCAGGACCGATACCACATTGAACGATGGCTTGCATTGCATTAAACACCCGAGTTATATTTGGATTGTCGAATTGCCAAGATCAAGATGAACTGTTGACTCCTGCAGTAGTAGATAGTACCGAGGTTTTGAATTGACATCGGGGAGCAGCAAATCCTCACCTTTAAGATATCACTTGCTTGACAGGACAATCCAAAAGGCTAAAGCAAGTCAAACTGAAGAAAACAAATCACGGAGTGCCGGGAAAGAATATGCCTTGGCTTAGCGACATCCAGTACTCGCAGGATGAGTGCATTGCCGCCGTGCGTTGCTTTTATCACATAAAATGTATGTCAACGAATACGAAATCCGTGAACCGCCGGAGGGAGGCCGACCCTCAATTTACCGTCGAGAAGCTACGAGGTCTTGGAAAGACGGAGAAGGTCAGTTCTTTCCTCCGCCACTTACCCTATATCAACCATCTGCATGAGGTCCTAGTAGCCCCGAACTCTTTTTCGTCGACTGGGAGGATTGTGCTAGCCAAACTCGCCAGAAGTACCGATGACTGTGAGAATATCGAGATTCTGATAGAAGGCATCTAGCTGAACGAGGTTAGCCTAGGTCATGCCATCGGGCCAACGTATGTTGGGTTGGGCAAGAGGATGAGGTTATTGTACTCGATACGGAATTCAGGGTTGTGTATTGAGTGGAGTGCTTCTCTGAGTTCAAGGTCGGCATGCGCGCGCCCGTGCTCGACGATCCCTACGACTGTGCAGAGGATGCGTATGGCACTCTTCTGCGATACAGCCCGACTAGCGTGAGTCGGGATGGGCTGCTGTCGACCTCTTCGAGAGCCTTAAGGACCAGTTTCGAGAGCTTCAGTTTGTTCCCCTCACCACACTAGAAGTGGATCATGTGTATAGCACACGTGCGGAAGAATGGGAAGGACGCCTCACGATGGTGCAGAATATCTTCTGCGAACATGGGTGGCCGGATCTCAACCGTTTACGCAAGCGAGAGTGCCTAGTAACCGTGAAAGGGCGTTGGAAGGGCGGTATCCTGGATCCGTGATTGATTTCGGTGATAATTGAAGAGAGCTGATGGGGCATCACTGGACAAGAAGAATCAAGAATTGGCCAAATATGAAAACTGGTTGTTGTTTACAACTGATATCTAACGACCTATATTGTGGGCTTGGATTTGGGCTCATGTTGTGTGTGTGCCTTGCAACGCGACTCTTCCTTTGGACCCGTCTTTGGATGCCTCAACTTGGCGGTGGCACTATCAGCTACTGTTAAGTGATGTGAGGGCAATCGGCATGCCGTTTTAAACATAATATAATCGCACACAGCTGGCAATCCCGGCATTGAGTGTACGGAGAGAACAATTATCGAGAAGAGACGAACAGTGTTTCGGTGTCCGAGGGCTTTCAGATCTGAAGATCTGGTGGGACTCGTTATCATGACTTAGACTGGATCAAATCAAGTAACAGTCTGTTCATTAAGATAGGAGCTGATGTCAGGCAGCAAAATACGAAGCGAATACGATGAGTTTCTCAAAGCTCAAACAATTTATTTCTGAATCTGCGCATCCAATACTAAGACCAGGAAGCCCATATCTTCGAAATGAGACAACTAAAACAGGAAACCGAGCGATTTGAAACAAGTAAAGCTGGTGGTGGGTGAAGGAGCAAATGCTCCATTCACCAATCACCACCCTAACGTTCGTTTGCCCATGCTCCAAGCAATAATTCCAGCAACCCAAGCCCCCAACGCCACCCATGCATTCCTTCTTTGAGTATCCATGCGTCTCGGTTAATAGACATTATTCATTACCCAGCCAGTGTAATCGAAACAAAAGTGAGAACCGCTTGCTGATTAAGACCACTGTGTCATGGCATTCTGAAGGTATTTCGAAAGTGGCTGAGGCTTGTCTGTAAGTTGACCACTGTTAGAATGAGGAAAACGCGGTCCCTTAGTGGGTTGACGACACTGACATTCAAGCTTGGCCTTGGCCTTGACGGGAGCCGAGTCGTTGGTCATAATGCTTTCGGTATCGTATGCGAAGTTTTGCTTGGACTCCGTAGAAGAGCGAAGACCCGAGGTGTTCGAGGAGCTGGCAAGGGCCTTAGAGGCGCTGTTTCGAGTGTAGAATTTGGACATCTTGAAGAGAGACGGGAAAGTCGCGGAATTGAACAGAGCACGACTTATAATATCGGCGGTGTCAATGTTGGAATGAAGAGTGTATGGCGGAAGCTCTTGTTGCTTTGAGGATCTTGGAAGAGTGGTAAGTGATGATGATCCGAGTTGTTGGATTTGCTTCCCAAAGGATCTGGCCAGAAGCGAATCTCCAATCCATTATATACACCATCGTGAGGCTCACGACCCCGGTCTCCGAGACCCTTCACCAGCATCCGAATGTCTCGACCGGCTTCTGCGCATTCTAGCCATCGATGCGTTTGCGTCAGCCGCAATGTCACACCCATCAACAAATAAGTTGAAAGGCTTTGGTCTGCGCAATCCAGCACAATTCAGTGTGGTGGGGCATCAAGATGCAGAGATACTTCGGATGAAGTCGGGCGGACTGCCAAAATTCAGGTACCTTCTTACCCGGAAGGGTGATTCGGTTTTAGGCATCCAGATTTATCCCTGCTCGTCCAACATGGAATGCGTAAGACGGGCAGGTCTCGGCCGACTGGCGGTGCTAGCAACCTGCCGATGAAACCAAAAGAAACAATTGCCATTGAGTCATTGCACCAAGAGGCAAGAGCTGGAAGAAATTTTTTTTCCAAAAACGGTGAACCACGGTCGTATTTCGTCGGTTTTTGCTCATTCGCTTGCGCCTCGTCTCTATCTGTGCAGAATTGAGTCACAGCGAGCCGAGCACCCAGGAGCTTCGCCCCATCACCAGACTGGCGCGGTTTTTCCAATGGCCTCAGATGACGCTCATGTCTCTCAGGCTCTGGCACGCTTTTCTAAACCATAAAATAAGCTCATCCAGAGTGTGGGGATGATAACCGAAAAGAGCGGACACACGACTTCGCACTCCAATCGCATCCAATTCCGGAACCCGAACCCTAAACCGGAAACGATAAATATTGACCCTGTTGGCCCTGTTCTCCAGGCATCGCAATTACGCATTTTCCTTCCACCCACACAATACGATGGCTGTTTACGCCCTTTCAGTCCTTGGTTTCACATCTAACCCTCCTTTTCATCCATCACATTGATCTTTCTGCCTAGTGTTAGCGCAGGGAGTCACAATTCACAACGCATGCGTCACTCCAACACATGAGGAACGCGCAATGATCCAGACTCTTGAATAACCCCTGCCTCTCTAAATGAGAGGTTGCGTCTTGCATTAGCCATTATAAATCCGTTGCGTCAATGGCTCAAGATTTCAACAATCCACGCCATCCCTTCGTCATCCGAGCAATTTTCCAAGGTTTGGCAATTACCGTGAGTTTGGTTGCGTTTTACGGCAGTCCGCAGGAGAACCCATGAACTGAGAGGCAGAACTCCATGCATGGGCCTGGTCAACTCTTCGTTAGGTGTGCACGAGCCTCGTTCTCGTGACATTTAGGATTGCTCTTTTCGCAGCTGGAGGACTCATCATCTCATCGTTTCCTCGGTTGGTTTTTGGTTTTGCTATTTTTCTCGCTACCATGTCAAATCTCAAACCACTTATTAAAAGCTCGTCTCGTTAAGAATAGTTATAGTAGAGCGACAAAAGCCTCCCGATTTCCACTCTGCCTCACCATTTCGTAGAACTCGCCCTTCTTGGCCATCAAATGTGACGTGGTGCCCGCTTCCAAAACTTTCCCAACTCCCATCACAACGACCTTATCATAATCCGCCACCGTACGCAGCCGATGAGCAATGGTAATTAAGCTTCTGCCGCCGCCTTCTGCGCCTGATAACTCCGCCCTCAAGGCATTTTGTATCCCCGCGTCTGTCCGAACATCCATACTCCAAGTTGCTTCATCCAGAAGGACGAGCTTGGATTGCCGGGCGAGAATGCGACATAATGACAAGACCTAGCGCTGGCCGTGGGAGAAGTTTTTTCCTCCTGTGTCTACCTGCGTGTGGAGTGAGAGAGGAGTATTACCTACGTCAGCTACTCTCTCGGCTTTCGCTGTGGAGGGCGAGTTGTGCGGGCCGGAGGTTATCTCTAGGACAGATAGGCACACATCAAGGGCCTTCTGGAGCCTGGACTCAGGAATCGTCCCTATAGGGTCAATGTTGAAGGCGATCGTGCCTTGGAATAACGCAGCCTCTTGAGGTATCGTTGCGATGGCTTGACGCAACGTGTTCCGAGGGAGGGTTCTGATATCGACGCCATCATAAAGAATCTCGCCTGAGACGATATGTGTGAATCCAAGAATAGACAGAATAAGCTGCATATATCAGCGTACATCCGTCGACCGTGATATCGTTATTGGGTTTATCATACCGTGCTCTTGCCACTTCCAGTTCGTCCGACGATAGCCGTCCTCTCGCCAGCATCGAAGGTCAGGTTTATGTTCTTGAGGATATCTGGGCCATCGGGATCGTATCGAACAGTCACATTTCGAAACTCGACGCGCCCAGATCGTGGCCAACTCTCGGGGGCACTGGCTTTTATATCGTCTAAGGATTTTGCGTCTCGATGCTCAACTGGAGCGACAAATTGTTGGCCTTCAGGCGAGAGTTCGCAATATTCCGACACCCGATGGAACTCGTTGCGGTTCGGTTATTATTAGCAGGGAAACGGGATGGCTAAAAGGGGGGGGATGGCTAAAAGGGGGGGGATGGGGTCCCTACTGCTTGCAACTCGATGTTCAACTCATTCATCCCAAAATCAAGTCTGGGAATCGAAGAACTCATTCCGGCAGCCTGAGACAGAGAGAAGGCCACGAGGCCAGCCGAGATGCTCTTTTGCCTTGACACGGCCAATATCCCCGCCAACACATTGATCAATGCTTTGCTCGAGTTTGTTCTGAACTTGAGCCATTGGTCACATTCCCTTTGCGCAACCATAGCTCGGGCAGAGTCATAAAGAAGGTTGTTTAATTTCTCGTTAAAGATGACGGACATTCCGTTCTGGGCTCGAATGATTACCTGGCTATCCAGACTGGATGATATGTGGGAAAGAATGGGAGGCTGGACGACACGAGACGCTGCCGATTCTCTCAATGAAGGTGCCTATCGTCTCCGGCAGGTAAGTCCCGTAGACACCGGAATGCACGTCTTTTTATGCTAAGAGATGGCTGACAAGGAATTGAAGTCCCAATTGTTATATATATGAAAAAAAAAAAAAAAAAAATAATCGAATGTTAACCTAATGAAGGGCGAAGAAGGAGAAGGAAATATGGAATCGCTTAGAGCACAAGTATCAGGGCCGTGCTATCGACTCCGGGAGCTCCATATTTCCCACTAGGTCAAACTGACCAACATCAAACCCATTTCCAACCGTCTTCTCACAGAATAAACACTCCTTCAAGCCAGTCCCCGATCCCACACTCACTAACACTTTCTCATTGGACACGAAGGCGTCATCCTAATGGTAGTGGATTTCAATACTTGGCATCAGTGTAACGATCCTGAAGAAGTGTTGGCGTGGGCGAAGGCACGAGACGTAGACGCACCTGTCGGACGAGGAATAGAGAGGGTGATGTTCTCGGGTTTGAAAGAGATGCCCCACGCTCCTTTACACTTATTCTCTGTTTCGCCACCGACAACACAACAGATCTGGGAGAATGTCCATTACCCTCCGCTTCTTTGTTTGCCATGGCAAATTCTATCAGATTTCAGGTGTCACTAATGTGAAGAGTGGAGTATTTGTTCGATGCTGTCGTGAGGAAACCCCCGACCACGCAAAGGCTAGTTAAAAGGGTTGAGGCTGATCCCGCTACGTCCAAGCGATTTGACGAAATAAATCAATTGATGCCTATCTTCCAGTGTAAACCCAGATGCAAGCAATACTGACAAGTCAAAACATAAATTTCCAAGCTCATCTTTAGTTAGTTCTCTGGGACATGCTTATCAAGGGACGCAGTTTGCCATCCCAAAGCCAAATCTGCCACACAAGTTCCCAAACCAGATGGTAAATCCAACAAAGATCAGCTCTTGCGTCGTGTCCTTTTGGGAGCCCACAACTGGATCCGAGCCGGCGCTCGCACACAGATCGGAGTCGTGTGAAATGCGATCAGCAATCTTATCACCACTGGCAGACAGGTCCCGGAAATGCCCAAACACAGCAAGATCACAATCGTCAACGCTAGTAGTGAAAGGCAAAGATAGGGTCTGTCCACGAATCGAATCCGCGAGCTTCTTGCAGGCATCGACAGAGGGAGGATTAAGACTGCTTCGACACTCCACACCTGGCTCGGGATTTTGACGAGCGACGAGGTGGGGAGCGGATGCGGGCTCTGGCTCTGAGGCTACTCTACGGCGTCTGGAGAAACTTCCGGGCTCCTCAGGCTGTCGTTCCTCAAGCGAACGTGTTGGGAGGGATCCGCTTGCGTCCCCTGTGTCACGGCGGCGTGGGGCGTTGCAGACTGCACATGTCCCGAACATGCAAACGGTACACTGGCGCACAGAGACCTATAACGAAGATACCACAAATTAGCGTGTCGGGCTCTCTTTGAGAGATTCGATCTGGCGGTTCTTTGACGCTTACATGGCCACCTGTGTCCTCACAAAAGCCCACTCCCCGGCAACCGTCTTCCACGATATCTTCCGCCTGCATAATGATATCACTCCCTCGAGTGGGGGGCGGATTCGTCGAGCTGAAGGCGCCGCGCAATTCAACTGTGCAGTCTCCAGCGCTGAATTGGCGAATACCGGTGTAGACTTCGTTTGGGTTGATCTTTGCAATGGCAGCCCGGCAATCATCCGGCGTTGGGGTGTTGCCTCTGTCGCAAAACGAGTTGGCAGGGTTGGCTAGCACGGTGGTTGCGGTGAAGCCGAACATCACTAAAGCGATGGGCTGGAGCCCGAAGGGAGTTGAAAAGAGCATCGTCAAGATTGGAGTTCAGAAGAGTTGAAAATGCACGATAGGCGGGAAAGAGGACTGAGGAATTGAAGATTGTAATGATTGTCAGATGCTTTTTGGATTGGGAGTTTTAGGGGGTGCTTTTCACGTCTGCCTGTCCAGAGCGATCCGATGCCTTAAATACTTTTTCATCTTCTGTGATACCCACGATGTCTTCCTGAAATCCACGCCCTGATCATCGCTATTTTCTCCATGGTGGCTACGCCCCCTTTCCCCGCCACTTCGTCTGAGTGCATCGTCAAAATTAAAATTATCTCGGCCTCCCCATCTTCCGGACTTCGTGCTGATGTCAGAATGGCCCTCGCCTGTTCTTCAATGCTGGCAGAAAACCAATCGTACTGAAGTCCAGCGTAGCATTCGGCAGTGAAGTCAGCTTCAGCACCGCCCCCAGACGGATCTTTCCTCGCCTATTTGACCATCCAGGATTGCACTTAGCCCAACTGAGGAATTGTCAGCATCAGCCGCCCCCAAAAGCAGGATGATATTAATATCATGAGGCCCAATAGGAGGGAAAAGAGCGCTTGTCGCTTCTGAAACATGAGGGACCTGCATTCCCAATATGGCAGCTTGTCCGATCCTTCCGCTATTCACGTCTTCAAAACCATGCCACCTGCCGCGCCTCCATTGGTTACCGACTCCCGAGACCCCAAAGACCAATGGCAGTGCACCCTCTCGGTTCTTCAAGTTACCGGCTCGCTACTTCGTCAGACACCACTACACTTTACGAAAGAGACTTATGACTACGCACTCAATCGTTCGGATGAAGGAGTTGAAACTGTCTTAGCGAGATGGGAAAGCGGACAGCAAGGTCAGTGAGGTATTTTGGATTGCCTAATTATTTCCTGGACAGAAATACTGCCTGGAGCAGGATAAACAGCACCTACTTTCCCCACTCGCACCAGCTAACATGCTGTCGCTTTTCAGATGATGTTACAGTTTCAATTATCACATTACCCAACCCAAGAAACACAATATTCACTCTCCCCCCAGGATAATATCCTTCAGAAGTCCCATATCTCACCCTGAGGATCATATGAGTCGCCAAAGTCCGAGTCGTGGGGTGCTCCCATCACGGCCTCGGGAACTCGAATGTACGCAGATGTATCATTGCCCTGGACAAACGTGGCGTCCGAGACTTGTGCCCCTGGCGCTATAATGTCTGACGAAAATTGTAACGGCGAGCGACGTGATTGAGGGGTATGTGTCGGGTTCTGCACTGGTCCTGGGGTGCTTGTTGATGGTCTAAACTCATTTGAGAACTGCGCTTGTCCGGCAAAGGCATGTGCCGTGGGCTGTGAGAGCTGTGGCTGCACATCAGAAGATGACTGGTGCGTCTGCTCCGGCGCTTCACGTTGCTCGGGTCCTTGCACCTCGGTCGCTCCTAATGAGTCATATGGCGTCTCGAGAATGATTAGCTGGCGGGTGCCCATGGTGGAAGCATACGGTGGAGTGCTGGGGATATCCGATGGACCTGCCGGGTTGAGATGATGCGAGCGCTGTGATCCAGGGATTGGCACGAATCGAGGCTCCGAAGTAGGGGCGCCACCGCCTGTCCGAATCTCTCTAGAACTCCTGACTGCTTCAGCTCGGCGGTTCCGAATGTGATTTACAGAAGCATAACGAGGTTGAAGGGGCGATCGGGTTGCATCGGTCTGATGCTCATGAGGGCCAGCGTTGGGAGGGCAACCCTGCGGCGCACCGGCCGATGCAGCCCGCTGGATTTCCTGGAGTACTTCTATTGCGGACCGGTCTCGGCTTCCCGAACGACCAGCTACTTCGGTTCGTTGCTGTGGTCCAGCATCCGGTTCTTGAATGGTCTGTCCGGTATTATACTCAGGGTGCCTCTGCGGCTGCTCCTGGGCCTCGCCGTTTGGACTCGGTAAATCTGGTTGAACAGGTGCTCCCATCGATATCTCTTCTCCCACACGTGGACTCCCTTCGGATTCTTCTTCAGCTTGGATGATCGGGCCATACCCATGTCGACGTTGGGGATCACACTGGATACTTGAGTTTTGGAGGTGATTCACTGCTGGCCCATCAGGTGAACCAGAACCCTCCCCCACTGCCCCTGTAGTCACAAGAATCCCGGCTGCCTGTAGGGGTGATGGCTGTTGAGTCCGAACAGGGGATACCACCGCCTCCTCCTCCGCCTCCTGAACTCTCCCTTCCCCGTGCGCCCTTTGTTTTTGCCGACCCCGAATGGCTAAGAACTGCTCCAGGTATTTATAGTTTTCAATTATCTGTTTCTCTTCTCTCGGGCTATTCATATCAAATGTCCGAAGATCTTTAGCGGATCGCCAGGTCACTGATGTTTTGCGCAGGTACGGGAGCCCGTCAAAACACAAGACGGGGAACTCTCGGTCGGTGATGAGTTCCCCACCATCTTCGTACCCATTAGCCCATCCCGCGATCTTCCCCGTCATCGTGCAGACACGGTAGCACGCCGGGATGTTTTCAAGAAGACAAGTATCTTCCAGTGCTCCCCCAGGCAGCCCAATCTCGTCAAAGCTTGGGTCATTGAAGCAATCGCGAGGGAGAATGACGGCTGCCAAATACACCCCCAGGTTAGGGCAAAGGACTTTATAAATCTCGCCTGGACGGGCATCCGTGACCCATTCATGACTATCCCTAGATCGCCGGGACGAACCTCTTGTCTGCGAAGGGGGAGGTCGTTGGAAATTCGCGGCCCACCTATTGTTGAGGGGATGGTATTTACCACTGTCCACGAGCCTCTTGAAGAGCTCATTGTTCAGGGTTTGTTTCTCCAGGTCACAATTCAAGACTTCGATCCCGAGCTCTTTGATAACCACCTCGGGCGTCTTTTGCATATTGTTATGGCTCTTGCCGGCTAGGTGTTGGCCACCTGCGTGGAGTGGGCTTGTACCGAAATGCATGCCGTGTTTGTCGCAGCGTATGATGTACCACTTCCCGCCGACACTGGGCCACTGAACGATATGATGTTTATATTCAGCTTCGCCGTCCTGGTACAGCTCATCGAATTCAATCGTTAATTGTGACCAAGAGCCTGTGGTTTCATTTTCGCCTCCTCCATCCGAAGCTCCTTCCCTCGGAGTATCTATCGAATCACCAAGCCGCGGGCGTTTGGGCTGTTCCGTCTCGGAAGAAAGCTCGGTGGTTGTTCGCCTGCGCTTGTTCTGTTTCACGTATGGGTTAGTGAAGAGCAAGAAAGCTAACGAGCATGGGTGGCCTACATTCTCAGAATGGGATGCTTTAGTGCCAAGCATATCCGATGCCGTAGAAGGCTCGTCTGGTAGAAAGACAGGTTGCTCGGTGACGTTGACGTGGGTATTCTCTCCAGCGCGTTTTTGGGGCCGAGTATTCGGATTTTCCGTTTCCGGCGACATTGTGGTACTGGTGTTTGATTGTATCCACGTGCTCTCCCTGGCCGATGAAGGATCCGGCGAGTCTGTTGCAACATTGGCCCGAGGTTCCTGGTGTGTGTGATTCGAGCGATTATCATTCCGGAGGCCGGTCTGTCGTCTGGCGAATTGCGCCTCTTCCATGGCTTGAAACTTCTCACCATGCTCTGCAACTAGCCTGTCATGCATCTTCTCGAAACTCTGGAACTTGCACCGGCAACCTGCATCAAGAAGAACTGCAAGCTTATTCTCCCACTTGACATATTCCTCTAGCTTCGTCTCGTACTGGGCTAACGGAACCTTGGATACTAGTAAGGTCCGAACGAGGGCGGCACGCGCTTCGCTCACACGAATCTCCGTCCTCCTCTTTTCGTCGTTGAACAGGTCCTCCGGGATTTTTATCTGCTCGAATTCTCGGAACCACTCAATGTACCGTTTGGAAGTGAGGACGTAGTCCTCCATGCTACGGCCAGCCCCAGTATTCATGGCGCTCATGTTCACAGGCGAGTTAGACCTGTTCGTAGGCCTCCCAACCGCAATTGTACCCACTGTAATAAGAAAAAACAGGTTTGTTGTTAATCGATTGGACCGAAACCGGTTCTTGTCGAAATGCAAGGGAAAAGGACGGAGAAGATGAGATTCGAATCGTTTTGAGAAGCGCGATCCAGACCTCCCTCCGGAAGAGGTTTGAAAAAGGCAAGTGTCGAGAAATAAGAGAAGGGAAGCGAGACAACAGATACTTATTTTTCTCTCGCACCATGTGAAAATTTTCCTTCATCTTTTTTCCAAAATAGACAAAACCCCTCCTGGGCTGCGGGCACTCCCAGGCAACCAGCTCCATGGATTGCCCAGCCATCTCAGCGGCCTGATAGGGTCCGGGGTTCCAGAGGCTTGATCTGGCGCCACGTTGAGCGATGTATCACATTGCGTGAGAGGAGGGCGCCGAGCCTTGCCCGCCTCACCTGGCGATTGGATGTCGTTTGCCAATTGTCGATGCACCTGTCCCTTTCGGTCCAGGTGTGGTTGCACAGGCTGGGGTTTGGGAGGGTCGCCAATTAAGACCTTAATGCGAGGCGGCCCAGGTCGCATCTCGCCTTCGGTTCGCGAACAAGGGGGGTCAGGTCTAGATGAACCTTTGTAGACTGTGGCGTGCTACTTCGTGAGATGAGCAGCAGGGATGGGTGTAATTTATCCTTCCCTCTACATTCAAACCTCGACATTAATTAGTGCGACTGGGACAAGAAAAAAGTTCCTTGATATTGAAAAAGATCTTGGGGAGATTTGTAGACCAACACGTCTCCAAAATTGCATGCCAAGCTTTGAAAGAGTTCGAGCCCCAACGCTCGGAAGTGGCCCCCCATCCCCCCTTCCTCTCCCCCCTTCTCCGCAAGGATAGTATAGTATTTCGTATTATAACCTCCAATATACCTCAATACATTCACCGACTTGTTCCCTTGCCCCCCTTTTCCTCCTGCATGAAATGTTCCTATTAGCACCGCCTGCCGGGACCCCCACCATAGTATCTGCCGCCACCTCCACCATAATGATGGCGGGGACCACGGCCGGGCCCGCATGGTCGACCACCCACCCGTCCCATACCCATTGGTGGGCCCACGACGACTACAGGCGGAGGCATCGGGCGCATGACTGGCCGTGCCGCTGGTCTGCCCCAAGGATCGGCATAAACGATTGTTCTCCTCCTTGACGATGGCAAGCACATTGTGTTCTACTCTTGGAGCCGAGCGCTTCTCGTGGTATAGGGTGGTTGGTGAGGTAGGAATTGAGCCCCGGGAAATATTCAATTGATTTATATTTATCAAAGGATGTAAACAGGTCTTGAGAGGTGGACAATAGTTCTGACGTATGACGTATGACGTTGATGGGAGTGGTCAATGTCTTCGGTGCCTGGATGTACCGCGTTTAATCTTCAAATGGGTGCTGCTGACATCTTAAATATCCGTCGTCTTTCAGCGTTTCCGCCATCAATGTTGCGGTCTGTCCCGGATGATGTGATCTTATCGAGGGCCAAGACAAGAGCAGCCGAACAAGAGTAGAGTCAGGCCAATTATAATTCAATGGTTCAGGCGCCACTAGCGACATCTGCCCAAGTTCGGATTCGGCCAGGGACGAAAGTCGCCTAGTGGCGATGCCGGCAATCTGCTAGATCCGCGCCGAGCCTCTGACCGTGGGGAGCTGAGGCGGAGTCAAGATCGAGAGTGCACTAGCGACGTGGAGGAGGGAATGTTTGCCACAACTAAACGCGCCAAGAGGAGGAATCCATGGTATAGAATATCGTCATGTGATGAAGATGAGAGGGTTGGCTATGATCGATCAATGATGCAGTAAAGAATACATCGGAACGGATCCATTGCTTGGCCAAAGTTTATGGACTCGCGGGATTGATATACTCTCCCCAAAGACATGCCGAAGTTGGTCGGGGCTCTCCCATGCACTCGGAATTCTCCGAGGGCTGTGGGAATCCTCGTCAGCTAGTGTTCGTGACATAAGTCAGGCTACGATAGGCCGGGTTCGAGCACAGTATCATCTTCTGCTTCCAACACCAGATAGCCAGAGAGGCATTCCTACCTTCTCAAGGTGATAATGCTGTCTCTTTGATGAACTTAAGAAAGATATCAACTTCTTACTAGAGTAACTAGGCCTGGAAAATACTACCCCCTGCGAAAAGTTGGTGTGGTATCATCGGTGGGTTGGACGAGACTCCAGTGTCCTTTTCACGAATGTTCCCGAATGCAGCATGCTAGCTTGACCCGACGTTATTTGTTGAGGTTCAGTAAAAGAATGTCGCGGAAGCCGAACTGCGATTCTTACATATCCGATACCGAGTACTCGATTCTGTGGAGACTATGGACGTTGCTGCGAAAGGGCCCAGAAGACTAATTGTATCCTCAGATTCTTCCACTCTCAAATCTAAATGTCTTTCTATATTTTTCGTCGATAGCCGAATTCCTCCCCAATCGACACCGTCAAGTTGGTGGTACTGTGAGTGATCCATTCACATCATTGTAATGATGGCCCTACCCAGATCGACCCATCCTCGTTGGACTTTGACTCGGAGTGCCTAGGAACTTGGGAAGCAGGCAAACTGTAAGCCCACTGACAGATCGTGGCCCCCTTGGATATATAGGACAATCCGGTCCATCGCCCAGAGGATAACCTTTTGGTAACGGCCCGGTGGGAATGCCTAGTGAAGTTGACTCCAAGGGAAGTCTTAGTCCGGTATAACTGGATCTTCTCTTGTCTGTGGCTTCTTGATAAACCATACACCCACGCTCGCTGCGCAATACAATACGAAAGCGACAAAGTACGGCAAAGCAATAGCAACGCCGCCCTTTTCAATGCCGAACGAAAACGAGAGACCAAACAACAGAGGTGCAACAAGGCTTATGACCCCTTCGAACAGAGCCATGGTCGTGAAAAGAAGCGCAAAATGGCTTTGAGGTACGAAGGAAGTCAAGAGGGATCTCATGATACCGGAGAAGCCGTTGCCGACAGTATATACGATAAAGACTGCGTGGGAACGTCAGTTGAGGGTATGGCTGAGGGCATATGATTCCCGTTGATATCTTACACGTAATAAATATAGGTGCTATAGGGGCCCAAATCATGCCAAAGGTTCCGGCGAGGAGGAATACAAGGCAAAATCTCGCCTGTGTAAGGTTTGCAAGGAGTGTGTTACCCTTTGAATGCTGGAGCAGGAATCGGTATATCAAAGGCATAACGAAGAGAAAGACCGGTATCTGCACACCGGCCTGGACTGATATCAACAGATTTGCCTGGGGTTGAGTTAGGAGCTTATTCCAGCATTGAACAGATAATTAAGATACTTCTTACTTTTCTCAGGGACCAGCCGAACCGAACAGACATGTACTGCAGTGTCAACTCCAGCAATGGCCGAGCTACTCGGTGGATTGCGAGGGAAGCCAACCCTGCAAGAACGCCTGCGCGGACCAATAATGCACCGACGTCTTCCCTCACGAACCGAAGCGCATCGGCTAAGGCGCCTTGTGTCTTTCCTGATATCCCACCATGAAGTGAAGTTTGGGAGCTATTCTCAATGCCCGAAGCAGTGTCATCAGATTCAGGATTGAGACGTGTGCGCTCACAATCTTCCGAGTCGGAATGGCCGATATATTTTGGTTCCTCGTCGCGAATGAAGTAGAGCACAACAAGGCTAAAAGTGAAGAGAGGGATTCCAACGAGAAAAGTAAAGTGTGGTCCGATGCGTCCCATTAAAAAAGACCCGAGGGGCGGGGCTATCAACTCGGAGGCTATGATGCTGACATTGCAGTAAAAGATGGCCGGTGTCCTGGAGGAGAGGAGGAGTAGATTATCAAGTCAGTTCAAGTATTAAGATGGCGTGAGTGACTCGCATAAACGACAAGGAGGACAGAGGAGAAGAAAAGACCGCTGATCTTCCAATTTATGCTTACCTTGTCTCTTCAGGGGTCACATGTGCAACGATAGCCAAGATCATGGCTGGTATTACCACAGGGCCGGCGCCGATGAGCACAAAAACCGGAGCTGCGTAGACCGCTGTGGTTGGAAAGATCCTGTAAAAGTATAGGGCCGTAAAGTACCAAGCATTGCCAAGGATAGCTCCTATAATGCCAACCGCAGAAATAGTCTTCCTCCCCCATTTATCTGCGAGAATCCCGAATGGCACTGCTAGGATAATGCCTATCCGAAGAGTTAATGTTCATGCTTCGCAAACTATTGCTTCCTCCCACGACTGGCAGCCATACTTATTAGATACTCAAGCATCTGGAGGAACCCGCGTAACCTCGCCAAAGAACTCTGGACGGCTTTCACTTTGCACAACTCCTCGGGGATGCTGCCATCACCCCCGATCACGCTCACGTCCGCTAGGCGGTAGTAGTCTCGACACAGGCCCAGCTCCAGCATTCGAATCTTAGCGGCATCGCCCATGAAAGTGGGGTAGTCGATGAGAAAGGCGAACAAGCCGCAGAGATAGACTGTGGACCAAGTTGAGACATGGTGAATAACCTTGGCAGCCCGCGATTGAGCCTTCACGGATGCTGGCCTTTGCGGCTCACGATCGAGGAGCGGTTCGGCCTCCGGGTCAATGTTTCGCGTCATTTCGTCGTCGGACAGTGTTGTTTGGCCAAGCCACTAGAAGCGATTGGGCGTGAAACCCTCAAAAATGACCAGCAAACCGGCAATACGACGCCTGGTCGTCTGTAACCTTGCCAATGAACTACCCTGCGCTCATCACGTCGCGCATATCATGTCACAAAACAGCTGAGAATTAGGAGAAGGGTGGACCGTCAGCGAAACCACGGGATCTTATGTGCGGTTCTTCCCCCAGTTTTAATAATATGATAACGCACAAAAATTGTTCTAAACGGAATTTAGATTCTATGACTTCGCTGTGGACTCGGAACCTGACGAATGAGCTCCGTTTCAGAGGCTCAGAGAAACCTCCTTCCTAACCGGGCCGTTCCTTAAACTGCTGCCTAACATGGGTGCTGCAACTTGCTGGTCGCATCTGATCCTTTTTGCAACACGCAATGCCTTTCCGTATTTTCGTATTGTTACTATCGCATTATCCGGTTGCCAAAATTTATCAAAAGGTTCGCGTCGACCGTAACAAGGAATACTCAGACATCAAACTTCCACTCAAGGCCTGGCATCATCCGAACCAGCTCCGGCTCCGGATGAATTGAACGGACCAAGGCCATTCAACAACCGAAGACAAAGCAATTGGAGGCAATTACATAATATATATCAGACTGGCTCTATTGTTCTGGGCGGGTTGGATCATTTATGAATGGGCGTCCATTAATTCCGGGACTGCATTGAGAAAGTGTCTCGAACATTCGGCCGGATCGTCAAACGAGATATCCGCAATTTGGCCACATGTCAAAATGCCATCATTACGGATTTTATTTTCCCATCTATTCTCGTTCTCTTTCACGGGGAGTCAGAGATGCTGCGAGACCCTTTCATCCTCTTGATATACCTCGGGAGTCAAGAATTAAGATCAATAATACGTTTGCACCACATTGTCGCATTCAAACACCCCATCTTTTCTCCAAATGCTTGATAAAATGGAACGTACAAATGCTGGAACCTCTTGGAGCTTGGTCGCCCTTTTGGCATGTACACTGTGGTGGCCTCAAATGGTCATGTCACTACGTCCTGCGACCTGTCATGCCTGTGTCCCAGAGTCCACACGCCAGATGCCCGCGTTAGGTTTTCACCTAGGACAATCCTATGGGTAAGTTAGTAGACTTTTGCGTTAAGTGTGGCCGACCAGAGCTAAATTATACAGAGCGGCCGTGAATTATTTCGATAACGGGACAACTGTAAACCTTGGAAAGGTCCCTGGGAGCCCTGACTATGTTGACATGATGGCGCGCCTGATAAAGAAACGACCTTCGCGAGAACCGAGGAACGCCCAGTGTATCGGGTTCGTCCCTCGGGACATTTTCGGTATTGGCCGTCCCACCGACGTTGCCATCCTAGCTAAGATGGTATCTCAACTCAAGAAGGCATCCGAGGCAACTCTGGGAGCGGGCATTGACGGGTACGGAGTCTCGATCACGGCACCATGGCAAACTTTTTGGAAGGACCACAACCAGTGGGACTCCGATATCAACAATGCGCTTTGGGTAAATGATTTGAGTCCTTGGGCTCCAGAGTCTGACGACCCAGTGTATCTCGGCGAGGTCAGGGCAGCACTAGCTGCAAGTGGAAGGTGGCTGTGCCAGCCGTATGGGCGTTATAATTTTGAAGTTGTTCCTGACATTAGGGACTATATCTACTATATTAGGTGAGTCTCATACTGTCACACTTCCACACCATTTCATGTTGACTATCGCGGCTGATGTAGAAGCGGCTTCCTCTCGCTTAAACTAGCTTCACAAACCAGTCGCTTTATACGACTTTCATCCAAGCAGGTTGCTTTTACAAACAACCGCACGAGATCGGCGGGTCCATAGACCCAGGTCTAGGCTTCGACAGCATCCACAACCGGTCATCTGAGAAGTCTTGGCTTCATCTTAGAAACCGATTGCACACCCGCGTAGCACAATTCAAAGATTGGGTAAACCCTCGTCGGTATTTCTACACTATCAGGCCCATTGTTCTCGTTGCCGGTGAGGCAGCGGACAACCCCGAGTTCTTGTCGATAGTGAGGGACGTCGCGGCAGAACTTCCGGATATCCTACCTGGGACCGATCCAGAGGACAAAAAGCTGGTTGGCAGTGCAGGCGGTAGCGCAGAGCTCGTAATTCTCGAAGACCCAGGATTTGGTCCAGCTAAAGGGGCAGCACTTTGGTCGAGGTTGAAGGTTGAAGCCTCCGGGTATTGTGAGACGGCCCAGGGGTGTGAAATGCCGATTGCGAACCAGCAAGATGAGGATGAAAACTCACGGGCAGAGGAAACGAGAATTATTGCTTAGCCATGCAGTCTTTCCCTAGATAGGTGAAGCATATCGATGCACAATTAGAACATAGAACATAGTTTACCGCTGCTAAAGTTCCAGTCACGAGCATATGTTGAGCCATTATTCTGATGGAGAAAGTCCACTCATTTAGATCAGAATGCGATTGGTTGTAGTGGCTGGGGCCATGTAAGCATCTCGATAGACTTGGACACTCGGCGATATGAATTTGGCCGACTCGATGGCAGGAGAGAAGTCTGGATGTTGTTGCTCCACAGTCGATGAGGCCGACATTGGAAGGGAAGGAGGGAGCCGCAAGCCACTAATTATCCCTCGGAAGTCCGAGAAGATATGAAGTCTCCAACACTCAAACTTTACGATTATCACCCCGCCATCCTCGCAAACCTGGCCGGAAGAGTGAGATAGGGGTGAACAATGGCGACATATTCTAGCAGAATCGCAACCCAGCTCCCATATTTAGAACCTTAGAAATCACTCTTGCCCAAGTGTGCTTCACTGATGTTAAAAGGGCGTCGTTGACTGAAGCGCGAGGAGAAAACGACCTATTACAACCGAAACTCAAACCCCGCTGACAAATCCACCTGTGTTTGAGTCCCAACTCGCTGAACTCAGCCACTAAGTTTGGGTGTGATTAAGATGGGGGAGGACCGCGTCTCAAGCTGCTTTTCGACTATTATACAGCACAGAACTCTCCCTCCTGACGCGCATTCAGGAAGCTCAACGCAAATACCATCCTAATCCTACCAACTGAGGTAAAGCCCATCACATCAATACACCTCACCAAAATTTCCCACAATGGCGGCACCACAACCTCTCACCCTTTACCTGAAACCCGGGGCTTGCTCCCTCGCCCCTCACAGCGTCCTTGCCCATGTCGGTCTCGACTATAAAATTGTCCTGATGAAGCAGGCTGCCAATGGCAATTCCACCTACAGCCGCTACGAAGCAGCCGACGGCAGTCTTCCCCACGACGAGTTCCTGAAAATCAACCCCAAGGGCTTCGTACCTACCCTCGTGCTTGGTGAGGGCTCGGACGCCGTCGTCATCACCGAGATGCCCGCCGTGATGACATACATCGGATCCATCGCACCGCACGACCTGAACTTGCTGGGTACCGATATCGTTTCCCGCGCCAAAGTTGTCGAGTGGCTGGCTTGGCTATCAGGCGCAGTTCATAGCAACGGCTTTGGCGCGTTCTGGAGACCTGGCCGGTTTGCGGATGACTCTAACACCGAGACCATGCAAAATATCCGGCGCCGTGGGGAGGAAGTCCTTACGAAGGCCTTTGCCACGATTGAGGGGAAGTTGGAAGGGAAGGAATTTGCGGTGGGCGAGGCGCTGACTGTCGTGGACTTTCTCTTGTTTGTACTGTGGTGGTGGTGGTATGGTCTCAAGCCCGAGAACAAAGAAAAGTATCCAAACTATGCGAGGCTGGCCCAGAAAGTGAGGGCGCTGGATGGTGTGAACAAGGCCATTGCCGCTGAGGGCATCAAAGTTGAGCTATAAGTCATGATGCCCTGCTTCGCAGGACAAGGAATCAGATGATATTCAACACGTTTCAATATGGAGCGTCCCGTAGGATTTTATAATATATCTGTCTCTCAGACGAGGAAACAACTCATGAAAGATCATGACATTTGAAACTCCTGGCACATCCATAGATTGTTGGACATTTAACTTGGAGACTCATTAGAACTTGGCCACTTCCCTTGAAACTTGGACAGGAAAACCAGACTATTCTAAGAAAAGATAAAGTACCACATCCCTCATACTTCCATATTAACAAATTACCAGCTACGCCAAGCGAGAAACCTTCACGCTAAAGCCAATAATGTTTTCCCCTTCAGTCTACTTCATAAGAAGTTTATTCCTAAAGTAACGATATTTATATTTGGTAGCTTTTTACTTTATTGCAGTTATTAAGAAATACAATTCCAGCAATAGATTTCTTATGAAAGAGGAGAAAATAACATCGCCATCATTTGTTCGAAGTTTGCTCGCTTGATGCAGCTGGCAAGACCAAGCGGGGTCCTAACCGGTTGGAAGCTGTCAGACGCGAATCAAGGCCCAGAGGTTTTTCCTCTGTAGTTTGTCGGAGCCGAGAAACACAACCCAAAGGTGAAGGTGACTACGCTTGCCCAGGATAAATAGGAGCGCAGACTGGAAACAGCACAACTTCGAGAAATGGTCCAATGGTCAAAGGGTGGTCGCAATGGCTTTCGTAGGATGTCGGGAAATCAACGGTCAGTGGGAATCTGCATCGCTGGGCTTCACTGGCAGTAGGAATAGAAGAAAAGCAGAAATAACCGAATTAATATTGGAAAGAAAGATAAAAGAATAATTAGATCTCAAAAGATAGCCTCTGAAACCGAGGGGAACAGCTATTCACTCGCAGTCGCTCACACTTCCCTCTTAACACATGCCGAACTGCCTAACTCTAAGTTCTCGTCCATTATCGCGGAAGCCATCCTCCCCTTATACGTACGTGTAAGTGAGGTCCGGCTGTGTGGCTCTTCAAGCTTCCTTTGTGGCGGTGGCTTTTTGCAGTGTGGCACTGCGGAATGCCGGCTGCTCTACGCACCAACACAGCAAAAGTATGAGGAGTGTGGTTATTTTCCCCTTATATCAATTAATCTTTCTGGCCAAGTTTCAAGGAAGGTGGCCGAGTTCTAATGAATCCCTTAACTTCATGTTTGTCGAGAGTCCAAGAAAATGAAACTTCGAGTCGTTGACAGATCGGGCTTATTACAGGCCCCGCAGTCTGTATGGAGGACAAAATCTGGCTCTACCAAGGCTCTTAGTTACGAACTCAGGGATTCCGTCCAAGCGAGCAGTGCCCTTCCGAATGGTCACAACTGTTCGGGCTGGATGAAGATGACAACATTGACATAAATGAATGAAAAGAAAAGGAACAAAAATCCTTTCTTCAGTAATTACTCCATAATTTTCGACCCATCTCGAATTGCTATTCACAACTAGTGCCTTGAAATGAATATAATGGCTTTACCTCTCGCTCTGCACCCAATTTGACATTATTCTTCAAAAAGCTACTCCCGGCCAGGGAGCCAAATGGAGCGACTCACTTCCTCTAACCAGGTCAATGATGGTAAAGAGCCTCCTCTTCATCCTCGGACTTTCCGATCGGCAGCACCTTGATCTGGGCACCCTTCGTCAATTTGTCAATGCTGTCGAACAGCTCCCTCACCTTCTCGGTGAACCGCTCGAACGCGGGTCTCATCGATCCATCTTCGGAGCCTGGCGATTTTAGGCTGCTTCCATAATGATAGACCCCAAATCTTGAGTAGATCTCAGCCCTTTTGGCTCGGCCCATGCATTCTAGGGGTACTTGGTGGACTCTGGAGCAATATAAACTGACAGCCGCAGCCTGGGCCTCTTTGATCCCCTCCGCGACCGCCGAGAGCGCGTTTTCCACTAGAAAAAATGCAGAACTCCCCGTCAGTGGAAGAAACGCTCGAGGGTGGTGGGGTCCTGAGTACTACTCACCATTTTTTAGGCCTTCCAACTTTTCGGAGGCTTTGCGGTGCCTCTCCAAGTAGACGATGCTTGCAAAGAAACCTCCAACCACCGAGGTCGCCAGGAATAAACCAAGGGAGCCCCACGGGTTGCCACCGACTAGAGCGATTTCATCACCACTTAAACAGCCAAGGGCACGGGCAAGGCCAAGGGTAACACCTCCAAGACCGGTAGCAATGCTGACAATTCCTCTAGCCGCCGCGTTGTGTCCGTCCCGTTGGTAGTCTTTGGTTAACTTATCCCGAATTCTTGTCAGATGGGTTTGCAGCGAAGCGAATTCTGCTGCGGCATCTCGGAATCCGAGGACAACAAAATAGCAGTCTTGATTTCCAAGATCTAAATAGACATTAGCACGTAAAAAGTTAGCAAGGAAGTACCTCTGTAAGAGAAAGGAAAACAAGGGAAGGGGGGGAAAAAAGAAGGAAAAAAAAGAAAGGAAAAGAAGAAAAGAAGAAAAGAAGAAAAGAAGAAAAGAAAAAGTGAGAGAAAGAGAAGAGAAAAAAGAGGAAGGCGGGGGAGAGGAAGAGAGAGAAAGCTTGCAAATGAAGCAGAAGAACTAAAACCGGACGTACCTCCGCTCGAAAGAAAATCCGCCAGTCTGATTTGTATATCATGAAAAGTGTTTGAGAAGTTTTGATGGTGTTGTTGCATCTGCTTCCATAACTTGGCCCTCGTCTCCAAAGTTAACATGTTCCGATTGTGTTCGTCCAAATTCCTTTGGGAGCTTCGGTTCACAGTCCAAATTAGTGTGAAGAGTTCAAAGCTCGGGCCTGTTTTCCCCCTCCAGACATCGAGGAGCTCAGCAGGTCATCGCAACACATACCAAATCGATTGCCCTTTGAAAGGTATTCAAATGCCGAAGAACACCTAGGCCAAAGAGCGATTCTACAAGCCCGGATGGTACAACGGAGCCCAGGGTCGAGGCAACAACCGCGCTCGCACGCAGCCTAACTCTGATGTCAGACGAATATTATAGAGGTTATAGATGACAAGATAAGGAGGGAGAAAGAGAAGGAAAGAAAAGAAAAGAAATAGAAAGGGAAGTGAGATTGGCAGGTTGAAACTCACACTTGCGTCAAACTGTCCTCCTCGAGCCGATCCGGTATGACGATGAAATGCTCGATCTTAGAATCCCGTTCGGGCAGGTTGAGAATTTCGAGGTAATTGCAGCTCTTTTCAACCCTTTCCCGACAATGGTGCGGCATGTTTGGTGGCACGCCTACTGGGCGCATGTCCATGGCATTGGGCGTACTCCCAATCTGGTTGAAAAACTTACGTATGGGCCGCACAGCTCGCGCATGGAATACCGCAAAGGCGCTCGAAATCAAGATATCAATGGTGTCCTCAAAGTTGCTTGCGTCTTTCGTAGCAAGTTTGTACTTCAACTCAATCTAGAGAACACCATATCAGTATGTTTCAATGCCTCTCCACTAAATATAAGACACCAGTTGGGGAGGTTGGGGTAGGGTGCTCGAAAGGGTTCGTTTCAAGTAATACATACCTCCACTGGGATATACGTGTCATAATAGCTCGCTTCGTTAGATTGCCGGGAAAGCACCGGCTGTACAAACCAATCTTTAAATCCTTCAGATTGGAATTCAGATGCAAGGCCATGGTTGTACTCCTGGCACCATCCCCGTGCATTGTCAGCATGCCAAACTCGGAGACGAAGGCTGATCGACGGTGCGAGGAATGTGTTGGCGCTCATCTCGCCAAGGGAGTGGGAGGTGTCCATATCGGCTCAGTGAAAGTGTAAAGAAACCCTTAGATCGCTAGAAATGGAAAAATTGCAGTGATTTAGATCAAAAATGTTGGAATAAAGGTGTCGAGGTATGCAGGCAGACGGGTCACTGTTGCGTCCGACATCGTGGGCTTACTGCTCGGGACCTAGCATCTTATTATAAACTTGCACTTTAGAAGATAATTGTGTGATCTAAGGCCACTGAAGTGATAGAAACGCAGGATTTCGAAACAAATCGTCTTCTAAACTGGCGAGTTGAGAGAAATTCCTTTTCTCCCTCCTTATGGCAGAAGACATGATTTTGCGACAACGCCAGCTTTAATTCTTCTTCGGTTCTTTGTCTTTTTAACAAAGAACAAGTCAGTGCATCGTTCTATTTACTTCTACGGCAAAGGTTTAACATATTATGTTTCAAACCTATGAAGCGTACTATGGTACTGTGAAGAGCTAGCATTCCCGCACTACAATCAAGGCCAAAAGAAGGGCCTACCTCTTCGTTAGGCAAATGTGGGATGTATCATATAGCATAAGAAGGCGACGACCCTAACATTCACTTCTCCTTATTTTCCCAATCCCATCCCAGAACTCTTCCCACATTTCTCCAGCTTTCCGTAACCTTCTTTCCTTCGTTTCCCCTGTTTTCCCCGGGAGAAAAAAGATTTTCTCCATGGCACAGATTACCAGACAACAATCGCCTGTTCTCCCCGAGGATGGGGGCGGCCCTAACGATTTTGACTCCATGTTCGCCCTGTTGCTCGAGTCCGGGTCACGAGACAATCCCTCCGAACTTGACCCTGTGGGAATCTCAGGTCCGTGGAAGCAGCAACAGAGCGGAACACCTCTAGGAGAGCTCTGGTTTCGATACGGGTACCGCAGGAGGTCCGCAGATGACCACATGAAACATTATCTTGACTGTCGCGGCAAAGTTCTGAGAAGCTGCATCCAGTCACTATGTGACGGTAACCAACGATCCCGGAGAAGAAGACGAGACCTGAAATCATCACAAACATTTCCACGAGATCACCTTCTCTAATTTCCCCTTCCTTCTCTCTCTCTCTCTGTGCCCCTATTTCTTTCTATCAACTTTTTTTCGGTTCACTAATTCAAGCCGTACAACTTTTAGGAGAACCTCTCGGGGACCAATCTCCCTCTACCATAGCCATGTGGCGCCTTGTTGGGTATCGGGATTTTCTCCTCCGAGATCTGTTCTTCATGACATGTCATCTCAAAGCCCTCCGCAGGGCACACGATCCGGGGCGGCAAACGAAGACAATAAGCTGGTAAGTGGGGATAGTGTTAGTTCGTACCTTAGTGGGTATATGTAATAACTAGGGATCTAATCTAGGATCATCCTTTGTCTCGGGTCGCTTTTCCCCTCCCGTCATAATACAGCCGCGACCCTCATTTCCGCTGTCGGTGCTGGCCTTGGACTCTGTCTCTTTGGCTATCGCTCTCTTCGTGCGCGCGCTCTTGCGACTTGCGAGGCCCAGGTTGATGAGCTTATACTCTTGGTTTGGGGGGCTCAGGTGGACGGGGTCCCCCGTGACTTCCTTAACCGGGGTTGTTTCAGAACACTGGAGCGGTTTAGAATCGAGTGGCTTCGCTCAGCCCATCTTGCGCTGTCGTGATTCTGGGCAAAGGACTAAGGAAGGACATTCTCCATCTCTGGTCTCCGGCCGTCCCAGACGTAACGTGAAATATCCTTTGTCCTGAATGAAGCTTTCTTTTGTTGCCCCTAAGCCATGGGATCATCGTCGATTCCCGAAGAAGAAGGACAAGGAATCTTCCTGTTACAATCCAGTGAAGGGCATCATTGCCATCTCCAGGAACTAGCTTGATTTGGAATTTGAATTTGTATTGGAGTTGTGTGTAGTTAGAATGGATTAGACATTCATAATCATTGCTAATTGGCCTTGTTCAGTGTACATAATGCAGTTAATGACTCTATGGGGACGAGAAATGAGAGACTGGATAGTCTTGTGAAGGTTATGATCTTGAAGGTCACCGAGAAACTTCACCGTCCGTCGTTGACACATGAACCACGCCATAAATGCATGTGGAATCCTTGTTGATATGCCAAATGAGCGAAGCATCCTCTCCCACCTTTCTCAAGAATGGGCTACCTATTGCTAGACAGTCTCTAGATGATGTTGCTGTGCGCAATGGGTGACTTTGATAGCCCGAGGATAGGTTCGGTAAGTGTCTTGGCGGCCCATTTCCCGGGTTGCGTTTCTTCCCAAAAGTAGACACGCTGCTGCCAGCTTCCGTGACTGCTTAAAAAGAAACGAAAGGAAACCCGGGAGCGGGCCATAATGTACGCGGATAAGTCTGCTAGCAGGAGGCTCGGGACTGTGCCAGGGCAAAGCGAGTCCGAGAAATTCGGCTTAAGATCCAGGGCGGCCCGCCAGCCACCAATACAGAGGACGTGAATGATGTATACCCCAGTACATACTACTTCTTATCATTCCCTGCGGACCGCAGATACATATACTTGTGCTGCCAGGTTGCGCATCAATCTTCAAGGTTGGAGATCACCCAGAACAATTGATGCTAATAAAATCTTTAGACCCATGCCATCTCAGCTCCTCTGCCTTTCCACCATCGATCAACAAAGTGTCAACAATGTTGTCATCGACTACCTAGTAAGAAGTAGACTGATGTGGATTGGCGAGTTGGTATCTCGATTTTTGTCCAGTAGTCTGCAAGCACCCGACATGTTCCTAGTCCCACGGCAAAGGTACCACCGTCCCGGGTATGGAACCATGCGCCAAACAAGAAATCCATATCCACCGCGTCTTGTCCACAGCTTTCATCACGTAGTTTGCTCGGAAATCTCGAGAGGTCGCTGATGAACCGACCTGACCTCACTCGACCCAACAGGGGTTTTTGTGTAAGTGAACCATAGGTCAGTTCAACAGGCTAGAGGTATACCGAAGTTCCTCTATTCTTCCTAAAGAGTTCGAAAACTATAAAAAGAAAAAGAAGAGAGAGAAGGAAAAAAAAAAAAAAAAAAGGGGAAGAAGCAAAGAAAGTAAAAAGAAAAGTTTAATCCAGCCGCTTCTCCTGGCCCAGCATGGGCGGTCTCCATGCAAAGCCAGCTCTTCCACATTGCGGCCAGCGATGTGCCCTCTGGTCAATGGCTCTGGTGATGGACACAAGTCGCGTCCCATCCGTCCTGCGACCACTCCTTATCAGTGGCACCCAATTGGTCGCCCACCCTTTCATGTATGGGAACCGGACCACTGGCCTAATTAGTCTGCCCCTGGCGCGTCGCCCTCTATCCCTGCCAATCGCACCTTCCTTTCCTAAGCCAAACTGAAACATTCATTTCTTCTTGAAGGTCGTAGCAAGAAAGTTCGGGAGCCAATACGAAGGTAGTGCCAACTCAACGGGGAGGAGAAGGTTGCAGGGCGAGGCAAAAGAAAGGAGAAGAAAACAAGAGAAGGAGCAAATAGAGAAAGGAATACTCCAAAATCCAAACCGTAGCGATGCCATTATCAGCCTTGGTCGTGTTCGCCAAACCCCTCCTTCCCGGCGCCGTTGCTGCCATTGTCGGGATTTTGGTCGCGCTCTTCCGAAACGCTGCGCTCTTGGTGGAGGTTATCCCACATCCCAGAACCTTCTAGACTGCCTTTCCCGAATTGTGGATGTTAGTCCCGCAAGGGGAATCAACCATATGCGATCCAAGAGTTCGTTGGGAAAGATGGTGATGCGGGGAGAACTGATTCGTCCCAGCACCCGACACAGCAGATGAATTATTCCATCAACCATCTAACGGCGACCAAATTTCCTAGGATCACTCGTTCGCATCGGACCCCAAAGAAGCTGGCCATGAATGATCCCGACGTATTATTACGCCGCATGATAGATGTTCGATCCTGCGATTCCCCAAGCACGCTCGCAGCAACATTAAAATATTTCCACAATCCCTATCGCCGAAACACAATTAACTTACGGTATAATGCGCTCTGCTTTGAGCCCGGCAAGGACAACTCTTCCTCCATGGAAGATGAAGCCCGACACGACGGGATGCATCAGAAGACGTAAGTTTATCTGTAATCCATCTCACCTCTCTTCCTTTCTATCCTTACCGAGGGAAGAAACTGAGGGGAGAAAGAAAAGGGAAGTCCGACCGAGGCGGGAGAGGAGGAGGAGGAGGAAGAAGCTAATCGATTTACAAGTCCTCCAGCAAGGAGAACGGGTCCATGAACAGCACCATAGACGAACACATCTCCCGGCTCGTCCAAAGGATCCAATTCTCCACCCTCGACGTCATCAGTGACTTGGCTTTCGGTCAACCGTTTGGATATATAGAGCAGGATTATGACGTCTCTGATTCCATCAAAATCACTCACTCCTTCTTCCCTGTTACACTCGTCATAGCCAATATACCTTCCCTGATCAAGTTGCTTCACTTCCGGCCCCCCCAGGGCCATTTTACCCAAGGAGAGCGACAAGCTCGGCTTCGGCGCCTTCATCGGGTAAGTAAGCTCTAGTATGTTATTACCCTGTTTGGAACTCTCCCGGGGAAGCTAACGATTCGATCAACGAAAACAAAAAAGAGTTGCAAATAAGAGAGTGGCAGAACGCTTCAGTCCCGACGCCCAACACTATCCCGACACGCTCGGCTCCTTCATCCATCACTGGCTCACATTAGAGGAGGCCCGGCGCGAATCCCTTCGGAACGTCGTCGCTGGAAGCGACACCTCTGCCACTACCTTCTGCGTCATCATGCTCCGTCTCCTTAGTAATCCCTATGCCTATAAGAAGCTGGTAGACGAGATTAACGAGGGCATCAAGGCCGGCAAGATCTCCTCGCCAGTCACCGATCCCGAGGCCCGCCAATTACCCTACCTGCAGGCTGTCATCAAGGAGGGTCTCCGGATCAAGGCTCCCTACTGCTAGCCCCCTCTTGAAACAAGCCCCTCCTCAGGGCGAGTCATCGACGGAAAGTCTATTCCAGGAGGTACCCAGATTGGAACTTCACCTTTCAGCATCTATCGCTCTAAGAAGATTTTTGGCGAGGATGCGAGCATGTTGTTCCTGAGCGGTGGTTGAACGTCAGCCCCGACAGGTTCGCCGACATGGCCAGCACAGTAGACCTCGTCTTCTCCGTTGGCAAGTACCAGTGTCTAGGCAAGCCCGTTGCTTTCATGGAGCTCAACAAGATATTTGCCGAGGCGACTGTTTTCCTCATTCCCCTCTCTTAGCGTCGCCGGGTCCGTACCGGGGGTTGAGGAGGCGGATTAGAATGCTCTTTTCATACTAACATCACTTCCAGCTCACGAGACGTTTCAAATTCGCCATGGCCCGACCTGAGCATCCGTTGAGCTCATAAATGCGCTGTGTAGACCTAGCCGTGAACCTTCCTACACCACGTCCTTGCGCAAGCCCATAGCTGACATGGAGATTACAGGGTATCTGGCTCATCGAGGACTTCGCCGTCCGCATCACGCGACGCGAAGTGTCTCTCTAAACACCGATATATTCCGCCCCATTTTCATCTCCTCTGTTTTCTTCTAGATATTTTTCTGTTCTCCTTTTCTTTTGACCCTGCCCAGAACACTCAGTTGGCTATTTACTCATTGAGAATGTGAAATCCGCCCTTCTCCATCCACTGTCGAGAGAGGAGTCAAACGGACAAAGTTTGCAGCAGAGATAGTAGAGGAATTGGCCTGGTACGTTAAAATCCAGCCATAGGAGCAAAGCCATCCTCTCAATCCTAGAAAGAGTCGGCAATCGCCTGGTGGGATAGAGTATGCTGTATAAAGCCTTGTTGGAAAGGGCAAGCGCGGCGCTGGGCAGCGCTGGCAAGTGACGGTTAATGATAAATAGGATATCGATTGGGAGCTTACAGAGCATATTGCTCAGCCGCTCAGAGGTATCCTCCTAGTGCAGGGAGCCCATGCTGATTTTGGTATTTCGAAGCCGTTTCATCGTCAGTATGCGACGAAAGCGGGTCGCTGGTTTTCGAAAGTGATACTCGGCGTTGAATTCGGAAACGGGCGGATACCTGATATTTTGATGTTCTTAAAGGTTATCAGCCTTTGCCAACAAGGTTTTGGACAGCTTCACTTGCCTAGAGGAACTTCTCCCAGATCACAGGCCTCGCAATTAACTTTGGCTTATTTTCCTTGATCCTTGGTGCGATGTAAGAGACTATGATCCTCTCTTGATCTCAATATCTCATCATCTTCCTCACCTCGCTGGCACTCTCCATGTCCCACCTCCGTTGCAAATGATCCAGTCAGAACTTGCTAGTAAGGGATGAACTTATCTTTACACCAAATCGCTTTCATACGTACACGACCTTGAAACGGCCCGGATGATGAGGCATATTTCATCGCGTGCGCCAGGTGAACTCAAGTCGGGGAACATGATCCATCAGCCGCAACCGACGCCGCGCAGATGAATGCAACGTTGTCCAACTTTCCGTCCCTTAGGGGCTTCGGATCCGTAAACCCCGTTCACTCTTAGATTTCGCACTTCAAGGAGGGACAATAGCAACTGGAAGTACCCCCTCACCCCCCATTGCCTCCAATTTTTGTCTTCTGATTCCCTCAACCATGCCTGCCTCTGAGGTGGTATGACGCTTGACCCCCGCGAGGCCACTTTAGTCATGGCAACAATGGGTGAATATAACGATAGATATCTATCGGATGAGGCTATGAATATGTTGGGTCTCCAACGTGTTTTCGAAGAACATCATCGCCCAGCCTCTCATTCCAATTTAGCTCGGGGCGTATCCTTCCCTCTCGACGACGTTTAAATTCTGAAACCTAAAGGAAAAAGAACAAGATACATTCACACACGTAAATCAAAAACAGAAATACCAAGGAAAACGACTACCATCACCCATTCCATTCCAAGAGAAACCTGACTGGATTCCGATCGATCCGCCGTCGATTGCAGGGCGACACCCCCAGTAGACTCAACTCCCAGGTCCAGCATGGGCTGTTGAGTGGCATTGCCATCCGTCGTAAAGGGACTTGTTGACTGGAAATTCTCAACCCTCCCAAGTAAAATCTCAACTGCTCTGAAAGCCACGGCTGGCTGGTCAATCGTTAAGAAGTGTCCCGCTCCGTCAACGCTAAAGTACATGAGGCCCCTCTCCTCGTGCCAGGATCCAAATATGCCTCCTCCCGCGAGGACGTCTAGTTCTTGATCAACGTGATAGGGGACAAACAGGGGGCGGTTGGGCTCAGCCTGGAAACCCCTTTCACCACCCCAAGTGATATTTTGAATAGCAAGAAGCGTTCCGGCAGTTGTCAAGACGAAATCTCGTTCTCCATGACCTAGGAGAACATTGCCTGTAGTCTCAATGACTTTAGGAAGAACGGGCTGGCTAGCGGGTCCCCCGTTTAGGGACTCGTCCACACCATCGACAAAGACCGACCGGCCCGCTTGGCTTGAGCAAAAGACCCACTGGGTATCTGCAGGCGCATGAATGGCTGCCTTGACATCAGGATGGTCGAAGTACACCGCACCTGCGTCGGGGCGCACAATCAGGGAGCCGCCGCTGAAGCCCAGTGGATCGTGAGGTCGTGGGCAATGATCGAATACAGAATACACGCTAAAGCACGGGTTCAGCTCAACCGCAGCTGCGAAAACTTGGTTGATCATGTCACAGCCAGGCTTCGGTGATCCATCTTCGTTATAGCCGGGCAAATTTGACGGCTGCTCCCGCGCTGGAGGGAAAACAAGGAACTCTTCCAGGTATTGCGTGTAGCCACATTCGCCGGCCCGGGTATGGATGAGTTCGGTGAAGGTCCTGTTGAAATTGAATGCCCTCTCCCAGGAGTCAACGAATGGTACCATTGGGATATCTTGAGATACCGCCTCCTTGGAGTAAAGTGCATCGAAGACCATCATACCGCCAACATCGGAATATTCCGGATCTTCTGCCTCGATCATCTGGTGAGCAATATATGGGCAATACAAGCCCGCGTAAGAGGCGCCTGTGATGTAAATCTTGTAATTTTGCATTCCAAACAAGTCGACGAAGTTCTTCCAGAACCCCATAAACTGCCTAGCGACGTCGAATTCATTTCTCGCAGTCACCTCGCCTTGGGAGAAACCAGTGCCGACAGGTTGATCAACCCACACCACGTTCGTCAAGTGGTGCCAACTCCATTTATTTCTGACAGGCTTGAAGACTCCAGGAGGCCATAGAACAGGTCCGTTTTCTTGCAGAAGTTCCCCGATCGAGGAACATCCTGGCTAGGAGCAAGTCAATGTCAAGGAACAGTGCCAGGCTGAACTCCATACTAAAATACTTACTCCTCCAGTGAGCCATATTAATATCTCTTCCTTGGGCTCTGGGTTCGTAGATGGAAAGAACCAGAAGAAGAGCTGATTTCGATTGTCCGTCCCATTGATAGGCAACAATCCGGCGAAGGACTCGCCAACGTCGAAATCAACCTCTGGGATCGAACTCCCGTTCACCGCAAAATCTGATATGTTTCCCAAGAAATTAGCCCAGGATTCCAAGCATTAGACGTCCTCTAACCCACTTTGGGAATTTTGGTTTAGGAATCTCGATTGTGTCTGGCGAGGACGCAGCGCAGGATTCCCAAGGGAGAGGACCTCAAGTGGGTTGGTCGCTCCTTCAAGTGTATTGAGGCCGTGTCGCGACCAGTCCAACATGGCCGCAGCACTAGAAGCAAGTAGTAGCTGCCGCCAATCGCCCAAGAGGGGAAATTTCATCCTCATTTGAGTGGCCGTCTTCAAGACAGGCTCAATTGAATATATCTTACCACTCTAGGAAGAAGTGGGATGCTGAAAAGGAGCCAGGCCATGAAGGTTAGACAGGTTCATTGCAAGAGAACCGGGGAATCGATTTGCTTTCATACTGGTCCATCAATTAATTACAACGGTAGCCCTACTTTTACCACAAGTAAGCAAGATCGAAGGGTGATCAGCTCATTGCTGCGGCATGATAATGTTATGTGTTTCAGAATCCCGCTATTGATGGCATCCAATCTCACAGTACGCGCTGTCGATGACACACTTGCCATCCGGATTGACAATGTTAAGGGACGCACACCACTCGAGAGGTTTCGTCTGCAGGTCCGCGGTGTAAGCATCCTTCTAGGCGAAGAACTGGTGCTCGTAGATGAAAGGGTGGTCTTGCAGTGGGATAGCGCTTAGACGTACTACGGATAGAACATCGTCCACATGGGAAACGTTGGCCCCCCTACATGACACATCTGGCGGGTGAGCCTTTACTAGTATCGATATAGGCTCTGCAGACAGGCAGGTTTTTTTTTTAACATCTGGGAAGCCGCGGTTCTCCTGGACTAGGACTGAATAGGTAAATACTCCTCCTTCCACACGACGATTTTGACTGCTCGCTCAACGAGATCAAGAATTGGGCTGTCTGCGCCTCAAGGCGGACAGAATCATCTGATGATAGAGAAACGTAATCAAGGACCGATGGGCAATTTAGGCTATAATAGACCGAGCTGAGGCTGCCAATTACCTCCCAAGCTTCCCTCAGTCACCGGGTAGGATCCTACCTTCGTGGTTTACCGATTGGCTCATGATATTATCTCGTTGGTTCCACAGCATACATATGTAGTTTAACGGGCATTAGGCATCCTCTTGGGTCAAGGTAGAAGAATAGATGGCTCTCATGTGTTGCCATCAGGAGTATATCAAGATGATGGTTCCCCCATTCCATATGAGGTCCGAGTCATTCATAGTCTGCCAGCTTTATAAGTGCAATCAACAAGTTTAGCATCTGCAATGCCTGTCACCATTGTTACCTGCGACGTGACGCCGGAAGAGTGGCCGGCCTCTCGACCATTGACCACCGACCCTAGACAGGTGCTAGATGCGGCATCCAGGGCCGACAGTGCCAAATGCGCCAGCCTGATTGCGAGTTCCTTCTCCTCCCAACCCGACGCTCCAGGTGTGATTGGGTGCAAGAACGGCCTCATCGAGGCTGCTGCTCATGCCTGGAAGCACCACAACAACCTAGTCCTCCGCCCCGACGATATCTGGATCTGTGTCCTTTCTCAGATCAACTTCTACATCAACAAGAATGCCGAAGAGTTGAGGGACTTCTTCGTTAGCCACAAGAACAAGAAAGAACTAGTAGTCGGGGTGGAGGGCACTATCGAGACTGCCGATTATGCCCTCTTCGCTAACGCGATGGCCGACAATATTGGTAAAAACGTCAAGGACCCGGAACTTAAGGATTGGATTATGCCCGATTTCTCGACGACGACGGCTGAAGATAGAACAGTTGCCGCAGTCCTCTTTATGGGAAGCATGCAGAAGTACTTTGGGTACTCTTTCTCATGCGCATCATGTGCTATTCCGCGAATTACGCTTCTGGGTGAGAAGGAAGATTGGGCTAAGCTGCAGCGTCGTATGGATAAGATCCTTCCCTGGGGGCCTGAGGCTGAGAGATACCATGGCGACTTGGTCCCCATCTTCAAGCATATCCTTGCTTCCTTCGATGATCCGACTTCGGAAGAGGTTGTTAATTTCTGGGACAAGATGGTCTCTGAATACGGATTCCTTGAAATGAGCGGGAGCTCAGATGAGTGGGTGACGGGGTGGATAGCGGGGCTTTTTCTTTGGGACGAGGACGGGATTGTACGGGGCCAAGTGCGTGCCTTGGACGAGGGTCAGTACTCGCGTCATCCCCCTCTGGAGTTAGATGGGGTCAGATATGCGGCGCTCGATATGGGAAGCTCTTTCATCCCCGCCGTGGGCTCGGTACCCGTTAAAGTACGGCAAGTCGACGGCGGGGTGGTTACGAGGGAGCTTAATACCTTGATGGTGGCGGGGTGTGCGGGCTACCGACCCTGCGTTGTCAAAGAAAGCCTCGTAGCAGAGACACGAGCTCTTCGCAGGTCGGCTCGCCAAGTAGACCGCGGCTACGAAGATGAGTCGGAACTGTTCTGGCGTCAGCCGCACGAACCGTACTGCATGGCACCGAGGAAACCACACCATCCACCAAAGTCTGGCCCAAAGGGTACGAGTCACGACGAGTTGGGGGCTGCATGTTCCTCTTCTCGCCAGGATGGGGTTATGACCTATGTCAAGCCTGCGCACTTCTGGTGTATCTTCGAGGCTAGGGAACCATTATCATTTGATAATATTGCTGGACTCGGCTTTCAAGAGTATTGACGGACCCTAACTTGACAATTCCACGCGATATTTCGGACTCGATTGGCCGGCTGCGCGAGTTCATGATCATTGGTGTTCTTGAGAGTCTGTTATGTACAGTCTATTATCAGATTGGATCCTATGGGCAATGACAACACGGGTGATTCGGCAACTATAAACGACGATATTCGCATAACGGCTTCCCGATAGCAGGTAGGAGATCATCGCGTCTTCTGCCTTCGGTGTGCACTCCATTGTAGAATAATACCTCAATCTTAACGGCAGCTTTTCCATTCTATTATAGATGAATCTTAGCCCGCGACGACTATCTAGGGGAACGTCATTCACCGGCTATGGCCGCTAGAATCCAATTCTCGAGGCGGAGGTGAGTTGCCCCAAAAGACGCAAGAGGCTCGGTTCTCGACATGAGAGGGTCGGAGGGGAAAGTTCACCGATTCTGAGTACCACCATCACATTGCCTCCGATCTGTTGACGGGCGCGGGGGGACCTGTTTTGGGGGGTTGCTTCCGTTCATCTCTCGAATAGATCCCGTGGGACGGCAATAAAGCAAGATGGCGACGACGACAGACAGGAAAGTTGTTGTAAGGGCCGGTTTAAGATGGTCGAGTCTCTCGAGAATACGTGCCAGAATTAGGCCCAAGCATGCGACGCGTTTGATCCTGGCAACTGATTCGACATACATTCCAGTTAGTCTTCCTCCAAGTCATCGGGGAGTTCAATGAGTTTGCAGGTTTCGGGAGGAATAGTTGTACACATACCATACGATGACGAACGTTGCGGAATAGGAAGCCTTTCCATCTGAAGGCTCAAACATGTCTTGGGGGTTCAATCACGTCTTCCCCAACGTCCGACCAACCCACAAAGAAGACGAAATATCCGAGGACTGAAGAAGACCAAGCCTCTAATGGCAAGACGCAGAAGTAGAGATTCCCGACCGAAGCTGTGTGATGAAATATCTTTCATAGAGTCTTGGAGATACATGAGCAAATCCAAGGCTGAAATATACCATTCGTTTGTAAAGCCGTCGAGGAACTCAGGATAGACAAGCTCTATCAAAATGGGTCCAAAGGCAGAAATAAAGGTGATACAGTCCTTGAAGGCTTGCAAAAGAAGGAGAATAACTTCCCTGTCCAAAGCATTAGTATAGAGGGTCTGTATAAAGTCCATTTTTTTTTTTCTGCTTCTTGACCTATCTCAACTGTGTATGGTGTGAATCGATGGTGCGATTGTGCTGACCGTGCGATCAATGATGAAGAGGGAGGATGGGTCAACTTAAGATTAGAGCCATTCCAGCTAGAGAGGAGGATACAAAGCACTAGGGTATCGCCTACCCTAGGAAGGGACGATGAATCAAGCTACGGGGGGAGACATAGACTGTAACTGGCGCAAGCCTAGGAAGATGGAAAGACAGCAGAAGGTAAGAAGAAAAGCAGACATGGAATCCATAGGCCAGTGGTTCCTTCCTCCACTTGCTGGAGAAAGGTGGTAGATGTTGATTGGAATAAGGAAAAACCAACCTTGAAATTGCTGAACAGAGGTGTTTGAACAGAGGTGTAGAATATGTAGAATTTCCACCTTGCATCAAATCCTAACTCACAAGGCAACCTATCTACCTATCCAATTGTTCCAATTCCCTCTATGAAAATACCAACTCGGCAGTTACTGTCGTTCTCCTAGGTCGACTCGCCATCCCAATATCTCTCCCAAGCCTCAGGCCACTTCTTCTCTTTTAACTCCACCAGCCAATCGCGGAAGACCACCTCCTTATCCTCGAACTTGAGCACTCCGTTCTTCAGTCCCTTCCATCCCTCGGCCGGTGCCTTGATGTGTTTGTGCCCGGCAGGGCATATGACTCGCCAATCTGGAGGGAGCTTCCCTGACAGCCTTTCCGAGCGGTTGGTGTAGCACTTTTCACAGAGGTCGAGCTCGGTACAGTAGTAGCATAGATACAACGAGCCATTGTGCCAGTTTGAGAACAATTCGCCGCATCCGTCACACCCAAGTTGGCCGTTGGCCGAGTCCAGGTCCTCGTCAACTTCCGAGGCAGCGAAATCATTGTCGTCACTGTTCTTTTTCTCCTCCTCGCGATGCTTTTCGGAAGATCCAGATCCATTCGATCCAGTCTCCGCCAATGCGCCATTACTTTTCTCGGAGTGGCCGCCCGTGTCTCCACTGTCAGGCTCGCTCTCGCTCATTGAACGGTCTTTCTTGTGGACTTCCATATCGGTGATGTATATTTGGCAGGTAACAGCAATTCGGGCATCCTCTTCAAGACCAACCACTGCAAGCGTCTTGGCCAGGGCTCGGAAACTACCCTTGTCGTTCCATGACACCTCGTCCGTAAGGGCCTGGATGCAGCCTTTGAACATCCGATCGAGGCTCTGATGGTACTCATAAGCATCCAGCCTACGCATCATCAAGACCAGCGGCATCATATTCTGAGACTGGTTGGAATCAAAATCGCTGCCCATCATATCACCGACACGCTTTACTAGGGCTTGCATCTCTCGGTATGCGGCAAGCTTTTCTGCTGGCTCACGCGTGGTACGGAACTCCTGCAGTAGGATGTTTGCAAGACGGAAAGATGCCGTGGTGATATTGGACGTGACCGTGCTCACATCAATAATCTTGTTCAGGATGGCTTTCGCCTTCTGGATTGCATCTTTCGTGCCGATTACCTCCTGGTAGAAGGCAGCCCAACCATGCATTGTGGTGAGCGGCCAGGTACGCAAGTCTTCCAGCATCGCGCATTCCCTATATAAGTCGATAAGGTTGTCGACCCGACCGGCCTCTTTAGCTGCCCGGTCGATTTCGTTGCCGTACTGGTAAATGTAGTACCAGACATCGTACTTGTTCAGACATAGCGGTCGGAGCACGTCCATTAGCTTCTCCCATTCCTCCATCTTGGCCAATCTGGTAACGATAGTTGCGATGGGTCCTGTGACCCTTTCGTCGGTCTCGATGACCGCCTTCGCTTTATGGCAGTAGCTCACAGTGTTCGTTGCGTTGTTGAGGTACAACTCCGCCTGGGCCTTCATAAGCCAGATCTCCCGAATGGTGCGTTGCACTCTGAGGTTCTCAAGGTCACTTGGGGGGATCTTGTCGACAACACCCAGAGCAGAGGATAAAACATCGAGGGCCTCATGGACCCAATCTTCGTATGTCTTCGTCTTTGCTTCATTGTCACTCCCAGTGTCTGGCTTGGCGTCCTCCATCTTGGCACGATCTGCGCCTTCCTGGGCACCGACTTTGGGATTCGGCTTAGCGGTTTTCTCTTCCGTCGTTCCGTTGGGCCCTGCGCTGTTATGCCCGCTGGAATCCAGAGATTTCGGTGGCTCCATACGGTCGACAATGTCGAGAATCGCATCTCCCATCTTGGCGAAGATGGTTAAGGAATCGAGGGGTGTATCGGCACTCTGGGCACCAAGCCTTAGCTGCTCCAGGCCTTCGTCCTTCAAATCAGCTAATACCATCGTGACACCGATGGATTTGTATGATTGTGCAGTCATATCAATGTGCAAAAACGCCCTTGATACCGCCATAAATGATTCCTTGGAGAAGATATGAGTGTTAGGCTCAGCACCTCGAGTTTCCCAATATTTTCGCAGCGATTCATTCTGCTGTACCGCCGGCAGTTCGCGCCCCAGATACAACGCCTCATGTGCGAATGCGAAGCGCCGATAAATGAGGTAATCCCAATCTGCATCGTAGCTCGCCAGCCAGTTCGAGACGTGTGCATCGGCAATTTTGATATGGATTGCCTTGGGATTGCGTGCGAACGGCCTCATCCAGGCGACAGTGCCGCCCGAGATGGAGGAAGACGGAAGCTGCGTCGCCTTCACGGCCCATTTTTGAATGCACGTCAGCGCCTTGCCCAGAGACTCTTCAGTATTTCCCAGGATACTGCAGGGGGCCACACCCAAGTCGTACTGGAGATGCTCCTCCATCTTCCGAATGGAACCTCCCCTGTTAGAGAGGATCCCACAAATGGAGTCAATGGTGCGGACCAACTCGTCCTGGGTCAGGTCGTCCGGTTCGATTTCCAGCAAGTGCTGTATCCAAAATTGAACGCCGTAGTAGGAAAGATCCACCTGTGCGAAACTCGGCTTTTCATCCTCCGAAGTCAGGATGGAATGAATTATCTCGAGAATCATGGCGTGTCCTAACGAGCGCGAGCTTCGGAGTTTGTCATCGCTTGCGTTGGTGCGTGGTCGAAAATAACTTCGAAGAGATCGTTCCTGAAAACTCAGGAATACTTCGAGATCTTCTTGATAGTTCTCCTCATTCTCATTTATCTTGTCATCGTCAAACTTATCGCTCTCGGCATCGCTATCTTCGTCTTCATTCTCTTCCGTCTCATTCGAGTTTGAGAGACGAAGAAGTCTTGATGGAATCACGGTTAGCTTTGAAACTACATGCGGCCAATAATAAGGGTGAATGACGCGTAATTTAAACGTACCTGGCACATCGGTGGTCAAGTTCCTCATCGATGCTGATATTGTTGTCCTTGGCGATAAAATGGAGCAGTTTGTTGGCAGCTCCGAGACTCAGCGGTTCCTTTGAATACGCCAGCCACGCAAAAAATCTGCGGAGGACTTCGATGTCCTGATCGGACCGAGATTTCTGACAATCTGCGAGGAGGACTCTATACAAATCCGCCGTGCTAGTGGGTAAGGCCTCCAATTCTCGCAGAACAGCCTTCTCCCGACCAATCTGATTGAGTCGGCGCAACATATGATCAATGTAGCGAATCGCTGTAGGCCCCAGCTCGTCAATATTCAAGTGTAATAAGAAAAGACCGGGGGGGGGGAGATCTGGGTGGGAGACAAACTGTCGGCTTGCTTCGTTAAGCGCAGTACAATCTTCTTCTTGGTCCTTTGAGACAGCTTGCGAAGTCGACTGAGGGATTTCAACCGTGCCAAGATGACAGTTTTGATGTCGGGAAGCAGATGCTCCTTGGTCAAATGGAAATTCTTCACGGGAATTGACTCGGAATCTATCTGGAAAATACCCGGATCACACGTGTACAGAATCTGGATTTTCAGGTCTTTCGAAGCGCAAACCTCTTTGAAGAGTTCCTCGAGATAGTTTCGCGAATCCTCTTTCGCCTCGTTGACACCATCAAGAATCAAGACAAGGCGTCGGGACGACTTTTTGTCGAATTTCTTCTTGTACAGCCGCTGCCAGAGTCTGAGATGATCATTGTTCAGTTCATCGTTGTTATCTTCCGGGTACCTAATTTCGAACTGGAGGTCCGTCAAGACTTCTTCTCGGTATTTGACATCTTGGCGAGCGACCTGGACGGCACAGGAGCGCAGCATCCGGGACGCGGTGGTCAGCTCGTCTACATCTTCTCGGAAGAAAAAGTAGGCGACGGAGGTCGTCGGATCTCCGATATATTCATCCTGCAATGCCCTGATGACAGTGTAAGACAGCGAGGATTTGCCCATGCCAGGGGCGGCCGAAATGGACACCAGGGGCAAGTTCCCGCACTCAAAGTCGCGATATATTTCCTGCTCGCGGAACCACTGATATGTTCCATTGACGTATACGTTCTCAATCTCAGTGAGCTGGGCCCTGTCATCCAAGTTACACGATAGACGGTTCTCCAGTGTGCGCATGGCAGCAGATTTGCGGGCACCGGCATCAACAAGTCGAGAATCTTGGCCGCTCATAGTCCCGGACATCTTATTCAAGGCTCTTACCACCTTCTGCAAGCCCGCGGCATGTTCAGCGCCGCGCTCCTCCTGACGGCTGACAACAGTGAGAATCTCGTGGCTAGTGAAGGCGGCATCCTTAGCGAAGCCCTTTGTCTCGAGGCCTACCATGTAGCTTTGCTGCGACAGTGCCAGATTTTGCTGGACCCCGGCATGGATGTTCCTCACATCCTGGCCGATGCCCTCGACCTTCTTGGCCGTGTCAATGGTTTGCTTCAGCGTCGCGATCATGGTCGCCGACTCGAAGCGCTCGAGATGCATGTGCAACGAATCGAAAGCAGCCTTCAGCTTCGGGTCACTTCCATCAATAAGCGCCTTCGCCCACTTGCTCAAACGGCCCTTTTGGCGGCACTTGCGAGCGATGGCGCTCAAGGTCAACATGGCGGAGAAAACGTTGACGAGGAACTTCTTGAACTGCCACTCGTTGGGCATGCGGTTCTCGAGCATCGATACACGTTCAAGGAAGGAGTTCATGATGTCGAAGAAGGAAACAATCAAGTCGTAGTCTTCTGACACGGCCTTGGACGCATTGAGAACGTAGTTGAAGGCCGTCAGAATCGCGGCACTAGGGGGGAAGGCTGCGCTCGCAGCTTCGGCGATATGAGTTGCGACGCCCTGGATGATTTCGGAGTTGCTTGAGATGAGGGTCCTAAGCTTGTCAAGCTTGCCCTTATCGTGGCGAAATTGGTTGAAAAGCAGGAGTTGGTGATCTTGCTCGGCGACGATATGCGCCACCGTGAATCTAGAGGGGTGGATGGTACGGAGATCAGTACCGCATTCCTCGTAGTATTTGATGAGCGCCTCTTGCCACATGGTTCCTAAGTCAGTCTGCTCCGGGTCCCCTGCCGGGGCGTTAGGATATGGAGCGGCCATTTGTCTCGCGGTTTTAAACTCGTCAGGCCAGGGGAGCGGAACGGAGTGTTCACTTTCTGGGATTGACGGAAACGTAGGGAAGTGAATGGCATTCTCAGCCCCAGGGAAGAAACGAAAGAGCAGGATTCCACCGGCATCGCGTATCCACGATAATACCCCGGTTGGTATTTATATTGGCAGGGGGAATGGGAGCGAGGCAAGGCAAGGGTTCAGGACGCAAATTGCCAGGTCCCATCGCGATGTGGTGTGCTGACATGGATGTAACAGAACCCACCGATTCGGCAAGATAATGCGCGCATTCGAAGCACTAGGATGCAGCAAACAGCCTATCAGACCATCCGTTGATCGATTTCACCCATTCCTCTCGTATTTTCCCCAGCCACATCGCAGATAATCCAAATCTGACGATGATGCCGCTGTCGCCTTACAAGGCTCCGAATGGATGCCTGCCACCCCCGCCCGCCCCGCCCCTGCCGCAGCTGGACAACGGATCAATCCATCATGATCTGAAAATGGCTCCTCATGTAAGAAACATGCGAATGAAAGACATTCCCGCCCGACCCACGGGCCGTGATATCTTCGCGCATTCTGATCGCCCTGGAATTAACAATCCCCCGGTCGAGAACAGGAGAGCCATCGTTGGCACGCATGATGAAGTCGAGACCCGTGCAAATAGGCATGCAGCACCGAATAGGCACGCTTCATTTAAATTAGGAATCGGGATGAAGATAATACGACACGGCAAATTCTGAACTTCTGGACTAGATTTGATCATCGATATTGATGCCTCGAGGATGACCCGCATCGTGCATTCCGAAACCTGGATCACGATTCTGCAAAAGCATCCAGCTGTGCTGACTAAGACCTCAATGATACCTGCTGGTTAACCACATCAACGGATACCTTCACAACAACCTAAGGAACTATCACCAACCTCAACGATTTACCGAACCATGCGCCCAGGCCGGAGGCAGGCCGCCCGGCTTGCAGCTACCAGAATCTCTGCGCAGGCATCCGAAGCCGACCCAGATGTATCCGTGCCCTCTTTTTCCCATAAAACGCCGTCGAAAGGACCCCAGAGCGCGACGACGCGTCGACCAGTCCAACAGGTAACCTCGAGCAACAAACGCCGTCGTGCGCAAAGCGGTGACGAACACGAAGAGACCCCGCAACCTATCAAGAGAAGAAAAATCGCGTCGTCAGACCCCAAACGAGACACGAAAATTTCTGAAATACTCTTCGATCGCTCTTCAACTTCGGAGGTTCTTCCCGTCTCCACCAGCGGTAGACTCCACACGATCGAATACCACCGACCACAGCTACTCCGAAATGATACGAAAGGCAGAGCCGGTCGAGATTCGCTGCTCCAATGGTTCGACTCAGTGAGCACGACGCGCAACATGCCATGGCGCAAAGAGTGGATTAACCCTCGTGCGAGCACCGACGCTGGCGCGCTCCGCGACGCGCTCGAACGGAGGGCCTACGAGGTTTGGATCAGCGAGATTATGCTTCAGCAAACGCGAGTATCTGTGGTTATCGATTATTGGAATAGGTGGATGGCGAAATGGCCGACGATACACGACCTCGCGGATGCTAGCGTCGACGACGTGCTCCTCGCCTGGAGAGGGTTGGGGTACTACAGTCGCGCAAGGCGGATACATGAAGCGGCAGTTCTGGTTGTTAGGGACCCCAAAATGAAGGGACTCCTATCTGCCGATGCGAAGGAATTAGAGGCAAGCGTCCCAGGTGTAGGGAGGTATACTGCCGGTGCCATCTCGTCCATTGTGTTCGGTCACGCAGTGCCCATGGTAGATGGCAACGTCCTTCGGGTTCTCAGCCGACAGCTCGGTATATACGGTAACGTCAAATCTGACAAGACTATCATCGATGTCATGTGGGGTGCGGCCGACGCTCTTGTCAAGGCCGTGGCGGAAGACGTGCGCATGACGACAGACAAGGAGATTCTGAGCGACGCTCCAGGGCGCTGGGGTCAGGCGCTCATGGAGCTCGGCAGCACCATTTGTGCGCCGAAGCCAAATTGCGCCTCTTGTCCAATCAGTTCTACGTGCCTCGCATTCCAAGAAGGGATGGCGCGGAGTGAGGAGATCAAGAATGAGCCAGTGGATATAGAGGATTTATGCGCCTTGTGCGAGCCATTCGACGAGGCATTTAATGAAGAAGACACCTTCATTCCCGCCGCCAAAAAGAACGGATCTAAGGACACGAGAATTAAGCGGGCCACGAAATCAGCCGGTGAGGGAATCGATACGAATCCTTCCGGCGAGGCTCCTCTCTCTGTCGCCGTCGAGTACGCGCGTAGATTCCCTCTGAAAATAGTCAAGAAAACGGTCCGAGAGGAGCAGACCGTCGTCTGTGCCCTTCGACATCCTGATGGCAGATACCTCATCCGGCGCCGTCCTGAAAAAGGACTCCTGGCTCGGCTCTGGGAACTACCCAGCGGCGCCCTCTCAGAGGCATCCGCCAGCAAATCCTCGACTCGGAAGACGGCCGCGATCAAGTTCGTGAGAGAGCTACAGGAGGTCGGTCACGGCGGCCTAGGACCAAACGTCGTTCTCAAGCACGGAGGTGAACTCGGCAGCGTACCGTGGCTGTTCTCCCATCTCAAGTTGACCATGCATGTTCAGATATTTACGATCTCATTTTCTGGCGATGACCTAGTTGATAAGTCATGCGAATCGGGTCAATGGCGATGGGCGGAAGAAGAGGAGATTGACGAAGAGTCGATGGGCACCGGGATGCGCAAGTGCTGGGCACTGGTGAGATCGGCAGCAGCGGGGGATTAGACTCATCACCATGGACGAGAAAAATATCCACCTCTTGGGATAATGTATAAATCTTAATTTTAGCATGTAAGCGTGCGTGCCAATCAACGAACCGACAAGGGTGACGAGATGTTATTCAAATCTCGGAAAGGTCTCCCCGATTGATGCGCAGACAGACCCATCCCGCCCCGTCAGCTCGGGAGGATCCAACCAGTACAGCCCGCCCGAAATAGTGCGATCGGAGCGCAATTCTACCGGTCATGCAAGATTTGCAATTGTATTTGCTCAAATGCACTGGAGAGTATCACCCGCACAGTTCACCTCAAAGAGAATTATAAAGGAGACGGCCTCCATGGCGAGACTTCCCCACAACGTCGCTCACGCGTCACTATGATGGAGATTCCTGTTTGCTTCTTTCCATGATCCGAGATTACCAGCTCCGTTTCCTCGAGGGTAGCCGAGTATTCAAGGGTTTTGGTTTCCAGGTGAAGAAGAAAAAAAAAAAAAAAAAAAAAAAAAAAAAAAACCTTCCCAACGAATATCTACTTCGCATTTGAATGATCGGTTGCCTTCTCGTCCCAGACCAAGTTCAACCGTTTTCCATTCCCTGAACGTGACTCAAGCTTTCACTCTGAAGGCCCCAGCACCTTCGTTTGAAGTAGTTGATCCTCGGTTACCCGTCAAACCCGTCAAATGCCGAACATACGCCCTACGCTGCGACACTGCCACTTGAGTGGGTAGGACTTGGATCCCAGGCAAATTGTCCAGTGCCAAGGAAGCTTCTGCTCTCTCCTCACTAGCATCGGCTCCGAGCATTTTCCTCCGGGCAGCCATGTGCAACTTCCGTTCACTATCGAATCCCCAGGGCAGCTTTAAAATCAGACTGTTCAGCCGTAAGGCTACCAGGAAGAACAAATCACAAGAGAAGACCCGGGAGAGGAGAGGGGAATTCTCTCACTGTCCCAGAAGCACAAGCGAAGATGAAGAGTCCCTCCAGGTGCCCAATCCAATCAATCTCACCTGATGCCAAAGAAAGAGGAAGCAGCCAACCGTGAAACGGTGCGTCTGCACGACCACAACCGAGCGTGGTTGTGTTAGATTACAGACAGGGCCAGTGCATCACAACCCTGCATGTGCTCCCAGGGCTGAAGCTAATTGAAATTAGTCCCTAAAATTAGTTTGAGTAATCAAGGACCATGCAAGGATGATACGGTCCAACAAGGTCAAGATTGGCGACATGGAACATGGACTCATGGCTCGAGCCTCGAAGCAAGCCACGGCGAGCCATGAAGAGTAAGACGAAAGAAACTTTTCCGGTCCCCACCTCCCCTTAGCGTCTTGTGCGGAAAAGAAACAACATCCCTCTCTGAACTGAACGAACAGTCTTTGGCCCTCGCGATTTCGGGAAACCTATCAGATAATACCTCCGTATGCATACACGACCGAGCATGTCCGCTCCAAACATGTGATTCAGGACCCTCCCTAGCTGCATGAGACCACCGACGAATCATCATCGTCTCAGTCCGACCGCAAAACCATCTCTCTTCACTCAAGAGTCGCCTATCTCGCACAGGTTCCCTCGTTCGAAGTAGTCGATGTGAGTCCGTCCAACGCGTGGTACCCCTGTCACCATGACGCCAAGGAAGGGCTGAACCTGGCCAGACGCTAAGGCTCTCGACGCCTTCCTTCATACGAAGTACTAAATGAGAGGAGACTGTGGCTGATGCCTAACCTAGCTTGCGAACCTAACCTTTCATGGAAATCCAGAACGGTGAGGAGACTCGGGAAAGGATATGATCATCAGCAGATTGGTTTCCGTTATCAAGGGCTACTTCCCTCTCTCTAGACCTAACCAGGATCAATCACGCCTCACGATTGCATTCTTAGCACGCATGATCGAGCTCGATCGGGTAGGCGTATAACTTTTATGAGCTAGGTTAGATCCGTCCTGGCATTACTTTTTGTAAACAACTTCCCACTGGAACCCGATAACAAGCGGCATTGAAATTGGTCCAAACCATGGGGTCACAGCAAAGATGTGAATGGTCGGACGAGAACACGACCAGGGTTCCCCAGGAGGGATGGATGGCTGCAGTTCACAGCCTGGCGCTTGAAAGCCGTGGAGACATTCATTCGTCCGATATGGATCCCCTTAGCAGGGGATCCCGGAAGGGCAAGGTCTGAAATGATGGTGGTGACATGTCTCTCGAAATCATCTTCCTCGTGTCATGCTCAACGTTCAGGACTCGGGGACTAGATCTCCCTCTTGGAAGTGGAGCAAGCATGTTCTAGGCCGAGAAGAGGAAGGGGGCGGTTGTGTGGATGGGTGGACGTGTGGATATTCCAGATTGCGGAACCAAAGCAGACGGGTAAGCATGCGCGACGGGGAGTTCGGCGACGAGAAGCGGCGAGGGAAGTGCAAACTTTTGAGGAGGGCAAACCTCGAAACCAAGTATATTATGGACCAGCCCAATCCTCTTGTTCATGATTTCCCTTTCTGTTCTTCTTCATCCATCCTTTTCGCCGTCACTCCTTTCACCAAACAAACTAGGTCTCTAATAGACAACCCTTCTTTCTTTCACTCTCTTTCTCTTATTGATACCCCTTTGTTCATTTGTTTTCTTTTCTTCTATACTACAATACCGTAATAATGGCCGCCCCAGTCGAGACCACTATCCAAGCCCAGGCCGGCGCTCCCGCCCCACCAGCTGCCGCCCCCGCTCCCGGCGCCGCGAAGCCCGGCCCCATCGACAACCGTGACGTCGAGGACTGGAAGAACCGCCTCAACGACTTCCTCGCCAAGCCCGCCGAGGTCATCAACTCCAAGTCTCCTGAGGGCTCTAAGTCCTGGTTCGCCGGTCTCTTCGACTGCTTCAACCCTATTGATTCCTGCCTCATTACCTGCTGCCTGCCTTGCGTTACCTTCGGAAAGACGCATCACCGTATGAGGAAGAACGCCAACCTTGAGGGATACGAGCCTATCAATACCACCGTATGTCTTATTCAGATTATTCCCACGCCAATTACTCGCGCCGGATAAAAATAAGAAAAAGATATTTGTTGATTAACTACGCATGAACTAACCTGGAAATTTTAGTGCCTTCTCCTCGTCGGCTCCTCTTGCGTCGGTCTCTCCCTCATTCCCCTCGCCATGCAGCGCGCCGACGTTCGCGCCAAGTACCACCTCGAAGGCAACTGCATCAGCGATATCCTCATCTCCTGCTGCTGTGGCTGCTGCTCCCTCATCCAGCAGGATAAGGAGGCTGCCCACCAGGAGGCCCTCCTTGCCGAGGGTGGTGTGAAGGAGCAGTACCAGACCCAGCAGGGCATGGCTTACCCCGGCCAGTAAAGCCCTTTCTTCTGAAGAAGAAGAAGAGTGATGGGAGGTGGAGTGTAAAATCTAGGTGGCTCAGAATGATGGATTCGATTGACTTTGGGAAACGGGTTCAAGGACAGGACATGGTAATACAGGTTCCATTTTTGTTAATGAGTTAACCGGGCGCGCTATACGAATCAAATACCCTAGCTGTATCCTTAGGATACGAGTACAAAGAAACTACGATTTACTTGCACATCTCCTTCATCACCTATCATCTGAGAATTCGTGCCAGTCATTGCGGGGAAAGAGCGAGATTCACGCCATCATGCCGCTCTCCCGGAAGCCTTCGGGCGTGTACCTGGAGAGGGATCACTCTCTTCTAACAAAGCCCGCATCAAAACGTTAGCATCGACGCTCTCCGGGGAAAGCAAAACGCCAAAGCGCTGCCCCAACCAGGAACACTTGAGGTCATCTGCGCTCATCTCGCGGCTCAAGACCCACATGTTGCCGAGGGGCAGGGCGTAGTCGACGAGTGTCGCGCCATCCTTCGCCCGATGAGGGAAAGACAAGACCCGGAATTTGACAGAAGCTAATGATGGAAAGGTCGACGTTGACGTCAGGAGCAAGCATGTCGCTCGTCCGTGGTGAGACGGCGAGCGAGTCGCGAACAAGAATACACTGCACTCAAAACACTTTGTATTTTGCCGCTTAAACAGAACCAGACTTTTTTTTTTTGTCCTCCCTTCTGAACGACGCACCGGGGAAATGGAACATTCTATACCTTGGTATACGGTTGGGGATTCTTACATCGGCTATCCCTCATGCGCGCGTATCTGACTTGAAAATCGTCCTCAATCATATTCGAAGAGGGAGAATATGGGACGGAATCCAAAGAGGCCGGACGAGGACAACAAGGTTGACCCAAATTTTCTTATTGATGGATGGCCATCTTTACATGGTCAAATCCGTTTCGTGGCGTGCTGTCCCTGGGCGGCGATCTGAATCCGTCTCATCTCGACTACGAACCGGGTGTCCGTGAGGATGCAAATCCTTTTCGCCGTCGCATGTTTGGGAAAACAAACCCAAGATGCGCTCAAATGTGGTCGCGGGGGGCGGCATCACGGCTTGGGACTTGGGACATACTTCTCGCCACTTCATGCGGAAGAATTCGACTGAGGCAATGGAACAACCAAAAAAGAAAAAAGAAAAAAAACACGCAGGAGATGGGGAGGATGGGGAAAGAGAATCATGATGTGTATGCCAAGTTTGGTTTCGGGTGCGGATGGCGACCTTGCTCGTCTATTGTGGAGAGTAGCATTCACACAATCGCTCCAGCCAGGAGATCGATGGATCCGTTACTTGTTGGGATGAACACTGACTGCTGATTACATTACAAGGGCACGCAGCGATCAACCGGAGGCACCGAACAACCATCATGGACACGTGGTGGGTGTGAGTTTGAAGTGTGCTCTGCGTGGTCGGTGTTCTCCGGTCCGGTGATCCTTGGGCTGCCGGAATACTACAGGTATTGAGGTTGAAGAAACGAAAGACTCGAAAATTGTTTCACTGATTCAAATTTCTAGGTTCTCATTCTCAAATTGATCGGGTGAGTCTCGCGGCCCTCGGGGAGAAATACATGTAGCTAACAATGCGCCGGGCTCGTTTCCTGGTTAGAACTCTTTGTGCCGTCGAAACGGGTGAAGAAAGTAAATCCGTGAACCTTATTTCTCGGCCCTGTGTCACGGGCAGCGCCAGAAGCGGGATGCGGGATACAAGGGCAGAAGAAGAAGAAGAGAGGATTTGGGCAACCAAGAGAGGCACAGGGCGGAGAAGGATGGGACATGGCATTGCGGAGGCGGGTTCGGCAGAGGGAAGAAGCGAGGCCAAGAAGCGCAATTGAAGCGCTAGAAGAATTCCATCGTCATCCCCACCTCCACGGAAGGGAAGCGGCAAAGCCTGAGAAGTGCTTCATGGGCGATCAATATGGGGATGGGTTTTCTATATTTTCCGTCACTTCACACTACCACAGGCACTGGCACGCGACTCGCTCACCTGAACTTGCAGACTTGTACCAGACAGAGATTGACCGTACCTGATGCAATCCCATTTAGCCAGTTAGACGAAGCGCGTGGAGGGCCTGTGTGTCTTTGAAATCCGAGACGCCGTGTGTGTCAGATTCGGCACCTCAGCACGGACGCCGATACACCCGACTGGGATGGACTGAGTTGAGGAGGACTGGACAAGGTCGACGTCCCAAAATGGAAAACCCAGATGCCATTTAGCTTGGTTCATTGGCTGTGTTGCTCGTCGCTCGTTGGCTAGGCCAGGCCAGGCCAGGCCACGACCGATCACAGTTCGGCTTGAGGGTGTGCCACTGCCGCTCTCTGGCCCCTCCTCTCCCAAGAGGTGCCATTGATGCCCTTGTCGTTCGGTCTTCTCGTTCTAAATGTAGATTTCTGGGGTCGTCAGGCTTGGCCAGTTCAATGCTCTTGATGCGCGCCGTTCCAACCGTTGCTCCATGCGCCGTGCTCCCCGCCTACTCACCAATCATGACCACTTGAGCTTTTTCCCTACCTGGCCAGCCAAGTGAACACCTTCCCTTCCTACAGTTCCCCGTTCCCTTCTCGACCCCTGTCCTGGTCTGTCGTCATCGCAAAGGACCCTCCCACTTCGTGCTCCACCTTGCCCTTCCACTCTCTTGCACTATACAACGTAGCCCTCTTCGGCAATCCCCCGGAAGAGATCATCTAGCGATCTCCAGGACCTTGATCGGCCGGTCATCTCGTCCTCGCAAGGCCGGTTAAATACACCTTCGAGACTGATGCCGAAGCCCATCCAGCGCCAATCTCTGCCTCTCCAGCCAATGTCGTCGTAGAACTTCGTCCCATCTTGATGCCTGGCATAATTCGAGAAAACAGCCTCGTCTGGCGCGGCTCTATTGGGCTATTCACCCACCACGTTTCAGTTTTCTTAGCATTCAGATCTAATTCTGGCCTCTTGCGCCTGTCTGGCTCTCAGGCCTGGGCAACATGAAACGTCAACGTCCTACCACCACCACCACCACCACCACCACCACCATTGCCCACCGCGAGCAGAAACTCACAGACACACCGCCTCACCACACAACCACACCACGTACACTACTTCGTAGAAAGCAGAATCTGCAAGCTCTTGACCGGGCAGGAAGATGAAAAATCAAAATTAGAGTTAGCCCTTCGTAGGACAATCTGCACACGCCCTCCACCCCTCCTTCATGTACTCCATTTTGATGTACGACGTTCTACGTCCCGGCCCCGGCTCCTTGGACTCCCGGGATGCATGCACGCCCCAGCATCTGCCAGTCCCCGTTTCATTGACATCATCTACCTCTCTCTCTCTTTGTGACTGGCTCTCTCGGACAACTCCCTCTCGATCTACCTAATCCTCTTCTCCAACCCACATCTGCTCGGCACTCTGCTGTTTCCTTCTTCCCGTTGCCATCCGTCGGGTTACTCAATATATCCTTGACCCACCCCAACCTACCTCCAACACTTGACCGGGTTTTGAACTTCTCTACTTTCTTTTCTTTCCCTTTGATCAAGCCTCTACCCGCCCGTCCATTCCCCCTTCTTTTCTTTCTTCTTTCTTTTCTCTCGTTTAGTTTCCAATTTTTCAGCCAACTTTTCTCTCTTTTGGAATCTCGTTCAGCGTGTCGTTCTCTTCTACAAATCCTGCTGGCCAGATATGTGTGTTTGATTTTTTGGTTTTGATTTTCTCTTTCTACTCTAGTTTTTACTTCATTCCCTCTTCTGGTGAGTTCTCCGTGAAGAACGAACAGTCTTAACCAGAATGTGAAGTATATCAACTAACTCCAAGAAAACGTAGGACTCGAAACCCAAAAGCACAACGACAAACAATGTCCAACTTGGAAATGAGGAGGCGGCCGCGCCAACTTCCCGGCCCTTTCAACCCCTTCAGCCCTCCAAGCCCATTCATCCCCGGCAGCGTCCCCTCCAATCTCATCGTCCCTCCTCCTCCGCCCACGAACCCTGCCGCCGCCATACCTCTCACCTCCGGCTTCTTCCAACCCCCCGCGCCCGCCGAAACCCCCGCCGCCGCTGCTCCGTCTCCAGAGCCCCAAGTCACCCTCACTGCCTTGAACCCGCCTGCCGCGACGGAGCTGCCCGTCCCCGTCGCTTTGCCGAACGTCCCTCCGGCCCCGGCGATTGCGAGCGACTTCGTCGATGGAGACTTTTCCGTCTCGGTGCAGCCGGAGAATTCTTTGGGTTTGGTCGTTGATGGTGTAGGGAGCCCGACGCAAGCTGCACCAGAAGTTGTGACGGTGGACGGTTCGGCGACGGTTGGTGGCGCCGCTACCGCTAGTACGCCAACTGGAGGTATTGCCTTCGGGTCTATCGGTGGGTTTATATTTCCTTTCCATTTCCCCCCCAAATTTCGGTGGCCCAGCCACTAACACAGTACTTCAAAGCGGGTATTGCATTCCTCGTCAGCATCATCTTCCTCTTCTACAAATGGCGCAAAGGCACCCTCCCTCAATCCGTCAACCGGCTCGCCCTCAAGTTCCGCCCAACCTCCCCCGACGCCGATAACATGGAGAAGGGCCTCACGAGGTCCGATTCCGTCTCCATCAGGACCGCCTCTACCACTGGCACTTCTTATTCCAAAGCTATCAACTCCATAAAGGCCTTCATTCGACCATCGACCTCTTCCGGGAACTCCTCCCGCGCCGAGCAGGGCATTTCCGATCATACGCCCAGCATCTCCGCGCCGACGGTGTACAACGGACCTCAGGCTGACAAGTTGGCCGTGCCTTTGCCACTACACCTTGCGAAACTCCAGGCTGCGGGATTGTGGACTGCCGAGGGTAGCGAGACCGTGAACGCCGCGGCTATAGCGGCGGCAGTGACGACAGGGCCGATGAACCCAAAGCCTGTCGTGGCGGAGCCGCTGGTTCACCCGCTTAGAGCACACAAGGTCCAGTCCGAGGAAGGAGTTACCGCGGATAAGCAGGCTTCTTGGCCGCTGTAAGAACCGACCCGTCCAACGATTCTTTATATTCCCTCTGTTTTCTTTTTCGTTAAACCCCCTAAGCGAATCACGACGTATGAGATATACATAACGGATCAATACCTTTGGGTTGGGCGAACTAGGTTTGGCGGCTGGTCCCGGCGTGCGTCAGCGGTGCTAATAATGTCCTTTGTTTCTCCTATTGTTATTATTCTTCGTCTTCTTCTTCTTCTTCTCCCTATCCATTGATCTCCCTATTTTCAACATTCCTCCTCTCCAATTGGTGGTATTATTGATTTTAATTGAGGAGGAAAGGTATTGAGGGAAAACGTTGTGTCTGGTAGGTGCCAGGGTCGGGGATACGGCGACGATGCCTTCGTGCGTTGCGGACTGCAGGTTATTCGGTCTGGTGCTTCGATTTTCTTTTCCTTCCATGTTCTACTTCCGGTTGCGATACCACTGCTGTTTTCGTTCTTCATGCTCATCCTCCTGCCCGTTTATGTTGTTACGCTCGGTTTGTAATGGAGAGATGCTTCCCCCTTTTGTGTTCGGTTCGTCGACAAGGCGGGATGAGATGAATACTCTTCCTGCCCCTGTGTGTAAATCTCGATTTAAAAAAATAAAATGTATATAAAAGCAAAACCAAAGCTCAATTGACATGTCCGCTGCAAAATGCTCTCAACAGTAAATCTCATATAATACCTCATAAAGTCGGAATGCAGACGCCAAAAGAATGATTCCTGATGAATTACTTCAAGATAATTAATCAACCCATGCCCATTTGGCCAGGACTCGACCATCCACCTCCCTCGCCAACTTCGTAAATGCCGTCAAGGACATGTCGAGGTCCGTTGGCGCACACCCGGTGCACCGATCCACGACCACTACATCCACCGACCTCTCCCCCTTCCCTTCCTCGACAAAGTCTCTCCGCACCCGAATCTTCCTGCCACAAAGGGGATTCGTGTTCGGATTCCCGCCCTCCTGCATTGAGTCCCACAGGGTGTGGGACACCGAAACGATCATCTCGCTGTTCTTGCTCACCCAACCGCAGGCACCCATGCCGGGTTCGTAGAAAGTTAGATCGCCTTCCCATGGCCCCTCGCCGCTCGTCGGAAACGGTAGGTTCTGCTCTCTATGGCGGTCGGAAAGCCCAACACCCAATCCAACGGGTAGGATAATGAGAAGAATAAGGAGAGCCGGTGTCAAGACGAAAAGGAAAAAGTAGTTGCGGCTGAGTCCGAGATACTTTTTCTCCGGTGGGAAGTAGGCATCTAAGAACGGGACCCTGCTCGCAGCCGACGGCCCAGTCCTGGTCCCGGTATCCACGGTGACCGTCGTGCCGACGTCGATGGAAGACTCGCGAATGGACTCTTTCAGGGGTGGGACCTTCGATGCGTCGGCGCCGGCGGGGAGAGGCTTAGGCCCCATGCTGGTGCGAAGCCAGCTTACGAGGGAGCTCCGCTTTCGACCGGTTTCCCATTCCGGGGATTGATAGACTTGCGCCGACGTGGGGCGCGGAGCCTCCTCGTCGCCCATGACGGGGGATACGGCTCTGGTGTCTATGTTTCGCCAACGAGGCGCCAGTATTAAATGGAGATATCTTTGGGCGGTTATATGGGGTCGGTCGCAAAAGACCGAAGGGGGAGGGAATAAGCGCCGGACTGTGCCTTTCTCTAGTGTTTTGGGAATATTCTTTCTTTCGCAGGTGCCTTATCTGTCGCATTCTTCCCGAAGCTCTTCATTTAACCTCGCGATCCGGATGGTAGGAGGAAAAGCCAAGCTGGCGGAGATCTACGCCTCGAGGACATTATTTTTCCAGGAGACGGCAAAAACGGAGGTTTTGCGTGTTTGAGATGATCGGTAAAAAGGGCTGGGTGATCTGCAACTCCAGGCAAGGTAAATTAAAGCGTTGACGAGGACTGGTCGGAAATTGGGGGATGAATTGGCTCGCATCTCCAAATTGGATGGCACCTTTCCCGTACGAGGTACGGAGTACTTGGGGCCAACGCACTCGCGATGGAACCAAAATCGTGAGATGTACTGAGGTAGGCCTCCGTAACCTCCAAACCGTTTTATCTACCACATCGAGAAACGACAGGCTTCATCATTTGTTGAGAATATTTTGCCGAATATCTCCCGAGCGTATTTTTCGGTTTTGGTCACCGATTTGGCGAGGGATATGTACTCAAAGTCCATCATTGAGAGCAGAAATAATACCGTTTTATTGACATCCTTGCTCCTTCCGGCATCCGTAAGCTCTTCAAGTGTCTCACCGCCCGCCGCAATCGGTCACACCGCTCTGGCCAAATCTGGAGATTCTGCCGTGTTCACGAACCGCGGGGTTCAACGATTGAATTTTCGAACCTCACATGTACCTTTACTCAGAATTAGTTTGCGATCATTGCTTGGGCAGCTGGCTCAATTGATTTTTTTTACAATATCCTCATTTTACTTAAGATACAGAGTAGGAGAGAGACTTGGCCTCTCCGATCCTCAGCCGCCGATTCTTCGACCTCGCCCTGCAATATCCCCCCTCACCCCACCATCGTCATCTTTCTCATCCTCGACCCCTCCACTCCACAACATGACTTCAAAACCAGTCATCGGCCTTCTAGGCGGTGGCCAGCTCGGCCGCATGCTTTGTGAAGCCGCAGGTCCCCTCGGGATCGAAGTCGCCATCCTCGACGCCGCCGACGCCCCCGCCAAGCAGATCAACACCTCCCCGAAACACATCACCGGCTCCTTCAAGGACCCCGACAAGATCAAGGAGCTTGCCCGCCACGTCGACTACCTCTCCGTCGAGATCGAGCACGTCGACGCCCTGACGCTAGCCGAGATAGATATTACCGGTGTGACCGTGACGGACGAGAGCGGCAAGACGTCGGTGAAGAAGGTGCCCGTTCATCCTGCGCCCATGTCGCTCGAGATGATCAGTGACAAGTTTGAGCAGAAGGTGCACTTTGAAAAGGCTGGGATCCCCGTTGCGCGACAGGTCAAACTAGATTCTGGCGACATTGAGAGCTCCCTAAGGCAGGCCGGCGAGCGTTTCGGATTTCCATTTATCGTCAAGTCTAGGAATAATAGCTACGATGGGCGGGGTAATGTGGTCGTCGACGACGCTGAGGACTTTGAGGATGTGGTTGAGGCTCTTGGTAAGGACGGCCTCTACGCGGAGAAGATGGTCAAGTTTACCAAGGAGATTGCCGTCATGGTGATCAGGACCGAGGACAAAGATAAGGGTGCTTCGAGGACATATCCTTACCCTGCTGTCGAGACTGTGCACCAGGATAGCATCTGCACCACTGTCTACATGCCTCCAAGGGGCGTGTCACAAAAAGTATGCCAGCAGGCTCAAGAGCTGGCCTGCAGAGTCGTTGGAACGCTCTGGGGACGCGGCGTCTTTGCTGTGGAGATGTTCGTGACTGCGGATGGTATGAGACTTATTATCTGACTATCGTTCTGACCAGGACGAACCCCTTCAACTAACAGCTTTTCCCCAATAGGCAACCTAGTCGTGAACGAGGTGGCACCTAGACCTCACAATTCGGGTCACTACACAATTGAAGCTGTGCCTCAAATGTCCCAGTACAAAGCCCAGCTCTACGCTATACTCGACATGATCCCCGAACACCTTAAGCTCACACCCCGTGTCTCCTCTGCTATCATGGTGAACATTCTAGGTGGCGCCCAGCCTGACGATTACGAACGCCTCGTCAAGCTCTCTGAGACGACCTACGATGACGACATGGATGTCCACCTTCACCTCTACGGCAAAGCGTCGAAGCCGGGCCGCAAGATCGGCCACATTACCCTTACAGGCACGGGTTCGATCGACGACCTCGAGAAACGCTCCAAAGAGTTCGTATCTCTTGCTAACACCATACGAGACGAGCGCATCAGTGCCGCCAGCGAACAGCTACGGCCACAGCAGGATGCTCTTGCAGCGCCGACCGTGCCTCGTGTAGTGGTCTCTAAGACCGCCCAAGTTCTCGTTACGATGGGCTCCGACTCGGACTTGCCTGTCCTCAAAGCCGGTCTTGATATACTTAGGGACTTTGAAGTCCCCTGCGAAGTGCGCATCACGTCTGCTCACCGTACGCCTAGGCTGATGGCCGATGTCGCCGAGGCTGCGGCCGGGAGGGGCATCAAGGTGATTATCGCCGCGGCCGGAGGCGCTGCTCACCTTCCCGGAATGGCTGCGTCACATACGCCCCTTCCGGTGATTGGTGTCCCCGTCAAGGCCACCCATCTAGACGGCGTGGACAGCCTTCACAGCATTGTTCAGATGCCTGTAAGTTTTCACCTAAACTCCCTTTACCGGAAGTGGACGACGTCAGTATTAACTCTCTGATCCTACCCCCTCCGACAGCGTGGAATCCCTGTTGCGACAGTCGGCATCAACAATTCTACAAACGCCGCCCTCCTCGCCATCCGGATCCTCGGCGCACACTATCCTGAATACCTCGACAAGATGACGGCGTATATGAAGAGGATGGAGACTGAGGTGTATGGGAAAGCGTCACGTCTGATGGATATTGGCTACGAGGCGTATCTTGCCGGCATGCCGAAGAAATGAGGTCGGATATCGGCGGGGATGAGTATCTAGGGGAGGTGGCTGTTGTGGTGGCAGGCGTTTCTTTTTGATATGTTTCCAGCTAGGTAAAATTAGACTATTGTGTTCATGGCGGTCAAAAAAAATGCTGATTCTAACGCCCCGAACTCTCCGGAAAGACTGGTCCAAAAACTGTCAGCGAAAACCGCTCTTTTGCGGAGCAGGGCAAGTAGTTCGCCCCTAATCGTATCCGCAAAACCCTACATTCTACCATGATACCCTGCGTCGCTAGGTGCACAGGGTCTATGATGTCTTGGATGATTCCATGGCCGGGTGCCTCTTCCAGGGTTCGGCCTCAAACAGCGTCGATGGAAGCAAAAAAGTTGGACTCGACTTGAGCATAGCCACGCTCAACAGGTCTCCTATTCTCACCGCATCCCCATCCCCTTCATCCCGAGGTTCACCGGTGTCGTCAGCACTGTCCACAGCCCCTCAAAAAGGGGGGCGTCATCTCGATTCAGGAGATGAATCCATTTTCTCCCCACTGTGTGGTGGCGATGGCCAACAGAGACAAGATACCCGCAAAAAGCAAATACGAGGTTCTCACAACACGTAATCCACCCATCTCGACATCGATGAGGGATTGATCCATTCTACTGTTTTCCCCCCGGTGGCGCAGACAGAGGATCTAAATTCTGAGAGCCCCAATCTACCGTATCTAGGACCAGGATCCACCTAGTGTTGGTGGGACCTAAGACCAATCCATGGACTGAGTAGATTGCGGCTTGCCCGTACGTGCCCATAGTTTACAGTAGTTTACGACGGAGTACGAAGTAAAAGAGGGGGGCACATCCCAGGGCTTACGCCACCGTGGAGTCCGACGAATCGAAGCCGGCTAGAACTGGGATTTCCTTGACTGATAGACGGCTCCCAGAACCTGTTTACGAAGTAGGGAAAGACACCCGGAATTCTGTTGTGGCTCCGGAATACGAGACCAAGGAACGGCGGCCCATCCTCGACAAACCTGGGATTGTAGACGGAGGTCACTTCGAGCCTTGACTTCACGTCAATTGATGTAGTAAAGGGTCGACCAATACGAAGTATCCTCGAACACTTCGTTCATCAATTTGGGAGGGAGCTCTGCGTATCGATCTCCCGCCACACATATAATATGAAAGAAGAAGAAAGGGATGAACAAAAAGGGAAATATTTATAAAACGCAAATAAGACGGGGAAAAGGGGAACAAGAAAGTTAAGGAAAGGGTAACAAAAAAAAGATGTTCCTCTCTGACCTAGGCAGGGATCGAACCTGCAATCTCTTGATTCGTAGTCAAACGCCTTGCCATTGGGCCACTAGGCCATCTTCGAAGTGAAGCTGTTGTTGGAGGACTTCCAGTGGGTAGGTTCGATCAACTACGATCCGACAGGCTCGGTGCTAATCTCCGGCGCTTCCTTGATCTCAGCAGGGGATTCGAGTGAACTAATCATCTCGCAACGTCTGCTGGGCTAACTTAGAATATGGTAAGGCTCAGAACTGGGGCATGCCCACAAGCAGCTAGGGTATGCAGTGGACTTGGATGGTTCAAATGCAGCCGGGGCTCATTGATCATCAGACCTCAGCCACAATTTCACAGAATTGGTTCTCTGTGACAAGAAGCCCACCATAAATTCAGTTGTCGAACAATGTTTATACTGGCAGCCGAGTATTAACTGCAATCTCGGAGAAGAGTCATCAATTCATCAGTTAACTTGGCGTCAGCTTGTGCTTGACATGAAGGAATAAATTATTACTAATCACATGTTGATCCTCATTCGCCGTAATAAACTACGCTATTTAGAGGCAACCAGGCACAGCGGGATCTCCAATTCACCAGTCTCTCAGGCACGGCACTCCGATGCGACCCTCCAAATTACAGCGGGTGTAGGTGGTATCGTTCGTTTCCAAGATCCTTCCATCTGGACCGCCTCAAAGCGTGCGTGTTAGTCGAGTGAAAGCGAGCGAAAGCGAGGAACTGGCGCAGATCTCGTGCAACGTCTAACACCTCCGTACTCTATTCGGGTTAAAGTTAAGAGTCCGAGGCCAGAGGAGTAAGCACGAGGATGCCTGTCTAATTTCCGTTATTGCTCCATATTTCGTGTGTATCGTACACTAGTCGCATAGCTTCAGACGATTTTTCGGTTCTCAAGAAATTTCCTCGAGCCCACGCGTCACTCCACAGTGTGTAATGCTTCGGATACCTAAATGCCTCCGGGCAGCGAGGGCGGTTCGTGATAGTGAGAGTGAATCGGACACCGAGATGAGGTGCCAAATCACTATCGAATCCCTGCCTAGCCTGGTCCCATTATGTCATAGCATTATCTTCATGCACTGTGTACCTCAGTCGTGTAGTGTACTCTGCAGTGTACCTCAGTACTCGAATCATTGATGCTTTTGGGTTCGAACTCGTTCTCTGTACTGGGGTCTTGGCAGGAACGATCCAAGTCTGCCGTTGCCCAACCAAAGTTCCGGCTGCACCGGAACAGAGAAGGAGAGAACTTTGAATCGCGAAATTGAAAACGGCTGAGAGATTATCTCTGGAGGAGTGATATCACACCACAACACCTTGTCCCCATCCAACTTCCCCGTGCCACCTTTGCCACCACCCCCCTACGCTCCTTTTTTCAGTTTTCTTTATATCTGTTTGTGGGTGCAGTTTCAGCCAACATCGACAGTGTTATGGAAGTCGATGATCTCGCGTCCGTCCTGGAAACAGTGAAGCATCCCTCCATCGACTGTTTCTCCTCCACGACCTGGTCTTTGTATATCACCCACCACCCAAGACGCGATTGAAGGACCTGCTCCAATTCGTCCTCCCAATCCGAACCGTTAAATCCGATTTCGGGCCTGCCCCTTTCACACTATCTTAGTGGAGTTCCTGCATATTTTCACGGCGGCGATCGAAAAGCTTGTTTGATTTTTCAGAGACCTTCTTTTTGGCCGTCTCGTATCTTAACCCTCTTAACAACCACTCCATCATGGTTAATGATAGCTTCCAAGGGACTGCCACTGCAGCCATGGCGAACGCCACGATCGATATGACGCTGCCGCCGCTCCCCGACTACACCGTCTCCGAGGTGCCTGACCTCCTCCCCTACGTCTCCGACTTTTGGCTCTCCATGATCCTGCCCGTCATTGTGTACTGGATCGTGTCAATATTTTTCCACATTGTCGATATCTACGACATCTGGCCGCAGTACCGGCTGCACACCCCAGAAGAGATCGTGCAGAGGAATCACGCGACGCGGTACGAAGTGGCGCGCGATGTCATTCTCCAGCAGATTATCCAGATGGCCACCGGGGCTTTTCTATCCTTTAGCGACCCGCCGCAGCTCACCGGCAAGGAGAAGTATGACGTTGCTGTCTGGGCTAGGAGGGTCCGCCTTGCCCAGCGGGCGCTTCCGCACCTCCTTGGGGTCCTCGGGCTCAACGCCGCTTCCATCTCCAAGAACATGGCTTCGTCGCATCCTCTGATCGCCGGCGCTCTCGCGGGTGGCTATTACCCCTTCCTCACGACAGAGCTCGGCGGATCGGACGGACTTGTTGTTCCTGCGTTTGCGAATTGGGAGTTGACGGTGGCAAAGGCCATCTACTGGCTCGCCATTCCCGGCATTCAGCTCTTCCTTGCCATCATGTTCCTTGATACTTGGCAGTATTTCCTCCACAGGATCATGCACACGAACAAGTGGATGTACGGTAAGTGATCATTGGTGGTCCCTCTGTTTCCTTGCGATTGAGAACTGCGACTAACGAACCACTCTCTCAAAGCCACCTTCCACTCGCGGCACCACCGTCTCTACGTCCCCTATGCCTACGGCGCCCTCTACAATCACCCCTTCGAGGGCTTCCTCCTCGATACCGTCGGTGCTGGCCTGGCATACAAACTTACGGGCATGACCATGCGCCAAGGCATGTTCTTCTTCAGTTTCTCCACCGTCAAGACCGTCGATGATCATTGCGGATACTCCCTCCCTTGGGACCCCATGCAGCACATTACCAGCAACAACGCCGCGTACCACGACATCCATCACCAGACCTGGGGAATCAAGACCAATTTCTCTCAGCCCTTCTTCACTTTCTGGGACCGAATACTCAATACCATGTACGTCGGTGATCGCGCCGAGAAGGAACGCCAGAAGGTGGCAGAGGCGGCCCTTCGTGAAAAGCAAACGAACGGAAAGGCGACAAAGTCGAACGGAACCGCAGCAGGGAAAGCGAGGTAACCGAGCGCCACCAAAGAGAACATTTATTCTATCTATTTCTAATGCTTGGTGAATGAAACGGCTTTTCTCCCCTCTCCGTTACGTTCTTCTGTTTTATCTCTCGGTTGGAATACTATTTATAATGGGTTCATTCTCCCTGCTCCTTAATATGAGGATGGTTTCTGGATTAGGTATGGGAAGTGAGAATCCACCATGAAGACATGGCTGAAATGAAGAAGGCGGCAGGAGCAGGTAGAGAAAGATGTTGGGGGTCTCTGTATGTATTGCGAACGGGATCAGGCGTGGCGTTTCTCTTTATTTTTTTTTTTTCCACATCTTTCTCGTGTTTCACTTGTCCTGTGTGGTTGGGAGTTGGCCCCGGAGCTCTGGCTCCCTCGTTCTTGTCACGCGCCTCTGAAAATGTGGGATGGCCTTGATGTTTCCCGTTTCTTGTTCATTTTACATTCTTGTCCTTGTTTTCTCGGACATCTCGTCTGGGAGCAAGACCTCATACCCCTTTTCCAACATCCGCTTTAATCATTCTACGGAATGGTTTTTCTAATCTTTTCCCTTCTCTCTGGACGTTTTTGGTCTCTCCGAGTCCAATCATACGACCCTCTTTTTCAGCCACGATATGGACAGGCCTTTTCATCCGGACGTCGTGGCTCTTTGTTACATTCATAACCTTTTGCTCAAGCGTTTCTGCCACCCCCTTCAAAAAGGGGATGCACGCTGTTGAGTATTGGAGGACAATTGGATCTGCCCTTTTTGTCAATGACTTGGGACATGTACGGATTCGGCTCGGTTGGCAGCCCCATGTGGAGCGCATGGATAGGTTTGTGGGCTGGGATTAATAGTAATAGTAAACTTGTGTAATGAAATCTAGGTTTCGGCTTTTGGTATATCATGTTCCATACTGTTGTAATTTGCTTTGGTGAAGAGAAGTGTAAGAGTGTAGGTTGGGGTGGCTACTCTTCGAGGGCAGTTCGAGTCTCAGCGAGGGTAGAAATTAGCAAGGTCCCATCTATCTCTCATAGAACATAGTAGCGATGCTCACTTCTCATGGATGGTCCGAATTGGTATCCGGCCAGTAGTGTGTATATCACGAGCCTGCTGAACGAAGCTCGGGTCTTGAGATAGGGGGTAAGACGCTCTCGTATCCCTTTTTCTTCCCTTATGAAGCGACCGATAGACACATTTCCTGTAGCTCGAGCACCTGGTGTGTGCAAACGAGCATCCCCCCACCGCTGAGCCAGTTTACTTACATCAAGCCGATATCGAAGAAGTTTGCGCAAAGGTGAGGTCAGGTAGTGGAGATATCTAAGAGGATGATTCCTCTCCCCATTTTCCCCTCCCGCCCTGAACCTCTCCCCCGAAATAAAATATCGGATTCCCAGCCAGTCATTCACTTCAATCGCTGTCATTGACTTCATCGACCCATTAACAGCGCAGGGGCATTCGAAGTTGTCACTCTCTCATGCCAGTCCTTGCAATCGCCCCCGGAGAGTGGCCACTCCTTCAACAATGACGTGCTCTCTTCACTACCATATCTGTGCGCTTACAATAAAGATCTCACAGGGAATCGAACAAAAGGCTGTTGCACAATTACGATTTGAGTGTTGCTCAGTTTCCCCTTATCTTGCTCCCAATTGGGACCTGGGCACACAGGAGGAATCAGTTTCAGTGGTTAATAGTACCGGCTCTCCCTCTCACCCCCTTATGTTGACGATCCCACTACGCTTTAAAGCGACGGCTTATCGCAACCGCGGTCGTTCCTAGGTCTTGGGAGCGAGGATGGGATGCAACGCCTAAGATTTGGTGGCAGCAGCACAGTGATGTGAGATGTATGGATGTCCGCTTCCACTAGAAAGACGTAGCTGAAGGTGTTGTTCTTGTGAAGGAGCAGTCTTACCACAGCTTCTCTCCCCACAGCAAAGTACCGAAACATACAAAGTCCCTACTAGAGTATAAAGATTCCTTCTTCTTAGATATTTTAAGCCTACCACCGGCAGCCTGTGAGATATGGCATGGGCCCTTTCGAGGGTTCATAAAAGTGTGTTTACTGTTCGAATAATCTTCCATATCATCACCATGCCCTAAGCGAGGACTAGATGCTCACGCAGGCGGCAGATATATACGACTCAGGCCCCAAAGCCAAATTATAATTGTCCGTCCTAATGTCCTCACGGCGATCTCAGAGAAAATCTTCTTCCGTCGACCATCAAAGACCAGACCGACTTTTCACCTTAAAGACACACTAATAGTCGACATCCCGAAGCCTACGACGAATATCCCCGACTCGAGCCCGAACCGGGGCATTGAGGATGGTTGTGATGCTGTGCTCACTGAATGTCAGTAATAGACCACCCAAATCCAACCTACCCTACCATCTCTCACCTCCGGCGGCCGCTGAAAGGACTCCATCCCTCAACGGTTACTCCGGCCACATCCCAAGGATCTACATGGTGCTTATCCTTCCTCAAAGGGTCACGGCATATTCTCCGATGGGGGCCGGGAAAAAGGAAGCAGGGAAAGGCATAGCCACAAACTTCTCTCTCTATCTCTGACCATCCATGCAGTTGATCCTCCAAGCGCATCACGCATCTTACGCGCTTTGTACTTTCACGCCTCGTATAGCATCCATGAATGATCACCTTACAATAAGAACCACCGTTATCCTATCAAATAGAAAGATTAGACGCGGGATAAGGCCGTGCAACCGCGGGTCTTCTTGTCCCTTGAGCATTTTACCCGGTCGATCATGGAGGCGCAGGGTTCTCGTAAGGCGCGAACTCTTGAGATGAAAGGGTCTGGCGGTGAATGGATAGAAAGGAGAGTAGGTGGATCATCGTACGGGAAGGAATTGAAGGATCTGCGAGTTATTATGCCGATTTGGTGTAAGACGGCAGACTTTCTGATGGTTTGGAGGCTGTTGGTGAGGCTTGGACAGGTAAGTTCTGGGACGAGTGAGGCGCGGACGTGATCTTCCCGTCTCCAGAGGCCAAGCATATCACAACTGGTGTGTACGATGCGGGTATCGGCAGATGGCTTGCTTTTGCTTTTTTGCTTCGGTTAGATCTTTGCTTGTTCACTGGGTAACTCGGTTGGAACTGCATAGCTAGCTGACGAGGCTACTACAATCTTAACGTAGGTGATGTCTCAGGAGTTATCCTCAAGATCATCAGAGAGGAGGAAAATAGGAAAAAAAAGAGGCCGCAGACCGATTCGAACCACAAACCTCTCGAAGGCCCGTTTACATAAGCCACTCAATCCCTATGTACTCCAGGATCACTTCAGGAGGCTATTCCCAAAATCCAGAAGTACCTCTCGAGACTGGGGCCGTCGATTTAGCAGCCAAAAAAAAGTTACTTCTCCCCATTTGGTACCCAACCCTTTTGTTCCCTTTTCCTCCCACGAACCGGTTTGACCAGAACGGTTTCCACGCCGCCGCCTCAACCCATGTAGCTCGTCAGTATGGGGAGCCACTGAGCCATTGCCACTTGGGTTATCCGGTTCGTGTTGGAAAATTGCAGCCGTACCTAGATATATAACACTATTACGCTTTCACACCAGTTTTAGATTTTTTTTTTTCTTTTCATTTAAATATTCCCTCCAAACCTTTTCGGTATCTTCGAGAATAGAATTACATGCGGCTGCACAGACAAGCGTTAATTGCATCTACTCGTAGAGTAGCTCGGCAAGCATCGATAAATTGACAGTGAAAGCGCAAGTGTCTCGGCGTGGGCTGCTGCTCGAAATAGCTTTTGACCATTTGTCTCATTTTGCGGCAATCAACGCACCGATATCTGGCTCCTAGCATTGAAAAAAAGATGCTTCATCACGAGTGACCTGCTTCATACAATTCTTTCCCGGATTCGAAGCGTTTCTCCTTGGCGCCGAGATTAAATCCAGCCTCGCGGACCACGGCAATCGGAGATGCCGTGATGGAGAAATTGCACTGGCGCCTTGGCCACTACACAACCCAATGAATGCCGCCGGCGTTCACTCAAGCCTCAAACCTGCGTGAATAAAGTTATTCTCTGTTTCTGCAGACCTCTCTAGGTTGAGCGGTAGCCGAAACAACCAAAGGGGAAGAGTTCGAGACATTGTATACACCATTCCTTTGGTACCGCCGAGCTGGTAATGAACCACCACTACTTCGTAGGTCCTGTTGTCGATGACAGATCTATTGCAAACCGAGATTATTTCCACGCCATCGCACCATAGCCGTAGGGATTTCGTGCTTCGTACTTCGTAGATAGAAACCTGCCTCCGCCTCGCAACTACACTACGAAGAATACTTCGTGGTGTAGTGGAGAGCGCAGGTCTGGGCGCTTGAATGGAACAGACGGCCGTTAGGATTGCCTCGCTAGGCGATGTCTCCATGATCGTGTGGAGAAGGATCCATGGTGTAGATCCATCGACTTGCGATCACCAGCTAGGAGCCTAGTTCAAAGTGGATCACCAGCCGCAGCCGCAGCCGCTGTCAGGTTCATAGGCAGCGTAGTGACATCAATCAATTGCATCAAATGGAGCCGCAGTATCCGCCATGGAGCCAAAATTCCTCGCTTTCGATTCTCTGGAGAGCTTGCAAATTGCACCTAGACTTCTCAAAATGCATCTTTGATGTGAAAACTCGGAACCTCCTTCTATGAAACTCTCCCATGTTTTTTTTCTCTTTTCTTTTTCCTCACTCACCGTTCCTACGCGCTACCAGCTCCGAAGAGTGGATCCCCCAAGACCGGCCGCGTCGGCGCCGACTTGGAGATGTGGAGACTTGGATCAATGAGAAGTGCGATTTTTTTTCCCCCTTCCTTTTTTCTTCCCTCTCATCTCTACGCACACACCCTCCCAAAATTGGCCCCGAAATGAGGCCCCCAAAACGTCCATGACAAATATTTCCATTGGCTTGCGGAGTGGTGCCGGTCAATTATTTGCTTGTTTTCTTTTCTTTTTTCCTCTGCAGGATCCGAGGATGCAGCTAATAATGCGGAGCTGGAATTGTTTGCTCTTCATCATCTCTTTTTGCCAGGGAGCTGAAAAGGACAAGGTCTCCCTGGACAATGGATGGCGGTACGAAGTGATATGGATTCGTGTCCAGTCCCAGGGATTCGGGAATACGGGCTGGCTGTCAGCCGTCACGACAGGGATTTCGTGGCGCACATCTTCGTGTTTATCACTTGCCTTATAGGACTCGATAATGAATATACTGCAGATAATAGGGACCACGTCGACGGGAAAAGGGCGTGCTGAAATCGCTCCTTTTGTTCCTAATCTGGACATAGTATCTGGAGGGATCGCGGAGGAAGGCTCGTTGGAGGATGAAACCCCGTACTTTCTCCAATGAGAGGCGGCTTGGCTGGGCTGAAGATGACACGGAAGATTACCTGCTGAGGTGCAAATCTCACAATGTAACATATCTTTACTTGGAATGGGAATGGCCTTCGGTGAGTTGGGGACTGCCACATGGCAGGCCTACTACTTGTGCATTCTTCGTGGATCCAACGCAACATCGACGCAAGCCTTTGATGGACGAAAATGGTGTCGTCGGCGGATTAAAAACCCCTGCTCCACTGTAGCTGAGGATCGATGGACGTCGACTGGTTGGCCACTGTGGAGTGCGAACCCTGTGGCTGTCATTTAGACCTTGGTATCCAGCGAATTAATGCACCAAGCGGATCATCCAATGACTACGAAGGACGCTTCCTCCGTCGCCTATTACCACCCAGCAGGATCTCTCTTCCTAGGTTACCGATGGAAAGATTTTGGCTGCCTTGCTGACAACCTGGTCTAGCCCTGTGCGAATCGCTCATCGAGCCGGAATATCAGGCGTGATTTACATCTCAGATTTCCGCTCTTCACAGGGGTGTTTGTTCTTTCCACTAACGGGACCTGGTGAGTTTTGGAAGGAACAATACTACACAACGCTACTTAACAATATAGCGTTCTAAGTGCAAAGCGAGAGAGTATGGTCTGTACTATGAAGTATGTGAGTGAACTGAGAGCCTCAAAAAGTGGTTCTCCGAAGCCCACTACACTACACTACACATCTGCCATACGAAGTTGGGGATAGTTTCGGTATTGGCATTGGATGATCGGCGGCTTGGCCATCTTGGGATGTGCGGCTGCGGGCCTTGATCAGCGTAACAGGGGTTCAAGAACAAGGAGGGTCTGAGTAAGAGTCTAGTGTACAAGGAGAAGACGAGTGGGATCCATTATTAGGCCCCGAAATAATTGCGAAGGATGGAGGGAGTGAGCATTAGTGTGCGGGAATTTGTTGTTGGATGAGGATCTCGTGATGGATGCATTTTGCAAAGTTATATTCGGTGGTTAGGAAATGAGTGTAAGATGAGTGTAAGAGTTTTTGCTCTTGGGGGTGTGAGATTGTGTGTGTGCTGCGAAGGTATTGATCAAATTTCTCTTCCATTTGGATCAGCCAATACGCTGACAAGATGCCCAGACAAAAGCTATCAATTGTAGTCGGCGGGTTTGACCATCACGGCCCTCAAGTTGGCCGCAAGTATGGTCGGCCTTTAAGCCCGGCTGTGATGAACCGTGGTTTTAAGCCGCAAATTGAAGCGAGATAGGAATACATGGGAGAGGGGAGAATTACCGAATGCACCAAGCACTCCATCCTTTGGTCTATCTAGCGTCGAGGTGCTCTCAATCCTTCGTCCTTCGTACACTTTAGGGGCCAATTCCAGTCGACATCTTTCCGCATTGCAGCCCGATTTCAGTGTGAATCAGAGAAATCGGACCTGCAAGTGTAGCCTGATAGTCGCGTATTCTTGTGCGTAAGGTTCGACGCCGAAACAACGAGTCGACTGAACTAGTTTGTTACCTCGTAGATTAGCACCAACTCAATAAAATGATGAGATGGTCTGGCCTCGAAGAGGCTGGGCTCTCCAAAACATCTGTCCATTTCTGCATGCTACGAAGTATGCACCAGTCTCGATGGCTGAAGCTTGGCTCGCAGACCAGGCCGCCTCCATCACATCACGAACGCCGAAAACCAAGTCCCCACTTGATTTCGGTGCCGAACTGCTTCGTCGAAACCAGCCCCAGTGTTGCCCCAGTGTTCCGGATGGGGTAATATTGGCAAATTGACTAGCAATGGTGGGCTAGCTTGTAACTCGAGATTGTTGCTTTTCCCTTTTCTTCTTCTTCTTCTTCTTCTTCTTTCCCTTCCTTTTGGGGATTGCTGGTTGGTTGGCATTGGGAAAATAACCTCTTATCGCCATCCCACCATTTCTTGCGCCACGAGTTTGATGTGCCTGATCGACGGGCTCAAGGAATCAGTCGAGGGCTTACATCCCTTGGTCCTATCGCTGGACTTGGGACGATGTTGCTTTGACGCGTGGTAGATCGACGAATAGTTTATTTTCCTATTTTACGAAAAAAAAAGGGATCAATTTCGTTCGATGGAATGATCCTTAGAAACTCACAGAAAATGATATCATCTTCCTGCGAAGAAAGTAGCTACTTCGTAAAAGCGACGTAAAAGCGATATGTGCCGTCATCTCGCGGCACTTCGGATTTGCGTCCTTCTCGAACGAGGCTCAATGAGCCTGGACCACCTTTTGCTCATCTGCCGGCGAGATTCTTCACATTCACGAACCATGGTCGGCATCGAAATCGGGCCACACGATAATGGGCGGAAATGCAGGTTCGGGCGGAAGAATGGAAGTTTCTGCCAAGCCTAGGCAGAGGCAGTTTCTCGTGGTGGCCTGGCCAAGCAAGCGACAAGGCACATCAAATGAGCTATTTGCAATTGATCCACACCCAGTATTATCACCAACCTCTGGGGCCACCATCATTTATCTCAGTCCTTCGCATTTGATTGCTTCGTGCTTCGTGCTGCTGGCCTTTGCTCTTCATTAGCGGATTACTAACTACATTCGATCATGGGTGGGGGAACCACACATTCCCTTGATCCAATCTGATACAAAACCTCTGCAGGTACGCGAATGAACCTGTTCCCCTCGGTTGGTTGGCTGGCAGACCATCCTAACCTATCCCCAACCAGACGCCGTGTCCTTTAAACTCTGCATCATGGTGTGTACCACCCGTCGCAGCATGGACACCTGCTTCGCGCCCTCGATCAGTTGATTGGGCTGGACCGTGCGTGGTCCCGAAGGAACGACTGGTCTGACGGCCGACCACGAAAGCAATGAAGCACGAACTACCGAGGCAACGTGAACGACGAAGGATGCCATGTGTTGTTCTTGTGGTCTGTCTGCCGACAAGGGAATTGTTTTGACGTGGTTTGGCTTCAGATTTCTCCAAAAAAAAAGAAACCTCTTGTTCCTGCAATCTAAAACTTGTCCTCGAAGCGGTCATGCCCAATGCCCTTTGATCTTGTCGTTGAAACGTGGGGGACAACCCCATGTCTTGTTCATGTTCAATGTTGTATTACCCCGTACCGAGGATGCCGCGTGAATATTTCTCCAGATCGAATTATCTCGTCTCCGCAATATTGACACTTCACAAGCCTAGACGACATTGGTGGGAATATCAATACTACCGCGAGTACGGAGTATGGAGTACTCGTACACCTGCCGACACTCCAATGTCGCTACGCCCTCAAGTTGACGCTGCGGAGCTTGTGACGAGCAGATTTCCGTTCAAATTGACACGACAAAGGTATGAACTACGACATTGAAGGATATCATACCCCACACCCGTACCTTGAGAAGTTGATGCACCGGAGGTAGCCAGCCAGACCAGCCAGACAAGCCAGGCCAGTGATGCTACTCAATAGGGAGATAGCGCAATAGCACACGTGGGAAGAGACCCACAACTATCACTGGTGGAGGAGAAACGATCATCAAGGTCGTATTGCAGATTAAGCCACCATCCACTATCCACCGTCCAGTACAAAATACTTCGGTGTTGTTCTTCAGACGGAGTTGCGAAGTACGAAGCAGGACAACTCGATGGGTGATTCTAAGTCCTTCGGATGAAATATCAATTCTTCCCTTAGTCCATCAAGTCGTTGACGGTGACTTGCGGGCTACATAGTACACATGAAGTAGAGTGATGGCGAGGGTTAAAGATTGACGGGGTTGATACGTATCTTCGTACATGCCCTATTACTGTATTATTACTGTCGTTAGGGACCTGGTGATCCCTCCTGTCTCATCCGTCCAATCCTCCGATTTGCAGCGCGCATGAACTACACGCTGGACGGCATGGATGCAGCATGGAGGTGGGCAGCTTAGCAGGGCATCGAATACTTGATACCGCCGAGAATGGCAACGCAGAGGCAGCAGAACAATAGCTCCTTTGTCGGCGGATGTCTCAAGACAGCAGCTCTAATCCTCAGCCGTCGGGGACTAGCCAAGACCAAGACAGTCCACGAAGACTGCCACTATTTTCATGCCCTTGTAGACACGAGGTTCTCACGCTTTAACTTTTGACACTACAGCTACTTAGATTTACTTGTAGCAAGGACACCGAGTCCCTTCGGAGTGCGGTCGCTCACCAAGAGCGCTGCGAAAGAGCTTCCCGAGACCACCGGACTGATCGGATCGAAGACGTCAGCCCTCGTTTAATGGAGCGTCACAGCCCACTCGGCTTCGGATAGAGCAGGAAGCCAAGGATATCAACTTCAAGTTGAGTCTCACGTCAATCCTACTTTGTCCTTTTTTTTTCGAACTTGCTCAAGCCACGGCTGGAATCCTCCCTCATCACAACAATCGGTGCCTTTTCGAGTCTGTTCATCACGAAGCAAAGAAAGAAACCGGTTAGCTCTCCGCTTCCCTGACGCCTCCCACCAAGGCCGAAGACCAAAAAGGGCCCTAGTCCAATCAATAATCGATCTGGCTTAAACCACATCGGGCCTTTCCAATCGCCCATCCATTGATGCTTTTCAAGAACGGACGCCGGAGCGAACCAAGGCCTTTAACTCCGGGCCAGTGTCAGCTTGCGACGTCCTTGACGGATGACAATCTTCATCTTATACTGAGGTATCCTTCAGCCCTCTGCGGGGGAGAGTTGCTGGTTGCATCTTCGTCAGCTTGTTGAGATCATTGACGGCAATGAAAACCCCCTCCTGCGATAATACACTAAGACCTTCGCCCCTGGTCGTTGCCTCTTACAAGTAGGATTTGGCATCTGCTCGTAATAATACCACCAAGAACCGTTGCTTCAATCCCAGACGGATTCACCATCATTAGTTACATCGTCTCTCAGAAAACCAGGATTCGATCAATTGATCCATTTCAACACCTGCTGAAAAGGCTAAGCCCCCCAAGTCCGCTAAGCAGGGTACGAATCGTCAATCAATTTGTTTCTTCAACCCTTCAAACAGAGGCAGCGTTGCAGGTTCCAGCGTTACCCCCGTTACGAATTAAACCTGAGGGGCACGAAGAACGATTCACGATAGTATAATAGACCCGCAGCGCTCCCGGGACCTCAATCGCTTTCCTCAACGCCACCACTCAGGTTTCTTTCATCTCGAGTCTCCGCTCAAGTCTGTCTGTGCCGACAAAATTTTGATTTATTGATTTATTTTCGCTCGGCACCGGCTTGCATCATTCACGTTTGCTCGCCAATTCAAGCTAGCAGAGGGAAAAGAGCCACGAAATTGATCGTGGTCCGTTCGCCATCTTCAGACGTTTAATCGACCTCGCATCGCCTGGGCTAGCCTGGTTCCAGAGCGCCAGATTAACGCCAGACCACACTCCGCTCTCTTCTTCCAGACTTCGTCCCTAGTCCAGTCATTTTTTGCCTCTCTCTCGCCTTGGCCCTTCGGCCTCGCCTTTTTTTGCCCGCTCTTCCCCGGTTATCCGTAACGCCTCAGTCTCTGAGGTACCCCTTAACCTCCGATCTGGATCTCCATACTGGCCAGGGCCCAGGGGTAATAGTACGAAGCTACATCAACGGTTCCATGGTCCCATCTTCATACATATAGAGAATACCACGTCGCTTGTTACGCAGCAGGACCCTTGCATCATCATCCAAAGTCAGACCAGTTCGATTGCAGGTCTTGTCCTGTTCCTGAATGATAAGCGCCCACCAAAAGCCGTCCTGGCAGCTAATACAACACACCACGCATTTCGAAACCCACTCGGAGCGCTTCCGCTGCTTGTTTCGGCCGCGCCATTGGCCAATTCGAACATCCCCTTCATTTCGCGTTGCTCCTTCATGCTTCAAGCTCCAACATTCTGAGTCCGCCTCTGTCGAACTGAACCAGCCAACACCACTCAAAATCCGGGGAATCGCTCCATCTCCCAATAGCTCCTCGACCAAAGCAACAATTGACGTGCACATTGCTCACCCAACGGACAATCAAGGGGGGGAAAAGGGACCCACGAAACCCATCAGCGCGCTTACTCTAACTCGATTGTGATTGTTCTGGCCGCAGGCCGTTGCCAGACGCCTGGTGTCTCTATTTCCGGATCCTGCTTTCTTCGCTCGTGGTTGGATTCGCAGACGTTTCAGCGGTGTCTATTTTCTGCCTCTGAGCTGTCTCTCCCTGCTGCCGCAACGCAACACTGCAGGTGGTGCACCGACATCGAACTCCGACACGAGAGCGCCAGCTCCACCCGTTGTCACCAACAACCCAGTCTCCCATCCATCGATCAATCTATCTGCTCTCTCTGTTGCGTTCAATCCTTTTTCGTCTGAATATAAGGTCGTAGGGAGGACCTCGAGATCCAGACTCGGCGCAACTCTCCCCCCTTGCTTTTTGACGGTCGGTCGGCGACATCCACAGAGAGCAATGGACCCGGGCACAACACTCGTTACCTTTATGCTGTGAGTTTTTCTTCGAATATTTTCACATTTGATCTTTTTCTTTTTCTTCCTGCCACCTTTTCCTGAGCTGTTCCAAGCTATCTTCAACTCGTTGTTTTTTTCTACCTTCCCGGCCATCGTTCGTTTCCTCCCTCCCCCTGCTGGCTGCCTGCACATTGCTTTCTCTACGAGTTGGTCTACCTGCGATCAATTGGTCCGAAACCCTCGCCGCTCTTTGACGCATCGCTGGTTCGATTTATATTCGCATCTACACTGTCGTCTCTCATATCGGCCTTTTTGTTCTTATTCGGATCCTCCGAGATTTGATTTTGGGTCAAGGCTTCTTTCTCTGCCTCAAATTGTCCCCTGTAACATGTATGTCTTCGAACGCCCGCAAAATCCTTCCACGGGAAATACACCACACATACCACACATACCACACATACCCATGTCCTGTTCTGCTCCAGCCTTGCTTCCCACTCAAACATCGAAATGCTTCGTATGCATCTGCCTCCGACAAGTCCGAAAAGAAACAAAGCATTGTTGAGGCAAGTGTCTGCATGCGGTTTTGTTCACTCTCCGCCCCCCGCACCCCCAGGAGAATACTCCCCCAACTCCCCCAACTCCCCAAATTACACTACACCATTGCTTCATGTTCAGTGTCAATGTCCCCCAAATTTCCATTTCATTTCTGCAATGAATGGAAACAATTCCTCGCAGCTTCCGATAGGTTCCCAAATGGAGCAAACCGGAGCGCAGAGAATTAGGGCGAATAAACAACGGCCCACATGGCTCACCCACTGATTATATTGATGCTTTTTTTCTTCTTCTTTTCTCTTGTCCGAGCCGTTCGGATAATGTGCAGTGGGCAGTCCTTGTTCCCTGAGTGGCCTGGTCATTAGATTGCAGCAGCTCTGCATCGACTGTCGTGGCCTCAATGCTGGTATTGCCGTGTCAGACCCGCCCGCCACAATATGGCCTCGTCAGCCTCTCATTCGCTGAAAGTTCTCGTTTGGAGCCTTCCTCTCGCCCTACGCTTTCTTTCACCCTCACTTTTCTTTTTGTTTTGGCTTAATCCAAATGGACACTTTGTTTCGGTTTCCCATTCGGCGGCCCAATCCGTTGGGCTGTCATCTCCGTCAGCATTATTACTATCCACTTCCTTCTGGAACATTGGCGTAGCGATGGCCGAGTTGGGCACACCGTTTCCCAAATGGTCCAAGTCTTGGTTCAGCTTGGTGCTTCGTGAGGTCTTACATGGTCTCATCCTCCGACCCCAAGATTTGGATGGGATTCAGAGCCGAGGAACAGGAACAGACACAGCACGAGGGAAGCCACAATCTCTTGATGCAGCTTCAACTGGCTGGCTGGAGTGTGTACTTTGCACAAGTATCTGCTGCACAAGTGTACATCAGTATTTGATCTCTCGTGTTCACCACCCACACACACACATACTTTGGTGCTTCGGAGTTACGCCAGACCTGGGCCCTACCAAGTCCACATGTACTATTCCTAGCGCTCCCTCCGTCCCTTGCACCATCTGCAATAGTGCCTGCTGGACTGAGGTATTACCGAGAGCCACCCCCCCAATTCCCATTTTCCTACCCCACAACCCACACCCTCGTCTACTCCCACACCCTAAGCCCACCCCCGACTTGCACTCTCACACCACACCCTTCCGCTGGTCTCACACACCCTCTTGAGTCTTCCGCACATGCCACGCCTCGTGTCTATCATCTCGTTCACACTTCCCGAGGATTATATACATATAATATACCCCATTCTTCTTTTCCCTCATCCTCTTCCTATCCAGCAAGCACTCCTGGATTTCATTCAGCCTCTTCCTTCGTGGACCTTTGTCCATAGCCATTCCTTTATAACTTCAATACTTTGCATCGACTGTTATGAACTAACACCACTTCTCTCTCCCTCTTGTTCAGCGAAACGCATCCTTCTGTTCGATCCGTTCGACTTATCGGTTCTTGGGACAACTTCACAACTTCATACCGACTGGAGCGAGACTCGAGACGAGATCGTGGCCAGTGGAAGGGTTGCTATTCCTTTACCGACATTACCTGTGACGACAATACCGGAGTCGGCCCCAGCCGTAACGGCGGTCTCAAAATGGGCAGCACCTACTACTACTACGTGAGTATCTATCCTGGGACATTGACGGAGTCGGCTACTTACAAACAAACATGAGAACTCTATTATACTAACGTTGCTTGGTAGTACGAACTGGACGGCTCTCACGAGACCCACGACCCTACTCGCCCCTCCACCAGGCATTGTCCTTACATGCCCGGACAAACAGTCAACTCATTGTTTGTCCCCATTCAACGAACTCTCCGTAAACGAAGCGCCTCCCTCACCTCAATGAGGAACGCCGACTTTATGACCATGAACCCCAAGGACAAGTTCGTCACTCCTCGTCCCGCTCCTCCGGCCCCCGGCGCCATGGCCGGCCCTCGACTCGGCTCCTCTCCACACACGCTCCGACACCAGTCCTCGGCCCGATCCCTCTCGCCCAACCCCTCGTGGAAGCGATTCTTCAGGAAATCGGCCCGCGACGACCGCGAGACGATGGTGTCTCCCGAACCGGACGACAACCGGAGCGAGAGGTCTTGGGGAAGCGGTAGCCGATCGCGGGACATCTCACCTGAGTCACTCCGCCGGTTCCTTTGCGACGACACCATTCCTACCTCACCCGTCGACGAGAGGCCGGTGATGATGATTCCTGAAGATATTGCCGAGGAGATGGAGGACGACGATAACTTCGCCACACCGGACACCTCGGACGTTCCCTATGCCACCTGCCTAGCTCCACCCCCCTTCAAGCGAACGACATCCTCCCTCTCTATTTCCGTCTTGGCGAACGATACCCCGGAGCCGGTCGCCCAAATGCCCGCCGACGTGGCACTCCCTGAATCCCCCACCATCCCCGACTTCGAATCTACTCTCCGCTCTCGCTTCTCCTTCTCCTCTCTCTCCAGCTATGCCTCTTCGGCCGGCGCTAGTCCCGAGGTCGAGACCCCACCTATCTACGACCTCCTCGATACTCTCGAGTTCGCCACTTCGTCGAACGACGTAGACGAGCCTCTTCACCATCAGTCGCCCGTCCCTAAGCAGTCTCTGGAGCGGCAGTACAGCCTTCCCCAGACTGCCGTAGGTACCAAGGCCGGTGTCGAGGCGAGCAGTGCGCTTATCTCTTCTCCCATCGATGTCGGTATGGACGACCTCGTTGCCGAGCTTGGCTGGATGGCCAACGTGATTGGCAAGAACTAAACCTCATTATATCTTTCTCATTTTCCTACCATCACTGAAATACTTCTATTTACACCACTCCTTCTTTTTGCTGGCGAAAGAAAAATAATTCGGGATTATCATAGACTGGGACACGCAGCGACATGCTTCTTATTTTTGGACAAAAATGTAACCATTTTGTTAGAGACTTGGATTTCCTTAATTTTCCTTTTACCTTTCCTTTCTCAACACAACCACCCTTCCCTCTTGTATCTCTGGCGAATTTGGGGGGTGGAGGGTGGAAAACAAGCGGGCATATTGGGTGGTGTATGGCGGCAAATGGTGCTTTTTTCGGTATTTGTCTTTTTTTACGGAGGCGTAAAGGAAATAGGCAGAGCTTTCTCCCCCTTTTTATCTGGATGGGTGACTCGGATGGCTTCGATCTTTTTTTGGTGTTTGATACATAGTGAAGGGGACACTCGAGAACAGAACAAAAGTCTCGGAGAGCGGGAGAGCTTGCCGCGAGGTTGAAGAATATACCCATCACAACAAGATTGAACAACGAACTTGTGCCAACCCGTTTTTTTTTATTGGATTTTGAACATGTCCGTGAAGACGTGCAACACATCACCGATGTGATGAAACGAATCAATCTTAAAGTTAAATTTTCGTGTGTTCAGATAAGAATACTCCGCGGGTGTAAGTCGTTCCCAGGCACAAGAAGTTACCTCGTCACACCGACGCAACAGGGATGTATCCCCCGAAAGCTATGGAACGCAAGCCATTTATCTGCCACGACTTACTTAGAGCGGTTTGACAAGATACACTGTTTTGGCGAGGTTTAGTTATTTGAAGCCGTGTGTTTGGAAAGCAACGAGGAATCGTTGAAAGAGTGGCTGGGAGGACGCGTCGCGGTCGCGTTCATTAGTTGAGCCGATATAGTCTTTAAGAAAGGGAACGGAATCATATATAGAGCCTGAGGTATTATATGCTATATCCTTGCCCAGGATCATCGAGAATTAGGGATGGAGAACAAAAGAAGGAAAGGGAAGAATATTATTCTCTAAGAATTTCAGTACGTCGGAATCAACCTCATTGTCCTCTCTCCGAAATCATCGATGCCAGTGTCTGGTATCTGAAAATCATACGAGATCCAGAATGAATATCGTTCCAACCGTCCCATCGTACGTTTCTCCATCCCCTCTCTCTGAGGAAAAATGAAAAAAAAAATTCCCCGGTTGGGGGAAGATAAAAACCTCACGATGTTAGGCGTTGTTTCAAACAAAATGCTGGACCCAGCTTTCTGAGCTATATAGCCCCGGGTATTTAAGGACATACAGCAAATAATAGAAAGGGAGGGGGCGCACCGTTCTCAAAATGGCTCAATTAACAGCAGATTGAGGTGGAAGAGGGGAAGAATTGGTGGGTGAGTTAATATAGGAAACATATCACAGTTGTCCTCTTTTCTTCTCACCCATCCGCTCGGATGGCACGAGATGTTTTCGCTTCGAAGAGAAAAAAAATCAAGCTAAATGCAGGAACCCGTGCCGTGGATGGGACGTGTTGGGAGCATTGCTATATTTATTTTCTTTCGCTCAGTCCTCTCTATTGGTATATGATCGCGTTGACGTTTAATATCTGGGCCGGGTCACATCTCATTCCCCCTCTCTCTATCTCTTGATTCGGGGGCAAAAAAAACACATTGTTTTGCTTTTCCACTGTTGCCCGGACCCCCAACCTGGGCCAATGCCGCTATTTTTGACATATTAATCGTACATTAGTGGGTATAAGATACATGAATAGGGCGGGGGCTCTTAAGAAGATCCCGATTCATTAGGTGTTGGAGTGGACGTTGGTGCTACTGTCGGAATTGGCGTTGTTCCGGTTAGGGTAGGAGTAGACGTGGTGGTGGTGGTGGCAGCCGGAGCTACTTTGGCTTCCGGTTGAGACGGAGGGATACTTGGGCTGGTGGTAGAGGATTTGGGGTTTGGCTCTTGATTTGGCTGCTCTTGTCCTTGCTGAACGACTGGCGGCTGTTCTCGCTGTTTTGGTTGGACAGGCAGCGTCGTCTGTTGTGCCGGCTGTTGCACCGGTTGCTGCGTGGATAGAGCAGGTGTCGCCGGCAGGGCAGGTGCCGCTTGTGTTTTGGGAGGGGGCGGAACAGGAGTAGGAGTACCTTGAATAGGTTGCTGTAGCTGCTGCGAGGATGGCTGTGCGGCTGGTTTCTGTGCAGGTTGGACATTGGGCAGCTGCGCCGGTTGCGCCGGCTGCGTTGGCCTCGGGGGCTGCGCCGATGGAGGCTGTGGTTATTGTACTTGTGGCTGTTGGGCCCGAGGTGGTACGGAGGTCTGTTCCTTCTGCGGTAGTTGCCCTTGCTTTTTCTGTGCCGGCCGAGCTTGTCCCTGACCCTGGGACTTCTCGGTCGACTCGCTCGTTTGCCCATCAACCTTGGCCTTCTCTTCAGGTCCAGGGGCTGGAGCAGCTGGAGGCGGCGGCGGAGGAGGAGGAGGAGCAGGAGCATCGGGGTCCAAAAACCTTGCCGGTACGCCCTTGGCCGCGTACTTCCCGCTACCCACCCAGCACCCAAGCAGCGCGCTCCACCGGTAGTCACCGTGCAGCAGCCGCTGAATCTCGCGATACGCGTAGGCATTGAAGTACGGCAGCCCTGTTTTCGGATCACGATATCGGGCCGGATGGTTGGTAATCACGCATAATGGATGCGCTGCTGGCTCTATTTGGGAAGGACATTTGTTAGTTTTATCTGAAATCAACAGTGGCTTCGTAGTATCGGAGATGCAAGCGATAAAAGAGAGCCCAATAAAAAAAAAAAAAAAAAAAAAGAATATATATAAACGTACTTTGCAATCTACTCATCTTCCTACCAAACAGAATTTGTGTCTGGACGACCTTGTCCTTAATAATTGATTCATCAAAGTTCTGTAGGATGATGGCGTTACGGGTGGCGACGTTGGCGCTGCCGTTCTGGCCCTCGGCCGGTTTCTCGGACGAATCTTCAGCATCAACCGCGGGCTTGCTAGATTCTTTGTCCGTACTACTATTCTGGGGCTGGGTTGGCTGTTGGTTTGAGCTTGGGTTAGATTTCGTGAGGGAAGGTGTTGGTGGGACGACTCCAGCGGTTGGACGTTTTGGCGGAGCTTGCAAGGGAAAGTTCGTTGGGGCGGATAGACCCGTGGGCGCAGCAGATGAGGCTAACTTAGGTGTGGAAGGGGGTAGAGATAAGAGTGACGGCCTTTGGGTTGTATTGGGAGGAGCGAGAACATTAAGTTTCGGACTTGGAGGGTTCGAGTATGCGCCAGGGCTGCTCAGCATTGTTGGTGACAAGCCCGCAGGAGGAGCCAGGACAGGCGCAGCTAACACGCTCGGCGATGGTAGACTGGCAGATGTTCGAGGCGTCTCAATAGCCGGCAGTGCCATTACGGGCCGCGGCTTGGAACCTTCTATAGGTACCAGCTTAGCTTCGGTGAGGGGAAGCGCGCTCATGGAGGGCGGCGCCATCAGCGACGACGTTTGGGTGCTCGGTTGGACTGGACTCGGTTCTTTAGCTGGCGCTCCGGAAGGAGCAGCAGCAGTTGCTTGCGGTGGTTTTGCTGGTGGAGCGAGGGAGGAAGAGGTGCCGACCGGCGGCTCAGGTAATGCCGCGTTATCTTTCGACTCAGCCTCTGGCTTCACTGCCGTCTTGGCCGGTTCGGCTGCTTTTGGAGTAGTTACTCCTGAGGTAGACCCGGCCTGTGGTCCCGCTGCACCAAGGGCTGTGGGCGCGGTGGCGGACACCGGGGTCGGAGGTGCTGTAGACATCGCCGTATCCCGGTCTTTATCTTTCAGTTTTCCCTTCTCCTTAGCTTTCTCCTTCTCCTTCTCCTTCTCCTTCTCTGCTGCTGTGAGACGCTTCTTGCGGGGCTTCTCTTCAACTTCAATGTGATAGATACCGCCCTGTTTCAGCCTATCGTCATTCCACTCCCTGCGCCCACTCCAAAATGTAATGACCGGACCCTTGAGCGTACGGCTATTCAGGGCGGCAAGCTTGGCCTTCCGTTCCTCCTCTCGCTGCTTCTCGGCCTCTTCCCACCTGTTCAAGCTCTTAGCGTTCCTTTTCTCGACGACGGCGGCTTCGGCGAGTCGTTCCTCCTGCGTCATAGGTGGCTTCTTCATCGCCTCCAGTTTCTTCTGCTTCTTTTCCATTATGGCGAGTTGTTTCAGCCTCCTCGCCTCACGCTCCTTCATCTGCTGATGCAGCTGCTCCTTGCTCATCCGCGTCGTCTGCCTCTCCGAAGCTCTCGTGGGCGCATCGGCAGGGGACGGAAGCCAACTCTGACGCTCGGATTTCTTCTTCGGTCGGGGAGCCGGCGCCGGTGCGGCCACGGGTCCAATCGGTTGCACTCGAACCTTTTTTCGAAACTTGGCAGGGATGGCTTCCTGGGCCTTGCGCTTCCGCGCGGCGATGCGCTTTTCTCGTGCTTGCCTCTCGAGCTCCTTTTCCCCCTCCAAGTCGTCACCGGCGTTCTGTTCGTCTTCGTCGTCGGATGACGAATCCATCTGCACATCGGACGCATCGTCTCCGACGTCTTCGAAACCGGCGTCATTCTCATCTTCGGCGAAGAGCAGTTCGAGATCGGAATCGGGTTCCTCGTTGGCGAGCATCGACTTCATCCGATTACCGGCCGTCGATCGCTTCGCACGCCCCGTGGCGAGCCACTCGATCTTGGGGCTGCCGCTGCCGCCATCATTGCTGCCGGCGGAGCTGTCGCTGTCTGAGCTGCTATCGTCGGATAGGGGTGAGGTTTCATCGCAGTCGGCGCGCCTTGGTTGTTGCTCGTCTTCGGCAGACATTATGGGTGATGGACGCTATCACAGGGTGGCCACATCGTCTCCAAAAACTGGGGAATGGAGTTTGCAGGTTGACATTAATGGAGGGAGAGTCACTAAAGCCTTGTCCAGCACGCGACCTGAACAAAAAATCCCAAGGATGGCAATGTTGGAATTTCTTGACCTGATGACTAAGCGCAAGGAACATGTCTTAACCCGATTCCGAACCTAACCCTAGAGTTTCTGGGAAAAACTCGAGTTTATTAGGTCAGAAGAAAGTTGGTATCCTCATCTACTAAACTACGCTTGTAAATGAGTGCTGTGTCTTAACATGCGAAGCAAATGTGAGGGCATGTCTGCCCTACACTAGACGTCTCTTGGATACAGCATGTCTTCGATTGTCATGGTCGAGAGTAGAGGTGGCGACGAACAACTGGTAGCATTCAAATATTTATTGGTCCTCACTGAATCAGAAGATGCGAGAAATTTGACGCGAACTTTTATTGGTATAGGCTATGGCTATATGCGGTACCATTTCCAGTCTGTTTACTCGAGTCTCCGTGTCGGTTGTAAAGACAGTTGGTGCAGTGGCTATATAAGGCTACTTACAGTCAAGTGACGTAAGCCGGGACGCTTGGAACATCGTTTTGTTGTAATATGGCCCAGCGGTAAGTGGGTCGAACGTGATAATCGACCACATCATCTTCTCCCTCATATCTTCAAGTCTGTCCAGGTCCGGGCCAAGGGCCCGCATGTAGAGCTCAGGTACGATATAATACGGCACCCATGGGATCATCCACTCCCCTCTTTGTGACGGGTCTAGTGCCTGCGCCGAGGCAGATGCTCTATGCGACAATAAACATGTGCGAGCCACAGCATGTTTCGGCTGGAGAAGCGGTTTATTACGCGAGGCTCAAGACCTCACAGATGTACTTATTCGAAATCTAACCAGAAGTTACTCGCACTGTCTCATAGATGAGGAGCTGGAGCCGGTGGGTCATGGCTGATTCGCGATATGTCGAGAACCCGTTCCGGACTACGAAGATCGTCCACCTCTCAGGCCTATGTTGGCCGATACGAGCGGGACGACCTATGTATCCATGCGAGGCGCGCCGGTGCATATTTAGGCCATGCCTTCCGAGACGGAAGCATGCCACTATGAAGCGGCATGCGGCGAGTTGAACCGGCGCAGAATAGCCGCCCTCTGCGATGCCGGGCGCGTCGCTTCAATGGTTTCTGAGCCGTAGTCGGATATTGACATCCAGGATTTGACTACCCTAAGAAGAAAGAGGAAAAGTTAGCGCATTGCATGACGGAATTTTCAAATATAGGGATAACCTACTCTAGCCTGTTGTAAGAGCTAGCTGTGGCCGGGGCACTCTCGGCAGAGAGGGAATCCGCTTCCCTCGCATCAAAATTGATTCGCTGGGCTAGGCGAAACCTGCTCAGCACGTCCCTTGGCAACGCTCTCTGCTGGGTAGAAATGGAAGCTACGTTCGTCTTGTCCCTACGTTCGGATTCCTCCTCGTCGTCGTCTTCCGGGCTTCCTTTCGAAATCTGGGGATGAGCTTGTTGGTAAGGGCAACCACCCGCTCTTCCCAATGATTTGGAAAATGGAGCTCTTCCGTCACGGCTGACACAGGCGGAATATCATCCGCAGGCCACTCCAAAGTCCCGTTGGGGAGTCTCAGAGGTGTTAGTAGGGTCCGGCGGAGTTGGATTTCTCGAAGCACCTCAGGAAGTAGGGTCTCAGACACCCGACTGTCCCAATGGCACATGGATCCGTACCTTTCGAGCAGACGCGGGTTTAGGAGCCACAACTTTGGCCAGTCGATGACCTGAGAGTTGCGGTAGTCTATGCTCTGGCCAATACTACATGGGCAATCGTAGCTAGGATATCGATCTCTGAACTCAGGGCTCGGTAAGTCCAAGAAGTCCTTGTCAGATGGGGAAATCGTCTCCTTTCCAAATCAGATGCAGATATCCAACGACATCTTTAACCTTATTTTGTAAAGGTGTCGCTGTGGCCGCGACAATACTTCGAGACGGCAGGTTCTGGATCAGTTTTGGTATGATATTCTTGAAATTCCGACAAATATATGCCTCGTCAATGAGAATTGTTGAAAAGAAGGTGGCCATGAAAGGTTCCCTGACAGTATATCGGGCCTTGCGAGCAACGAATTCACCCGAGCCCGTCGTAGGCTGCGGCTTTTGAGGTAACGAGCCCTCGCCGTCGTCATCGACATTCTCCTCCAATGGCTGCTTTGTGGTCATTATGCCCAAAGCCGTATTGTAGCTGAGAATAAATACTGATGTCCGGTTGTACACAGCCAGCTCTGCCTCGAATGCTTCTGGCGAGATTATGTGAGCTCGAAGGCTCTCAGGAAGGTTATCTGCCCTCTTCGACTTGCGCCGTACCAGCCTCACATCCAATAAGCCCTGGAAAAAATTAAGGCCTTCAGCTAGGACTTGTAGCTGAATGGATGGTGGGAAGAGTAATAATGGTGGCCTACTCGGCAGGCTCCCCCTCCAATCCTGAACGAGGGGAAGGTGAACGAGGAGAAAAAGAGTTATCGTCTTCCCTGAGCCGCAATCATTGGCAAGCAAAGCGAAATGTTGCGGCGAATTGATCTTTTCCCAAATAATTGTAGCATCTGTAACAAATCACGGTTAGTGTCTCCATTCTTGATCTAATCATTTGCGATAAAAAGGGAAAAAGAAAGGAAAGGGGGAGAAAGAAAGAAAAAAGGAAATCCTTCGCGTGACTTACCTAGGATTTGGTGGTAGTTTGTACGAATGTAGGCACATTGGGGTTGATTACCCTGTCTTCCCAATCCTCTTTCCCAAATGGCCGCATTGCCCGCCTGATATCGTCCCCGGTCGAGTATCTAGCGATGTTGGTGAGACAGTTAATCACGATGGTTTTTTCTCGTCTGGTTCGCTTGTTCTTCTTAACTCCCCGAGATCCATAGGCATGGATAACCATCTCAAGTTCAACTATGAACCCTTAAGCCTAGCCCCCACCTCCAGAGGTACGGTCAGCCATGTGCTTCTCAGTTTGGGCTTGATTATTCTTAATTTCAGATCGGAACCAGTCTCTGAATTCGGGGAATAGCATCGCTGATTCGCGCGATATGTCGAGAACCCGTTCCATACTGCCAAGATCGTCCACCTCTCAGGCCTATGTCGGCCGATACGAGCTGGACGACCTCTCCCCTGCTGAACAACACTGCAATTAGAAGGCAGCGTTAATACGTATCCGTGTGAGGCATGCTGGTGCATATTTAGATCTTGTCTTCCAAGACGAAAGCATGCCACTATGAAGTGGCATGCGGGGAGTTAAACCGGCGCAGAATAGCCACCCTCCGCGATGCTGAGTGCGCGCGTCGCTTCAATTGTTTCTGAGTTGTCATCGGATATGGACATCCAGGATTTGACTGCTCTAAGAGGAAATAAGGAAAGTTAGCACATTGCGTGACGGAATTTTCGAATATAGGAATAACCTACTCTAGTCTGTTAAGAGTCAGCTGTGGCAGAAACGTACATAAGGGGACTCACCACGGCTGTTACGCAGCCGCAGCTCTTGAGACATCTTTTAGCAGTCATTTTATGCAGCCGTAAGTGGGTTAACCCTGATCTGGTCAGGGGCGGCGACTGATACAGCAGCCGCGGCCGGGGCGCTGTCGGCAGAGAGGGGATCCGCTTCCCTCGCATCAAAATTGATTCGTTGGGCTAGACGAAACCTGCTCAGCACGTCTCTCGGCACCGTTCTCTGCTGGTACGTTTAGTTGGTGCTCGAGGTGGAAGTGGGGAATACTTCGTCTTGTTGCCGCTTTCGGATTCCTCGTCGTCGTTGCCGCCTTCTGGGCAGAATTTTCTAAATCATGGGATGGGCTTGTTGGTGAGGACAACCGCTCGCTCTTTCCACTGATTAGGAAATGGAGCTCTTTCGCTAGGACTGACACTGGCGGAATGTCATCCGCATACCAAAGCCGTGTTGGGCACTCTCGGGGGCTGCAACCAAGGCCCAGCGAAGTCGGACCTCCCGAGACACCTCAGGAAGTAGGATCTTAGATATCCTGCTATCCCAGCGGCACATGGACCCGTAACTTTCAAGCAAAAGGGGCTCAGGAGCCACAACTTCGGCTAGTCGATGACCGGAGAGTTGCGGCAGCTATGTAGGCAATTGTAGCTTGGATATCACCTAGCAGCGTTCAGGGAGAATGATTCGTGATTGTAGACAGCTGGGTATAGTGGCTGTATAAGACTGCTTCCAGTCAAGTGACGCTGGCCGCGACACTTGGAGCATCTTTTTCTGTCATTCGGCTCAGCCGTAAGGGGGCCGAACACGGCCGTGATGGTCATTGGTATGCCTGAAGAGGTAACTGATGATCACAACTGGTGGTGATGTGGGTAGAGTCCAGCTCCAATGGGTTGTGATGATGTTTATATAATGTCCGTCCGAGACGAGATTCTCGAGTTTGACCCGAAAGTGGAAGATGCGATGCGATGTCTGCGATTCCCAAAGGAGAAGGAGCTTGTCGAGCTATATGTTCTTTGGCGCTTGGCGCTTTACGGAGTCCAATATCGAGTTGCATTGGGAAGGGGATATCGGCTTGGCCCTCAGCCTATAGTTTGCCGTTGCATTTGAATTGTACGAGGCGATGGGTAGTTCCTTCCTCAGAAAGCCGCAGAATTCTTCCCGTCGCCCTCGCACTTGCCCTGTTTACCATCCACAGGTGATCCTCGCTGTCCATGCTATCAATCCACCTGCAACTCTTTCCGCAAACCCTTGGTTTCATTTAACTTCATATATGCCTCATCTATTGCCTCTCACATCCGGAAAGGAACTCGGGAGTGAATCCAAGTGATCGAGGTCAGTTGCGTTCCAGGCAACCAAACCACACCTTCCCTCCTTGATCATCGAATATTGTCACTTCTCTTTGCTTTTCCGTTTTTCTACTAAATCAGAAGCCACAGGCGTTTTCGGGCCCTCAGAGTCCGGAAACAACACGCCGTCTCCGACTCCATCGGACATGAGAGGCCAGCCTCTCGTGGGAGATGTACGAAAAATGATCGGGCCTGGATGCCTACTGTACACTAGATATGGGCAGTCCTCATTATCAGCCAGGATGCGAAGAATAAGCGCTTTCTTTCCACCCGCCTTCGTCAACAGCATCTATAAGAAATAAGTGGTACGATATGATTGCTCTGCTCAACCCTAGCTGCAGGGACAATCCAGCCTGAAGATTCAATGTAGATGTATGGTAATATCGATTACCTCGAGGACACAATTTGGTGAAAAGGTCTGCCGAATGACGTTGGTCCCCTCAAGTTCGTCAATCCTAGGTCTTACCAAGGACTAACTAGACATTCCACGGAAACAGGCACACGGTGGAGGTTAAGGATTCTCATCTCGATTAGTCCGATCTAGCGATGTTGTTAGCCCATGGGCAACTTCAGTCTAATGAGATTCTATTGGTCAAGGAATATATGTCAAAGAAAGAAAATGGGTAATGATTGTTGGAGACAATGATCAGTTAATAGTTTACGTGAAGACTTTTGGTATTGATAGTATGTATTTTCTTCTCTAGAATAAGTCAGCTCTGCAGGTATAGAAGGTGATAGCCAGTTGAGGAAGAAGATTAATGTATTTACATGGATTCCTGCTTAAGAAGGCATATGTAAAATCTTTGTTGGTGTTTGCTGCATAGGGAAGGAGTACACCACCCATTATTCTTCCTTTGCATTTTCTCCTCCACCTTTAAAAATCACCTATTCAGATCTTCCATCTTTTCATTCTCTTGTGTTTGTGACTTATCCCAGTGGAGGAAGGAGCAGCTAAACATCTACCAGCACAACTATTTAGTTTTCTCTAGGAATTCGATTCCTACTTGCAAACCTTCTCTTTATTAACAGACCATTGACCCCAGTTCTACACCTTGTACTCTCACACTCATCATCTTAATTTTGGTTTCGCATCTCTACTGTCTCTCTACATATGGAAAATGGGGATCCTGAAGTTTACTCTACCCCCACGACATAGCTTCTATGCTATCTGTGTTCGCCCTTCTCCTGTTGGTCTCCTTGTTCGTCGTGCCCAGTCTCTCCTCTCTGGCCACACTCGATACCAATCCTCTTCACATAATCAAGGTATGCTCTTATAATAGTTTATATTTTGTTAAGTTTTTTTCCTTTCCAATTTACATTTTTTCATATCTAACTAAGTTGTCTATTCCTCTACAGTAAACCACAAGAGGCGTCAACACCGGCTCGCCAAAAATATTGATCGCCAGTTTGAGAGGCTAGACAGTCAGCCTGCTGGCCGACTTGAAAAATATGGTCGACAATTTGAAAAAGGCGATTGCGAATTTAAGGAGCGTGACCGCAAGTTTAGAGAGCTTAAAGAAGAGTTCACCAAGTTTAGTATAGAGATCCGGAAAAGCTCCTGTGATCTTGGATCGAAACTCGAAACTTCCCTATCACAATTCTTTACCCGGGTAGCTCTTGTATGTCCACCCCAATCTTTCTTATTCAATAGCTAATATGATATTACTAGATTGCCGCGGTTGTCTTTATTTCCAGCATTATGATTGCTTTCCAAGTCAAATTGTGGCTACAATCCGAAACCCTGAAGATACAAGCTCGAACCGAGAAGTACATAGCCAATGGTACATCTGGGGCCATAAAGGAGGGTTAAGAGGACAAGCGAGCGGCTTTGCATGTACGAGTAGGGAGGGGTCCAAGACTTCGGTTCTGCGACGGCAAGGCAAGCGTGAGTCGTGGCCAGTTATTGGGAAGTGACATCAATTAACCACAGTCAAATTCCAGACAGGACAAGAATATTAGAGATAGAAAATGGAAATCTTGGGATTCGCCACAAATCCAGCTTGCAGCCTGCCAATGTAACTGTAATATACTCAAAGGACATATTGAAATCTGTAGCTACAAGGTCTTCTGAGAATAGATGCTCTTTCGCTATGCAGGGCTCATAAGAGTCTATCTCAACGCTTTTCCCATCCGAGATGCGTCTTTTTTTAAAGACAGTTGGTGCAGTAGTCATATGAGGCTACTTACAGTCAAGTGACGCTGGCCGTAACACTTGGAGCGCATTCATCTTTTTGTTGTCATATAGCTCAGCTGTAAGTGAGCCAAACCTGACGCTTTTGAACTTGCACAACAGGGAAGATTCGTCAACCTTCCTCTGAGCTTAGATTTTCCCTGACAATTTCAAGTATGCATACTGTTAACGCCAGTGCTGTCAGCCAGCCATGTCGCATCCACTCTCAAAAGATTCTTTTAGGAAATGGGGCCCCTCGGTCCAAGATGCAAGGTAGCGACGTTGTCCGCCGAAGATCCTAGGGAACGGATCCGGCCCATTAAACTCTTAAGGTTCGCGTAGCCGCCTTGGCACACTGCGATTGTGTGGCCGAGCGGCGGCAAGATCATCGAGTCCCGAGAGCAGACTGTCCCGCCTGAATATGCTCTGAACTTAGATGGGTGTTGGCTGGGTCGACATTTACCAGAAACCGAGCTTAAATAGTCGCGGGGGCTCTACTACTATCATCGACGTCGTCCCCTTTTAAGTGGAACACCACACTACTTACCAACAGCGACTCGGCCAACCAAAGACCCAAATCATTGCTTCACAGATCCCCTCTCTCAGTTCTACCAGTTCCCTGTCTAGTAATATAGAAAGTTAGTGCATATCTCCTAGTGACCTGCGTTAAAAGATACTCGCATTCTATGGACAATAAGACCTCGAGTGTATTAGGAAATGGAGGGATTATATACCTGGGATAAATACTGATCATAGTCGAAGCTTTTTCCAGGTATCCACGAATGCCCAGACCGGATATTTAGGCAGTACCTACTTGGTATCTAACCCATTGACCCTCTCCTCTCTTGACCCAGTAAAGGCAACAAGATAGTTTGCTTGTGCACCTCCTTGGGTAGGAATCCACCAGAATACCTGAAAGCCAGAGAGAGGAGCGTTATCTTTTCTCTTTCTTATTCTTCTGCTTCCCCTTTGATTTTCTTCTTGTTCTTCTTCTTCTTCTTGATAGAAGAGGCTATCAACTGTTCCTCCACCTTCAAGAATCATATCTCTATTTTCCCAACATTTAAATATTCTCTCTATTCCCTCATCAAGATGTCAACTCAGATCTATCATTGTTGCCTAGCACCACTTCAGGGAAATGGAGATCCTTAAGTTCACTCGACATGGCTTGTATGCCATCCGCGTTCGCCCTTCTCCTGCTCATCTCGCCGTTCGCCATTCAGCATTCACCACTCGCCAAAGCCAGTCGTTCATCTCCAGCCATAGGTTGTCCCGATCCCTTGAGAAGAATCGAGGTATGATCTCCTATAATAGTTTATATTTTGCTGATTTTTTCCCTTCCTTTACATTTTCGTATCTAATAGAGCTGCCTATCTCTCTGCAGCGAATCTTAAGGGTATCAATCGTCGGTTTCAGAAGTCGACCGTCAACTCTCGAAGATGGACCGCAAGCTCGAAGAGTTTCGGGCGGAGGTAGAGGTCCATAGAGGCTTTCGTGAGATGGAAGCGAACTTCCATCAAAGCTTCCGTGAGATAGAATCGAAATTCCAAGATACCGTATCACAATGGCTGCTCGGAGCAGTCCGATTAGTATGTCCTCTCCAATTTCTCTTATTCAATAGCTAATGTGATATTGCCAGGTTGTCGCAGTCTGCCTGTAAGGACAGCTGGTGCGGTGACTATATAAGACTACTTACAGTCAAGTGCCGCTGGTCGCGACACTTGAAGCATCTTTTTGTTGTCAAATGGTCTAGCTGTAAGTAACACATGACACTGCCTTACCTCAACCGCGGCAATCCTTTACCCCGAAATAAAAGATGCTACGAGCCAAAATCCTGGCTATTCAAGCTCAAACCAAGAAGTCCATGACCGAGAGTGGGGATACAAAGCAGGGTTAATGTGTTTTTATTTATTCTAGGAGCTGAGGAACCCTACCTCCTTCGATAGTTTGTCGGGAGGTAGTGAACACAAGACGGACAGGAGCGTAGAAAGGGCTGTCAACTCGGGGTCGACTGCTAGAATCAATGGCCTACATACTTTGGTTGACCAATACAGCACCAAGCTCTGGGATGTCACTGAGATGCATCAGCCCAACCCTGATCGCAAGATTACACCTAAACGAACAGGAACCAGGAGGCCAATGGACAACTACCAGAACTCTCAGAAAAGCCACCGCAGAGTTCCTGCAAGAACTGACAAACGTCGGAGAGGCTGGCCAATGGGAAATGGCATCGGGCTTCAGTTCTTAAGCAGAAGCAGATCCTCCGTGATGCTTCAAGCTCTATCGAGTTGGGCCCGAAGGGAGAGTTGAACATTCTGTGGTGCCTGGTGATTTGATGTAAACCAGGGAGTAGAGTTTAATATTTGATGAGCAGTTCTTGCCTACACCTGGTGAAGACTCCTTCTCGTCACTCACACCCCTGTTTTAACAGTCGTGGAGGAGGCTATTCTGCGCAGGTGCAGGTGCATGCGAGCCCCCACAAGTCGGAGCTGGTTAAACAGCCTCTGATTCTTGGTACCGTTTCGAACTTGACCCAAAGACTTTAAAAGATCTCCTATTTGCAACCATAAGACTTCCCACGCGGTGTCAGGAGAAGACTACTCAACGCAGCATGCCATCGCTAACATAGCTGCTGCAGGCTTCCGAGGGTGACAACGAGAAACGGGAACCAGCCTCATAAAAAAAGCCGTGCGAGAAATTATTTGACTAGTTCCGGCTAGCTCTAAAAGTCTACCTGAGCGTCTGTTGGTTAACCAAGAAGCGCTTTCGGCCTCGTTTTAACGAGGATGAGAAGGTACCAGGCTAAACCCTGCTCGCAAGGACCTTGGCTACAGGAGTACAAAGAGAATTTAAGACTTTTGAAATATTTTGTTCAATTCGCTTTGCCCCTTTATATTCTCCCACCGGCCCGCTAGAGGTCTTTTTTTCATTTTTTTCCTGATCCTCTCAAAAATTCCCCCAACCTTACAGGTTGCCGATCTTATGAATATTAAACTCATTCTCTTCTAGTTCCAATCGAGTCTATTTTATTTATACCGGCATACTAAAAGGTCCAAGTCTTAATGAAAGGATCATATATATTCTCTCTATATATGAACCTTGATAAAACGTACCTCCTGGAATTCCTGCCCGCGATAATAGTCCAAATGGCGGCAAACCGATCTCAAGCGCCGAAGGCGAAGAATGTATCCCCGTTTACGTTTAACGGCGATCCACTGCCAATCAGGCGAAGAGATACAGACGAGCCAGTTAATGGAACCGTTGAGTTTACAGCCTGGGCTTTAGCTCAACTGGAAGCATCATGGGGCGGCAAGACGCTGTCCTTGGCTCTTCAAAAGAAGGTCGGTCTAAACTCTATTCAACACCGTCCAGTTCTGTTCAACTTTGTCCAATTCTATGCAACTCCACACAACTCAACGCAACCCCCCTGTCCAACGCTGCCAACTCTCAACTCCTTTTTAACAATGTCTACCCCGTTCGGCTTTACTATTATGTGCTAACTGATTGATATTGTCCCTTGAGCGGCTTCTCTATGTTCGAGAAAAGCTAAAATACTCGGGCATAAATGTTGAGACTCACACAGAGTCGCTCATCGGCCGCAGTGGTCGCAGTCGTGCAAGTTACGCTGACGGAGTTGCAGTTTACATCTTCGGTCAAGTTGCCGCAAACCCGTGTGACAAGTGCTCAAAGGGACAAGGCAAATTTCCCACCTGCATCGTCTGGTCCGACTTCAGTCACTCCTGCGCTTGTTGTACCTATCAGAATGCGCCCTGTTCACTCCAACCCGAACAGAAGAAGCGCAAGCGAGGTTGTGCGTTTCCCTTCTAATTCGTATAATATCGGAATCTAACAGTTTAATAGCGGCAATTGAGACAACTTCGAATAAACGAGAACGGATACAAGACTCAACTGACTCTCCCAAGATTGATCGGGTAATCCCGCCTTCCCTGCAAAGGAGTCTTAACAAGTCACTCGCCTCAATTCCGCCAGTCCACTTACGAACTCTTGCGAGCGTCTTGTTGCAAGTTGCTGGTATGGTTGAAGCCTCGCAATTGGCCAAACCTGCCCCAGTTCATCCGGCTCTCAATAGTCCAATCGAGGTCCGTGACGATGAGGAGGAGGAGGACTCCGATTGGTGGCAATGACTTATTCTGATGTTGAACAAGCCTGATCAGATTCGAGCAATTCTCTTGTCGTTTAGGGGATGCCTGCTCAGTTGGTCAATAACACGGCACTAAAGTTATGATTCTGGTCGAAGCTCGTGTTATGTGGAACTAAGCGAATGTCAATAGCTCCTGAGTGGAAGTCGAGCCGTGGGCATGGGAGCCAGTTTGGGTATAAGAGTAATGTAGAACGGGGATAGGTTGTTGCAGGTCGCCGAGACGGGAGGATTCTCCTCCTCCTTCTTCGACTTACAAGCACAGCAAGCTTTTACAATTCAATTAGTTCTGTCATTTTATCATAGTTTCGAGGTTCCCGCTTCCACGTTCTTTTCAGTCATCGTTCGGTCAGTCGCCAAAGTTCACTTCATTGTCAGTTCCCATCTTATATTAAGATCTGGGATTCGACTTCTTTCCTAGCGTCTTGTAAGGCCGTTGCAAGATCATCTTCAGTCCTTTCAAAGTGTGTTCCATTCCAGTCTTGTAGGAGCCCTGCAGCGGCTTCTATCAACGTTCCTTCGCCTTTTTACATCCAGCCGACACGACAGAAACTCTTAACAGAACCCAAGATCAACACAGCCAACACCACGACATAAAACTGGTATACACATCCACCGTCTTTCTTCCTGCCGGCGAGTATTGTAAAACGCCAACCGAAGAACGAAGTCATCAAATGCCACAGGCAAACCCGGCACATGCGGGTCCATCCACAGGCATAGGCCTACTAACAAGGGCAAAAGAGAGTGCCAACAACCACGGTATCTGTCCGCCGCTCTCTCATATGAGCGGTACCACGCAAACCCGGAATGGCGGTAGGAGCTGTTTCGGGCCCTTGGCTACACCTGTTCAGCTCTTGCGTGTGATGTGCAGGCAGAGCTGCATTGATCCGCCTCACTGAGTCCCCTTAAAAGGATAAAAGACGTGCTCCTAGGATCATCAGCCTCCTCTTGTGTCCCCCCAAATCTTCACTCTTCATGTATCCGTCGTATCCACGAGAAAGAAACCCCTCTCAATCAGCTCGGCCGTTCTCTGCTTGCGGGTGAAAGACTGATACGCCGCATTGCCCAGGGAACCCGTGTGAGGCTACAGTCGTGAACTCGGTACCATTTTCATCCTTTATTAGGACTCCCGCCGTTGTTGATAGAAACCGCGCGGACTCTCCAGGGAAATGCCCTGATGCTACTCTAGCACCGGGTTGAAGTACCTCGCACTCACTGTCATCTGGACTCCCGGCGGCTGGGCTGGAAGATCGTCGAGCTTGGAGATCCAACGGCTTATCACTCCACTCGTCGCTATAGTAATAACGGCAACTTACTCGAGCGACCCACGAAGGTAGCTTGGTAATGTCGATTCCACGCTGGCCAAGGACTACTATGACGTAAACGTTACAGTAGAGAACCTCGTTAATCAAAACCTCGATCGACTGGAAATAATCCTTTACCAGCTGAAAAAGCGGCTCCCAGTCATCGACATTCCGATAATCGAGGTCGTTAGACAGCCTATGTTGCCTCCCGGGGACTGGCAGCCCCACAGGGATAGGCTGTAACATGGGTATATGGCCCACAACATTTCAAGATTCTCGTTTACGTCGAAGGCCTCCGGGTTGTCCCTTAGGTTGAAGGGCAAGGCAATATGTCGTTCAGGGGCTGGGGCCGTCATGTCGCAGTTCGACTGCCGCTCGACTTGGAGAAGATTCATGGAATTAAATCCGTTCGAACAGAGAGAGGGACTGGATCAAGATGGTCAGGGTTGACCGATGGCCACCGAGAGATATTGGTGATAACGGAGTTCAAATGCTGATTGATTTTGTTACCATGGATGTTGTAACCACTGTAAAACAAGCCTTTTTTAGACGCCAGAGGGTCTTCCGAAGTCGCACCATAGAAAGGGAAACGTTTTGGGAATGGGAATCGGTTTCGTTAAGGGTTTGTGACGTAGAAACTATTTCGGCAAGGAAGAAATATCTGGGATATTTTTCACGGAACTGACCCCACCCATTCCAACATAAAATGGAAGGCGATGGATGGCGGGCCAATTCCTTCCCAATTATGAAGCAGTCAATACCATCATGGCTCCTTCCCCAATTATTTAATAGTAACGTTGTTGTTTGAGGAAAGAAAAACGGCCTTGAAACGGAAATTCTGCCTAAAATGGTCAGGGTCTCGGGCGAAGTTCGGCAGAACAGCTGACGTCATCCTCCCTGGGTCAACGGAGGCGCAGAAACGGTCCTGACACGAAATTCCCGAAAAGTACACAGGTACTTGTGCGCATACATAATTCGAAACGTCCTACCCTACGCGTCCCAGTGTTCTTACGAAGTATACTGCAGTGTACCTGTGTATGATCCTCTGCATTCCGTTCATCTGAAAATGCACGCTACGAAGCAAACGCTGCGTCTGATCTCAATTACATTCAGACCAAGCTCCAAAGCAACTAGGAAGGCTTCATAATGGCATACGAAGTACAGACCCTTCGAGCGGATATGAGCCAAGATATCACGAATTTATACGCCGATGTTGTGAGATTATGAAGAGATCACACAGAGACTTGAGACGTTGAGCATGGCTCGGCATTAATTTAACCCTGAAGATACGACGATGTAAACGGCGACCTTCGCCCCTCGCTTGTTCGAGGAATGGACGAAAGGGCATCCACATGAACACACGACAGCACAAGATTCCGGACTTCCCTTGGAAGACCGGGGATATCAGTGAGCTGGAAGGTACTGACATTTACCGACTGTCTATTGCCTCGCCGAATAACAGGCTTAACGCCTCAGGCTTCTAACTCCATCCCTAGATTTACAAGTCCTGAAACGGCGTGGAGTTTACGCGCAAGTTAGGCTCAACTACAGCGGCGGGTCTGTAGGGCGGTCCGATTGTCCGTCTCCCATCCCAGCTCGGGCAGTGATGCAATTGATCCGTGACCACTCCTTACTCTCCTTGCTAGTGCTGCAGGCTGCCCGTTGCAGCTGGTTTCAAAATGGGACCAACGTAAACCTTCTCTGTTCCTACTCCCATTCTACCTCTTAATCTGTTCTCTCCCCAGGGATCGCTCTTTACATTCTTACATTCTTTAAATATTCGCACATTCACCACAATCCAATTGCTTTAATCAGATTGCAAAAGTACTGTATCAGCTATTCTCCAACCATTAATCTGCTTGGTAATAATGCCATCGACTGCAACCCCTCCGAAACACCCAAGTCCCTTACGCTCCGCTGCCTCGACCAAGGACGCGTCAGGGAACGATGCGTCGTCTGTAACACCGCCTCGAAGGGCCCATACCTTTCAGAACGGCGCCGCGCCTGAACGGCAAATACGATCTACCTCAACATCCAGGCCCTCCAGCGGAGCTCTCGCTTCCCCCGATGCCTTCGAGGCAACGGACGACAACGATGAAACCGGCGATGGTGTGAGGATGTCTATCGATATGGGCGAGCTGCCCATTGAGCTAGTTAGCCTTACGGACAGGTATGGATTGTTCCCCGACGAGTCTGGCGAGAGTCGTACCTTGCAGAAGCTTTACTAACCCTCTCGCTCTCAATCTGTACAGCTTCATCGAGTCGCTATCGGCCAAGGTCCATCCGACACCACCGAGCATCGGTAATCTATCTCGACTCTTCCAAGACTTCTACGCCGTAGCTTCGACACACATCAATACGCACATATCCACCCTCGCCATGAAGCAATCGAGAGACGCCTCGCCCGCCCCTTCCCGACAGTCCACCGCCAAGAGGCTGCGTGCAAAAGCAGCATCAATCGGCAGCAAAGATAAGGCCAAGGATTTCGAGCAGCAGATGCTCACGCCCGAGGAGCTCGCCGAGCGGAAAAGAGCCCGGAGGGCCCTCGAACTCAAACGTGGCAGGCTGGAAGAAGCCGTGGAGCGGAGGCTCTGCGAAGGAATCTATTCCCGGATATACCGCCACCGAAGCACCCAGGACGAGGCTCAGGATGATAAACTACGGTCCAAGACTGCCGCGCTAGCTCTCGTCGGCATCAACCTGACTGATCTGGGAATAGACTTGGGTGATTCGTCCAAAGACGATGAGGATAGCGAAGATTCGAAGACCGAAGAGATCAAGGCCGCGCTCGAGCCCGCGCGCCACGGGCTGGTCCTCATGAATGATGCTAGATATCCGCTAGGGAAACTGAACCATCTAAAAGCAGTCCATAAGAGCATTGTCGACGTCCTGTCCAAGTACCGACCCTCTGCCTCGGCCGACGACATCATGCCCATGATCATTTACACGCTCATCACTCTCCCGCCCCAGAAGCTCAGCGTTATCAGCGACGCTCATTTTATCCAAAATTTCAGATGGGAGCAGAAACTAAACGGCGAGGCTGCGTACTGCCTAACCACCCTCGAGGCCGCTATTAGCTTCCTGGAAACGGTTGACCTGTCGACTCTTCGTGCCGACGAGTTACCCTCCGGACAGCCGAAGCTCGTGAGCCAGCCCAACACACCCAAGGTGGAAACCTTCCCACCGGCGTACGCTCCCGGCCTATCGTCGGCGACTCGGAGCCCGCCGGAGCCTACGCTTGCCACTGCCACCGGCGCGAAGCCTCCGCCTTCTCCTAGCGGCGGGCTACGGGCAGCCGTTCAGAAGAATAGGAGGCTGAGCGACCTCGTCAACACACCAGCCCAGGCCATCAACGCCGCCAGCGACTCGATTTTCACGACCGCCGACCAGGGTCTCAAAACCATCTCCAACTCCCTCGGCGACAGCTATAATTTCCTCATGGGCAAGTTGCGTGAGCGCCAGGAGACGACGCTCGAGTCCGCAAAAGACCTGGTCATGCCCAAGACGCTTGACGATGCACGCAAGCTCGTCAGCACCCCGCCGCCAGAAGACGACGCGTCCGTCAGCGGCGCCAGTTCCGTGCACGGTCCCGAGGAAGGCCGGACGGCGTCGCCTCACAGGGACGACAAGGTCCTGAACCTTATCGGCGGGAAGAAGCTTAGCAGCCGGGACCACAGCGCCGATAGCCTGCGGAGCCTTCGTAGCACGGGCAGCTCGACGACGAGGAAGGCGGTGTCGGTAGTGGCCGTGGCCGCGCAGGTAGAAGGCATCCCCGAGGCTGAGGAGGAGGCCAAGGACAAGGAGAAGGCTACTCCCGCGCCCCAGCCTTCACCCGGTCCGTCGGTCAACCCTGCGTTGGTGGTTGAGTCCATGCGGAATCTGAGCAGTTCGTTCAACCCGATGGCGAGGCTTTCCAGTATCGGCATGATTAGGGGGTTCGGTAGGACGGCGCCTACTCCGCCGCCCAAGGATGTGTCGAGCCACAAAGGCCCAGCAACGGACGGAGGCGATCTTGCTACGGTTAGTTTTCCCGTCGTGATGTCCCCTTTTCTCACGGCTTAGCTCCAGATATGTGCAAGATTCGTGTGTGTTATAACGACTTTTTTTCTTTTTTTAACATTTTCTTCTTGCTCTCAGGCCTTTCCAGATCTTGCAACCGCCTTGCCGCCCAAGGAAACACCCAAGATCCCCCCGCCCAACAAGCGGTTCATGGAACTGCAGAGTCCGGGAGACCTGAAGCTAGGCGAGGTGCTTGAGTTGCTGAGGGATTATCGGAGGTTGGCGAATGCGTTGAAGGATATGGATGCGTTTGAGTCCAAGTGAGGCGTTCTTTTGTTCTGGCTGGGACCGGATTGGTCTTGTATTTTATAGAATAAATGGGGCTTTTAGTTCTTACATGCCCCAAGGTAATAATGGGTTCTGGTCTGGTATTGGGGTATCTGGGAAGGAAAGGGCTCTTATAAACTTGCGGTTTTGATAGATGGAATAAGCTTACGCATTTTTGGAGTCTTACCGTTTCTGTGCTCGTCTTCTTCTGAGACACGCAATCATCGACAAGGGATATATGTACATTCAACACTCAACAATGGTTTACCACAAGTTGTAGGGACGAACCTACAAACGGGATCGATAGGAAGAGAGGACGGCTATTGTGAAGACTTTCGATATAAACACCTAACTATGCAATTTATCTATTTCCTAAGTAACAAAAGAAACCCTCAAGTTTCCCCCCTTGGCATCTTTTCTCCCGACCCAGTCCGCGAGAAAAAGAGAGAAAAAGGGAAGCAATATATCTCGTTCAAAACAAAAAAAGAGGAATAGAAACGAACAACTTAGCCATGATTCAAAGTCCCAAGCCCAAGAACCTAAAACATTAATAAGGAGGAAAGCGGAAAGAATGAAGTCGCCCAGGGGTATGGTCACTACTTTTGCGTGACGAGAACTACTGTAAAAGAAGGGGAAAAAAAAAATATTGACGGCGAAAAGTTATATACCAAATCCGTCTCCGCCTCCACCGTCGCCTCCCCATTCACCACTAGTGAAACCCATTTATTCTTCCATTAGAGGATGAATCCGCGTCGTTCTCGATAAGCTTCTCCATAAACGAGACGTAGTCGAACTGTGGCATGCCTCTGTCCGATGCTAGGTCGGGCCCCTGATGCCTAGGGAAGAACTCGGCCAGCTTGTCGATGACCTCGTCCGGCACGAGACTGTGCCGCAGATCCATCTCCGTGACGTAGGGTTTCCCGTCCGCAACTTCACGGAAGGATTGGAAGACCTGCTCGGCCGTATTCTGATCCTCGGTAACGTCGACCATGAAGCGGATAAACTGCTCGAAGGTGACGTAGTCGCGACCCTTGGATGTCTCGAGGAAGTAGTCGTGCATCTCGTCCTCGGAGAACACGAGACCCAGGGAGGCGAGCGCGGCGCTGAACTCGAGCTCCTGCAGCGAGTTGGTGTCGTCGCGGTCAAAGTGGCGGAACACACTCTCAAACTCCTCGAGTTGGATGGGTGTTAGGTTGGTCATGTTACGCGCCACGATCTGGTTTTCGAGGAAGGCGAGCTTCTTCTGTACCGACGACTTTACTAGCGAGAGCTCGTAGCAGAGTTCGTCGTACGTGTAGGTGGTAAAGTCATTTTCCTCTATGTTCGCCTCCTGGCACTTCTCGTCCACAGCAGCAATCGTGTCCAGATACTGATCGAGTGGTGGAAGGTTATCGCTGAGCTTGCGGACGTGATGTAGTTGATCTTCTACATCGCCCTCCAGACCCGAGATTGCTAGTTGCATGGTGTTGAGTGCCATGGCAAAGTCGTTGGCCTTGTCGGCGAAAGATTTTCTCAGAGCGTTTTTGATACTAAAAATAAAATTATCAGTTGTTTGCTCGATGGCTTCCTCGACGGCCAGTCACTCACTCTCGAATAGTCTCGTTGATAAGCTGTGCCCTGGTCATCTCCGTCTTGGACAAGTTCGCCCACTCTTGCTCCATGACCTCCAACCGTAGCTCGGCTGGTGGCTCATAGGGCCGTAGCCTGTAAGTCCCTAGCTTGGTCTTGATGTTGCCGAGCAGCGTGGCCAGCTCGCTCTTCTCCGCTACCCACTCCCTCTTCTTCCCCCTCTTGTATGCAGCAAAGTGGTTAGCCTGCGCCTTCGCGTCGGCGTAGGTACCCTCGAACTTCGCCTGTTGCCACTCGACCAACTGCTCCCGGATAACCTTGAGAAGCTCGCGCATCCTCCTTTCGTAGGCACTTTGCATCTCCCAGGCACCTTGCATATTGAGAACAAATTTCTCCACGCGCCTACCGGCGTTCTCAACCTTCTCCATTTGCGAGAAGGCGTGGAACCAATAGGCGATGTAAGTCATCAAACTTCGCTCGTCAGGCTTGGCAACGTCACAGACGTCCTCCACGTCGAGAAGGTTGGGGATTCCAATTTCCTTATGGGCGAGGTCGAAGGCAAGTTGCATGTTTCCGCGGTGGTCCGACTTGTCGAGGGCATCATAGTCGATCAGGTCGGGGCGGTGAATATCGAGAAGGGCACAGAAAGCAAGACCATCGTTCCAGCTACCGCTGAAATCGCGGACCTCGACCTCGTCATAGCAGGCTGTCTTCCTCTGGCACCATAGTAGCAGACCTTCCTTCGCCGTCATACCCTCTTCGTTGATATCACTAATCGTAAACCTCGAAATAAGAATCCAGATGAGACCAAGGATGATCTTTCGGTTCCCGTCAACAACATCCTCGGCACCAATGTTGGTCATCTGAATCCCCCTAGATTTGATGAAGTCGAGAGCTAGGTTGGCATTCTCAAACATTTGTACTCGGAGCTTAGGTTTCGCCGCATATCGTCCAAGGCTTTCGCTTGACAGGCATTCGAGCAAATGTATGAGTAAGACCTAACGGAGGAAGGAATATGTGAGTTAAGGCAGCCCATTAAAGTGGAAGGGAATCTAGGAAGGTTTTGGGCGGTGTCACCACTTACACCATTGCTAAGATCTGAGACAAGATCCTTCACCTCGAGGTCCCTAGCTTCTAATTTGGTATTGACCCTACAAGTGGAACGAAGGGAAAAAAAGTAATTAGCATGGCCGAGTGCATGAAGAATTATTAGGTATTTCTAGGGTCCAAGACACCTCTAGGTAGATTGAGGGGGTTGTTGTTGGGCACCCACCATTTTGTAAATGTTTTTTGTTGGACCGTAATCCACCTCTGCTGTTCCGCGAAGGCCATTCTCGTTAGAACCTGCTCATGGGCAGGTTCGACGGCAGCAAGAGCGTCGACCTGACCAGTAGCCGAGCTAAGGAATCTCCGTCTCTTCGATGGCGTTGTCTCCTTGTCCTTGGTTGGGGCTTGCTGGCTCCCGTAGCTCCCCGAGCGCTGGACCCTGGCAGCGTTGAGTTCCTTCTTCGTCCTCCTGCTCCGCGGGATCGAAGGAGTCGGCGATGCGAATTTCGGTGCCGAATGAAGCTCGGGGGAGCCTTTTTGTGAGGACGCGGGACTCGAATTCGGCGAGGCGGTGTAGTCGTAGGTTGGCGTGGGAGATGCAGCTCTGGTGGAGGTTTCCGAAGTGGATATCGAGGCTTCGGAAGGGGCAGAGCTGATTATGGATGACGTACGCAAGGCCCGGACAGTAGCGGGATCTTGGATAGTTTTTGCAACGGCAGGGTGGATTATTGAGGAGGATATGAATTGGTGATGGTGCTGGCCATTGACCAGACGCGGATCAGAGTGGGCTGAGGGGTCGTAGTAGTTGTGGTGCTCGTCGTTGTCGTTGTCGACGACTACTGGCTCCTGATGTAAACAGAAGTCGGGGAATTTCTCATTCTCGGTAGCGTTGCTAGGGAGGCCGAACGGTTGCAACGACGCGGACTGTAGCGCTGTTGTAGGCCCTATGTGTTGGGACCCAGTCATGCTTGGTGGGGTGTTCAGCGCTGGCTGCTCTTCTGCGCCGTGTTGGAAGTGGTGGGGGTAGGCGTCCATTTTAGCGGGTTTTTAGTGGACACAGGGCATCAGCGGATTAATATCTGCCGTTGCTAAGTGGTTGCGATTTTGGTCGCCTCGCCTCAACTGTGACCGTGACTGGTTACAGGTGTCAATCTACCTGAAAGTGGACCGGCAATTACCCTGTCAGGCCGGCAGACCGCTTAGGTGCCGCTTTATCGATAACAACGCGCAGGGAGCAGAGATGCGAGGAATGAAGAATGTCGTGAGAAGAGTCTCGACCTCGACTTTCGTCTTGTTTATTAACCTTCCAGTATTCTAATAACGCAACAAGAAGGATGGAAAACAAGGTAAGAGGGACCAAAACTATGGAACGAAATGCAGGCAGATCCAGAGTTTATACCAGAATCCCACAGCCTCTGCACCCCCTCTTGCAAGCGATCCCCATCGTCTCAAGTTCTCGACAGTGACGAGTCTGCCAGATTTCGCTTTTCAGCCCCTCGACAGACCCAAAGGCATTCCTTACTACTGTCGCCGTCAACGCATCGAAAGGGTCTGCAACTGGTGCAGTTCCAAAAAGGTGGAGGCGACCCAAGTCCTGAAACATATTCCCCGACCACCCCACCTATAGCAAAGCCCCAATGGAGGCTCACCCTTTATGCGACCCATTTAACCTCTTTTAACCCGTCGATCCTGGGAGAGGGCGAGGTTAGACCAGTTCAGGGAGACTTGCATTAGGTGTGCGGTGGACATTGTATTACTATTTTATGGGCTGTCTGAAATCAATACACCTCACCAAATGGCACCTCGGTATAATGAAAGGGGTCACATCAACTATCAAAAGACCCAATCCAGGATTCCAACTCCTAGTCGGGGGGCTAATCCATAACAATGGTCTCGCCGAGAGTTCGAGACAGGCGAGTCCTACCTTATGCGAGACATCATCAAGCCAGGGATTGGCTGGCTTGGAGGGCTCGTAGGAGAGAAGCCGCGTTTACCTGGGGAAGAAGATAATAATAGCATACAAACGCATAGAACCTCGAAGCATAGGTAGCAGGCTGTATGAAACTCGAAACCACGAAGTGCTGTGTTCTGCGTACGAAGTAGGGAAGAGGAGCGTGACCGCAATCTTGCAGGCCCAACCGTTGCAGTTACTTGCCGCCTGCTTTTCCAATTGCTGATGCGCAATCCACCACCCCCTTAGATTTTCTCTCGATCTCAACTCAATAACGCTTTATTTTGGAGGTGGTCTAAAGCCTGGAATTCCAACCATGGTACGATTACCGGATCCAACCCATGGTGGATGGGATCATCGTCGGCCTCTACAGGAAAGGAAGGATCTCTCCCGCGTGTGGTCTTGTTGGGCCCCTACCCGAACGAAAGAAAGTATCTGAATCAGAGATTTCGGCATCAACAACTTCAGATGAATTTAGGCAATCTGTAAGCAGAGCAAATCATTGTTTCGTAGCCCTTTAGTTCATCAGGCCGGCCTCTTTTTCAAATGCATTGCGGAGTTGAAGCTTCCTGGAAATCCATTGCACGATTGTGGAGCCCTCCGTCCAAGGCGACGCTTCATGCACACGGGAGAAGGAGGCGGCATGGACAGTTATGAGCAGTCGTGTTCGAGAAGGTTGTTGACGAGCTCGTACAACTGTTAGCAAGTTTCAAAGTCTCAAGAGGTGGACTGATTATCAGATCTGTCGGGATGCCGAGATGAGCTTGGAAAACCAGCGTCGCCATTACTTCGTATTTGTCTTTGCATTGATTGAAGGGAATGCAATGTCCAATTGGTTTGCCCGTGCAATTGTGTTGCCCGTGCAATTGTGCTGTTCAAGGACAGCGCAGGCTTACGTGATGTTTCTAGAGACGAATTGACATTGCTTCATTGTTGCTGCATCGTCGGATCGAAGAACAATCGCGCTGAGTGACAACAGATTCGTGATGTTGAAGATACAAATGCCAATCAAAAATGCATGTGTCGTTCCTTCCGGGTTCCGAGTTCACAGTTCCGAGTTTGGTGGCAAGGGAAGTTGCTAGTGGCAAGAGCGACTGTTAGTCCGTGAACCGCGGTGAGGAAGTGGAAGGTGGAGGCAACTTATGACAATTGGAGGCAGGATTTATCGGCGCGTACTTCCGATTTATCATCACGCAATTTTTTGACTGAGAGTTGACCGCGACACGCCGACAACGGTCTCTCACTCGCCGATTCGTTCTTTCTCATGTGTTTTATATAATTATTCGCATCAATTTACTTCCTTCCCTGCGGTAATTAAGCTCGGAGAGTTCTTTCTTGTGCAATTGCTGTTTCCTGGCTTCGGCAATCTTGTGAAGCCATGGCCTCCCGCTCAAGATTGATGCCGATTGTCCAATCGGCGCGACGACCGGCAGTGCAACACATCCCCCGCCCGGTCAATCTCAAGGTTGTTGCTTCAGCCGTTGCTTCGGCCCGCCAGGAGAACTCACACTGCCTCAATCTCACCCAGTCAGGCGCAAGGCACCTGAGCTCGACCCCCGTGCGGTGTGCCGCGGGTGCCATTAAGCTCACCTCGGAGGCCTACCCGAATGTCAAGAGGGATGAGCGGTTCGCGCGAGTGACGCCCGAAGACGTCGCCTTTTTCAAAGGTGTACTAGGCAGCGGGTCAGCCGTCCTCGATGGTGTCACCTCGGATGCAGCCGATGACATCGCGCCCTTCAACGAGGACTGGATGCGAAAGTACCGTGGTCAGAGCCGACTTGTTCTCCGACCTCAGACAACTGATCAAGTCAGCCGGATCCTCAAGTACTGCAACGACAAGAAGCTTGCCGTCGTGCCCCAGGGAGGCAACACCGGCCTTGTCGGGGGTTCAGTTCCAGTCTTCGACGAGATTGTGCTTAGCCTCGGTCGTATGAACAACATTATCTCGTTTGATGAAGTCAGCGGTGTGCTCGTTATGGACGCCGGTGTTATCCTCGAGGTTGCTGATCAGTACCTTGCTGAGAGGGGACACATCTACCCTCTCGACCTCGGCTCCAAGGGCTCCTGTCACGTTGGTGGTAACCTTGCCACCAATGCTGGTGGCCTTCGTCTCCTCCGATATGGAAATCTGCACGGCACCGTTCTCGGCATCGAGGCCGTGCTCCCTGATGGCACCGTCGTAGATGAGCTCTCGACCTTACGCAAGAACAACACCGGGTATGACCTGAAGCAGCTCTTCATCGGTGCCGAAGGTACCATCGGGGTCATCACCAAGGTTGCTATCCAGTGCCCTCAGAGGCCAAAAGCCGTCAACGTTGCCTACTTCGGACTCGAGTCGTTCGAACACGCGCGCCGTGCCTTCCGTGAGGCCAAGTCTCAACTTTCCGAGATTCTATCTGCCTTCGAGCTTATGGACGGTCGAAGCCAGCAAGTGGTGCAGCATTTTACGGGAAACACCAACCCTCTCGATGGCGATCATCCATTTTACGTCCTCGTGGAGACTAGTGGATCAAATGGCGAGCACGACTATGCCAAGCTCGAGGCCTTCCTTGAGGACGTCATGGGCAAGGAGATCGTCCAAGACGGCGTTGTCGCCCAGGATGAGACGCAAGTTCAAACGCTTTGGAAGTGGCGTGAGGGCGTCCCAGAGGCCCTCGCCATGGTCGGCGGCGTGTACAAGTATGACGTCTCGATTCCTCTTGAGGAAATGTACAAGCTAGTCGAAGACACAAAGGCTAGGGCTGAGGAAGCCGGTCTCCTCTTCGAGGACCTCACACAGACCGAACCGAATGCTGAGCATCCTATCCTCGCCGTCGTGGGCTATGGTCATATGGGAGACTCGAACCTGCACCTCAACGTCTCCACGAGAACGTACGACAAGCGCGTGGAAAAACTCCTTGAGCCGTTTGTATACGAATGGGTTCAGAAGCGCAAGGGTAGCATCAGCGCTGAGCACGGCCTCGGAATCGCTAAGAAGAATTACATCGGCTACAGTAGGAGTGATACCATGGTAAACTTGATGAGGCAGATTAAGAATCTTTATGATCCGGTAAGTTTACAGCAGGTTTCTCCGAGACATGTCGCTTTCGCCTTCCCGTCCCCCCAAGAGACTAACGGGCAATTTTGATATAGAATGGCATCATGAACCCCTACAAGTACATCTAGGAGAAGTGCCCCGCGTGCGGCGTGGAGGGGGTTGGGTTACCACTCGGGAAAAAATTTGATCCATGGTCAGCCTCCTCTACCTTTCCGCCCTGCAGTGGCAAGGCAGACTGAAGGCTCAGCACGGAAGACTCTCGCCACAGCCAGAGAGTTCGCACAATGCCCGAATCGGCATCTGGCAAATGATGGAGACATACGGAGATACGGCAAAATCTCTTAGATATTCGCATGTTCCTTGGGCTGTTGAGAGTACAGTGGAGACGACAGTCTCCCAGGCAGGCTAGTTTATACTCATTATTATTAGCATTTAGGACCACATATTTGCTGCATCTGGAATATCTATTCATTATTTTCATATCCAAGTCATCGTCCGTTCGAGCCTCTTGCTCCTTGTCTTGTTTTCCCCCCTTCTATTGTCGTCATATCACCCTCGTCTAGCTTGGGCAGGCGAGGCAGGCTCACAGTGTTGCATTTGGAGCCTCCACCGCGCTGTATTCCTATTTCTACTCCATGAAAGGAGTTGCATGAGATCATGACAACAAGGTGTACTTCGAGGGTACTCGGAGGTCTTGTCACCTCGGTCCCGAGGGGCAGGTGGGTGGGGTGCATGTAAATGAGCTGCGAGTGATGGGAGATGATGGGAGATGACGGCGCCCTCTGAGGACTGGGAATGTCATCGACGCCCGACCAACCGGTTGTGCTGGACTAGAAGAGCAAAGATCGCCATTGGCCTCGTTTACGACTCGATTGCTTGCAGAGAGCAGGTTTTTTTTTACTCGGCCTTCTGTCCGTTGCCCTTCTTTCCACCTCACACACACTCTTTTATTTTCCGACTCTTTTTTGCTTTCTTTTTCTCTCTCTCCTACTTCGAACTTCGCACTCGCTCGTCGAGACGGTGTACCCGACAGCCTGGTTTAACCGTCACTTGTCGCCGACAGTAGCGCACGTCGAACCTTGCTCAAGTCCCGCCGATCTGCAGCAACTCCACTAGAAACCAGTGGTGCAAGATATTAATATCCCAGGCTCCGCAATCGGTCTCGGACGCTAATAGCAGGCAGACCCTTGTCTGGTCCCCTGTTGATTAAAGACGTTTACGTTTGGACGAAGTAAGTGGCGCGACTGAAAATGTCCATAGTGTCTTTTTTTTTTGCCAGGAATGAGGGACGAAGTAATACGTTTATTAGCATCGGCTTCGACTTGGTTGGCTGTATAAAGTAGGGATATCGAACCCTAGGAAATATTGAATGTCACCCTCGCCATGCAGCGCACGAGCAACTATCCGGAGACTATTAAGCCTAGGAAGGTACTAGTCAGCCTTATATCCCCTTCCCTTTCTCAAAAGGGATTCTCAGCTGGTCTCAGCTCGGGCCGGAAGGACGGAACTCTGGCCCAGGAGACGGAAGATGCATCTCTCTGCCATCATCTCACATCTCACCTAGGTAAGTCATGCCATGGCCGCATCCAGGTAAGATTACTGGCCTGTGTGAAGGCGTTGTCCCGTTCCTTGCCTAAGACACCAATCGATGCACCGTCGCCATCGTAACATCATGGTTTCATCTAATATCCAATAATCCTATGATGAGAGACTATTTCTTTTCAATAGCCCGCTCCACTACGGTGGCCGGGCGTTAGCTGGAAACAACATTTGGGGAAATATCTTTTCAATAGTTCAGCATTCTAGGAAACCGCGCTACCTGCCCAGCTCCACCACATAAACCCAACAAGATTGAGCCTGGTCAGGCCAGGGCAGAGCAAGACCCTTTTGATCTCACCCTTTTGCTCAGCCTGGTGCGGACGAAGCAGGACGAAGTAAATTGCAGTCGTGTTTGGGTTTGCGTGCTCCTTCGTAGATCTCTCGATCTCTCTAACGGCGGGCGGCTTCTAGAAAAGTTATCTCCGTCTCTCCTCTTTCTCGACCATTGATCGACGAGTGAAGCGGTGCTGCCATTTACCGTTCCTCCGCGCCGCCCTCGTTGCAGTCAACTTGTCTCTCCGCAGAGCTGTCTACCAGAACCGACTGGATCTGCTACTTTCAATTTTCTGTTCCTCTCCCACCAACCACATGCAATATTGCCCTTCACATTTTTCTCATTTAATTAAAGCTCTCTACTGATCATGGTGGGTCGTTCTAGCTCAGCAAGTAAGAATGTAGGAATCGACCCCAGCCGGCCGTTTTCCCGTGCACAAACTGTGAATGGACGGACTCCTTGTGCCCCCTTTCATTCGTTTCCCAGTCCGTCATGCCAGCCCTATGGTGCCAGAAAACGAAGCAAGCGTGTGCCCTTTTTTTCCTCTTTTTTTTCTGTTCTCTTTCTTTTCACTTTTACTTTTCCATTTCTTTTCTGCTCCCTCCTCTGTTCTCTTCCCCATTAATCCTTCGCAAGTCCTTCCCCATTAAGTGTCGTAGCCCGTCCGGCCCCGTGTGTACTTGTTGTACCTGTCGCCTTGACGTTCATGCTTGCGCCTTCACATTCGGAGCCTCGCTAGAGCTAACCGAGAAAGGGGAGTAGTATCGATAGTTTCTTAATTTCAAATCGATGGCTCATCTCTCGTCCAACAGACACAGTGGGTAACCTGCCATAAAGAGAGGAGAAGTTATGACATGGACTCCACCGTACACACGAGACCAACCTTATTCTGCTCCCTTCATTCCACTGTCACTAGCTCGAGATGCGGTGAGCACAACGGCTCGAATTAAGCAGATGGCCGGAACTTGATCTGGGGGTGTGGGGGTTTACCCTGGAATATTGGAGAATGCTCTGCCCATCAACCTCTGCCTGTCCGCTACACTACGCTGCCCGATGTTAAAGCCGGCTCATTCTGACCCTTTCCCATTAGTAACAGGTCGTAGCACTCATAGCACGCATGCACTTACACCATATTGCACGCCCCCCCTCACGCCTCACTCACTTCCCGCGGGGAGGCCCTCTCCTACCGCTCCCTGACTACCCCAAGCCCCGATCCGGAGCTCACTATCAATCTCCCCCCTGACCCAAGAAGCATGACTTAGTGAGCCCTGCGAGAATGTCACTTGCGTCCGGATGTGCCGTCTCCCCTCTCTCCTGCGCTACTTCCGCCCTTCTATAGGACGAACGGGGCACTGTCTCCTCCCGCTCCTTTCCCTTCAGCCCAAAATTTCTCCGACACTGGTCGTTCAGGTTGTCCATGCCCTAGCCTGGTCCGGTCGTGTTTCTCCTTTGGGCCATCACGGAAAAAGTAAGAGTTAGTGTCACGGCTACTAGTGTAAACCATTGAATCTCCCTAGACCTAGCTAGTTTCTTGCCCTGGGCCGTTCGTTCCCGTTTCCATCTTATGGTTGTATTGACTAGGAAGTGGTTCAATAGACCTCTTTTTTATTTTGTTTTAGTTGGCGTTCTTGGTCGTAGGGCTGCCTGTTCCTGGTGCTACGACATAAACAGAACTTCAAGAAGGGGGGCGGGCAAGAAGATGGTGTAGATCCTCTCATCCGATTAGCTACTTTGACATGTCACTTTGTTGACATGGCCTGCTTCGCTTGTGCTCCGCCAATATTCTCCGCCCAGGGCCGTTTTCTTGCCCTTTCCTTGTGCCGGGGAGGCGAGAGGGGAGCGGAATTGGGCGAGGAGGGGGAGGAGGAGTGGCCCAGATTCTGCCTCCATTCTAGCCCTGAACCCACGCCTGGCCTGTCACCTCTTCCCGTCTGCTACGGGATATCCAAGCCCCAAGCCATCATATCATGCCCTGATACCTTCTTTCTCTCTTCCCATTTGCTGCCAGGATTGCAGACCAAGCAAAATTCGCATGCAAGTCTGCCTTTCCAGGTAGGGTTTCCATGCTCCGAACAATAACCTCATCTTCTCCTCACACGCCCCCCCTTACCTCCTTGCCCTGTTGCTGCTTTTTTTTTTTTTTCTTTCGTCCAGAATTATATATCCACCCGCCCCGATCTTTCCTATTCTTTTCCTTTTTAGAAGAAAAGGAGGAAGAGAGGATGATGTGTTCGAGAATTGTGGTCGTACACCGGTCTTTTCTCCACGGCATATGAAGAAAAACAGTGTTACCGAAATACCAACTACGACTACTTATCAGCATGGTCGGGGTACCGGGGAAATACAAGGGGTGCGAGACCTGCAGACGAAGAAGGGTTAAGGTAAGGCCAAGAAGGGGAAGATGGGACGGCCCGTCATCGCCAGGGTGATAACACCTTGTTAGACCCCGTGAGAGAAACGCCAGAAAGGGCACTCTACTTCTAACCAAGCTAACCATCCTCCTTGGAACCACTTCTAGTGCGATAACACGAGGCCCCTTTGCAAGAAATGCGTCGACAACGGGCGAGAATGCGAGGGATACGAACGCCAGATGGTCTTCATCACGGCTACCCTCGAAGATGGAGGACGCTGTTCTTCCCATCCCCCCCGCCAGATCGGCGGGTCCAGTAAGAAAGGCAAATCGCAGTCTCCGGTTCCCCCAGAGGAAGAGAGCCCGCAGTTTGTGGCCGAGAATCCTCTACAGCCATCCTGGAACCACGTCATCACCTTGTCGAGGGGCGGAGCGCCCCAAGGATTCCGGATTGTTGCTGTTAACACCCGGTTACGGAGTATTATGCAGGACCACAGCGGTAGGGAAGACTTCAGCTTGGAGGTGCCGCCGTATGATGTGCCAGACTTTCCGTTCTATGGAGCGGATGGTGAGTTGGATGTGACGGGGCGGTGTATTGTGCATCTTGCTCCGGAGCAGGAGAGGGCTCATGGTCCTGGGAGTTTATGCATGTATCTGTACGAGGTATGTTCTAAAGAAGTTTCGTTCCTGGTGTAAGTCGGAGAGGCTAGGCGAGCTGACTTGGATGGAATTTTTTTTTCCCTAGCACAATTCGATATCAACATCTTCTGGAAGTGGAAGTATGTGGTCCTCGGGACTTGATGCGTTGAGCAGCATTAGAAAGCGCGGTCCCCAAGCTTTCCGGTCTTTCCCAAACCATCACTTCTTCTCTCGGATATATAGACCATGCGCTGTGAGTGCCCATCCCACGTTCTGAGTGTAGTACAGACGCCGTGAAACTAACATGCCTTTGCCAACCTGTGCAGCTTAGCGTCGCTCTGATGAAACGAGAAGAAACATTCCTAGCGTCCCCGGAGTGGATGAGTATTCCCTGGGAGCAACACGAAAAGACCAGATTAGACAGGTTATTCGACATCATCTCCCACATTCCTCCTATCCTCGCACGAACCGAAATGGCCCTATCCCAGCCCGTGACCCAGGTCCGGCAGCACCGCGTCCAAGAGCTCCTAGCCAACTGTCTGCATATTGAACACCAACTCGACGAGTGGTACAACACCGCCAGCATGGTCAACAACGTCCCAAGCCTGTGGGAGGAGCAGGACATGGAAATGCAGATCCCCTTCCTCAGCAGGTTCACCTTCATCGACGACATTTCTTCCATCATGTTCATTTACTACTGGATGGCCCTCCTGCGTTTCCACCGCTGCATAGAGTCCCTGCGCGTGTCGCTTTATCACCTCAGTTACCAGAATATGTACGGCCAAGGCATACCGCCGCCCAACCTCGCCCTCGACGAGTACAAGTACCAGCAGGGTCGCGAGCTAGCGGGCAAGATCTGCCGATCTCTCGACTTTGCGTTGCGGGGGACTCTGCAACCTGATCTGCTCGTCGCTCCTTGGACTGTTGCCCGGGAATACTATCGGGAGATGAGTGATACGACCGGGGACGGCATGTTGGAGTTGTTTTGGTGCGATAGCTTTAGAGAGAAACTTGTGGAGAAGGGCCAGTATCTTTCACAGCTTGTTCAGGGGAAGAAATGGACTGAAGTGGACGGGCCTTGAGGTACTGGTTTCTCTTTGGCTTTTTCTGCTCTTGGCACTGACGCTTGCCTGGCTGGGTATGGGGGTGGCTGCAGCTGGACTGGCAGCCATGAGAGTGTCTTAAACGGGTATGGCAAGGCAAACGGGGTTGAGGTCTCAACACTAATTTCCTCGCCTTCGGTACTGTGAAATGCCTGCGCCGTTGCTTCGGCGAAGGAAAAAGCGATAGAATATCCGAAATGACTAGTTATGTTTCTTGTTCTAGTATTAGTATAAGAGTCCTTTTTGTAACTAGGCATCTGTCCGTCTCAACAACGGAGGGCAGAAGACAGTTCAGCTAGCATCGACCGGCTTGCCCCCTTTTCAAGTTCACAACACGGTGGCTATACTTAATAGAACGCAGTGATCGCAACTGGTAAACTAACAATCATCGATAGATCATAGCCGCGAAGTCCAGGAGACAGGCGGTCTAGGAAGTCCAGCAACAAGGGGGGGAGAAGACGCTGGAGTCACAACCACATTGCCTACCTACGCAGCACCCACCGAATATGTATTTGATAGGAAACGTCTCCGAACATGACTATCAAACCAGGAAAATTCGTGTAGCTTGTAGAGAAATAGAATTTACTATCACTTTTTTAGATGCCTCCTATGATTTAGTCCCGGTTCCGGTGGGCTGGATCATTGTAGTTGTTCGCCAGTATGGAGTAGTGTACGTAGTCTCAAACGTTGTCGTCGAGGAGCTATTGGTCCCGACATAACGAATCACCACGTTCGTATAGCCCGTTCGGATGATAGTGGTAGGGTAACCTGGGCCGACAGATTCGACAAACGTAACGCGCGTCGTGTAGAACCACTCCGCACGCTCCATCCCTGCGAAATCCAAGACGTAGGTGCGAAGTAGGTATGACGTTGAGGTATAAATGGATATTCGTGTTTCTCCTACCAGCCCTAGTTGTGCGGGGGGTGTCGGCGTTATATCGCGTGGCGAGTCACTATTCCCTGACAGTAGCCATGTGAGCTCTTTCGTCTTCGCCCACGTCGATGTCGTCTCTCCCCGGGCGCCTTCCATATTAGAGATGACTGTTCCCACGACCGTCACGCCATCGTTAGGCCAGAGTGGCACTTCCCGAGGAAGGATTGCAGGAATGATATATCTGAAAGAAACAATATCTACGACAGACAAATACTGGCCAGTGAGTGTCGCGTGGAACAGAGCTTCTCCGCTCTCGAGTTGGTAGGATCCGTAGCATCATCTTCCACGCCGCCGGCTAAAGTTGACGGCAACATTATCCAACATAGCACGCTGCCTTCGTCTTTTACTTCGTAGATGAGATCGCACTCTCCAAGCCCGAATGCAACTATGTGTGTATGATTAATGGGACTTGATTTCTGGGTTTGCATCTCTCATCTTTGAGTGAAGCAGCCCAAACCTGCAGCGGCGAGAGATGGCTTGGAGCTTCAACGGGGCTCAAGCGGGTTTCTGGAAACATCGTTCCTCGAAGCCCGTTCAAAGCTTGCGGATTGCTACGGGGGATTTGTCTTCATCTTAAGATATGTTCTAGGGAGCGTAAGAGTATTATAACATTGATCTGAACAATGTTGGTTTGCTCTTGAGTTGATTGAGGGCCCGAGTTTGCCATAGCTGGTGCACGATGTTCATTATTTGCCGAAATTTTGCCGATAATTTGTGACACGCGAAGTCACTGCTCGTTGGTATGGTAGCTTCAGCCTTCCACGGAGCTTCGTCAGAGCTGGTAGCCTGAACCCCAAGTTATTTGCATACCCCAGCCCATACCTCAATCAACGTCAACAATCGAATCAATCCCCATCGCTAACCACCGAATTTACGACAATTACGACGCCGACTTCCTTTTATAATATCGTCCTACAAAGATAATCCAAGATGGCCTCCTCCTATGATCGAGCGTTGTCTGGTAAGTTGATGCATCCTCCTGTTAGCCGCTTAACCTCCATGCCCTGGTAGCTAATTGATCTTCGAACAGTCTTCAGGTTAGTAGATGACGCGGTGAAATTGGATTCAAGCTCTTCCTAACAAACTCTAGTCCCGACGGTCACGTCTTCCAAGTCGAATATGCCGGAGAAGCAGTAAAGAGAGGTGTGTGTCCCAGTACTCTGATCTGACGGTCCCTGTTACCCCCGGCCTTGCCGTTCCTTCACAGCTAACCCCTCGACCTTCCCTGCGAGCAGGAACCTGCGCCGTCGGTGTCAAAGGTGCCGACGTGGTAGTCCTCGGCTGCGAAAAGCGTTCCGCCATGAAGCTCCAAGACACCCGCATCACGCCCTCCAAGATCGGCCTCATCGACACCCACGTCTGTCTCGCTTTCGCCGGTCTCAACGCCGACGCCAGAATTCTCCTCGACAAGGCGCGACTCGAGGCGCAGTCTCATAGGCTTACGGTGGAGGACCCCGTCACGATTGAATACATCACCAAGTACATCGCCTCCGTACAGCAGAGGTATACTCAGAGTGGTGGTGTGCGGCCGTTCGGTATTAGCAATCTGGTGGTGGGTTTTGATAAGGAGAGCAAAGTACCTAGGCTATACATGACGGAGCCTTCCGGTATCTACTCGGCGTGGTAAGTTGTGGACCTCCTGGGCGGAGTATCGCAAGACCATTTCCCTGACAGCATTTCTAACTTCGAAAACAGGAAAGCGAATGCCATCGGCCGATCGAGCAAGACTGTACGAGAATTCCTCGAGCGGAACTACAAGGAGGACATGGACCGCGAGCAGACCGTCCGACTAGCCATCAAGTCCCTCCTCGAGGTCGTCCAGACGGGCGCCAAGAACATCGAGATTGTCCTCATGGCGCCCGGAAAGCCCGTTGAGATGCTCTCGGTTGAGGAGATTGAAGGTTTCGTCAAGAATATTGAGCAGGAGAAGCAAGAGGAAGCGGCGAAGAAGAAGACGGGCAGGACCCCAGGAACCGGAAGCGCCACAATTCTCACGAGGGGACAGGAGGAGTCTTGAGGAGAGGTTGCCCGTAGGGTTCCATGATGCCGTCGTTAGCATGCACGCTTTATTCATGTCCGGATTGTATCATCATGTGTAGACAGGGTAATTTATCAGGGGTATTTGCTTTTGTTTCCGTATCTAAAATATGACGACGGTGAAACCCTCCCATCCAGTAACGCCGTGAGCGGTGCGATGTACAACCTTGTGGTACGGACTCCTACTTCCATAATACGCCACGATGCTCCGTGAACTCATGCAAGCCTTCCCATGTGTTCTCCCAAATCGTATCTCCTCCTTCTTTCGGTCATCTCATCAGGTATCAAAAATCATCAAACGTCGTACAAATCCGCCCCGATTTTCAGGTTCAGTTTCACCCAAGCTTATCAGCGTCGTCCTTCAAATCAAACACCGTCCTCTGCTCTTCGCCCTTCATTCTTTCATCCTTGAGCATCCTGTTGTCCACGCGCGCATCAGTGCCCTCGACCGTCAGCGCAGCCTTGGGTGTGACGGCATCGAGCACAAAGTGGTTATCGCAGTGGGGGCAATACTCGTCGGCCTCCTCGAACTCTTGGGCGTCCTTGCGGAAGCACTTCTTGCACTTTTTGCAGGCGAAGACGAGCTCGAGTTGCTGGCGGAGAGGGTGGGTTTCATTCTCGGCGTGGCATTCGGCGCAGTCGAACCATTTGCGGCCTGGAGGGGAAACGAGCTGAGGTTAGCAAAAGGGTGGGAAATGGTGAGGTGGGGTCTGTTTGCATACAACAAGGCGCTCGGATGGAGACTTGGGCGTTGAGGATGTGTTTGCTGGAAGTAAGTGTTAGCTGGATATTAGACCAAGGGTACGAATGGTGTCTTTCCAAACATACCACATCTTGAAGGGATCTAACGATGAGGTTTTCTTTGCGAGTGTGGTGAAAGGCTAGAGGAGAAGACTTCGTCGAAGTTGATTTCCAGGTGGCGGTACTCGGTATTACTAACACGGGCGCTGATGTTTGATACTGTGGTGATGCATCGATCTATTATTGGAGCCAAGCAAGTCCATGTCCAAGTCACAAGTCAAGTCTTCCAGAAGGTTGTAATGATTAGTCACCATACTACTTCTTTTTAGCACATTTATTCACCTCCAGTTATCCAGCGTTAGTGGCTATGGTCACCAAATCACGGCCCCTCTTCATCATCCTCGATCGGCCTTGCCCGGTCTCTGAATGTATTTGTCACCCGGTCCTTCCCTGTGACTGCCTACTTCTGGTTGCCTTCAATCCGTTCTTTTGTGCCACTTCTTCTTTCTCTGCACCTCTCGACCCTGACCTCAACCCGCAGGTATCGATACAATAGAGGTTGTCGATTTTGCCTCCCGAGTTCTCAAGCAACCTTATTGTTAGCAGGCAACAATCAAACGCTGTGAAATATCGTCTTTTGATTCTGATATCGCCTCCCACATCCATCCGAAATGCCTCCCAAGAGGAAGGCGTCGGGTGCCGTAACCGGGGCGACAAAGACAGGCCGGACGTCGCAAGTTTCCACCCCCGGCGTATCGACACCGAAGAGCATCGATAGCAGCGATGAATACTCGGATACGGCGGACGAGGTGGAAAACCCAGTCGACGCGGAAACAGAGGAGAAGATTGAGAAGGTCGTAGACAAGTTCTCCACCAACGTGCTGGAGCGGCGCGTATATCAAGACCAGACCCGGGCGAAGAAGTCGAATCATGAGCTGCTCACGCACATTTTCGGATCCCGCGATTACTCGTACCTCAAGATGAAGCCCGACCACAAGAACCGGCCTTTATGGATCGACCCGGCGAAGGGCCGCATCATCATGGAGAGCTTCAACCCACTCGCTGCGCAGGCGCAGGATTTCCTCATCACAATCTCCGAACCGCTTTCCCGACCGAGCTTCATCCATGAATATGCCCTGACGATGCATAGCCTTTACGCCGCCGTGTCGGTCGGTCTGTCTCCTGATGACATCATAAACACACTAGACCGATTTCTTAAGATACCTCTTCCCGACACCATCCGCCAGTTTATCCATGGCTGCACGCAAAGTTACGGAAAGGTCAAGCTCGTGCTGAAGAATACGAAGTATTACGTCGAGAGCCCGGATGCAGAGGTGCTGCAGAAGCTCTTGAAGGACGAGGTCATCGGGCCGCTCCGGGTACAGGGATCAGATACGATCACGACGAGCGCGCCCAAGATGGCAGGTCTAGTCATCCCTGGCACGCAGAATGCGGCGGGAGTGAACCAGGCCGCGGCAGCCCTTCAGCAGGTGGCTCCCCAAGCCAAGGACCAGGAAGTGCCCGACGATAGCGTACTTTATGCCAACCTAAATGACGAGGACGAAGACGAAGAGGTCACGCATTCGTTTGAGATCCCCGACAGCGCAGTAGAAACCGTACAGAAACGATGCCTTGAACTCGAGTACCCGGTACTGGAGGAGTACGATTTTAGAAGAGACGAGGTGAACCCTAACCTCGAGATCGATCTCCGCCCGGGTACTTCGATTCGACCGTACCAAGAGAAGTCCCTCAGTAAGATGTTTGGTAACGGACGAGCCAAGAGCGGTATTATCGTGCTGCCTTGCGGCGCGGGTAAGACGCTAGTTGGCATCACGGCAGCGGTAACCATCAAGAAGGGCGTAATTGTACTCTGCACAAGTTCCATGTCTGTGGTGCAGTGGCGAAACGAGTTTCTGAAGTGGTCGAACATCAGCCCCGACGACATTGTGGCCTTCACGGCTGATTCCAAGAACAACATGTTTACGGGCAATACGGGTATTATCGTTACTACGTATTCCATGGTCACCCAGACGAGAGAGCGGTCTCACGAAGCGAAGAAGATGATGGACTTTCTTACTGGTCGCGAATGGGGTCTTATGCTCCTCGACGAGGTCCACGTCGTACCAGCTAACATTTTCCGAAAAGTTACGTCGTCGATCAAGTCCCATTCAAAACTTGGTCTCACAGCGACACTGCTTCGAGAGGATGACAAGATCTCAGATCTTAATTTCCTTATTGGACCGAAGCTGTTCGAGGCGAACTGGATGGAGCTTTCAGAACAAGGGCACATCGCCAAGGTACAGTGTGCTGAGGTGTGGTGCCCAATGCCAACGGAGTTCTTTGACCAGTACCTGCGAGCAAGCTCCCGCCAAAAGGCCTTGCTCTATGTCATGAACCCTCATAAGTTCCAGGCCTGCCAGTATCTCATCGACTACCATGAGAATCGAGGCGATAAGATTATTGTCTTTTCAGATAACATCTACGCCCTCAAGGCTTATGCGCTCAAGCTTGGAAAGGCGCTTATCTATGGCGGGACAGGCCAGCCAGAACGCGAGCGGATTCTCTTGAATTTCCAGCATAATCCTAAGGTCAATACTCTCTTCCTATCTAAGATTGGCGACACATCTCTCGACCTCCCTGAGGCTACATGCCTAATTCAAATCTCATCTCACTACGGATCCCGACGTCAGGAGGCTCAGCGTCTTGGACGTATCCTGCGAGCTAAGCGAAGGAACGACGAGGGTTTTAATGCCTTCTTCTACTCGCTCGTGTCCAAGGATACGGAGGAGATGCACTATTCTCACAAGCGCCAGGCCTTCCTTGTCGATCAGGGCTACGCCTTCAAGGTGATTACTCAGCTCGCTAACATTGAGAAGACGCCAGACCTGGCCTTCTCCACGGCGGCCGAGCGGCGAGAGCTGCTGCAGAAGATTATGATCGAGAACGAGACGTATGAGAAGGAAGAGGTTGACAATATGTGGCACGGCAAGGGCGCGGGCAGGAGGAAAGGCGCCGTGCGGAGGGCGGCCGGCAGTCTCATGGAGCTTAGTGGCGGTCAGGACATGGCTTATGTGGAACAGAACAAGGGCGTAAACAAGGGCCTGATGAAGAAAAAGAAGAAGCCCCAGAGCGCCTTCTTCAAGAAGTTGGAGAGGGAAAAGGAGAGAGCCCGGACGGGGACGTGAGGAGCTGGCTGGTCCGGTCCCACGCAAACCTGCCGCGTCTTGGTCTAATGGAGGTTGGACTTATGACGACGACGCATGAAGCATGAAGAGAAGGAAACGTGCCCGATGATACTTTGAGTGAGATTGTTGGGCCGCATCCTACGCCCTCTTCTCTTGCTTAATGATTGTACTATATTGAAGTTTTGGAGTCTCCGGCATATCAAATCGGTGGTAGGGAAACATTTCAGATTGGACGATAGTGAGTGGTATGACAGGGGTTGACTGCCAGCTCACACAGACCATGCGGAAACATCGCGCACATATTATTCACAGCTCTATGCAGCTGCACGCACGAGCTCATACGTGCATATTTCCCACGAAACTCCAATAGAAAAGCCTAGACAAAAAGATGAAGATAATAAAAAAAAAAAGTCATATCTCAATGTACGCGGTACCGAGGTGAATGTAGCTTTGTCCTGAAGTTGCCCTTCGGCGCGCTTTCTCCCGAGATGTACCGGGATCTGCGAAGGACGGAGCGGGAGATGCATGGTGCTGTCCGTCAAGATTATGTTCCACGGATTTTCAAGGAAAATGATTACTCTCCGCTCTCTTAATCACTAATATTGTGAGCCGTCGCCGATGTCAATTTTGATAACGCTACGAAGTACCTAAGGGACGAAGCTGAGCGGAAAACGAAAGCTTGCAGATCCGAGCCGTAAGCATCAAATGAAGCTTGGAAACTCCGGGATGAGAATGGCGCGGGAAGCCTCCTTTCCCAGCAAGCTTTGCTTTTCTCTCTCTCTCTCTCTCTCTTTTTTTTTTTTTTTTTTTTTTTTTTTTTGTGTCCGTGAGGTTACGCCCGGCGGGTCGGTCCCACGAGGCGGGAAACGGCAGAGCAAGGGGAAAGAGCCCGGTCGACATGGGGGAGAGAAATATTTGCTGGAGCCATGTGTCGGAGCTCTTGGATTCTATTTGATGAGGAAGGACGGCTCAGCAGGGAGGAGAGAAATGTTGAAGATGTGAGAGTTGAGGAAAAAAGAAAGAAATTTCTCCGTCAATTGTGGTTTCTCTGAATAGGACGGGAGGAGGATGGTACACCGCCGGTTGGAAGGAATGTTGAGGAGTGGGAGGGAAAAGGAGGGCAAATCAAGGGAGAAAGGGATGATGGGATGATGTATCACATGCGAGAGACATTTTTTTTCGTCTGTTCTGCGGCGTTCTGGGCCATGCGAATTGAGTTGGCCGGGACAATGGAGGGTTGGACGGGAAGAACTTAGTGAGGCTAGAAGAGGTTTAGGGATGTTGGAGAGGAGAGGGCATTCGCGCCGGGCAGGATTCTTCAGCGTCATTCGACGAGGTTCGGGGTCTCAAGACCATCAAAGCCCTCGGGAAACGAGAGCTCGTCACTTGGCGCATTAGCCGCCTTGGGTAGTGATCTCACGACTCCCCTCGACTGTGAGTGACATCATGTCCGAATGGGCGCGTTGTGCCATGGGACGAGCACATTTCAACTCAGGAGTGCGCGACAGGTCCATTGTCAGACATATTTCGTAGGGTGACAGGAAGAGGGTGTGGCGACGTGGTGTAAGCGAACCCTCGGCTCCCTGAAATGCAGGAGCTTTCATTGGGACAGGAGACATATGTCCGTAAAGAGACATGGTGTTACCCTTTGCTGTCTCTGAGGGCTGCCGGCACTGCTCTTGTCAGTGGAAAGATTCCGAATACCGAGTACTCTGATATCCGAAGTATATTTGAAGAGCGTTTGAAGAGAATGGAGCATTTGAAGCCTCTTACATCTACGAGGTATTTCATGATACGAGATGGAAAAAGAGAGCACTTGAGGCGACACTTCGTCATCGGCTGGCATCGGGACTTGGACTGCCATCAAATCAAAAGTTGTTGAATCGAGGTGAAGTCAGCAAGTATGAAGTCGTGTAATCCAGGAAAAGGATACCTGGAGGGCTTTCGAGCGACAACAATAAAGATACGAATCCCCCCCCCAAAGGCCTCCAGCGACGACAGAACACGCGTCTCTTCAACATCGGAGATTGGCATCAAGTTTAACTGCGAGGACAGGCCCAAACAAGGATCAATGAACGGGGCATGGACGGCAGGAAGCTGGTGGGTCAGAAATGCGGCACTCCTGCGACTGCACTGTAAGGGGCATGTTTAGCGCTGTATAGCACTGCATAGCACTGTTTACCCACTGCCCAGGGGGTCCAGCACTTAATGACAAGGTTGCGCCAGTTCATTGTTTAGTGGGGAACTAAGCTGACAACAACAATTTTGGGCAATTTGCAGGCGAAGTACTGATGTACTGAGGCATTGTTGACGTTTCCAGTGATTTGGGTTAGCAGCGCAGGTCATCAATATCTTCTCGCTTGGCTATTCGACAGTTGATACGAGCCACTCTGGTGTCGAGCCATTCTCTCCAATAGAACGTATCAATGCATGTCGAAGTAACCTTTGTACCCGGAATTGTACTTCGGAGTCCCTCTCATCGTCACTCTCAACTTTTCCGCGCCTCCTAACGACTGGACTAGACTCGATCCCTCAATTGACACACCACGAGACTCATTGGTGAATGCCGTCAATGTACTTCGTACTGGAGAGTGGAAGTGGTGTACTTCTTACTTCCTGGTCTAATCTTTTTCTTTCTCGTTTGTAATTGATATTTGCCATCAACCCTTCATTGTCGTTCCCACTGATTTGCCCCATGCCCTCTTCCCCCCCAAGCCAAGTCTAGGTTCATCAAAAATTGGAGCTGCTCTCATAAACTCGGCTCAAGTCACTTTTATCGTATTGATCTCAATCCCTCTATCCTCTGCCTCTGCGTCCTGCGAGGTCTCAAGGACCCCCTTGCCTCAATCCCAGCTGGCGATTTATCGATGCTCTGACAATGCCATTCTCATCCTGGTCCAGCATCAGAATCCTCATTTGACCCTTCCTCCTTATCACATGGGATTGCCCTCTCCGTCGCATCATTGATTGCAACCTCCATCGTTGTCTTCCTCAACTTCATCTCCTGCGCTCCCTCCTCAGTTCTTTCTCATCTATCCTGATCTCTCCATTGAACCACATCCTTCCCACAGGAACTAGCCAATCCCTCCTCCTAGCTCCATCATCATCATGAATATTGGCACGAAGTCGACCTCCGCTTCTTCTGCCTCTAGACGGGCCATTAGGTAGCACACCACATTCATCGCAATCTTCTTCACCAACTCTCTTATTAAACCGTTTATTTCGAGCGTTCCCAATATCTAGACCAACATCAGAGATCAGCTCAGCTTGCGCCTAGGGCCTACCGCCAGTCAGCCGGCTTCTTGGAAACAGAAAAAAAAAGGAATCCAGCGCGCCCAGAGTGGTTGCTCCTTGTGAATACTCGGAGAAGAAAACCTGCTCTTCACTCAGCCGTCGCATTCTCTCCTCTCCTTCTTACACGATCGCGATCGGGATTGCGCCTCTGCTCCCGCTTCCTCTCACCCTAACCTGTCGCAAACGCACAAACAACCGTCAAGATGGGGTTTCTCGAGTCCGCAAGGGGGTTCTTATGGACCCAAATCAAGGCTCTCAAGCCATCTTTTCTCAGCAAGGACCCGCATTTCAACTTCATCTCTGTCCATTGTATGTGTTGCCCATTGTCCCCTTATTCGCTCTATCCATTCTCGTCTCGATCTTGAGACAATAGGTCTTGTTAACATGCCTTGGAATTAGACTTCTGGATCATTGGCATGACTATCTTCGGCTCTATTCTTTTGTACGGCACTGGAAAGGGCAAACTTGCCTATGTGGATGCGCTCTTCTTTGCTTCTGGTGCCAATACACAGGCCGGCTTGAATACCGTTGATATGAACACATTGAACACATTTCAACAGGTCGTCCTTTACATCATCCCTATGATGTCGTGCCCAATCACCCTACACGGATCGGTCGTTTTCATCCGACTCTACTGGTTCGAAAGACGTCTACAGAATTATGTCCGCGACGCTCGGAACCGTCGAGGCACCCTGTCTCGGTCTAAATCTATGGGTGGCGACAACTCTCGCCTCGAAAGAGGTGTCAATGGCAGAAAAATCACCATTCTCCGAGGATCGGGGAAGCGCATTGCGAACGACGGTAGTCCGCTTGAACCCAGTGAGCTTCCTATGATGGCTACTCCAGCAGGCCCGTCAGACAGCGGTTCTGCTTCGAAAGCTTCCGACCGGGACAGTGATAGTACCGTGGGCAAAAACCAACACGCCGAAGACGACGGCATTTCTCGCCCTTCAAATCAACATCACTCGATATCTTTTGCCCCGACTGTCACGAGGAGTGATGGAGCTGGACAGGACGCTACCAAGTTCCCCCATCACGTCGAAGATGATGACGACGATGACGAGCAAATGCCCGCGCTTGAGAGGCACAATAGCGAAGTATTGCGCATTCCGAACCCCAGAGAGGCCGAACGTGGTATTGGACCGAAGCGATTGGAGGTTGGAGAGAGTACCCCGGATGAGGATGAGGAGGACGAAGAGCACCACACGGGTAAAGCCAAGAAACCCTCGAAGGCAATGAATGATAACAATAAAGGCCAGGACCAGGAAGAGTTGCCGGATCCTCTACGGCGCAGGAACCCTGTCATCACCATCGAAGAACCAGATAGGCATCACACACTCCACCACTTGCACCACGAGCCGGAAAGAAGCGCGATGGATGACTTTGCTGATGAGGCTAGAGCCATTGGCAACACATTTAGCCCATTAAGGTTCCGGAAACCCCGACTATTCCAGTCCAAAGACAAAGTGCATCATGCTGACAGCAACGATTCGGATGAATCGCAATCAAGGGGAACAAACATCTTCGCCAAGATCCGAGAACTATTTGGACGTAAGGAGGTGGAGGAGGCGCCATATCTCAGTTGGACTCCGACTACCGGCCGAAATTCCAAGTTTCCGGGGTTGACATTGGAGCAGAGAGAAGAATTGGGTGGCATTGAGTATCGTTCGTTACGAACTCTCGCCTTATTGCTGGTCATCTATTTCTGGGCATTCCAGGTCTTCGGTCTCGTTTGCATGTTGCCCTACATTAAGAACAAAGAGAAGTACGGCGCCGTGGTAGATGCCGCTGGAGTTTCCCGGACTTGGTGGAGCTTCTACACCTCAAACTCGTCTTTCATGGATCTCGGGCTCACGCTCACACCCGACAGCATGATGTCCTTCCATACATCTACCTTTATCATGATGATCTCATGGTTCCTCATCATTGCTGGGAACACCGGATTTCCCATCTTCTTGCGCTTCATGATTTGGGCTTTTTCTCGCATCGTTCCCCGCGGCACCGGTCTTTGGGAAGAGTTGATGTTCCTTCTGGATCATCCCCGTCGATGCTTTACCCTACTATTCCCTTCAAACGCGACGTGGTGGCTATTCGCGATCCTTGTGGGCTTGAATGTTGTCGACCTCATTTTCTTCCTGATCCTCGATGTAAGTGGTCTTTTTGTTTTTCTGCTTCCTGGAGATCTCACTTGACCGGGCTCTTTGTCCCAATTTTCTTTGAACTGTTGCTGATAAATTATCTGCCGAACTAGCTTAACAATCCTGTGATCCAAGACTTGCCCTGGAATATTAGGATCGTCGATGGCCTTTTCCAGGCAGCGTCCACGAGAACAGCTGGATTTTCTTGTCTTCCTCTCAATTTACTCAACCCCGGTGCCCAGATGCTCTACCTCTTCATGATGTATATCTCCGTCTTCCCGACCGCCATTTCGATGCGTGGAACGAACGTATACGAGGAGATGTCATTGGGCATATACGCCCCACACGCCGAGGACGACGCATTCGGAATGAGCACAATGAACTACATCAGCAGTCACTTGCGACGCCAGTTATCTTTCGATATGTGGTTCGTGTTCCTGTCGCTCTTTATTCTGTCTATTTCCGAGGCCAGTCGATTGGAGAAGAGGGATTTCAGTTTGTTCGACGTCTTGTTCGAGGTGATTAGTGCGTACGGCACTGTCGGGTTGAGTATGGGCTACCACACGGTTGACGCGTCGCTCTGCTCCCAGTTTAGCACAGTCGGAAAGCTCGTCATCATCGCGACGCAGATCCGTGGTCGTCACCGTGGTCTACCATACAGCCTCGATCGTGCGATTCTGCTTCCTAGTGAGTCTCGTTTCGCCAAGGAAGCAGCGGAGCCCGGACCAGGGTTGTTGCCAAGGACGAGCACGGCCGTGTCAACGGGCTCGGCTACCGGCCTCTCCCGGCGTATTTCCACCACGACAAGGCCGCGAACGATTGAGCGACCTAGCACCAGTATATTTGCACAGATCTTGCAACCTGGACCCAGCCTCCCGGCTAAGATGGACCGGAGAATGTCTGTCGAGACTTTGCCCTACGATCTTCCCCTGCGGAGGGCGGCCACGGTGGCAGCCTCGGATGAAGACGACGATGTCGAGAGCGTCCACCCTGTGACACGAGCCAAGACCTACACGGGAAGCTCCTCCGCAGTGAGGCGGGCGTCTTTTGGAGGATAATGGCTCGAGCCCTGGACTGACGATGGGGCCCCGACGCCGGCGTTAAAATGTTTGGAATTTGTATTCCTTTAACCTTTCATCTGTCCTTTTGGGTTGTTTACCTATTCTCTGAGCAGGGGTGGGTGAAAAGAAAAAATTAATCGCGATCCACAGGCGCATATAGGAGGGAACTTTTGAGTTTTACTGTCTTTTTGTATACCTTGAAGACTGATTTTTTGAATTTTGCACTCTCGTTGCATCGTCTGAATGACCGATGCTAAAGAAGCAAACGAGCTGACGACCGAGCGCAGCATACTAGAACATTACATATATATATACCTCTCTAGATAGACAAGGACCTGGCGTATTGGATTGGAATAAAACTGGGAAAGCACTGGCTATCTAATATTTACACTACTTTAGTGTCCTGATTAGTAGAGGGTTAGCCGTGATGACAATGTAGCAAACAGGTTTTGTAGAGGGTGCAAGACACGATGTTGGAGGAGATACATAGGCCAACCGAGCATTTACCTTTCTATATATTGTACACAAACTATTTCTGACAAGAGGAAGATAGTCTCCCTTACAAAAGACAGACATATGCATCCCTCTCAGCCCCTACTCTGCATCTGAACCATCCATCATACAACAAACATACACTCACGGAGAGGAGGGAAGAGAGACACACACACATTCCTCCCTCCTTCTGCCATCTCCCCCCAAAACCTACGAGCTCTCAAACACAGTCCCCAAATGCTTCCCCTTATTCGACGACCGCAACTGACTCCTCTCCCTCTTCCACGCCCAAACAAGATGATCCACACTCCCCATATCATGCTTCTTCTTCCGCAAATACGTCAACCTAGCCCTCCTCGCGCGCTTGGGCCTCCTCCAGATGATATCGATACCCATGACGGCGGGCGAGTAAATCTTGAACCACATCTCGACGCCCGTCTTCATGAGGTTGCCCCGGAGCTGGATGGCCGTGTCGACCCCTCTGCGGCGGATTTGCATCAGCGCGCCGGCGAAGGGCTCGCCGCGGTGGGTCGTCACCATGAGCACGTCGCCGACCTTGGCGCGGTCCGGGCGGGATTTGGAGAAGAGGGCCGTTCGGGCGCCGGTGGGGTCGAGGGTCGCGATGGAGGCGGCGTGGAAGGGGGGCATGGGGTCTTTGGGGGTCGTTGGGGCGGGATGGGAGGGGGGGGCATAGACGGCGAAGGGGGTGGGTTTGTGGGTTTTCGGCTTGTCTGTTCATATCAATGTTAGTTTCAAAGGACGAGGCCTGTGTTTTTTGGGGAGAGCCGGGAACTGCTGGGAAAGAGGATGGTTGGTTCGGGAACGTACGGAGACGGAATTGGGATGTCGTGGTGGATGGCGTCGACGTCGGGGGTTCTGAGGAAGAGGTCTCGGTTGCGAAGGTGCGTTGGATTTGGCGGTGATAACGCGTTTGACGGAGGATCGTCTTGAGGCAGCCGAGAGGCCGCCGGATCGGTAACGCGTTCATAGTTGCGATGCGGTGGCTTCGGGGAACCGAAACCTCGTGACAGTTTTTTGCGAGAGTCGTTCGAGGTTTTTTGAGATCAAAAAAATTGATGGAGTCGAAGACGAGCTTTGGTTCTTGGTACATTGAGACACCTGATTGGCTGGGATCTCCTGTTCTAGCCAATTGGAAGCGCAGATGGTGGTTTTGCGAAGTTCAGCCGAATTGGCAGGAGCTACCAACCGTTTGTCAAGCCATTGGCCAAGTCCATCTACAAATTTTTGGAGACACGAGACCGACGAAACGAGGAGGAACGGACAGAGAAGCTATTCAGAACTTCGCTCAGCCTAACCTCCAGGAATCATTCTCCCGACGACATCCCTCAATATCCAAGGGGATTTTCTAAAGGCCTCCCTCCGCGCAGCCTTCCTGGTTGTGCCTGAGCACGATGCTTCGGCACCCCTTCGCGAGCGCCCTCAGGGCAGCCTCGTCGTCGAGTCGGATAATACAGAATGGCTCTGTGAGCATAGTCGCCCAGCAATTATGGCACCAGCAGAGGACGTTCACCTCGTCAAACTCCCTCTGTAAGTTTCCCACGCACTCCCCAACCGCATCTTACTTGCTCTCTCCCCGAGAAGTACGCAATTTCTTACAACTTCCCCCTCTGCTCCTAGCCAGCAAAGTCATCTTCGACAAGACCTCCAGCCCCGAACTCGACGCCGTCCTCACCGAGATGCTCCACAAAATCATCCTCCCCGCGCGCCTCCCCAAGAAGAAGCGCAAGATCGTCTTCAACGAAAAATACCGCCAAAAGCTGCAAGTCGACCCCATCGTCATCGAGGTCGACGGCTACGAGCACCGCTTCGACACGCTCGACTTCCACAACGGCACGATCCCCGCCTCCCGCCCCCTCATGCGCCAAGCTGTCCGTCTCATGTCCACGCGCGAAGACTGGGCCAACCTCTCACGGATGCTGGCCGGTTACAGGAACGCCGGACGGCTCATTCGGACCGACGACGTCAAGGACATCATTGCGAATGCCGGTAAGTCGGGAAACATCTACGCCATTCTCGACGCGTTGAGGAACGTCAAGGAGTCGGATTTGAGGATCAGGACTCTGCCCCGCGCGGACTTGATCTTGTACTGGATCCAGATGGGAGCCGTCAAGAGCGGGTTCGCCGAGGAGGAGACGACGAAGGCGAAGAAGTGGGCCATCATGCTCAGGGAACTCATGGAGGATGAGGACCACGTGAAGAACCCCACGTGGCCCGGACGCATCCCCCTGCACCGTGAGCCCCAGGTCGTCGGCCAGGTCCTCCACATGGCCGCCGCCCGCGCCGTCTACCACCAGGACTGCAAAGACGAGGACGGCAAGGTCGCCGAGCTCGCCGAGACCCTCGTTCACGTGTGGCCCGCCGAGAGGGGTCTTCGGGAGATACACCAGTCTAAGCTTAGCCCCGAAACCAAGTACTCCGAGGTTCTTAGGTTCCAGGACGAGGATGACGGCTACCTTTCCCAGTCTACGACGTGCCGCATCTCCGTCGGAAGCTTCGTCCTCAACGGCATCGAGTTGGCGAAGAAGGTGGTCGCGCCGGAGCTCGCGGCTCAGTTGGAGCCCATTGCGGAGCTGTTGAAGCGCGATTTGGATGCTGATAAGGCGGCGAATTTGAAGGCGGAGAGGGGTTGGGACGTCTATGATAAGCTCATTGCGAAGAAGGCTTGAGTTTTGGTAGGCTAGGGAGATCTTTCTCTTCGCGTGGACGAGAAGGGATGTATACTGCAGATTCGTGTATAATAGAGGGAAACCAAAAAAAATCATGGGCATCAGCTCAGGAGATGTAAAAGATATAGGTTCAAAACAATTAAACATGTATATCTACAAATCGATCTACGCGTGTCTTTTTATTTACAACCGCAAGCAGTTCTCGTTTCTGAAAAATAATTCAAGAAAGGAAAGATGTACAAAAATGCTGTATTGGTATATATATATACGTATATGACGACAGCAGGTTAACCAGAAATACGACACAACAAGAGACCTCAATGTCCCTCTCTCTCTAAGGTAGTACAATATACTTCTCAAGATGCTTAGGAATCGCACCCAAAAGGTTCTTGCTCTCCAACCACTTCCTCGAGAACAGCCTATCGGCGTACCTGTAGGCACCATCAGCAAGCACCGTCACAACGGTACTTCCCTTGCCCAATTTCTCGGCAACTTCCTTAGCGGCGACGACGTTGAGCGCCGAGCTCGCGCCGAGATAGAGACCCTCCTCATCTAGACACCTATAGACCATGTTGATGCTCTTCGCGTCGCTGATGCTCACCGCGCCGTCGACGAGGTCGATGTCCTGCTTCAAGTTATCCGTCACGCGACCCTGGCCGATACCCTCGGTGATGGAAGACCCAGAGCGCTCGGTGAGCTTGCCCCCCGATGTGATGTACGAGTAGAGCACGCTGCCGGGGGGATCGGCGAGGATGGCCTTGACTCTCCCGTCCGAAACGGTCTTCAGATAGCGCGTAACACCTGCAAACGTACCCGCCGTGCCAGTCGAGCAAGTAAACGCATCGACCTTGCCCTCGGTCTGCGTCCAGATCTCGGGGCCCGTAGTCTCGATGTGCGCCCTCCTGTTCGCAATATTATCGAACTGGTTCGTCCACACGGCGTTGTCGAGAGCCTCAGCGTGCCTCCTCGCCTGGTGGTTGTAGTTCTCCGGGTTCTCGAAGGCCACGGCGGGCACGGGGTAGACCTCAGCGCCGAGGAGTCGCAGTAGATCAATCTTGCCCTGGGACTGCGTGTTGGGCATGTAGATGACGAGCTTGTAACCCCGCGATCGGCACACGTGGGCGAGGCCGATGCCCGTGTTTCCCGCCGTGCCTTCGACGACGGTGCCGCCCGGGCGCAGGAGGCCGCGCTCTTCGGCATCGAGGACTACGTAGAGGGCTGCGCGGTCTTTGATCGAGCCGCCGGGGTTCATGAACTCGGCCTTGCCGAGGATATTGCAGCCGGTTTCGTTAGAGAGGTGGGTGAGGCGGATGAGGGGCGTGTTTCCGATGGCTGTTGGGAGTTTGGATTGGGAGGTTAGCGAGGTCGTACCACCACGAGTGTCAAGGTCAGAGAGCGTGTGTTGTTACCTTCAGTCAGGTTATTGGAAATACCCTGCGCCTTCGACACGGCGATCGTATGCGCGCTGGGCTCGCGCGGAGCAACGGCCGTCGCGAACATACGGACGCCCCTCCGCAGAACACCTTGTCGGAGCATGATTGGAAATTGAGACATGGCGGATGAAGCGATGTCGGAGGTTGGGAAAGGAAGAAGAAAAAGGTGGCTCGAGGGGGGGGAAGTGAGGAGAGATGGGGAACAACCTAGATTCCCTTGGACCCAATTGACCGACACTGGAGAGGAAAAACAAATGTGTGAGGTGTAGAAGAGAGGAAGTTTCCTCGGGCTTGTCGGGATCGCGGGAGGAAACACCACAGCTTTCAAGGTTTGAATTGTTCAATGTAATCAATAAATGTCGGGAGCCGGTGGGGTCAGAAAAAGCCGCTATTCCGGCGCTCTCGATCTCGTCATCGGCCGCTAAGACATTTCGGGAAACCGCCCCAATGCCTCACATGCACCCTTGTCTCCCTGTCTCCAGGGCTCAAGCTCGATTTCGTAGGCCATGTAATATTTACTCTTCGGTTACTAGGTTCCAAAATATTGAAAATGCCCTTTCCAACGTTACGCATGGCTATGCAGAGATAGAAATCATACAAGTTATTCTTGAATCGTCATCATGATATTCCATCACCCCAGCTTCATGTCGAGAAGAGCCGCACGTATGGCGCAGGAAATAGGCCCACATCGCCCATATAAGACCCAACGTACCACTCGTCATTAACCTCCTCAACTTCGCGAATCTCCGCATTCCGTGGGAAATACAACTCGTCCTCTCCCCGTTGCCGGTGTATTGGAAGCCAACCCCATCTTGCCCTGGCTACTAGCCCCAGTCCTCCATCTGGCGGGAAGGTCTGGACGCGCACGACCCCCTCTGGCAGAGCGCCATCTCCCTCGGGGACAGCCGGTGCCGTGGCGGCCACGTCCGTCGTAACCAGCCGTCCCAGCTTCTGGTCGCCTTGCGGCCAACACCAGGAAACCAGCGCCGAGGTTCCCTCGACAGGGTTGGTCCGGAGCCGGCGTCCGCCGACGAGATCGCGCACAATATATCTCCGCTGTCCCACTGTGCTCTCTTGGAACGCCATCATGACCATCCTGTGACCGGCCAAGCACCTTCTCCACCCCCTCGGACCGTTTTCGGGGCTAATCCGCCGCCGGCTGACGAGGTCCGTGTAGCAGGATACGCAAACATCGTAGTCGCCTGGCTGCGTATCCGGATCCACAGAACTCACGCATTCGAAGCAGTGGTATCGGCTCTGCGTTGGGGGGATCTGGTCCTGGCAGATATCGCACTTCGTCATAAACGTCAGGGACTGGAAGCTGCTCAGGTTCGTGGCAGAGGACCCGGTGAAGATAGCCGTGTTGTGCGGGAGCTTCGGAGGTCGAGGGCTTGCGGGCGGCGTGTTGTGCGTCGAGGGTGGTTGATAGACATATGGTAGGAGTAGATGTGAGCAGCAGCGGCCCTGGTTGACGCAGTTGTTGCAGAAGCCCCAGTCACCGTCGTTGCAGGTATCGCACCTCCAGTAGCAGCCGTTGGACCATGCCAAGCACTTGTCACAAAACGTCCCGCTCTGTAATCTTTCCATCGGGTCCTCCGGTGTACGTAGCCACCCGTCGTCTCCCCTGACAGGGCGTATCATAGGTGGAAGGTAACGGCTTGCCCTGAGGATGTGGAATGGCTCAATGCTAGGGTTTGCCGCGCGTGCCTTCTCCCACTTCGCAAGGGCAACATAGCCGAACCCGAACCAGTGCTGACAGCCCCTGCCGGCTCGGTAGCAATCCAGACAAATATTCCAGTTCCCACCCGCGCAAATCCCGCAATTATAGTGAACGCTGTACTCGATGTTTTGTTTGTTGCACCGCGAGCAGCTGATTGCCGGTTCTACAAATACGAGTGGGGGTCGTTGGGGGGCTGGGGAGTTCGGGCTGTCGAGAGGGCTGCTGTGAGTAGAGCGATTCGCGAGCGAGAGTTCGGTAGGTCGGCGAGGTCTCTGCATGCGAGTGGGGCTAGGTAGCTCTGGAGGCCCAACGCCGGTCTTGTTTTGAAGAGGTACTCTGCTCGCAAAAGACAAGTGAGATCCTTCTGCTGGGCTCTGCACGGTGACAGGTGAGCTCGAGCCCCGACTCTCAGTAAGTACAGCCCTCGGATTGGCGACATTCGCGGGGCGCGTATGACTTCTGAGATCGGTTTGCGATCGAGTAGCAGTCGGAGCAATTATCGGGCTAGGGTTGACTGGGGCTGTGGAGGTACGCGAAGAACTGGCCGTCCTCCGGCGATGTCGAGGCTCCTCTTGAACCCCCAGGTGGTGAGAGCCTTGCTGCGTCCGGCTACGGTCTTCGGAATGCATCCTCGCCCCTGCCGAGTTCCGTCGCCGGCCGGCTCCGCTATCACCTTCTCGGGGACGTTGTGCGTCCAGCGGGTTCGGCTCCGGGGGCGGGTCAGTCGCGACGGGGTTGGTCCGGGTCGATTCCCTACCAGATTCCCTACCAGACTCCCGACCAGACTCCCGACCAGACTCCCGACCAGACTCCCTAGCAGATTCTTGCTGCCTTGCTCTTTCCCTCTGCCGCCTCCTGTATGCCTCCGTGATCCTCCGACTCAACTCATCATCCCTCTCGAGGTCGATATTATCAAGGTCCAGTCCGTCAAGAATCCCCTCCTCCTGGATCTGACGAGCAAATTCTTCAATCTCGCGCTCGATATCCCGCTCACTCATGTTCGTAGAGCCGATGAGCGACCGGATTGAGGACTGATGCTCAATCTGCCGCGTCCTCGCCTCCACCGCCGCTGCCGTCGTCTCATCGGGCCGTCGTGTCGACTCGCTTCGTCGACGTCTCCGTTCCTCCGACGGCCTACTACTATCGGGAGGATGCCTGCTCCTGGTCCGTCCTCCCCCCTCCTCACCCCGTGGCCTCGCAGAGCTCTCACGCGCCCGCCTCGTGCGACTGTCTTGGCTTGCGTCCCTGCTCTCGCCCCTCCTTCTCCTCGAAGTAGGTGCCAGCGAAGACTCAACACCCACCTCCCTTAAGCTCATGGCCCGCACCTCCTCCATCAGCCTACGATCCTCCTCTTCAGCCCTCAGTTGTTCCGGCGACTTCTCCACGTTAATCTTGGGCAACACCTCCTGCCCCCGCTTAAACTTGCTCGCAATCTCCTCCTTTTCGGCATCGGTGCGATCTTTCTCCGGGTTCGCCTTCAAGTATAGATCGAGCAACGTGGCGATGGTGGCATTATGCCTCGTGTCCCGCACGCCGGAGCGACATGAGGGGCAGGTGAAGATGGGGGTGCCCGGGGCGGGAGGGGTCGGCGCATCTTGGGCGGAGGCGGCTTGGAAGCTGAACCAGTCCTTGAGACAGGCACCGCAAAAGGTGTGCAGGCAGTCGAGAAGAGTAAGAGGTTGATATAGAAGCTCGGTGCAGATCTAGAGAGGGAGGTATCGTTGAGTTAGACAGCTTCGGATTTAGAGGTGGGGATGGAACCCCAACCCCGGTCGCAGGGTGCACCAGGGGAAGGATGGAAACTTGGGGAAATGAACACGGGCGGGCATAGGATCGACGGGACGATCAGCTTACCGAGCAAGTGAGTTCCTTCTCGAGGTCGAGACCTGGTCTCGGAATATCCATCTGTAGTAATTACGTGCCCCTCCCAGGGGACCTCTCTAGCCCGGGAAGAATGGCGATAGAGTTAGAGCTTAAATCGGGGTCGGTTCCATCAATCCCACGACGAGTATTGTACGCGGTGGATGTGAATGGGTCAAAGGGGGGAAATAATTGGGGTTCAGAGCTAAACCCCGCAAAATGGCGGGAAGTAACCGTGGCGGATAGGCTCATTTATTGTAATACCTCTGTAACGGTGCAGCCATTTGATGCAAGGACCTGATCCCCTCGAGTCAGGCACACTTGAACCAACCCGATGCCCCATGGCTACCAAACCAGACTATTTTAGCCAACTTGTAAGACGTGCAGAGAAAGGCACGCGAGTCGGGCGAGACAGCCATATGCATTTTAATTTCTGCGAAATGACTGATGTGGCAAGACTCTAAGCATCTCAGTGCCCAACTAAGGCGGATTTCTCCATGTACAAATGGAAGGATGCCCGACTCGCATTGATTTCGATGATAGGTGGCTGCCAGCAGCCCTGGGCCAATGCACTTGGCAAGGAACACCCTTCTTATGAGTTGTAAGCCCACCCTCTCTTGACCTTGGAGCATAGACAAGTTCGCTATATCGGGCGTTCAAAGCCAAGGGCTCGTTGCCGTCGTCTTGGGCGGCCTCAATTACGTTTTCATCACTCTACTGGCAAGACCGAAATTCTAGAAATGCGAGCACATGTAGGATAGCCAAAGAAGCCGTATACTATTGTACTATTCTATTGTACAATATCAACACAGTATTGTCAACGTGGCACTCCTACCCCCATCCCCAGCTTTACGAATGAGTCCACTCGGGCTTCTTCTTATCCGCAAAAGCCTTCATGCCGACCTTCTGATCCTCACTTCCGAACAGAGAGTGGAACACCCTCCTCTCGTACTCGACACCATCCCTGAGAGGTAGGTCCTGGCTCTTGTTGACGACCTCCTTGCACGCCTGGACGGCAACTCGAGAGTATCCGGCAATGGTCTCAGCCGTCTTGAGAGTCTCCTCCATGAGCGCCTCGTACGTGGGGAACGCCCTCGCCGCAACACCCCACTGGGCAGCCTCGACACCAGAGAAGGACTTCCCAGTAAGGATGATCTCCATGGCCTTGGACTTGCCAACGGCCCTAGTCAGACGCTGGCTGCCGCCGGCACCGGGGATGGTGCCGAGCTTGACCTCGGGCTGACCAAAGTTAGCCTTCTCGGTACAGTAGATGAGGTCAGACATCATAGCGAGCTCGCATCCGCCACCGAGGGCGTGGCCCGAGACAGCGGCGATGATGGGCTTCTTGACCTGGGTGGTGAGGAGAGACCACGACTCGATGAAGGACTCGGTATAGGCCTTGGAGAAGGTGAGGGGGGCCATCTCCTTGATATCAGCGCCAGCGGCGAAGGCGCGCTCGGAGCCAGTAAGAATGATGACGGAGGTGTCATCCGACGCATTGAGTTCAGTAAGGGCTTGGTTCAGCTCCTTGATGAGCGGCGTGCATAGGGCATTGAGGGCCTTGGGGCGGTTAAGAGTGACTGTTGTAAATTTGCACTGTTAAGCACTGATATATGACTCTGGGCAGATCGTTACATGGGGACGAGGGGAGCTATATACCTTGGCTGACACCGGGCTTCGGCTTAGAAACCTGGATATACTCGTAGGCGGTGTTGGAAGAAAAGCGGCGCACCACACGGGGAAGAGTGGTGGGCTGGAATCGCGAGGCAATTGGCCTCAAGCACCTGGCAGTGTTCATCTTGGCTGATAGAGCTATTGTGGAACTGGGGGAGGGGTTGGAGAGAGCTTCAAGTGATAGAGAGATCACTTCAAGATGGAAATGCGAGGCAGGTAGGCGTTTAATGAGGGCAATTGCTTCAGCAGGAGACGCACTTATAACCAAGTAGCATCAATGCAGATTGCGATTACTTCCAAGACCAAATCTTTCCAATTCCAAGTTGGCAAGCTGCAGACATCATGAAAGAACTATTGGAGAGCTGGAAACTATCGGCTTTCGGTCGGCATTACTAACCAGCTCCCGCTCCATGTTGTCCCGGGTCACCTCGGTTCAGATTGGGGGCTACAGCGCCGAGCGAACAGCTGTCAGCATCTGTGGGAGTCCAAGGCAGAGTTCAAAGTTAAGGCACAAGGAGGCCCCACTTATGACTAAAGTCTCCACTCTGCCTTGACACATTGCAGGCACAATAGGTTCAATTGCAGCAAAACCTCAGCCCCCCCTGGGAAGACGCTTCCTGCCTGTTTAGTGCTGTGTCGCAAACTTACGTGGCTGAATTTTAATTGTACGAAGTAGCTAGAAATCGCCTCTTCCCCCTAGGCACGTATAGTTTCCCCCTTTCAATCAAATTCGCGATAGTTCTTTTTCGCAGAGTTGAGGAACGGAGCTCTCTCTATTAGACCCTTGCAAGTCTCCGTCAAGGAATTAATCAATCTACAATACTTTTATCTCGAGATCTGCACCGATCCTCCGCCACTTGACACGGAACTCTCTTATTTGGCCCTTACGCTTCGCGCCAGCCTGTCCGCATCGTCTTCGCGTCCCCAGACCTTTTTTTCCACCTCAAGATGAACTCGATTGAGCCGGAACAGACACCTTTTGAGGCTGTCTCTACACACACCTCCAATCTTCAGAGGGCAAGTTTATCTAGGAGATACATATCCGGGCATCCCGGGGGCGTGTCGCTAACTTTCGTGAGCAGAGATACCAAGCTCTCCTCGATCAGTCAACACCTTTCGTCTTATATCGATGGGTAGGAACGGCAACCTTCCTCGTGCTCTTTTTCATCCGGATTTTTGTTGCGCAAGGCTGGTACATCGGTATGAACACCTCGAGCCCTGGTTTTTCAAATCCTGCGTCTCCAGGGCTGCCAAAAGTGACGAGCCCCGATAACAATCATTTCTAACATGTGAATCGCAGTGGCCTACGCTCTCGGAATCTACCTTCTCAACCTCTTCCTAGCCTTCTTGCAACCCAAATTTGACCCTTCGAACGATGCCTTAGACCAAGACATGGAGGATGGCGCCGCGGGCGGTCTCCCCACCAAAGCCGATGACGAATTCAAGCCCTTCATCCGCCGCCTTCCCGAGTTCAAGTTCTGGTACTGGGCTACCCGCGCCATCGGCATTGCCTTCTTGTGCAGTTGGTTCGAAATTTTCAATGTGCCAGTTTTCTGGCCTGTCCTTGTCATGTACTGGATCATTCTCTTCGTCTTGACGAGTCAGTTCTACCCCCTAGTCCCCTCGTCCTTTGTCCTGCAGCCTGCTGGGATTTGTGCTAACACGTGTTGGTGTTGTAGTGAGGAGGCAGATTCAGCACATGATCAAGTACCGCTACGTTCCCTTCTCCTTCGGAAAGAAGAGCTATGTCAAGAACAGCAACTAAGGACACAGCAAAAATTTTTTCCTTCTTTCTTCCGCGATCCGAGTATCACTACTCAGACACGTACCAAGGTTTCGGTGAAAATGGCAGTTGGGTTGGGAGCGGGGCACAGCCATCAACTCTGGCTGGAATAATGTTACGACTTGGAGGCCGGCGATGTGAAAACCCTGGTTACTGGGTGGGCCTTGTAAAAACACTGATGTATGGCTTGGACAGAATTATAGAGCTTTTTTAATGAATATTCGAAAGTTCATTCTTGCTATGAAGTTTCGCGTCATCACTGGCGACTCCTTGGCAGGCGCTTAGCTATTGAACGTTTGCCGGGTACAGACTCGGGAACAGATAACCCGGAAGCTTCATAAAATCTCAGAATTACCAACTCGGTATTTTAGGAATTATTGGAACAATATTCCACATGCAACTGATCACAACTTCTCGATTCTCGTTCGAGGTGGAGTTCGCTCCGTGCTGAGAGTCAGTGGAACTGTGCGCAATTGGAAGCGGCGACCAGTGCTCCCCTGGCAGGTTCGTACCTTCTGCAAATCTCAGCCTCGCGCTAGACCCTAGTCACATTTTCTTCCATCACGCCCCCAGCCGCGACTTCGTCCCAACTTCGTGCTGAAACCCACTGCAGCACTCCAATCCCCCCCCTCACATCCACATCCCTTCTTGCAACTGACTTCAGATCCAAGAGGGATAATTCCATCCAAATTCGACGCAATGAGCAAATCTTCATCGTCCGGCGGTGGCCGGGTTATCCACCAAGACTTCATCGCGAGGATTCGCTATTCCAACGCCCTCCCTCCGCCTTCGATCCCGCCGAAGCTTCTTGAGATCCCGAACACTGGCCTCTCGAGTGGACAGTACACCACGCCGGGCTTCGCGTCGCGGCTGGTCCGCGAGCAGCCCTTAAATATCGAGGCGGATGCCGAATTGGGTATGCCCTTGGACCTCGTCGGCATGCCTGGCATTTTTGATGGCGACGAGAGCTGTATGTATCTACCTGCACCTAACCATGGATTATCCCAATCGCGTCTCTAACAAATTTCCCCTTTAGCGATCCAAGCACCGAATGAAACCCCTTCCGTCCACCCTCATGACAAAGCACTCCTCCGTCCCCTCGCATCCCTCTCCCGCTCGAAAACTGGCGACCAGCCCGTCTCCTTCCTTCGCCGAACCGAATACATCTCTTCCACGATCCGCCGTTCTGGAGCCGGCGCCCTTATCAACAAAGACAACCTTCGCCGCCCCGAGAAGCGTCCCGCGCCTGAACCTGACGATTCGCCCGCTAACATTCGTCGAAAGATCGATCACGGATTCGAGGTGGCTGAGAAGTATCTCAACGACCCCAGCAAGCTGAAGCACCCTTTGAAGAAGAACGCGAAGGTTGTCGACGTCTTCCCCATTCTTCCCGACTTGGACTCGTTCCCCGATGCTGGCGCCTACGTCACAGTCAAATTCCTCAATGCGCCCGTGCACAGCGGCACTTCTTACGATACGCGTCTCCTTAGTGGCTTGTTCAAGCCTTGCGATCGGACTCCTGCCGAGGATGCGGCTTATGCGGAGGCGATGGAGATGTGGGAGCGTGACCCTACTAACCACTCGAAGCCGGCGCCTTGCACGAACTACGACTACTACCTAACGAAGACGGCCGAGGACGCCCAGCGGTTCAGGGCCAAGTTCGACATTGACAATCCAGAGAATGGTGAAGAGGAGCTTTACACGGCACAGGGCGAATCTGGCCCTTGCTTCCAATTCGACCGGTTGCGTGCGTACGAGACGGTCAAGGAGACTGAACTCGACCACAAGACCAAGTACAGCCACGAACTTATCATTGGCTACAGCGACGGAGATATCGAGGGACAGAAGGCGGCTTGGTACTACCCCGTGATGCAACGCTCCACCATTCGACCTCAGAGACAGAAGCGAATCGACCTTACTAGGGGTCTCGAGGCGGACGATGGCCAGACGGTGGTGGACCAGCTCGAGGTTACCGTTGAGGATCCTAGCGATGAGCTTAGGGAGCACGCGCTTAAGTACAAGGAGCACCCTCATGGCTGGGATGAAGAGGAGGAGGACGGCGAGCAGGAGAGGGCGAATGGCGCCGAGAAAACGAATGGTGGCGCGGATGGCGAGCGGCGCAGGGATAATTCATCGCCTGTGAGGAATGGAGGATCGCATTCTGATGAAGAGGACGCAGAAGGTGATGAAGACGAGTGATGAGGTAGCTTGGCAAGAGGAGTGACGAGGTGCCTTGACGGTGATGGTTTGAAGGGGGATGAGGGAAATGGGAAGTGGCCGCATGTAATGATGCGAGGAACGTTTAGTATCGAGGTTATGGGATACCCGATGATCAAAAAGGTCATTTACTGACCAGGTGTGCAACTACGTAGATACAACCCTCCAATACTCCAAGTTCAATGACAATAAGTGATAATCAGGCTGCAAGTTTGATGCGAAAGTTTCCTTTTTCAATGCGATGGTAATATCAGAAGGGGATATTCTGTCTAGCTTCCTCCTATATACCAGAAAAGAAGAAAAAAGCCCGAACTCCAATGCGAAATGCCAATCCCAATATGCACGTCATCAATCATCTCCTACAAGCTAGGGTATCTAAAATCATCCAAGATGCCATATATACACTCGCTCTCACAGGGTAAAACCAATGTTCTCCCTATTATCATCAATGACTCTCCCATATCTGCCTCAGTCCAGGTTAGCAAGCCGTAGATAACAGCGTCAGAAAAACCATGGGAGGTTTCCAAGAAGAAACATAAACCCAAAAAGAGACGAGGAAACGTAAAAGGGGAAAACTCACTCAAGCAACAACCTAAAGAACCAAGCCTCCATATCCTCCCTCCTCAATGCCCTCCCCGCCCACTCCCTACTCCCCTCCGCCATCGCTTCAGCAACCGGCCTCCCCTCCTCCTCCTCAGCCAAATACCTCACAGCCTCAACCCACTCCCCACCGCCCAGCGAAAGGGGCACATAATCCCTCCAAGCACCGAGCCAACTCCCGGTCGTCCACTCCCTAAACAGAGCAAACTTGAACACGAGGCTACGGCTCCTCAAAAAGGCCTGAAACCGCCCGGAGAAGGCGTTGCCGTCGAGGTCGAGGAGGAACTTGGAGGCCCAGGCGTCGTGCTGGGCGGCGTAGGGTGCGAGCGTGAAGGCGTGGCGTTGGGCGGAGCAGTCGCCTGGGTCGCATTGGCCGATGTGGGAGAAGGTGACGTTGAAGAGATGGGCGTGAGTTTCGAGAGGTTGCTTTTCGGCGAGGAAGGGGAGTTCGGTTGTTGTGGATTCGTTGGTTTGGGGTGTGGTGAGGATGAGGGATTCGGCTGAAGCGTCGTTGAGGGTTTGGACGAAGTGTTGGCGGTGGTGATGGCGCCAGCCACCCCAGCGGCTGAACCCTCCGGTTGTGGAGCCGCGCCAGTAGAGCTCGTCGCGCTTCGAGGACCAGGGGATGTCGGAGGATTCGTTGTACGGGACTTTGTTGGCCCAGTACCAATGGGAGGGGAAGAGGATGTCGGAGTATGTGGACAGCTTGGATTGGGAGAAGATGGGGACGAGGTCGTGCGTGACGCTGAAAGCGTTGGGTCTGTCGAAGAAACCGTAGTTGGTCCGGAAGGATGGACTCGAGCAGATATTGGTAAAGGCCGTCATGTTGGAAATGAAACAAAGCTCGCCTTCGGTGCAGTAGCCTTTCGTATCGTCCACCAAGTCGTCTTCGCCGTCCTCGAGGGAGCGTGCAGGGCTATCTGGTGGGCAGTTCATGCGAGATATGGCCCATGCAGATTGCCTCCCTACATTCACGAAACGGCTATTAGACACCTCCCGAATGGACTTTCCGTTACCGAGCCCCTTTATGTCCTTGGTAAAACTATTAGAGAGCTTCTGGTTCGCCGCCGCAGCCGCCATACTGACGTCCCTCCCCTTAGCGACCAGTCTAGAAAGGTCGTCATGCTGCAACACCACCCGCGGCTCATCAAACTCATTAAACGCAAGATCCATGTCCGGCAAATACTGCGTAATGTTGCTCAGCATCTGCCCAAGGGCCTTTCTCTCCCACGCCTTGCCACCCTGCTGAAGGACCACCTGGTGGTCGCGAATCAAAATGCCCATGAGATGGTTGCTATAACCCAGTGCCTCGGTCGCCCTCTTTCGGATGGTCGCCGGTTTCAAGCCCCAAAAGGGCGCGAGCATCTCGTGAATCGTGTCGAACTCGTCAATGAGGACGACATTCCTCTCCTTGGCGAACTCGTACCATTTATCGAAGTTAGGCGGCGGAGCAATTTTGTATCTCCTTCGGTATTCGGCAACGGCATCCTCGATGTTTGTAGATTGCCTGGACAGGATCCCCTCTCTTTCATTGTCGGCTTGTTTTGCGAGTTGTAGAATTGGGTGAAGCTTTGAATCTGCAATAACATCATCCGTGTGCTTATCATCCCAAGCGTGGGAGATGTCTGTCTCGTCGGCCCGTTCGGTCCCGTCTCCACGGCTCTCCTCAGCAGCGGTCTCCTCTTGCTGCCCTTCCGGTTTTGGTGGATCCTGTAATGGCGTCTGTTCCTTTTCTCTCCTATCAATTAGGATATCAGGTTGGGAATACCCCAGCGATGTCGCGGGGATTTCGAGGATTTGGTATGTGGCGAAAAGTATAAACACAAACAATGCCAGAGTCACGCCGAGCCCGCGGCGAGGTAATAATCTAGGCGCCAACATGATGAAAGGGGTGATAATACAGAAAATTTCAGCTTCTCCCTCCCGTAAGTTAACGCCACTCGTGCTTGTCCCTCACTGTTCAGGGATTGCGGAATGTCGTGCTGTGCTCTGTTGCGATGGAACGACTGATGTCAACACTGGCGCATAGTTCAACGCACCTGTGTTTCTCATTCATGTGGATTCTTGAGGAACTATGCCAAACGAAATTCGATATGCCGAGATCTGTTTAACGGCACATCCTCAGTAAGTTTGCAAGATAATTCTAGATTCGCGCACCAAGACCGCCATCAGACCTTGAACCAAGACTTGAGCTGGTCCCTTATCATGGGCCTAAGAAGGATCCGTGTTGGCCAGACAACGGTTAGTATGAGCAGCTGTCAAAAGCTGGTGGCAGGTGATTATATAGCGGGATGTGGAGATGGGAACTACGAAGTACTAAGGTACAGAGTCACGCTGGACACACAACGCACGGACATACTGCACACAGTATGTTCTGGTTATCTTAACTGTTTTCTTCCACTTCGAATATTGATGTTATGCACCACCAGAACCTATACGGTCCATGCCTACGAAGTACACAGGTAATCGCTCAGATTTGAAGGATGCGTACACATCCGCCTGGCCAGACTGCTTGGTGCAGTCGGCGCTGAATGACACCGTCTTATCCTGCGCTGCCACCCACCCCAACTCCATGTCGGAAACGACAGAGGCGCCTTGTGGTGGCTGTGCTGCAAGGCGCCCTTCGAAAGAAAAAGATAATAAACTACTCGATGCTCCATGTCTACCGCCAGTGCAGTTCACAATGATTCCAGTGCGATGCTTCGAGACTCCATCACCAAGCAACACATCGCCAGATAACTGGGTGGACTATTATCATGACTGATGTTGCTGGACTTGTCGTCGGTGTTGCCACCCTATGGCAATCCTGCGTTCAAGTTTACGAGGTTGTCGACTCGACGCGCCAATATGGGATGGAATTCGAGCTCCTGAATGTCAAGCTTGCGGTTGAGCGCGTCCGCCTGATTTGCTGGGGTGACGCAGTAGGTCTCGGCAATATACGGACCGGAAGACCCAGCGGAGAGCCTGGATCTAATCCAGACGCGCGGCTTTACCGTGAAGAAGTACGCAGCACAACACTCCGTCTATTGGGCTGTATTCAACACGTGTTTGAGAATACGGACAGGTTGCAGGGCTACTACGGCTTACAACCAGCGAGCCCAGCCCTGACTGGAGGCGAAAGTCAAGACTTGCCGCTGTCGCAGAGCCAGAGGATCCTAGACGGGGTTTTCAAGCGCGCCTACGATAATCTACGCCGTATAGCGCGGGAACGACAGCGCGAGACGCCCTTGGTGCGCAAGACGGTATGGGCGGTGCGCGACCGCAAAAAGTTCGAGGTGCTCGTCGCTGAGCTACGTGGCTTTAACGACGGTCTCGAGAGTCTGTTCCCAGAAGCGCAGCTGAGGGCAGCCGAGGCCATGAAGAGCGATATTAACACGGCTCTCCAGGTGCGGGAGCTGCAGCTGCTGCAGGAGGCTACGGCCGGGGAGCATGAACCACTTTCGGAATGTGCGAGCCTGCGACTCGAGGCACTTGGCGCAACGGAATCCGCTAGGACTGAATTGCTTTCAAAGACACGGAGCGAAAACGGCAGCCAAGCGACGGCCGAGAATGTTGTAGCGGAGGGACAGGAGGACGTAGATGAGGAGGTTCCGCTGGATGGCCGACAAAGCGGTGAGGAAGAAGATGAGTTGTCTAAACGGCTTAAGGAAGTTGAGTTGTACGTGGAGCGAAAGAGCGTAGGCGCCCTGACCCTTGGCCTCATTGGGCCTTCTCCTGGACTCGCACGCGTTTCCGCACATGTTTATTGGGATGGCGATAAGCGAGATGCATCATTCTCATCCTATTGGGACGACCAGGACAAGGGCTTTGTATCGACAACGCACACAGCATTTGGTAAGACTACGCGCCGTTGTCCTCGCTTGCTATCGGCTAACACAATCTGCAGAGATGTACAAGAAGAAATATATGAGGAAACGGTCTCAGGACAAGTACGAGCCACTTGATGATGAGGACTATACATTGCTCGACCCCGAGAGCCACGCCAAGTTTGAGAACCTCAATCCCGGCACCGTCACGGTGGAGGGCTACGGGTTGGAGTGCTGGGACTTCGAGAAAACTAAGCCTAGGGAGCATACAGTAATGGTCAGCTACGCTAAACTACCCGAGGCGCCCGCTAGAAAACTACTGCGCAGGTTAAATGAACTGCAAACGGAACCGGGCAAGTTCGGGTGGAGCCCAGAGAAGGAGGAATTGGACCTGAAAGAGTTCGTCGGGACCTTAGGGTACGTTGATACTTTACAGTTTTTACCACGACAAGGCTTGTCAACTAAAAAGAAAAAAAAAAAAAATTAACAGCATCGTATACTACGAGCCAAAGTATGCACAGGACCGGAACCGATGGGTCGGCGACCTGTACAGCCTACTTAATCGCACCGACATCTTTGCCGACTTTACGACCGCATCGAGCGTGGGGTTGCGATGGGCGACCCCAGGAGACGAAAATTGCATCGGGCTTTGGAACTTCCTGCGGCAGATTATTATAGGACGAGAGCTAGCGGTACGACTGAAACACCTCGATGGAGGGATGTCGTATTCTGGCTTCACGGAACGGATCCTTGCAACTCTCATCATCTCCGAGCTGTGGCTGAAGCACGTCCAGATCGTACTCAAGGACGAGAAGTTGCTGACTGATGGCGTGAAAGGGCCAGAGACCGCGGAAGAAAGGGCCAAGGCAGAAGACTTCAAGAGTAAGGGCAACGAGGCACTGAAGAAGAATGAGTTTCAAAAGGCCTTGGACCTCTATACCGAAGCCATTAAAATCGATCTCGGCAATACCGTGTATCGCTGCAACAGATCAGCAGCCCTATTGGGACTGGAAAAGTACGAAGAGGCGGAGGAAGACGCCTACGTGGCGACGCAGCTTGACCCTAAATATGCCAAGGCGTGGTCTCGACTGGGCATGGCCATGCTCAAGTTAGGCCACGGCAAACGAGCCAAGAAGGCCTACGAACGAGCGTTACAAGTCGCAGGCAAGGACGCCACGACGCAAATGCACCAAGGATTAGCTGGCGCTAAGAAATTGATCACTGAGACAGTCAAGGCCATCAACTCGGAAACAGACAAGGAGAAGCAACATGGCCTAGAATCCAGCTTCCTAGACGAAGACTGGGAGATAGTCGGGAAAACACCCGAGTTCCATTCCAGTATTCACGAACAGCAAGTTGAGGGACTCCTCGTTTTTGCCGAACGCATGAAATGGCCCTATATCAACGAAGTCCGCGACTATGCCGAGGACATCTACAGCAATCTCCGTGCCGGCGAAATCATCAACATCAACCTCCATGACTGGCTATATGGAACGATGCTTCCGGGGAAATGGTTCTCCTTCAAGATAATGACAGCGTTGATCTTCTGCACGCCCAGCATTGATGTGAACAAGGTTGCCGTAGCCCCCTATTACGACTGTGGGCTATCGCTACCAACTCGATCCTACTGGCGGGTGAGAACGGTGCTCGGACGCGTGCTCGGCTGCTTGCCTGGCGTCATCTCTCTCTGCGGGTGGATTGGGCCGTGCCCGCGGGTCGAATTCGACCCACCCGTTCAAGGGGACAAGCCGCGACACATTCGCATCAAAACCCGGCGCGTTGCCCTGACCGACTGCAACTCGGACTCCGACAACGCCGTCATCCACATAGGGAGCAGATACGCCCGGCAGGAAGCAACACGCATACAGCCGAATGAGGAAGTCGGGTCGTACCTGGCCGAAATGAGGGACCCGAGCAACTGGGTAGTACCGGAGCCACCGGTCAGGGACGTTGGCACCTGCGAAATCGAATCTATACGGCTGAAGAGGCTCGCGCTAGATATCAATGTGGCGCAAAATGTCGCTAAGGGCATGCTGGACGATCTGGGCGTGGAACTCAAGACTGAGTACCGGGCGAGCATTACATTCAAAATGGACAATAACGAGAGTGCTGTCACATATAAGTTGTTCACCAACCCGGTCTTTGTGACCCCTCCGCCCTGCAGGCCTGGCCCCAAAGGGGCCCACGAGGTCCACATAAGGGAGCTACCGCGGTTCCAAAAGAACATCTGGTCGATTGAACGGCTGAAGGACCATACCGCCGAGGACTCCGATGATGACGAAGTCATGGTCATCAACGCCACAGGCAAGGGTGCTGAAGTCCTGGCTAGGGCGTGGTGCTCCGAGAGGGGGAAAAGTGCGGTGATCCGTCGTATAGGTGGTCCGTGTTTTGTTTGCGCAGTTCGCGCCGCTAGCAGGGGAAGTCTTGGCACCGGTGTGTTGATATGGACCCAGTGATTCCATATAGTAGCCGTCGGGTCATGTAGAGTCCTGGAAGAGTCCTGGGAGACAGGGTGAAGTCAAGTAAGGCAGGTTTTCGCTTGTGGTAGAGATGTCTGTACATGGCTTGTTGCCCATGTATGTGCCAAGAGTAGCGAACGTAAACCTCTGTGCATTTTAGCTAAATGCCGTCTGTACTCTTTTGGAAGCTAAATCCGCTCTAACCAGAATACGCTGTGCAGCATCCGGTTGCGGCGCCATGATCGTGGCTGGCACGAAAGCGCCGACTCTGGCGGGGATGGAAGAAGAGGAAGGAAGATGGGCTCCAGGCACCTTTGGATGAGAGTAGATACGGACCAAGAGCCAGTTCTGGTATTGCTCACCCAATTTGCCTTTCACTGTACCAGGTTTGGTGTCACAGTCCAAGTACTGAGGTACGTTTAAAGTTCTGAGCACACATTGCAAGTTGCAGCCGCAAGTAACGGTGCAAACTCTTACATCGTAAATTATAATACAGGAGGGTTAATTTTACTTCCCCCTCGCCCCGAGACTGACTGCCTGGTAGTTAAAGTTATCCGAAGACGACTTCGATTTCGTTTCAATCGTAACATAATTCAAGCATCCACCTTCTCAACAAAGGTGCTCTCCGGAATCTCGCCCTGGGTGCCGTAGAGGCAATTCGTCAAAGTTGTTGTTACAGTACGATGTACATGTCCCGGACACAGGCTGCCCTCATTCATAAACGAACGTCTCCTCCTCTCCGTCTAGCCGAAAACTGATCTCGATCCTTCTCTTGCCATCGATAAACTCCTCGACGAACGACCTCAGCCGTAGAGACCTCAGCAGCGTCCAGTAAATCCAGGCTCGCTTGTTGAAATACGTCAAAACACTCTTGCCGTCATTGTTTACCGCCCTGGGGTCCGCGCCGGCTCTGAGTAGCTGGAGAAGTCTGTGCCCCGCGTGGTAATCCCGCACGGAAGGAGATCGCGATTCATTTTCGTGATACTCAAACATACGATGGAGGGCTGAGTTTCCGTTGCTGTCGACGGCGTTGACGTCGAGTTCGTCGTCGGCAAGGAAGTGCGTTATGTCGACCGGTCCGCCGCAAGCTTCATGAAATAGTGCGACGCGTACGTCGGTGTCGAGTCGCCCAACCCGCTCGTCCCAGCGTCCCAAGAGAACGTTGTATGTGTCCCGGCCGATACTACTGGGTGACGGCGCCAGTTCGAGCGCTGACAGTACGGGGGGGAAGTATTCCATTCCATTTTCCTGCGCCCAGCCGACGTCAGCGCCGTGCTGGAGCAGGAAGCGGGCGGCAGTCCAGTTCCGTCTGAGAATGAGCATGACGAGGCGGAAGGCCGAGTCCCAATCTCGAGGGGCTTTGGTCGCATCGTATTGATCCTGCACATCGAAGAACCTATTGACCTGCTCCGTCACAAATGCACCTCGGCGGTATGCACTGGGAAACTTCTCCAGGAAAGCGGCCTTCGTGGGGAGAGGGGCCTCAAGGAGGAGGTCAGTCGGGGGTAGCTGTGTCGCGCCCACGAGAGCCATAAACGTGGCTGGCGAGTGCTTGATGGCTTCTTCCTCGTCCGCCTCCAAGAGGAACGCCAACCGTTCGCGATTCACCCGATGAGGTTCCTCCTGGTCCGAGTAGGGATTTTGCCAGAGGTGCGTACGGGATCCGAAGTGGGTCGCCAAAGAGGCCAGAAGCCGGAACGCCTCCACCAGACTCGGGCGAGGCTGGCTGTTGAGTAGGGCCTTGCACATGGCGAAATTATTTGCGCGGAAGGCTTCCCGAAACGGCGTTGTCGACCGGGAATCGAACTGGCTTATAGGGTCCATTTTATGCAAGCGCTCGAAACGTCCACTGCAGCTGCGGACCATGATTTCGAAATCGGGTGGGATGTTGTAAGTAAGAAACCAGTCGAAAACGTCATCCCTCCACGGGCAGTCCTCCGGCAGTGCACAAACAAAGACCAAGGCGTCCACTATAACGTTTGATTCGGGGTCCACGGGTACGCCGTGGGCCACAAGCCAGCGCAGCGTGGGCAAGGGGTCACGGTCGGTGATGTCTGTCCATTGCATAAACGTTGGGTAGATCGCCTCGCGGATTGCGGACCCCTCCCGCGACATGTCAACGCCCGATGCAGCCAGTAACTCCAGCATGGGAATGGAGTGATGAGATGCCGCAATCGTTACGGCGGAGATTTCCGAAGACGGAAAAGACAAGGACGGTGGTAGCTGTTTGATGGGTCTCGTACTCGCCCCTGCATCCAGGAGCTTCTTCATAAGCTCGAGCCTGCGCGACTCAAACTTGCGCTCGTGGAGTAAAGCATTACCTCCTGCATATGCTCGGCGGGATTTGGTGTGGTGCAGAGCACAGCACAACTCCAGAGGACGCCGCTGTCCTAAGAAATAACAGATGGTGTAATGCCAAGGACGGTTGACATCAGCACCCGCGTCGATGAGATGACACGCAATGGCAAACGCGCCATCGAGGCAAGCGAGGTGCAGGAGAGTGATACGGTTTCCCAGCTGGACGTTCACGTCTGCCCCCTTCTGGAGCAACCAGAGCATCGTCGCTCGTTGGCGGGTCGAGTAGGCGTAGAACAGTGGCGTCAGACCCCGGGAATCTTGGACATCAATGTTAGGAGGGTCATCGCCCTCAAGCAGAAACCTGATCACATCAAGACAGCCGAAGGCCGCCGCGGTGTGGAGAACGTGGGCTTTCCACCGGGGGTGATCGAAAGTATGCGCCGCGCCTCGTTGGAGAAGCAGAATCGCCATTTCTTGCTGCCGGTGACACAAGGCCATGTGTAACGGCGTGACGAGGACGCCGCTTTCTAGGAACTTCCGGTCGGATTCCTCCTGTGCATATGCTAGCCTGTCGTGTCGGTCTTCGCGGTCCAGTATCGTGCGCTTACACCCACAGATCTTTTGGGTAGTCTTATCAATGTCTGCGCCATGGCTCAGCAGAAGCTCCGCAACTTCGATATGACCGCCTCTGGCGGCGAGATGCAACGGGTACCACAGGCGTGATCCTTGCGTTTCGCGCGGCGGAACTTCGCCTATGGTAGTCAGGAATTTGCCAAGACGGAGGGAAGGGAAAAACGGTTCGTCCAGCATCCATTTCGACGGCTTGAATGGTACAAACTTCGTACCATTAGTATCTTCACCGCCGTCAGTAGAATCGGTGCTGTCTTCAAACATCTCGATCTCGAGCCCTTCTACTCCGGGCTCCGATGGGTGGACTTCGGGTCCCTCGATTCTATTATGGAGAGCCGTAAAATAATCATCAAACTCACCGGGAAGCGCAAACGACTCTAAGAAAACAGGATAACCACCTTCCATCCACGATTTGTCTGCGATTGCTCCAGCAGCCAGGAGCTTTCTGACTGTTCCAACCCTTCTAAGGTCACTTGCCCAGCAGAGAAGATACGGGTGACTCGATCTGGCGCGCCGGTAAAGCGCAGGGTTGGCAAGATCGTATGTCATGTGGCTGGCTTGGGCGAAAGCCGCAATGTCGGACAGGTCGGTGAGGTGACCGACGATAAGGAGGATGAGTTCGTTTGGGATGTTGGCCCATGAAGCCATTTTGCTGATCTTCGTTAGCGACGTGATTCTTGAACGCTTGAAAGGTGCCACGTTATTGGAAAGGGGGCTCGTACTCAGATAAGTGACTCCGTCACCGAACGACCTAATCGCTTAATCGCTGAGCTCCAAGGACGATTCAAAAGAGGCGAAGAGCTCTCGGTTTAGGTGCAGTTGATAAGTGTTACGCTGCTGAGCGATACAAGCAGGATGGAAAAACGTGTCGATTCTCAGGACACTTGGTTAGATTCCGAGAAACCATAGGCGTCAAGCGTCGAAGGACTCGAATGATGTTTGGGGAAGAAAAGGGAAAACGCGTCAGGAAACGCTCCTTTTATGGTTGAGAAATAGGTTTCGAGTTTCCATGACGATAGTGAGCCAGTTGCGTATTCTCAGCTACCTCTTCCAGTTTTCCCATTCCCCTGCCCCCTCTCGCGAATGCCCTCCAGAGAAACAGACAAGCCATCTGCTGGATCTAGTGACGACAGCATCCCAGGCCAGCCTGGTCTCGTGTGCTTCAATCATATCCCTTCCTTCTGTTGGGTAGGATCAAGGAACTTCCAAGGCTCTTTATGGTTCTTGCCTGAGAACAAGAAGATGGCTAGTAAGTAGTGAAGGACATCCAACAATGACGAAACCTAGGGAACAGTGGGCATGCTGTAGAAGTGCATGGCTGTGATATATTCCCTTTTAGTTGACAACATGGCTAGGATGGCTATAGACATGATGGCAGCTGCCGTGCTTTTCTATAACATATATAAATAAGTCTATAGCAACAGTCGAGGCAAGTTCATTCCAAAGTCCATTAGTTTTGGTTGCTTTTGTTTAATGAATGAGGCATGCGAATGTGTCAAACCTCAAACACCGGCTCGATAAGAAATTGAAGGAAGACCGAGCCCGAAACCAACGAACTGCTCAAGTTAGCATCGGAGGGTATATCACTGACTACTGGAAGGCCAAAGGACTAAGCGCCTTCACTGTTGGATCTAACTGTAAACGCCTCACTCACCTCGAGATTGCAAACACGGAGTCACAGGTTGCCAGTGCTGACTCTTACATAGTTTCACACAAATCCAAATACGGAATTCACAGTGGGACATCAACCGAGTAAATTGAACCAGAGTGCTCACGAAGGCTCGCTTCTTGATTGTAGTATCAAGTCCGGAAACTCAAGTGGCTAGACACCAGAAGCGCCAGAAGATGATGCCCAAACGCCAAATAATGCCATCCACCTTTTTTTTTTTCTTAATCGTCATAAGCCCCCATCCCTTGGTATCATTCCCTTAGTAGAAGAAGCCGATAATCTTGCCGGCGACGTGCTTCCTACGGGCCTCCTCGTGGTCCATGATACCGGCGGAGGTGGTGAGGATGACATAACCGAACTGACGGGCGGGGAGAAGCTTGACAACCCACTTCTCGAGCTCGGTGAGACGGACGTTGAAGCGGGGAGAGATGACACCGCACTTGTTGAGGCTGTTTCACACGTGTTAGTATGCTCTCCGTCACGAACTAGGGACGGTATGTATAGAGCATCGAGAACATACCGGCCGTTGAGCTGGACAACGATCTTGCCAGATCGGTGGTCATCGACCTCCTCGAACTCGCCAATGTAGCCTAAAGCAATGGATTAGCATGCATGTCGCAGAATCTCATCGACGTCGCAAAACACAAGGAGAAAAGAGTCGAGAAACGCATATTGTAGATAAAACTCTGCTGGATATAATCTATCGGCATCTTATAGGGGCTCGTTCGTAGGAATTCCGATCGTTGCCCTAGTTATCATGCCGAATGGGGAAGGGGTAGGGGTATCCGTGCAAGAGTTCCAAGCGTAAAGTCAAGACGCAAAAAGAGAGACATGGTCGACATACCGTGGCGCTGCATGACCTGGAGGAACTTGATGATGACCTTGGAGCTAGGTCGGATCATGACCTGGCGCTTGCCGGCCTTCTCACCGTTGTTGATGGTGTTGAGGGCATCGTGGAGGACGGAAGTAAGAACCATTTTTGCGGTATTGAGACGGAGATTCTCAAGTCGTTAAAGGTTTGCGAAATGAGGTATCTGCGCAGAAGAGAAAACGAAAATGTTAGCCTACGATGGCCTGAAGCGTGGAGAGTACCCTCGATAGCAAACAAGCTTATGGAGGGTTTCTGCCGCTCAGTGCTGAAGAGGAGAAGCGTATCAGGGCTGTTTAAAGCCATTGCCAAGTGTTTCTTTTTTCTCAGGATATCAAAATCCAAACCCCGAGACTCTGTATTCCAAGAGCTCGGGGACAGGCAATATATTGCTGATTGCTCTCCTCCGCCATCGCGAAAGGCATAAGACCAGTCGCTATCGAGTCGTCGGCATTGCTACGTTTAATTGTCACATACCTCGGGAGAAGCGGGTTGGTGGTTGAGGAGTTGTTGGTGAATGGCGATGGTTGGAGATAGGAAAAATCAAGGGAGAAGAAATTGGACCTCTTTTCTCTCGGTGTGGGGGAAAATTGATGCATGCACAAAAACCACACAACCAAAACCAAGCATCAAATCAAGCCCTGGTGTGGGGTGGCCCGTGCCCACACGAAAAATTGCCCTAAGTTCGTGGGAAGGTGCCCCTCCATCCAATGAGGTGCAAAGTGCTAAAGAGGGACAAGGGCGGCTGCACACACAAAACTTCTACCTCCCACTTTGTACCCGTCCAGGTTTCACGTCGCCCCAATTTCTCGACTTCTACCACTCTCTATATCTTTTCCATCAAAATCACAATTACTCTTCGAGGACGGCCGATCCCTTGAATAACAAATCCCATCAAGATGGTGAGAAACTCCCCCTTGAAATCGATTTTCAAATACGTTCCATCGGCCCTCTCAATCGATTCCTGCGAGGAGACGTCCTCTTTCGAGGTCTTGGAGGAGAGCGCAACAACTGAGAGCAACGGGCGGGGGGGGAAATATGATGTATATTTTTCGGACAATGGACTAACCTAATGCTTTTCCGTGCCTATAGTCGGACGTAGAAGAGAAGAACGCCCCCGAAGTTTCCGAGGAGGTTGAGGTGTCTGCCGATGCCGCCTCCAAGGGCCAGATGTCCGTTCTCGACGCCCTCAAGGGTGTCTTGAAGCTCGCCCTCATGCACGACGGTCTCGCCCGCGGTCTCCGCGAGGCTTCCAAGGCCCTCGACCGCCGCCAAGCGCACATGTGTGTGCTCAACGAGTCCTGTGAGGAGGATGCGTACAAGAAGCTCATCATCGCTCTCTGCTCCGAGCACAAGATCCCTCTCATCAAGGTTCCCGATGGCAAGCAGCTCGGCGAGTGGGCTGGCCTCTGTACGTTTGGGCCCATCTCCTTTCGAATTTTCCTGGCTTTCCTTTTGGGGAGGAGATTTTCGTGTTTGGGGTTTCTTCCTGCTGGAATATGTTATGTGCTAATAGTCAATGTCTAGGTGTCCTTGACCGCGAGGGCAACGCCCGCAAGGTCGTCAACTGCTCTTGCGTCGTCGTTAAGGATTGGGGTGAGGAGTCTCAGGAGCGATCCATCCTCCTCAACTACTTCCAGACCGAGCAGTAAATTGCGTTTTCAGGCGTCAAAGGCTTAGGGTATAGAGTGGAGGATATGGGAGATTCTAAAAAAGATGGTTTCCATCCTGATACAACTTTTTAAAATTTGGTTGTACTCTAGCATCCTCGGCCGGCATCACTCCACGGAATGGATGGCCGACTAAGAATAAAAAACGGACATGAAAAGTTGGGCAACAATTTCTTTTTATCATTAGGGATACAGCTATGTCGTGATGACGTTCAATGTGTAAGATTGTAAAGCTACCAGTTCATTTCCTACCCTCGACCTGTTGAGAAGGTTTAGTAGGCCTCTCAGACGAGATGAGCTTTGGTGCATGGAGGACATGGGATCACGTACCATGATAATGTGGTATCCAAAACCGGTCTTGGCCTCGCCAATCTTGGGGTTACCAGTCGAACTGGCTTCGAGAGCGAAGGCCACCTCTTCAAACTTTGGGTCGAGGCTACCCCTTGTCTTCCAACCAAGAGAGCCACCTAAAAATCCCAAGTCCGTTAACCGAAACGAGTCCGTAAAGTACTTGTTGGCGATCTCCACTCACCTTGCCTGGCCTTGTCCTCCGAAAACTCGCGCGCAACTTCGTCAAACTTGGCACCATCCCTCAGCTTTGCTAGGGCCTCTTCCTTCTTCCCATGCTTCTCACACTATATACGAATTAGAGAGGAAATAGTCTTTTGAGAGTTATCGACGGTAGGGCAGGAATCTATTTCCCAGCTAACGCTGGCCGTAAGCAAGTAATGTACGTACAAGGATGTGGCGCACATTGATCGACTGCGCGCCCTTGACCTGTTTCTCTTCCTTGTCAGCCTTTCCTCCCTTGCCCTTGGCGGAAGCGGCTGCCTTTTTGTCGTTTCCTTTCGCTTTGGCCATTGTGTTGCGCACGAGGTGACGACGGGAGGGAGTGTTTGGTGGGGTGGTTTGAGATTTTGCGACCAGAAATCTACCCCGCCTCCGTTGCACTGCATTGATATAAGCCAAGTCGTCGCTGACCTCAACTGACGACATCTTGTCAACCCTCTGTTATTGTCCAGGATTCTCCTTTCCAATCAATTGATACATCTACGAGTCCATTTCAAGCCCCACGAACTAGTCTTGAACCAGATGGAAATTCTAGATAATCTTCTAGAGAATACTTAGTTCTCAGACCAAAACTACACAGCTGGCTCTTCGTGATGGCCTCACCGTCTCTCGATAGCAAACCGGGATTGGAATCTAGCCTTCCCTATCCCCCGAGCTGAATGGATACACTTCAGCCTTTGAACTGGGCTGACGGTGCTTGACAGAGGCTCCCCCCTCTTCGGCCATTTGATGCTGTTTATGTCCCTACATAGATCTTCACCACAACCCCCGGAAAGGTGAAAAAGGCTGCGCCATACCAGAAGGGCATTTTATGTCGTATAATTGCCTGTCAGTAATTCGTCCCAGCCCCTAGAGGAAAATGCAGAACCACACCCAGAGCTTAGTGGTAGCTACATTACTGCTCCGTGTTTAGAGGAATGTCGAGCACTTTTGAGCGTTCCTTGATACGCACATGCCCCTTGACATTATAGACATCATCACTCCGCCATCCTTACTCCAGTTCGCTTGGGGATCCTACCACAAGCATTCCGGCTGCCGCGCTCAACTTCTGGGCATCCGAGTGGGGTCCGGGCACGAGAAGACCTGGGAAGGAGTCTCAACCGGCCTCACGAGCTATCTATTTCCTCGAACGCGCATCGGCCGGTATGGACTTCATGCTGTGACTGTCCTGCTCATTCCGGTCAGATGCTCCTCCGGAGTTCGGAGAGTGGAGGTTTGCGCGTGAGCATGTGTTGTGAATGAGATTTGGGTCAGGATTCACAACGTCTCATGGAAGCTCAAGTGATCGAGCGGTGACGCACTGCTTACAAGCTACTTCTGCAAGGCGCCGGCGTGGAACCCGGTCTGGTCAAACCATGAGACGTGGAGGAAATTGGGACTTGGGGAGGGAGAAGTGGGACTTCTTTTTTGCTGGATTTATCTTTGATTATATTCGATCTTTTTACCCCCTCGTCTATGTGTGCGAGAGTCTCCCGAGTCTTCATTCGGGCTCTGTTGAGTTTGTGATGCCTTTCGAGCTGTCTTGGAGGAGTTGAAGTGGGGACTGTAGGGTGTAGGTGGTTGGTTCGAAACCAGTCGAGGGCTGTTACACCCCTTTTTTCTTCTGCTCTTCTTATGTTGGGGGAATTCGACAATCTAGGGTAATGTAGAGTAATTAAAAGGAGGTCTGGCGATGGTGGAAAATCTTATCAAGGACCCCATTCTAGTTGCCATTCTCTGAGGCTTGCCTTTGGAATGTTCATTATTTTATTACACCGAATCATACAGCATCGAGCGCCTAACTCGTTCCCAGATTGCTATCATCCTCTCTAAATGTGGTGTCCCGACCGAACGGACGGGTGGCAGCCACACGAGAAACCCTGTTTTCCATCCTGTTTCATCCTGTTTATCATACAAACTCACCCTTTCCATCCGATTTTCCGCGCATTCTACCCTCCATACACGATTACCATGAAACCCGGGGCACCAGTTTTCCCCGTTATAGCCCGCAGAAGTCCTCCCATCATGAGTTGCGCCGAAGAACTCGCCCACAGCATCCCACAGAATCGAAAGCCCTTCGCCCGCGATTCGAGCTAGAAGGCAACGCGATCCTCCTCCTTCTGCATTTCCCGCCACGTTTCAAAACCATCTTTACCCACCCGCTGAATCTCGGCCTCCTCTATCCTCTCATACAGCCGCCAGTCGTCGAGCTGTGAAGGTCGAGGTATGGCCTGGAAAGCTTCTACGCGCTCTTGGCCCGAGGCTTGTTCGATGATGAGGGTCATGCGGTAGGTGTCGGTGAGGGGATCAAGCTTGAGGCCGAAGCTGCGGAGGATGTATCTATGGGACTTAGGTATTAGAGAACTGCGAGATCCGAACGCGGGTTCAAGTAACAACACGGGAGAAAGGGAGTGTGTGTGTGACTTGTATACTCACATTCCGTCGTAGCGGACGCCAGCTTCTGGGGCATAAGGACTGCGGAGCTTGTGGCCCCGGAGAATATGTATCCGCTGGCCCACATGGGAGAGCAGAGAGTGGACCATCTCTGATGCGCCTCCGTCTCGAGTATATCTCGTCGTCTCCCGGTCGTTTCGTTCTTCCCTGCCCCAAAGAAGGGGTAGGACCTTCATGCCATTCTTGGACAGAGTCTCCATGGAGTCGCCGGCCATGCCGTTGCGATAAGCGCTCGCCATGTTGACGAACCATCTTTGGCAGAGGGGTCAGTAAGGAAGAGAGAAGAGGGTGAGAGAGAAAGAAAAAAGTTGGGGGGGGGGGGAAAGGAAAAAGGGTTTCCGTCCCAAACCCCAAAGGGCAACTTACTGTCCTGGTTCAAAGGCTGTGGTGGTAAGCTCCTCAGACGGCCTCCTGAACCTCCGTATCCTCCACCCAGGCTTCCCATCCTGAATACTAAAATACAGATCCCTCAACTGCCCCGCCTGAACAAGCTCGTTACCCCTCATCTCGTCAATGGAAGAATATTCCTCCCCAAACCTCCCCGTCCACGCCGTCTGCAAGCGCTCGGCATTAGCCACAAGCTCGCGTAGCTCCTCGGGCGGCCTCGGCGGATGATGTTTAGGATCTAAGATATCCTCGAGGAGCTTGTCAAGACGGCACGCCTTGATGGTCTCGAAGTTGACGTGCATGGAGGGCGTCTCCTCGTCTTGTAGGAAGGCCGCTATGAGGCTAGAGAGCTCGGTGAGGTGGGGCCAGGGCCCGGGGGGTCTGTAACCGAGGATGGAGGCGCGGATGTCGTCGCAGATTCGGGCGAGGACGGGGAGTTTTGCGCGCTTGGGAGCGTGGGCGGTCGAGGCGTTGGAATTCGCCCGGGTGTGGGTTGGCGAACTTCCCTCGGATTGAGGCATGATGGGAGGTAAGGGAGATGTGGATGTAGATGGTGGGGGTTACGGCAGGTTTTCAAGGGAGATGTTGGAATTCCCCGAGGCGAGAGAGAGGAAGGGAGCAAAAGGGACGGCCACAAGACCACTTGGGTCGTTTCCAACTTGTAGATATTCAAGTCGAGCGAGAAAGTGTATGTCAATTTCGGGGTCGGACGAAAGGTAATTAGGATGAAGAGGAGGAAGAAGAAGCAAACATTTTATTCATTCCAATCAACTTGAAAAAGCACCAACGACTACAAGGCAGCGCATGTCCAACCTCAAGACGGCAGCATGCAGAAGCCTTTCTCGCGTCGGTCACCGGGGAGGAAACGGTAGCGGCGGTTGAGAAGCTTGGATCAAGAAGCGGGTGCGGAGGAGAACAATGACTATTGTTCTGACAGCTCAATCTTCCCTTGTCCTGGGACTATTATCACGAATCTCGACTAGGGACGTGCGAACATGGGGAAGAGGGGAGAAATTCTAGGATACTTCGTAGATCTACTTCATAACATACAGAGTTCTAGACACAGGGCAGGGATCCACATGCGAGCCGCACCCGGAGCTCCTTGCAGATGAGGACTTTTCCAGGCCCTTTCTTTTCTGCGGAGAGCTTCCAAATGGACAGTGTGGCGGGGGGATAGTGTGGCAGCCATCAGAAGCAAACAGACCCACCATGTGTTCTAGCCCAGGATGGATTCCTTGCAACGAGGAAATTGGAAAGGGGGGAAAAGGTGGTGGTGTCGACTTCGTATATGGCATGGCGTCCCGGCGGTTCGGGGTCGGGGACATTGGAGGATCAGCGATGGGCTTCATATGATGCGAGGTGCTGCCTGTCGTGTAATCATTTGTTCCTATTCCTTCGTACTTGGGGGCACACGAGCTAGCCTTCTTCCACGGGGAACAAGCAAGGGATCAAGGGACAATGCAGTGACAATCCGTCTGTGACTCTCGGGATTTGTGGCTTTCGAAATGTCCCGACCGAGACCGAGGTAGAGAGAGGGTTGGTCTCATCCTCGTAAGCGTGCGGGAAACGGATCAATTGATGCAACGAAGACGCAAAGAAGTTTCGCCTAGCCCAAAGCTTAAAGCTAATTCTTTCATCAATATTTCGTAAACGTGTTCAAGCAATGGTGACGGCCGCGAGGACTGTTCGAAGAGGTACAACACCAAGACATTGACCAAGGTGATCGGACTGGTGCCCAGAGCTTTTTAGATTGCTAGTGTACTTCGTAATAATGCAACCATTTGATGGGCTGGGGTCCTTGGAAGCTGGGGTCCCTGGGATCCTAGATCAGCTTGAGCTTTGCGGAGCTCGGATGAAACGGGGATATCAATGATACGCGTTGAATCGGGGTCTTTCATGGCATCCCTCGTCGTGAGTGACATCGAAGAATAGGACCATGCCCTGTGACTGGACAGGCTTAAAGTGAGAGGAAAATTGAGATTGCACGCATTATTTCCAGTACCCTGCGAGGAGTATGTTGGCGAAGGCATCAACGCCCGATTTGATTAATTCGAGGTGTTTCGTCCGATATCACATCTCCCTAACCCGCATGGATATACTACTTCATAGTATCTCTCGATCTCGACAGCCCAAACCAAAGTCAAACGTCCCGGTCCTAACACAGAATATTAGATGAATGCATCTACTGTAAGCTTGGATCTACCCAGGCGGATAGGATGGGACGGCGGCAGCACAGACATTGTCAATGGCACGCTCCACAGAGCTGTCAATCCTCCATTCAGCGCCGCGTCTTCTTTTCGGAAAGGATGCCGCTACCGCCAATAGCGCTCTTCGAAGTTCTGGAAGACGGAAACCGTTGTGACGTGCCTCGTGGCGAGCAGCCATTTTCCCTGTCCTCAACCAATTGATGGATGCGCATGCCTTGGCTTCTGCAGCTTGGAGTGGATATCCACGAGACTCTCTCCAGGAAAGTGAAGACCCCAGAGTCCCAGACCAACCGGTGAACTTGGCTGTAACTTAGAAATCTATTGTGCCATGGTATTAATTAGCCCCATGACAATCCCTCCGTCCTGCGCTATCATCATGATTGAAATGGGAATGAGAGAGACAAGCAACGCTGGCTCCAGGAACCAGCAGCTGTTGACAATCGGTTACAGGGTCTCTTTGGAGCTTGGTGGAAGGCCAGCTGTCACCAGGTGGAAGTTGGGAACTTGAACTTTCACATTTTTTTTATTTTTATTTTTATATTTTTCGTCTCGAATTGCTTTTAGATGAGAAAATCTCATACCCACTGAGTGTTTTATCACAGGGCATGGGACTTTGAAGCCCGTTTAAGGCCCGTTCATGATAAGCGCGACTCTCTCCCAACATATAACGCGAGTATTCCAGCGCATCTTCCAAATGGCCTCGACGCGCCCGGACATCCAGCGCAGCAGCGCAGCCTTTGATACCTCCATTGGCATCACTGAGAGGGTCTCTACGCCACCGACGTTCTGGCAGGGAATCATGCGACACAGGTATATTTAGATGACACCTCTTTTCTTTTCTCTTTTCGAGCCGATGCGTTCCGAACGAATGGCTGGCGGTTGGAGGGACCAATGGCGAGAAAGTAACTGGTCGGGAAGTCAGAAGGGGGGCTTGAAGTGTTCGCAGAGACTGATATATATTCTTATATAGACGTACTGACTTCCTAGTCAATGAAATTCAGAAAGACGGATCTGTCTTACACTTGAGGAACTGCAATATTGAGGCACCCAAAGATGTACGGATACTACCTATTGTACATGAAATTTCAGGTTCACCTCTCTAACGTTCGCCGTAGAACAATCGGCCACCCCCGACTCCCTCATTGGAGAATGATGCTGCTGAGAAGCCAGATATTCCGGTAGAGGACGTAGCAGCTCTCAAAGATCTCACGTCAACCGAGTTTGCAGAGAAGCTGGTAGACATGTACAAGTCTGCCAACGCGCAGGCGAAGACTTCGGCCAGCACTGGTCTCATCGAAGACAAAGCAACAAGATCCAAGATTCACCAAGTACGACTCGCCCCGAAAAGAGAACAAGCACCAGGTTCTTCCCCGTAGACTTTCCGCGCAGAGAAAAACTGACTGGAGTACATTGGCATAGGAAGTGAGAAGGATATTCAAGTCTGAAATCGACACCACAACCGACCCAACGGGCGCCATCGTCGCCAGCAAGCGCAAATCCAACCGCACCAAGAACAAGAACAAAGGTTCCAAGCTCCGCGTCGACTGTCCCGGCAGCGGCGAATTCCTCCACTTCACCCTCTTCAAAGAGAATCGAGACACCATGGAGGCCGTGAGCCTCATCTCCCGCATGCTGGCGCTCAAGTCCCGCTCGATCAACTTCGCGGGTACCAAGGACCGTCGCGCGGCTACCGTGCAGCGCTGTTCCGTCCGCCAGCGGACAGCCACCGACCTTGCTAGACTTAACCCTAAGCTCTACGGCATGAAGACCGGCGATTACATGTATAGCCATGACGCTATACGTCTGGGCCAGCTCAAGGGCAACGAATTCACCATTGTCGTGAAAGACTGCCACTTTTCCCAGGACCAGGGAAAGTCCGTGTCCGAGAGAGTCGAGACCCTCCAGTCGTCCTTACAAGGGACGCTAGACAGCATGTACAAAAACGGCTGGATCAACTACTTCGGCCACCAGCGCTTCGGCAGCTACGCGACGGGCACCAACAAGATCGGCATGATGATCATGGGCGGCAAGTTAGAGGAAGCAGTCAACGCACTTCTACAATACGACCCCTCGGTGCTCGACGACCCGCCGCCGGCGGACCTGCCGAAGAGCAACGCCAGGCACGACGAGTACAACCGCGCGCTCGCTTGCCACGTCTTCCAAACCCAGCACAACGCCACTCAGGCCTTGAAACACCTTCCCAAGCGCTTCGTCGCCGAGTCCACAATCATCAACCACCTCGGTCGGTCGCCGAGCGCGCGGGGGGACTACGCCGGCGCCTTACTCCACCTTCCCCGGAACTTACGCTCATTGTACCTCCACGCTTACCAATCCTACGTGTGGAACCATGCGGCTAGCAAACGCTGGGCTCTCTACGGCGGAAAAGTCGTAGAAGGCGACCTCGTCATCATCGACGACAAATCTGCTGCTGCAGAACAAACCGAAGCCGGCGAAGACGAGGAAGAAGTAGTCACCGATCTTCCCGAAGACGACGACGATGAAATCGCCGTCTCCGCCCGGCCCTTAACCGCCGAAGAAGCCACTAGCGGCGCCTATACCATCTTCGACGTCGTTCTCCCCAGCGCCGGAACGAGCACGCTTCTCCCGAAAAACGCCGTTGGCGAATTCTACCGCGAGTTCATGGGCCGCCCCGAGAACGGCGCCCTGGATCCGTTGAATTTGCCGAAGAGCCACAAGGAGTTTACGGTGCCGGGGAGATATAGACACCTTATTACGAGGTTCCATGATGCGCCGAGCGTAGAGGTGCGCGCGTACGCGGACGACAATGAGCAGATGTATCCTACGGACTTGGACCTTCTTATGAAGGAGAAGAGGGAGCAGGAGGAGCAGGCGAGGAAGCAGAAGCGTGGCGGCGTTGGGAAGAGAAATTTGGAAGACGAGGAAGGAGAGACGTCTGGGGAAAATCCGGCTAAGAAGACGAAGGTCGAGTCGGAGCCTGGGGTGGAGGCTCCAGCGGATGTGGAGATGGCGGGGGCGGAGGAGACGAATACCCCTGTGGCGGACAAGGTTGCTGCTATTCTGCACTTTCAACTGGGTAGGAGTGCATATGCGACGGTGGCTATCAGGGAGATGGGTCTTTCGCCTGATGAGCAAGCTGCGGGCAGTCGGTCTTGAATGATTTTAAAAGTTTGTAAGTCTGGAGTGTAGACGATATTTGTCCTAAGCCAATGTAATAACTTTCAGATGCCTCCTGGACACATCATGTTGATGAGGGACTGGATGGCACGTATCAGCCTGGCACCGCGATCATCACACCCCAAACATGCGCCTTCATGGAAAAAAAAAAGTTTGCTTTCATGCTGTCATATTCTCCTTGGATTCCAAGAATAAACCAAAACCAAAAAAACTGGCTGTACACATCCAATACCATTCATTCATCCCATCCATTTCCTTCTCCGACATGAAACCAATCCACCGAGACCGCTAAGCCGTTCATGCCATTGACGTCAAAAAGGAAAATACGGTGAAACCCAAAATCAAAGGGAACCGAAGAGGAGAGTGGGCCATCTTTCATATCCCAAAAGATGGAATACGGTCTGTGTGTGCCCTTTAACCTATCCATACCCGAAGCTTCTTTTGTTCGTTCTCGAAACAGTCTGGTCCGGTCTATAAAAGATTCGTCGGTGGTGTAACCTCGACAGATGTAATTGCAGCTCCTGCAAGGCCGCAACGGAATGATGAGCTGCAGGGGAAAGGAAATGTCAACAGTCCTTTCCCCGTTCCGGAATCAATTCGGCGTCTAAGCCGCGGCGGGAGCGGCCTGCTGCTCATCCCAACCCCAGACCTGGGAGAGGAATTTGCTCATATTCACTCGTTTCGCCTTCATCTCAACCATCCATGGGTGCTCTAGCATCCTCCATGGCGTCGCCCTCCTAGATCCCTCTTTCTCAAGACTATCAATCGATAAAGTTAGTCAAATCCATGACATACATACATACAAGCACGGGGCAGGTTCGATGACAGCCGAAATATATTTTCGGGTCAAGATATATAAAAACTCACCAGCACTCAATAAAGTATTTGAAGTTGTCGCTCCACACGATATTGTTCTCCGGCTCATCCTTGAGTTTCGGAATAGGTTGGCGGACAATGTACGTCAGCAGGTCAATCAACCCTGCGCGAGGCTGCATCTCTGTGCCATCGGCAGGGAAGGGGAACCGATGCTGTGCGACCTCAAGCAAGGTGACACCAGTGGACCACACGTCGGACGTAATGGTGTACGACTTGCCCGTGATTCGCTCGGGCGCCATGTAGTAGCTGGTCCCGATAAACGTATCCGCCTCACCCTTGGTGCCGAAGTCGCCTGACACGCCGAAGTCGCACAGCTTCACCTCGCCATTCCGACAGAGCAGAATGTTGGAAGGTTTTATATCACGGTGAATGATGCGTCGACTGTGAAGATATGTGAGACCGCCCAAAACGCCCTCGGCGACCTTGCCCAGCACCTTTTCTCCTGTGCGACCGCCGAGACGCTTCACCTCCTTGTAGATGCTATCGAGGGATCCGCCTTCGCAGAACTCCATGGCGATAAAAATGCTGGCAGTCGAGGGATCCACGAATGCACCGTAGTAGCGACAGATGTGCTCTGAAGCGCAGCCCTTGTTGAAGTCGAGTTCTCGGACGATTTGCTTCTTAACATCCGGGTCCGGGTTCGAAGTAATGACCTATACTCGGGTGAGTTCGCATTCAAAAAGGAGAGCAAGAACTTGTGACGCTTGGTGATGGTGACGAACCTTGAGAGCGAACACCGTCTTCCCGCCCTTGAGCATACACTTCGTCACAGCACCGCCAGCACCCTCGCCGAGGTTTCCGAGCTGGACTATCCTCTTCTCCATATTGGCAATCTGCCACGCCTCGTTGTCGAGCTCCTCAACATCCTTTGTTCGGCCACGGTCGAGACTCAGTTGGTCAAAGGCCTCGAGACCCTGTAGGCTACCATCCCGCTCCATACCAACGCCGCCGTCGCTCCGTTCAGAGTATAAGGATCCCACGGCAGACACCGGATCCGGAGTTCCCTGTGCCCTTGAAACGTCAAGGCCGAACTGTGATGCGAAGGAAAGGGCGGAGTATTGAGAGCCAGCTGATGTGGGATTGCTCGCTCGACCATCGAAGGGACCGAAGCTGCCCGACCTAGAATGGGCGGCGCTGCTCTCGCTACCGCCGCCCGCAGATTGGCCGGGCTGGATATTGCTACTTCGAGGGGGTTGTGAATAGGCAGAAACTTTACTGCCCGCGGGGGTGTTGATATTCAGTGTAGGAAGCGGCGGCCTCGAGGGTGCGGGAGCAGGACCGCCCGCTGGAGAGACGGCCTTAACGTTGGGGGAGGCGGGAATCGCGAGGCCTAACCTCGGGGCTCGTCCGCCACGGCCGCCAAGAGCGGGTCGGAGAAGGGGAGCGGGCGCAGACATCGTCGGGATGGTGGTGGAGGGGGGTTGGATAGAGCTTGTCGTTGGCGGGACCTGGGGCGCTCAGTTAGTTCCACCACTCCTTCAGGCGCATTGACAAGGCTTTTGTGCGCGGAGGTTTACGTACGGGCAGGGGGGCATCTCCCTGGGGGTGGGCAGAGAGGTCGGCCATTTTGAGTAGGCTGAATTAGTGTAGATTGCTAGTATGTATAGAGGATGACGGTTGATATATGTAAGAGAGAGCTCCAGAGAGCCCAGTCTCGGTCTTTGACTAGAGCAAGGGCCGAAGCCGTTGACTGATTATCGGTCGGCTCCTGGCAGGCGAGACGTGTTGCTTGAGCTATGGGAAATAGTTGTTGGTTCGAAGGTGTCGGCCAGAGGATTTGGGAGCGGGAGTCAGGAAAGGTATGCTCGGGTAACGAAAGATGGCGGATCGATTACTCGGCAGTCGGAATATATAACGCTGTCTAACATGCAAGAACTCAAGCAAAATAAAGAACTACTCGTTCGTCATTAACGAAAGACTGGAATAAGGCGTGAAGTTTCAGCGTAGATAGGGGCGGAGAGAGGACTGCGAGTATTCCGGCTCGTGTGGTAGGTAGGTGGTAGAGAAAATGAAGGAATCTAAAACGACTGGAAATGACTTTGGATCTCGCATATACAGTATCGTGGGGGGAGGGGGTAAAAGGCGAGACCCGAAGCCCGTAAGCAATGATCCAGTCCAACAAGACGTGGCCGGAATGATCGAGAGTTACAATATAAGGGGAAGAGAAGGGGGAGGGGTGGCGAGGCTTTTGATGGCTGAAGTTGTGACCTGAAGAAGGAAGTGGGAACAAAGAACAAAGGCGGGGAGGATCAACAAGACAGCAGGTTGAGCGCATTGCCAGGCAGGGTCAGTCGCAGTTGTAACAGTGACAGTCGCCAGGTGGGAGAGACTGGACTGGGATGGACACGAGTACAATTGTACAATTGAGTGATGTACCCCAGTCCTACAACTACGTACCACGCTTTGTACTGGGGTGGCCTGGACCAAGGCGCCTGGGCTGAGCTGGGCTGGTCCAAGAGTGGAATGTGTTATTATCAATTGGCGGCATCAATTTGACTGGGATTCGGATGGAACCAGGGCAGGACGGGAAGCCGAGTCAGGCACAAGTTACAACTATGTCAATGAAGGGGTTTCAGACCAGTTGCGCGTGTTAAAATGATGGGCATCAGTACAATTATAGGGCGACATGTGCATCTTTCATTATTAAATTGTTATGGGAACATTGAAGAACAGATAACAACTCGGTGAGACTTTGGACAGCCTCGTAATCGGATTTTGTAGGTTCATTTCGAATAAGGATCAATCATAGTGTTTGGCCAGGTCCTCCCCCCAGAAGCCCGTGTTCGTCCCTCGACCGCAACGCAACAACTCAACTTCGGGATGACCGGTCGACCCCTCTGCCGCTGTGTCCAGTCAAGACCATGCTCGTTGATAACTTGTAATGTGCAATAATATGAACGAAGTACATCGACTTATCCATAGCACATGACGCATAGCACTTGAGAGGATGAGAGAGGTATACAAGGATGGTACTCTGGATCAACAAAGAAGACGAGGCGGCAGGCATCAATATACTTCATGTTGACATATGGCACTTGAACTCCAAGTCCTGCTTCGCAGTCTGCGGCAGGTTGGTGGTGAAGTCTGCAGGAGCAGCCCCCCTCAAGCCTAGCCTGGCTGGGGGCGGGCGGGGAACCTGCCGGTCAAGCCCTAAAATTCTCCAACCCCTGCTCTTCATTCGATGCTCCTTAGCGCTCAACTTCGAACCCCTCACGCATCAAACAGGAACATTTGAACCTGGGACAAAAGCTGCCAATGGATGCGCACCGACCACCCTTGTCACATTGAGGGGCCCGCCAGCATCGGCTCCCGTCCTTAAGAGCCAGAGCCCAAGTCCTTCACACAATTGCCCAATGCCCGGTTTCTCGTGCGTTTACTCTGTAGAAGCTTACAGGCAGGAGGGCCGAGGACACTCAAGGCGGGAGGAGAAAGAAGGTGGAAGGTCTGCTGTTCGGTGAAACGATGGAATTCGGTGTTGGAGTCAGACAGCGTCAGATTGGAATTGTGGCCCCATCACTGGAAATGTGACTGCACGGGATCCCGGGGAAGTCGGTCCATTGTTCAGTTCACAGCTCTTGACCACTGACAATCAACGTGATGTTGGAATGGGCCGTGGGTCCCGACCGCAGGATTGCAGGATGGTACTTGGGGGCCGCCGGCGGAGGGGGAAAACATTAAATTACTATGCAGTGTACCAAGTTCAAATGTGCATTCACATTCCGGATCCGGGGAGGTTGTGTAAGAATGGATGGCGATGAGGGGGAACAGAGAGTCCTTTTCCTAAACACGCCGAGTTGGCTCCGCCGGATCAGGTCCAATCACGACAGCTCGATGCGAGAAGGGCATCACCAGTCCATAGATCTTACACTTCGTACCCCCTACAAAGTGCATCTACTTCGAAGACGAGTCGACATTGCGGTCTGCGGTCTCTGCCAATTGGCAAGACCAAGGCAGCCTCTACCAGGGAAAGGGTTAAAACCAAGGGAAATCGTACTTGAACCTACAGAAGATCAAGCCAGCCCTCATGCGGAACTCTGAAATTCGATGGGCGGATCGAGGCGCATGCCTTGGAGTACTTCGGAATTCTTTGTAACCTGAAACCTGACGCCTTTTCACTTCGATCTCATAATGGCATTGTCCATGAATTTGTATGGACCAAATCGACATTTCTGGGATATGACTGGGTGCTTTGGCTTGTACGACGTATGCGTCCCCTGCCAGCAATCGCTCAGGGATGGTGATTCTTGGCGTGATGCCTCTTCCGGCTAGCCTCTCATATGCTCCTGGTAGCCAATCAGTTCTGTCGACCACGATGAGAGTATCGTGATTTCGATTCCTTCCTCGGACGAATGCACGCCAAAGCGAATGGACGGGCCCATTAACGCTATTCTTCGACAGCATGATTGTCCCGTAGAAATAAGCCAGCAAACATTGGACCGACAAGAATGGTTAATGGCGGTAGGGACCGCCATCTGGACCACCATCTAGCTGGCATGGCAAGGCCGAATAACCAAAAAGAAGAAAAGTAAAGCTCGAAGGGAAAACAAAAAGGAAAAAGAGCAAAAAGCTCACTCGTAGCGCGCTCTCTGGATCAAACTCCTGATTCCTTGCCGCGAGCTACGAAATTTGCAATTTTCTAACCTTCTGAGCGCTCCTTTGACCACTTGGCCATTGGGCGCAGTCGCTACTGCTTGAGCTGCTCGGTTGGAAAAGCTTTCCATGCCATCGTATATAAAGTTATTACGCCGAGGTGTAGAAATTCAGATGAGGGAGGAGCCTCTTGCTGTGCTTGAAAAGATCCATTCTCCAACGCCAAGGACTTGCTCATGGCGGCGGGCATGATTCCTCACTACCAGCTAGGTGTAGTTACTTATAACTTAGACTTTATGAAGTGGTTCCGCTCTAGATTAACTCCACTACGTCGGTATTATAGGATTAGTTGGGATGAATTATAAATCGAGAGTTCATTGTATGGGCAACACAACTATGACAATCCCTTCGTTGGATGCTGAACATGACCTTCGAGGCCTCCGCTAGACCGGAGCGAACAGTCGCTCTTGTTTCATGGACATGTGAGTAGCTCTCTGCTCACTAGTAGGCAGTATACGAAGTATCGCCCATATCGGATCCTGAACAAGGGCCAATGCCGCCGTGGTATGGATTCCACGGCACACGTCTCCCAGATTACCGACCATCTGGGGCGACAAGGGATCGCCAAAATTGCAGAACGCTCGACGAATGCTCGACGAATTTCGCCCTTCTCATCTCCTTCATCAAGCGCGCGTTTATGCGGGGGCGGAACCCAATTGGCCGTGGCCCACATTAGCCCTGAATCTAGAATGCCACCTTGGAATTTATGATGTGTGATTGGCCAAATTGTACCTTCGTAGCGTCTCGACATTGTCCATTTTCCACGCTCTGGATAACCCAAAAGGAGCATCGGCATGGGTGGCTGCTACAGTTGTGGTTCGATGGTGGAAAATGAGAACTCGGCCGAGGGTGAGGAGGCAGAGTGGTGAGAGCCGTATCAAGATCGTGAATCGAGAGGGAAGTAACCTGCAGGCTGCACGTGAGAAAATTTATGAATTTATGCTGGCAAGAGGAGTTGAGATTTCTCCCAAGTTTCTTTCAATGCTGCCACCCAAGCAGTAGCAGAGCCAACCTGGAGCACCTTTTAAATGCGCATACACAACAACTGATGTCTAACCCAGTATCCAAGAATCGGGTCAACAAGGCCAACCCGAAGACTCCAGCAGCGAAATGGAACCGTGACATGTTACGCTGGCTTGGGGAGGCAGTCAAAAAGGATCCCGAAGTCGATATCGCTTCACTCCTATCGAAGAACTACTCAGACAAGCTGAAATTACTAAAAGGTAATGCTTTTCTACACGTTTCCGCCACCGCTAGTCTTCTAACTTAGGTTTCTATTCAGCGGAACCCTCTCGAGCGAAAGGGGCCACACGCTCCTTTCCTCCTGACGACGTCCGCTCCAGATTCGACGTGACCGCCGCCGTGTCTACCGTGTTTGAGCCATCAACCGAACTCCAGCTCTTTCTACAGAACGATAAATCTCTTTCAGAAACGCTCATAGACCTCCTAGATGAAAGCGAAGTCCTCTATAAGAGCGTGTGGGCAGCCTCTGTCATGGTATTCCGGGTCAAAGAGACGTTTGCCGTTAAAGTCCTTGCCAATGAAGACAACGCATCGACTGAGCATCAATCTCTCACATACCTACGAGAACACTTGCCCGGGTTTCCGGTCCCCCAACCGCATGGCCTGCTGCGATTTGGGATTTATTCCCTCTTGTTTACGAGTTTTGTGCCGGGGATCAATTTGGAGACCGCATGGGGCCAGCTTTCAGACAGCGAGAAGCAATCCATCAGCGCGCAGCTCAATGCCCTCCTCTCCCAGATGAGATCCCTACCCTTTCCAGATGGCATGACAGTCGGTGGGGTTGGTGGCCTACCATGTAGGGACATTAGGCGTAGCACCCGCGTGAGCCGCAAGCCGATCATCAATGACCAAGAGTTCCAGGATTGGGTTTTTAGTGGAGCCAAGACAGTCTCCCCCGTCTACACCCGACTCCTACGCAGCCTACTTCCAACATTGCCGGTGAAATGCGTGTTTACACACGGGGATATCCGACCAGCGAATATCCTGGTCCAGAAAGCAGACGATGGCTCATGGACGATTGCGGCTATTATTGATTGGGAGACATGTGGTTTCTATCCAGAGTACTGGGAAAGTGTCAAGGCTACGAATATTTTAACACCAAGAGAGGAGTCTGACTGGTACAATTACCTGCCTGATCTCGCCTCTCCAAACCGATATCCGGTTCAGTGGCTGGTGGATAGACTATGGGATCGTAACATGGAAAACAGTTAGAAGAAGCCATTCTCGTGTGGATTTCAAAATTGTAGAGGATTTAAGATGTGGGCAAAGTGTTTACTTTGACATCTACTGCATTTCTCGACGTCAAGAAACACGCCGTTGAGGCCATCCCTGCACGGTGTGAACGCAGAATTTCGAGCACTCTGAGCATGGAAAATCTTCGGCTAAGTATGTGCTCTCGCGGTGTCCGCGGACGGTACCTGGTACTTGTATCCTTCAGTAAGAAGAGGTTTGCTATTGGCGAAGGTTATAGATTAGAAGAGTGGCCAGGCCAGAAGCCCGCCCTAGGTCAAGAATTTACAGGAGGGTCTGCCCCACTGTAACTCTTACACTGCATCTGAAGCAACGCTCGAGCAGGGGACCAAAAAAAAAAAAAAAAGTCGAAGGGGGAAATTTTCGGTCTGCGAACCGCACCGACGAAAGCCTCAACTCGAAGACGCTTAGCCACCGCCGCACCCGAAACTTAAGAACCTCAGACGAAACGCAGGCATGCCGTCAGCTGCACGCCTAAAACACGTAGGCGCCGGGGCTACTACCGATCGGAGCCGGACTGCGGGCTCATCCCCTTCGTCCTCGAGGTCCTCAAGGTCCTCATCACCGTCTTCAAACGATTCAGACAATGAGTCTGATCAGCTAGACAGCCCCGAACCGCGGAAACGAAGACGAACTGAGGCTGAAGTTGAGGATGACTCCGACGAGGAGGCTCCTTCAGTCCCTGTCCAACGAACAAATTTCCAAGCACCATCTAGGATAAAGCCTAAGACCAGTGCGGCTGCGGCACCCTCGGTCAAGCCTGCTGCCGTTGAAGATGATGCTTCTGCTACAGGCGCAAACCCTATCCTTGCCCCTACCGACCCGAACACGACGTTCGATTCCCTCAATGTCAAGCCATGGCTAGTCCAGTCACTAGCCAACATGGCCATTCGGAGGCCAACGGGCATTCAAAAAGGCTGCATACCGGAGATTCTGAAGGGCCGAGACTGTATCGGAGGAAGCCGTACCGGTTCCGGAAAGACGGTAGCCTTTGCCGTTCCTATCCTCCAGAAGTGGGCAGAAGACCCCTCGGGCATCTTCGCCGTCGTCCTCACGCCCACTCGTGAGCTCGCCCTACAAATCTTCGAGCAATTCAGCGCCATCTCCTCACCTCGTCTCCTGAAGGCTATTCTCGTTACTGGCGGCGCGGACATGAGGGCACAGGCCATCGCTCTAGGTGAGCGGCCGCATGTTGTCATTGCCACGCCTGGCCGCCTCGCAGACCATATCCGGACGTCGGGAGAAGATACCATTTGCGGACTACGCCGTGTGAAGTATGTTGTCCTCGATGAGGCCGATAGGTTACTTGATGGCTCCGGTCATGGAAGTATGTTGCCAGATGTTGAAGAGTGCTTTTCGGTCCTACCCCCGCCGACAGAGAGGCAGACTTTGCTGTTCACTGCGACTATCACTCCCGAGGTCATGGCCCTAAAAAACATGCCAACCAAGCCCGGAAAAGAGCCCGCTTTCGTCTGCGAGGTGGATACGACTGTGCTCGCTATCCCGGCCACGCTTAAGCAGATGCACCTCAAAGTGCCAGTGACGCATCGCGAACACTTTCTCCACACGTTCCTACTGACTGAGGGCAACGTGAACAAGACCGTCATTATCTTCTGCAACAGGACGTCCACGGCCGACTTCCTACACCACTTGCTACGTCTCCTCGACCACAGGGTGACCTCGCTACACTCTAAGCTACCCCAACGCCAGCGTACCGACAACCTCGGACGCTTCAGGGCAGCCGCCGCGCGCATCCTGGTGGCGACCGACGTGGCCGCCCGAGGTCTCGACATTCCCGAAGTGAGCTTAGTCATTAACTACGATGTACCCCGCGACCCGGATGACTACATCCATCGTGTGGGTCGTACAGCCCGTGCCGGGAGGAAAGGTGAGGCCGTTACCTTTGTCGGCCAGAGAGATGTGGAGCTCGTCTTGGCGATCGAGGCCCGCGTGGGCCGGCAGATGGATGCCTGGGAGGAGGAGGGAGTTAATCTCGAAACGAGGGTGATTCGCGACGCGCTCAAGCTCGTCAGCGAGAAGAAGAGAGAGGCGTTGCTCGAGGTGGAGGAAGGTAGAGAGGTCGGTGGTAAGAGGAAGCGAGGCAAGGAGAAGCTCCGCGTCAAAGCTTGAGGGAGTGGTGACGAGGGTTCATGTCAGACATGGAGTATGTGGAGTTCGCAATGCGTTCCTGCATTCTTTTCGTCATCTCCCTTAAATTTTAGTTTGATTCAATATACTACATGGTTCGCAAAATAGAACATGTCATCACGAAACGTCTGAAAGAGATTACATTCTTACCCCTCGATCAATTTGCCCTTTTGTCGTCGTCGCCCTGGAACCCCCACATTTTACACGTCAATCGATCCCACCAAGGAAATACCCGTAGATGTTGGCCCGGGTTTCAGGTCTATGGAGAGCCATTCCAACCGTCTAAATCTGGCAACCCCGGTCTTCCGGGCCAAAGCCACAAGGATGACCCTTTTATCGCTCCCGAACGGATGCAATTAGGTTCCCAAGGCCTGGGTTTTTTTCTTATTCTTTATCCTTTGGAGAGGCATCATCCCTGTGGTTGCGGATAAAATGTTGCAGAAGTGTAAGCGGTCGGGAGTGAAGAACTCCGCAAATAGGAACGGATTTCGACGAGCTTCTTTTCTCTCTTCTTCTCCTTCCTATATGAAAAGGCTCATTCGCTATAGATCCTGTTTGGTAGGAGTGTAAGCTCTTTGAGGAGCATTGATCAAGCCAAGCCCCTTCTGAGGCGCGTTATCCCAGTTTCGCTCTTTGGGCATTGTTGTGGGTGTGAGGCTTGGCTGATGGACGAAACAATTGCTTTCGCTACAATGCTAAGGATCTCTGCGCTGGAGGGTATTGGTTCGGCTTCGTCCAAGGAAGGGGTAAGGGAGTAAATATTACACTTGGGGCAGTAAGAGGGTTAGGCTTAAGGAGGGGGGGGGGGGGGGGGGGGGGGGGGGGGGGGGAAGGTGAGGAAAAGAGGCATTTAATAAGATGAGGGGCATAGCATTACAAGAATGATTGAGGACGAGACGAGGTCATGGAGAGCCCATCCCACGCCGCCAAGGTGATCTCATGATGCTCTCGCCAAAAAAACAGCCTCAGAGGAAGTTTATGCTTCGATCGCTCATCTTTTCCAGTCGCGATCTTGCCAATCATCGCGGGGTCAGAGGGCGTGAGTCCATCGACGCGTTGGATAATGGCGGGGAGATGGTGAGCGGGGGATCTGAGAACAGGACGTGTCTGGTTTTGAAGCTCTTTAGCGAGCCTGTCACGAAGGTGAACCAAGTCGCAGGACTCACTTCTCTTGCAAGAGGATTCCCGTCAGACTGTATTTTAGAGGAACTTTTTGGATCAACGTCTTTTCTCATATCTCTTCTTGTCAATCTTATTTTAAAGCAACCTACAGATTTTATTTCGAGGACGACGCGAAATGTCCTCGTGATGGGATTTGAAGCGTCTCGACGCGCTGAAGCATGAGTTGATTTTGCACAATGCGACTTGAGCGACTACGGGCGGATCGAGAGTTGCTCCTGATATCTTTGCGCGGGCTGAGGACTTGTACGAATGCCACCGCTTGAATGCCGTTTGCTCCGGATACGCACGAGAAGAGACGATATGCGCAGGGCCGAGGGAAGCTTGAAGTTTCATTCCAAGTTGATTTCTGCAAAGCTCCCCAGCCTGTTGGAAGCGATGCATGCAGCATTGCGTAACCATGCCTCGATCGCTCAGAAGCTGTCTGCACATATTTCGGGTTGTTGGACTAAACAAGTAATCACCTACACTGGACGCCTGAATGACACACGTCCGATTTCTTCCAAGAAGGGATGCCGTGTTATTGATGCCAATCGGATAATGTCAGGAGGGAAATCCTCCACTGAACATCAGACACGACCAACATCTCCATCACGGTCATCGACGAGCCTTGCCAACCTTGTTTGGATCGCTAGTGCCCCAGATCCAGGTCCAAGCAATGGGAGCTCACTGCCTGATACAGATGCTGTTTGAACCGTTCGAGAAACATTAACAAACAATGAAGATGCATGGACTCGTTCAACCTGCCCTTCGTGGGGGAGGGGGTCAATAATTGGTAGCGAAAAGAGGTATTCAAGTGGGAATGATATGCGACGCAACTCATATACCCCCCGTTCAAGATGGAACTCAAGTGGGCTTTTGGAGTGTTGGTCACAAGCTCCAACTTGAGTCGTTACGAAGTGCTGGAGCTCGTGTGGCTGTTCATGCAAGTTCGCCACACTCCCGCACCAGTTTGATTGGAGCTGGAGGAGAGTATAAACCCCTCTATAAGGTTAGCTATGCTATCTAGAATATTCGCCGACAAGCCGAGGTGCGATTTCTCTTGTAACAGAAATTATCTTACTATCACAGACAATGATCATGGGGCAACGTCGCACGATTGCAGCAAGTACGGAATGCGAGGGATTCCTTCTTCGAGATAAGCCGCAAACGTGGCAGGAACCCACATATTGAGCAGCATAAGGAAGTCGGGCACCACGCAAAGAATGCATCGAGGTTCCCTTTCTTCGGCATTGCCAGCGGTGGCAGTGAGGGACCCATCCACAAAGTTGTCTCTCCAACAGAAAGCCATCGTTTAACGACTTTTGAAACTGTGGACATCACGCGCCCAAGTGAGTTATTTCTTTGCTCCTTCGTGCACCCATCGTCAGGACCCCAATATGGCAAGCGAGAGGCATGATTCGAAAAGAGGAAATGGGGGGCGTGTCTCTCTGTTCGGCCAAGGCAACACTAAAATTTCGAACCCTGGCCTGGCTGAGCCGAGAAGATTGCGTCAAACGTATACTACGCCGTATGCAGAATGACGACTGCCATTAGCGAGGGGCCTAGTGGCTGGGCTCTGATCCGACGAACTTTGTAGTCATACTCATCGCCGCCCAGGAGGAGAAAAAAGATTTGCTTGCTTGTACTCCGTGGATTACGAAGTACGAAGTAGAACAAAGACCAGGATCAATAGATACATTCCGTCGGCGGATCGGGGCCGACCGGAGAATGGGAACCACACGGATACCGAAGACGCCGACAAAAGCCTCTTGCGCGCTTCCTGGGGTCTTAATCCAGAATTAACCAACGGATGCCGCGGGCGAAGCTTATCCTGCTTCTGGAGCATCACCTGAGTCACGAGAACAGAAGAAATCGGGAATTGACGGTTCTGCCTGCTGCAAAAGGCATCAATCAGCATTGTGTTCAGGCCGAAAACCCTAATTTTTTTCGTAGCTTTGGATGACAGGGGGATGCTCTGGTCGTTGGTAAATTCAATCTCAATTCAGATATTTCAGTAGAATTCACACTTCGTTAGATTGATGTCATGTAAGAGAACACGAGGGTACGATGCTGCATTCCGTCGCGTACCTTCAGAAATATAGTGTAATGTGGCACAGCACGGCAGAATACGTGCCGGAAGTCTAACTCGAGTAATTGAACGGATTGCGAGGCAGTCGCAGCATGAGGCAAGACGATGTAGCCTTTAATTTGCACCAATCGACTATCCAACGGGTTGTAGACGGGATGCACAGAGAGTTCAATGATCGGGAGCAACGATTGAGGGAGCGGTCTGTTCACTCCAATATACACCACACGGTGCCATAGCCTCAAAATTCAAATTAATGGTCTCCGGTTGGCGGATTTCCTTATTGCAACTTTCTTCGTTTGAAGGTGATGCATTCTCGGCAGGCGGCGCGTGGGCTTCTCATGGGGTCCATAAAGTAGTACGAAGTAAGGTTTTTAGTGGGCTGTGAAATCTGGGGGAAGGTTTAGCTGTCGTTAAGTCCGATGGGTGTCAGGGCCCACCTCTAACAGCGACGCCAACATCATTCGAGATTTCTCGCTTCACTTTTGGCCCGGGCCGTACTTCGTGATCACAGGCGAAACCGAGACGACGCGCCGTACGTTCGCAGGAGTGAACTGGAAATTCAATAGACTTCGGATTTTAAGGTCTCGGTAAAAACCGAGAATTGATAACCCCGGGACCTGTCATTGTAGTTAATTTTGCTGGTGAAGTAACCTTTCGAGCAAATAGAAAAATTAACACACGAGCCTTTCATTTTCCGATATCTAGGCTTCAACATTTCGGTAACAGGGGTTCAGGCAAGTCTACGTGTTACGTTGCGTGCCGCTGACGTGGATCGAGTTCGTGGTGGTCCATGCACAATTTCCGCAGGAAATGGTGGTGTCGCTTTGCAGTGAGCTCTGACAATATTGAGGTACTCTTACAGCCTCAGGCTCAGCAAACCCAGCCCTACGCATACTCAAAATCTGACAGGTACGAGTGCGGAAAGATCAAGGGAGTGTTACGCGAGCACTGTTCGTGTTCGTCGTACTGTCCCGTGAAGCGAAAACCGTACTCTGACCATTCAGAAGAGAGGAAGGCGAGGGTGGTGACCCCCAAAAAGCTAAAGGAAGACAAACCGCAAGTTAATCTGACCTACGAAGTACAATCGCCCATCCAGTATGCTGACCAAGCCCTTCCTCCTCCACCAACCAACTGGGCTGTAAGGGTCGCACAGGTCGGATCCGATAGGGTCTCGGGTTCGAGGGGGAAGGGGGTGTGCATACGTGAAGTGAAAAGAAGGGCTCGGGAGGCGGCGCAATGAGTCTGCCCTGTAGAAAACCATAACGAGTTATTTGGCGAAGTTGCTTCGCGTTTCTTGTTGCTGGCGTACCGTTGCATGTCGTCTGTGGGGTGCAAGTGTCTGCGATAGGCTTAATCCATCAATATAACTACAAGGCATTGCTAATCGTGCTGTCGAGAAGCTTCTGGCACGATGACGACACTTGCAATAGTACCTCTTGTTTCAGCAGTTCCTGCGCCTGATCGCAACGAAAAGAAATCCTGATGCCTGGAACTACAAGTAGTTCAGCACATGGGAAAATCGGCTCAGGATCCTGCTCTCCCCTTTGAAAAGACATGATGGTATGGGGAGATTTTAGGCGTGTTGAACTCGCTTAGTAGCCTAATAGTTTATGCGTACTATTCCAAGTCACAATTTACACAGAACATCTAAGCTTAAAAGCAATAGCACAGTTGTCACAGTGGTCATCAATTGATGATGGAGGGTGAGGATTGATGACGTCGAGAGTTTTATTTTGGAGGGGCATGACAACCGCCTACCTCGTCCTCAATGCCTTGAAGCGAACGCCGGGCTGGTCAAGGTACCCGAACCGAACAAAACTCATCTCGGATCAATTGTAATACCGCCGGCATGGACTGATGGGGACTGGTGGGTTTTGGTTGGGGAGGAAAGCCCACCAGGGCAAGGCTCTGCGTCACCATAATTATACCTGTGTGGCTAGTAAATTGCCGTGCCCGTCGGAGAGATATGGAGATAGGAATTCCGCCCGTCAGGCATGGACTTCATTCTTTACTAGCGACAATGATGGGATAAGCGGTACCAGAATTCCACGAAGGGGAACATTTAAGCCAGCACAAATGGTGCAGAGCAAATGTAGACAATGATGCTAGTAAATTAGAGAGCCCCCTGGGGAGAAAATTTGCAACTTCAGATTAAAAAGCATCAATTGTCCCTGATTATGAATCCCGACAAGGCCAAGGTACAATCGCATTGTTTTACTAATAAACTCCGTCGGCGATGAATTATTAAGGGACAGGAGGAGCGGATGAAGGAATGTCCTCGAGTGAGTTGCAGCTAAATGATCCCTGCAATGTTGGTGACCTCATGCCGTTCTTGACGAGTCCATCGTTCGCTCGGATTCGGGATTCGTCACCTACCGGCGGGAGCTTTTGTTGTTCGTGAAGAAATCGAGCCCTTTTGGCCTTGGTTTGGTGCTACGGAAAGCGTACTTCGTAGAGAGAATTACGTGGGGTTTCTATCCTTTTCCGTGAGCGACCCGAGTGCGAGAATGCGAAGTCCGGTTTGTACACAACAAGCAACGGAATCTGCGTCTAGTGACGTGTGTACCTTGTCTGCCCTGCTCCTGGGGCATTAAGGTATCTGCGTTGTACCAATGGGAGTGGACCCATGGGTTTCGCCCAAGATTTCTGAGGCATCTGGGACATCAAGCTGAGGAGGCTTGGCTCCATCTACCTGAGAGGAACCCAAAGTCTGGCTTCTTGCCTGCCATCAATCGCCGTCGCGGACACCTCGGACTTTACCAGGGCTTGCCTGTTGCGGACTTTGCGAGTCACCCGTAACTTTCGTACAGCTCGTTCCCAATCCCGCCAATATCCACGCCTCTCTCCCCCATCAAATCTTCTCCGCCAATCTCACACGCCCCCTCCAAGACATTGTACACCCCCCAAGGTTCCTGCCACCCCGAAAAGTCGGGCCCGACACGCAGACGAGCACAAAGTTCGCACACATGATTACAATCCAAACACACGAGTCCACGAGGGATTATGATCGTTGTTGTTGTATCCGCACTTAGGACATAAGAGGAAAATGGGCGGAGTAGAAATGTAGACTCGGAAATACAAAAAGATTCACATTCCCCACGATCCCACCGGCCTTTTCCATCTTCCCTCTATTTCATATCATTCATCCATCATTCCTCAAGGACGAAAGCACGACGATACCAACTTTGATCTCAAGACAATCTTGGCTTCTCCCAAATCAGCGCCAGCACATCCAAACAATCTCGCAGCCTGAAGGCAATAAGATAACAGCTTCAACAACTCTTCAATCCGACTCGCTACTCAATCCCGGTGGCCTTTGACTCCCATAGCTTCTGCCTACTAGCCAGCAGCAATAATTAACCTCGGGGATAAATCGCACAGAGCAGGCCCGCAGAATCAGTGACTCTTATCACCTATCGCCTACTACAGTGGTACCTCCCACCACCACACCGTACCTTTTGATACACGCTAGACGCTAGGCAGAACGTCCAGACCACCAATCCGCCCCCTGTCTTGCCGGAATCGGTCTTGCTGCCTTGACTCACACAGCGCAAATTCGACTGGGCTCGTCATTATCTCAACATCTTAGAACATTTATTTTTCTCCTATACAAAACTACACCTTCCCAAAACCTCACTTCCACAAAAATTTCTCCCTTCTTTTTTTCTTCTTCTTCTATCAAGATGGCTGCAATTGTTACATCCAATCCCTCCTCCTTACATCCATCTCGCCCGGCTCCGGCCTCCCCAGCCTACACTCCCTTCTCTCTTAAGAAGAAGACCATGTCTATCACACAAACTTATTATCTCGCCCACAAGGCGAGGGCGAAGCTCGCCAAGGAGGCTTCCCGCTCTGACCATGACCTCCGTCTCCTCGTTGGCCACGCCAACCTCCTCGACTGCCTGATGCTCGAGCTTGCGGATGCCGAGCGTGAGCAAGAGAGCTGGTTTAACCAATCAGTCCGTGGTGCCGCGAGGCAAGAACAAGAGGAGGACATTGAGTACGACGACACCATCATCGAGGTGCCCGACGAAGACTGGGACTCCGATTCGGATTCCTCCTCGGACGAGTCCGATAGCGACTGCGACAGCCACGAAGAGGATGAAGACGATGTCGAGATGGCCGATGCCGTTTCCTTCCGCCGTGTACCAGTCCCCAATGCTCCTGTCACAAGGATATCAGAGTACGACGACGATGACATGGACGAAGATGATGAAGACTACACCGACCTCGGACTAGTCCGAACTCCCTCCCATAACACGCCGCCTGAGCTCGACGACGACTCGGATGGCTCAGAAGAAGAGACCATGCCTCCGTCGCCGCCGACAGCAGTGCTCACTTTCTCAGAAAAGGAGACGCAAGAAGAAGAACTCCAACAACAACAAGAGCCATCATTCTACTCTCAAGGATTCTACGTGCCCACAAGGAATCCAGCGAGACTCGTATCAGCGATACCGATATGCTAAATCCGGCAATCAGCACCGCGACGCGATACGACTTAATGATGTACTCTCAATGTTCTTCATATATCTCTCTCTGTTTTTCCTTTTACATTTGGGCATAAGCGATTATACCTCGGCATGGGCACGGCGTTTTGAAAAGACCAAAAAAAAAAGTTACCAGCGGCATTGGCATTGGCATTGGCTCGAAAACGAGAAAAAAAAAGTGTTTTTTCATTGGCATTGAACTTTTATTATATGTGATATCCATTGGATCGAATCTTCTCTTCTCTGCACTCAAGACACCTTGGGACCGGGATAACAGGACGAACACCACTCTGGGGTTATTTTCAGGAGCAAACAAAATTTCTTTTTTCTTTACATCGTTACTTTTCCTCGAGCGAGCATGGAACCAGGAATTCGGAGGGGACGAGAGCGGTTTTCGGGGTTCTGACCCCGCATTCGGATAGCGGAACCGAACTTCTTGGTGGATTATTGTGGTATGCTTTCCTTGTATTCGGTATATCAAATAATACCATGGCTCTGCTATTCTGCCTACCGTCAAGCACCTGAATTTCAAACAATTGATACCATTTTACAAACTACTTCTTCCATGATCGTGATTCCCAAGAAAGTAACCAGGTTGTGAATTCTGCATGTAATTGTTTTGATCGTTATCGCTCATCCTCCCTCTCTCTCTCTCTCTCTCCGTCTTTTTGGAGATCACTTCCACTTCTGGTCTCCTTCGTCGAGGCGGAAGCATTTCCATTCAAACCCCCCTTCGAAATCCCTTCAGGCCAGTGATCGGCTCCGCGCACTTCTGAGTTTGGCGGTATCGGTCTGTCGGTGTTTGACTCACTAAAGTTTTTCTTCCCCGCCAGGCCGAAGGAAGGACCCTTGTCCTTGATCGGGATCCAGGGGTGTGTGAAAAAGACGCCATGTTACTGGTCGATCTGGACCAAGACTCGGGAAGGGGTGTGTGCTTATCAAACAACGTCCCCACTTTTTTGCAACTTTTTTGCCCTCTTGATTTTTTCTTCATTCCGCGTGCTAATTTCTACTGGTTTTCTTCATAGGAAGCAGGCTTTCAACATCGAAAATCTTTTAGTCAGATTGGAAGTAGCGAGTTCTTTCGTTGTGCACATTTAGTTTCTCCTTCCCCAACGCTTCGGGTCACAAGATTTCCCTTTCCTCGCTTAGCCGCTCGGCGTGGATATACCGTATCCGATAGATAAGAGATTCGGCCTTGTGGATCTCCGAGTTTCTGCTAGGATGGTTTTGGTGATTCATTTGCATTTTGATGAACTCTCTCTATTTTGGATCGCTCCTTTGGCGAGCTCAGTGAGTCAACCTGTCATTTGAACCTTTGCAGTCTGCACTCTATCCCATTTCAGGGGTACAAAATGGCCATCAGAATCGCGGTGAAAGTGACAACGACATGGGAAGGATTTGATCAATTTTCCACGACAAGCAGTGCGCTATTCTCGGTCAGTACTTTGCAGGTCATGGGGCCAGAAGTTGTTCAGTGGGGTCGCCCAGGATAAGTCTCCACAACCGACCTAGCAGGGTCCCCTTGCGCTTGGGGAACGATTGCGATTCGCAGTACTTCGTATAATATTCAACATCCCATCTGAAAGTTCGTAGATCCTGCCACCCTCGGGTATCGACCTCTAAGTGAGGGGAGATAAAGGACGTGCACGCCCTTTATAAGTCGGGACATAACGGCGATTGAAGGACTCTTGGATGTGAAAGTCGGCGTTGATACGAAGTCTTGGCTGGAGCACTTCGACCATTAAGGCTACTACTGACAACGGAATTGATCGAATTGATTAAGACAAAGTCCTCGACGGGGGGTTGGTTGTGAGCGGTAAATCCGATGCAATGACAGAACTGTGCGTCAATCTTAAACTTCGTATATAAAATAATAAGGGGACCTGACAAATCTGCTCCCTGTCGATGTCTTTAATATAAACAGTCGAGGAAACCCTGTTGGCTGGCCTTACGAAAAGGTACATAAGCGAGACATGATTTCAATGAAAAAGATGGCTTGGTCCTGGATTTGAAATCGTACAGAGGGACAATCCAAGGATCAACACTTTGCGAAGTACACAGGATTTCATGGAGGATGCAGTCATCAAAATCGGTAATACCCTGATTAACAATATTCCCGACTGCATGTTGCCCGAGTACAAGTAAACTATGAAGCATGGAAATGCATGTGTTGGGACGTTGCATTCTCCTTCTCAGCTTTCGACCACTCGCGCCAATGAATCATATCCCGCTGTTGTTACCAACGAAATCCGGTGGCTTTGGTTTTGGCGTTGCCCTTGCTGCGACCAATCCCAATGACGGCATTCCCCCCGGCCCGACTGGACTTGCAAAAGATAACGCCCTAGATACCACCAAGGGCGCAACACTGCCCCTCGCATAAAAATCGCACATGCAAGTCAGAATAAACAAGGGCCAAGGGCAACGCCGGTAAACACTCGGGGTGGTGGAAACTTCCCCCTGCCTGCGCACATCTTACAGTGTGCACCAGGCTAGCCCGAGCTGGGTAAGTCAACACTCCGCCTTTTCGCCTTTCCCGAGTGCTGTGGACAGCGGGGAAGCCTGCTGGCCAAGAGCGGTGAGTGTCTCTTGCTGTGCTGCGCTATTATGCGGCAGCCAGCAAGGTACGACAGTCAACGGACATTTTATTTATTCTTCTTCCCTCTCGAGCGGCAGGAAAGGAGGCTGCGCAGCGCACGTGAGACTGTAGGATGCACTCGCTTCCTTGACCCTATATTGCTGTGTTTGGCTGTACTTCGTATGTGTTCTAATAAATTCAACCCATGCCGAGGCCAAACTATCAAGTGGGCAAGTTGCTTGCAAGATCTCAGCATCAGCTGGCTGCCGTGCCAAAGCGAGAGGTGGATCGAAGGTGGGGAAGAGGTGTGAAAGTAACGAGAGACCAGGCGGGACCCGCGTAGAATAGCGGAATGGGGTAAATAACTGCGAAGAGGTAGAAAGTCTGCCCTTCAACCACCAGGTCGAACCCAAGGTTCTCGTTGGGCATAATAGTCTTCTTTATTGTACAGGACGCCTGGACTGGCCAGTATAGTGGGGGCGTCACGTTGGCCGTCCACGTTGGACTTCAACGATTGGCGACATTGTGTGGTTACAAGGGAACCGTCAAGCAGGATATGAAACATGGCAACAAATGGTGGGGTATAGGATGTATAGCTTCTCTGGACACCAGCCAGTGTGTAACTAAACATCATTTTCCGTTGAGCACTAGCTGCCATTCGGCTCTTGATGTCGTGATGATCCGCGGGGGTTGCAAATTGCCACTGAGGGACAGGATGAGGGGGAATGTGTGGTGCGGCAGTTAACCAAGCTCCGAGGCACCATAGTCTACCACCAAGGGAAATTGGAGCCTCGGCCTCTGTTGAGGACACCGTCCACCCCAGCCGGAAGGCCGGGGAAGAGGGACCACCCGCGTTTTTGGGTAACCCCAGCTGGTCTGTGCGGGCAGAATCCCGGAGTCGGAATCAGGACCTCCAAACGCGTTACGTCCAATAAAAGGTTGTTTGATTGTCTTTATCTATATTGTGAGGATTCCTTCCCTCGGACCACATGATGATTCGGAATGGAATTGTCATCTGGGAGCTTTGACCAGGCGGTTCAGTCATTGGGCTGAGACACACATCTGTCACGTTCGGAAAAGGGGGCCACAAGGACCTACAGGATGGGAAAAGATGGTGAGGGAGTGCGATAAAGTCCTGAGGCTGCCACATGACTCTGGCGATAGGCCCTTATCGATTTTCGCATGGATCAACCAAACAGATTAGAGATGGAGAGGCTAGGCTTCCACTTGGGCGGTTTCTAACATTTGGTAGGTCAACTTCGTACTTCGTAGTGAGAGAAGAGCTTCTCAGAGCGGCGGAGTAGCGCCAGAGTGAAAGTGGTTGTCTCCGAAATCCTGTTCCGGTCGGATTTAAGCAACTGAGATGCTGACAATGGGAGATGGGTCAGTCACGTCTTGACCTGTCCTGTCAAATGACTCGATTTGGAACCTATGACGTAGACAGCGCTGACATCGTCCTGCTCGTTAATTTCCAATTGTATTACTTACATCTACCACAAGCTAACCAGGTCCCGTTTTGCGGGAATCCTGCCTCGTACTCTGGGGAGGAAGGACTGGGGATTCGGAAAGTGCGGATATTACCAATATGCTGGGGATCGGAGGGTCCACGGGATTCGGGAGTTAGTTGGGAAGGGCGGGACTTCTTGATGGCCGCTAAATCTCCGGGGTCTAGGCCTACAGTATTTCTATCTATACCTTGTAAACTACATTGACGGGCATTCTGATTTCGGCAATGCTTTCTCTCGCCAACATAGTGTCATCAAGTGCCATCAAACAGCATTCAATTTGTTACAACTACGAAGCAGGTGCGCTAGCAGGGTGAACTGCCAACATGTGGGGACGGACAGGGAAGCAGCGACCGGTAATGCGGTGATGAGATCATGGACGCTCGGACCATCTAGATTCTCCGATCGCCCTTCAACATCGCTCAAAAAATAATTCAACATCACCAAAACGTGCTTACCAAGCAATCAACTCCTCCACAACCAGCTCAACGATAACGTTTCCTCCCTCAATTCCGAATCCAATTCGCAAAAAGCCAAGCGTATGGGCCAATCATGACAGTGCAGAACGCAAGGGCGGGCATAGCTCGCCTTTCACGGCGGCTCCTCTCACTCTCCGGCCCCGATGCCGCCAAGTTCCTGCAAGGCATGATGTCGGCGGCCATTCTAACCCGCGACGGCAAACTCATCCCTAGGGACGGAGCGGTGTATTCTGGTTTCTTCACGCCGCAGGGGAGGGTACAGCACGACATTTTGGTGTATCCGCGGCCGCCGCAGGATCGAAGCCAGGAGATGCCGGATTACCTCGTTGAGGTGGATGGCAATGAAGCTTCGAAATTGGTGAAGAGGCTAAGATTCTACAAGCTTAGGGCGAAGTTCGCGATGAGGGTCGTAGAGCCGGAGGAGCTGAGCGTTTATCATCTTTGGGATGATGCAGGAGGACAGGCGATCAAGTCAATCGAGGGCAAGTTAGGGGAAGGCGAAGTGCTTTCTCAGGATCCTAGATTGGCTGCTCTGGGGTACCGGTTGCTCGCCAGAGGTGACAAGGCACCTGGGGTGGACCTGGGAGAAGTCGGCGAGGATTCATATCGCCTTCGGAGATATCTACAAGGCGTAGCGGAGGGCCAGGATGAGATTCCTATGGAGCACGCCCTTCCGCTCGAATACAACATGGAACTTCTCGGGGGAGTTAACTTCCAGAAGGGATGTTACGTCGGCCAGGAACTGCAAGCGAGGACGAAGTATTTGGGGATAGTGCACAAAAGAGTACTGCCCTGCGTGCTGTACGATGGACCTACACCAGAGGCGCTCGAGTACAAGCCAGAGACCGACGCCGTATCCGCGACCGATATACCCAACGATACCGCTATCGACAAGATATGGAAGGAAGGCGAGAAGCCTAGCAGACGAGATAGGAAGCCCGGCAAGTGGATAGCGGGCATTGGCAATGTCGGAATCGCGATTTGCAGACTCTCCGCCATGACGGATGTGGTCCCCCCTCACCCCCCCGATATGCCGATCAATCCGACTTTCACACCCGACACCGAGTTCAAGGTTGATACGACTGACGGCAAGTCTGTGAAGGTGAAGGCATTTGCGCCAGAGTGGTTGAGGCAGGGTCTAGTTGGTTACCGAGACTAAGGAACGGGACTCGGAATGTACAAAACAGCTGTGTATATTTTCTGCATTGAGGAGGAGGCGAAGAAACGAAATTTCATGACATAGAGATCCCCTCAATTCTACAGGAGCTAGGAGCTCACACACAAAAGGGTCATATCAAGGAAACACATCAAAATAGACACCACGACTATTATCCACTCTCCATAGCATATCTTAACCCGCGTACGTTCGTCGTGTATATCTATCTAAATGATGAACCATATAGCCTAGTGATTATTACGCCGCTGGAGAGGATGATTAAGAGCACATGTAAACAAGGGCTCTAATTTGATATAAAACACTTCGTTTTGGAAATTTTGCCGGGGAGATGAATGAAGTACAATATCGGAATGTCGAAAAGCAAGGGCAAACACTAGGCCTCTCACATATCTCGTACATAGCGCAAGTCGATGGGTCGATAGACAATTATTATCAGATGGCGCCTGAGAAACTGTCAAGATCAAATTGCCACTGGTTAATCGCCTCCCGTTAAAATATAAAAATAGAAGCGTTCAATCGCGGTCGCGCCCCAAGTCACGTGGAGCATAGCTTTGATGAAGCTACCATGGGACATGCATTTTCAGAGCTCCGTAGATCCGAGCTCAACATTCCATCTGAGCGGCTTGCTTTCAATTTTTGCGGCCAGCGTCTCATCTCGACGACTTCGACACCACATAATCACATCGCCCAGTTTACGCGCTTCCCAAACCGTCTCCAGAATGGCCGACAGCTCGAAGAACGCCCCGAAGGAGGCGAAGAAGGGTCCATCCGGACTCAAGCTCGTCTACCTCATCATCTACAACCTCATCTCTACTGTTGCGTGGCTGGTCCTACTTGCGTGCACAGTTTCCGTCAACGGCATGGAGGGGCCTTCATTCGTCTACTCCGAAATAGGAGACTGGGTGCGCTGGACGCAGACATTAGCTGGCCTCGAAATTCTTCATGCCGCATTGGGTATGCCTTCGTTCTTCTCTCACCCTCGCTAGGAGGGAGACTGTAAGCCTGCTAACTCGGGAATTGTGTTGCTCTAGGAGTCGTCCGTTCCTCCGTCCTGACAACTGTTATGCAAGTCGCCTCCCGGTACCTTCTCGTCTGGGGCATTGTCTACCCCTTCCCAGAAGTCGCCGATAGCCCCGTCTACTCGACTATGCTGTTCGCATGGAGCATCACCGAAGTGATCCGATACTTCTACTTTGTGCTTACTTTGGATGGATATCAGCCCGATAGACTCCGGTGGTTGAGGTACAACACATTCTATGTGCTCTATCCCATGGGCATCTCCAGTGAGGCGTGGCTAGTGTACAAGGCTATTGAACCAGCGAGGGCTTTGCACCCTCTTCTCCCGCTGGCGCTTTATGCTATTCTTGCTATCTATGTTCCCGGTGAGTTTCCGTCTGCGCGATTCTCAAATGCTTTGGAAATGAATAGGCATGCTGACTGGATTTGATTAGGGTCATATATCCTTTACACTCATATGATGAAGCAGCGGAACAAGGTTATGAAGTCTTTGAAGGAAACCAAGGCGGAGTAGTTGAGCTGACGCCATAAATGTTATGCTTTGATGAACAGAAGAGGCCGGAGAAGAGGAGCTCCGCCTAGAACATGAAATCTAGATGTAATAATACTTGGTATCTTTGTGTTGATATATTTAGATTATTGCTACATAATGTAATACTATGGATGCATTCGTTCGTTTCCAGAAAATATCGAATAGCTTTCATGGTAAATGACAACGTCCGCCCATCTCGAGGCTAAAACAATACCTCCAGACAAATCCTCCCCTCACAAGACTCGGGAGATGAAGACGAAATTCCTCTGCCGTGGTATCCAAATTTGGTATGAGGACATTCTCTCTAATTCATTGCGGCATCTCCCGGTCGGCCTGCGGTTCCGAGCTCGACTCATACCACTCATTCCTAGTCCAAGTCACGACGAGTTCTGTCGCATCCTTTAAGAGAACATTATACCCGGGGTTGTTATTCGGCTCAAACATACCTGTGCATTGTTAGGAGCCATTGGCACTTGACAATAAAACGGAGGGGGCGATATATAGAACCTACTCATATGCGCAATCGTCTCGTCGGACGCCTTATCATTCACAGCCTCCTTCCACGTCCCCGCCGCCATCCGACTCGGCAAGTTACAAAACGTCCTCTGACTCCCAAACACAGACCCCGCCACGCCCGGCACATTCTTCGATCCGGCGGCCTGTCCAAGCCTCGTGTACAAGTTCGCGAAGCCGAAATCAAGCTCCTCGGACGCGCGCACCAGATGCGCCACCCTCCGCTTAAGGTCCTCGGCGCGCGCAAGACACCCTACGAACTCAAGATGGGAAGAAACCCATCCCAAGCCCTGGGTGATGTTGTCGCGATTCACGTATGCCGCGGCAGAGGTTGCGGCGAGGGCGGCGGCGCCCGCGCCCGCGTACATGGCAACACGGCCCCATTTGCCCCAGCCGCTTTGGGCCGGTACCGCGGCTGCGGCGTTGTCGACGGGTGGCGCTGGCAGAGCTTTGAGGCCGGTGGAGGAGGCTGAGGTTGCCGTTGTGGATTTTCCGGTACCCCAGAGGTTGTTGATCTGGGCGAGGGCGTTGGTCGCTGTGTTGTAATGACTTTCGGCGCCGTGGGCGACCACGCCGGGTGAGATGCCGAGGTAAGGGGTGTCGAAGGCAAGGACGCCTTGGATATAGGGAAACATTAGGCTATGCAGAGATGGGGAGGGCAGGTCTTGACCAATGGTCTCTGGAAGGATGGGTTTCTCAGAAGTGAGGTTGATGACTGTGTCGGCGGCGACAATGCCACCCATGGAATGGCCGATTAAGATGGTTCGGACGGAAGGGTCAATAGTGGGTGAGGCGGTACCGGTCTCAACTTCAATATCAATGACCTTCTCGAGGAGCCTGGATGAATAAGTTAGTGAATGACTTCTCGTGTAGAATCGAAGGGGAGTTTACGTACCAATCGCGGAAGCGGCTGACGCATTCTCCCAGATCACCTCTGGTCTCATATTTCGGGTAGACGAGAACCTTGACATTTATTTTTGGTAGTTGCTTGGCGATACTATCGCGCAGGCTACGGGTGAATTGGTAGTCATCGCCAAAGGTGGACTCTCCGCCCTGTCATGAGGAGTTCACACTAGAGTTAGTCCTTCACTCAAAAGCTGATGACGCGGGGTAGATGCGACGATCATGGTGGGGCATGTATTCAGAGAGACGAGTATGACGAACCTTGAATCCGTGGATAAAACATAGCAACAGGGTCTTTTTCATTTTTGCCGGACCATGAGGAAGAGAGAATAAGCAGCAATGGATGGGCGGATGGTGATCAAGATGAGTGAGAGGTACAAGCTACTTATGGAGTGGCAAAGAAGACGGCGAGGCTTCGCGTTGCGGTAAGCTAGAGAAAGGCAGCAGTCACAGCCGCTGTGGAAACTATGCAATCGTCTACCATCTATTAATATAATGGGGATATCTTGAAAAGTACTTCGTAGATCTCGGCGCAATTAAAGAAGCGCATTGTTTGAAGGAATATGGCAACATCTACTGCGCACACAGTTTAACCTTGATTAATGCGCTGTAATCAGATGCCAGGGGCTACGTTGCATGTGCCTGACCAGAGTTTCAACTGCCATCGCTGCGGGTACTATTATCGTCTATGGGGTATCTAAATCCATCAAACGCCTTGCTGTAAACACTTTTGTGGTTGGTAATACAAGTCGTGAAGCTCCCCCTCCTGGTTTCCTTTCTAATCTCGCTTTGAACATGCCCAGTGTGCGCCTTCACAGTAGTAATCCGTGTCGCAGATACCTCATCCTTCTGGGTAATCCTAGCGTTGTCGTAGGGGGCACCTAAAATTGGCGGGGATCGGGGGCGCGGCTCGCTCCCATGTCGGCTCTCAAGTCAGACCGAGAAATCGTGAGTAAGGTGAAGTGTCGCATCGTCTCAGATCATTCAAGTCATGATAGCGTCCGCTTGCGCCTGCTTCCGCTCGTCCCTCTCCTTCTGCCGAGCACGGAGCTTGGCCATAACTCCGGCGACCTTTTCCTCATAACTTAGGCTGGGATCCGTAGAGTAGTAGTATGACGCGACTTTAGGCGTCGGCTTCTCGACCCCTTTCGCGGCGGCCTTATCGGCTTTCTTCTGCGCCTTCTCTGCCCGTCGTTGGGCCTTGGCAGCCATCTTTGCCAGAATCTCAGCCTCTTGTTCATCAAGAGACGGTCCCATCCTTTCCTTCTCCATCCGTTCTTTCCACTCCCTATCCTCTTGCTCTCTTTTCTTGATGCCTTCTTGTCGCAGCCTCTCTCGCTCGCGATCCAACTCTCGTAATTTTTCAGCCTCCTCCTCCTTCTTCAATTTAGCCATCTTCTCCGCCGCTTCCAGCTCATCAATATACCGGCGCTTTTCTCTGTCCATCCTCTCTCTCTCGGCCTTCTTGCGCGCCGCTGCGCCCATCGCCGAGTCGTAGGCCTGCCTCGCAGCAGGCTCCATAAGGATGTCCTTTGCATGGCCGATGCGCTCATAAATGACGGGGTCGAAGGCTTCGCGCGTCTTGTCTGGGTGATGCAGCAGGTTCTGGCGACGCCAGCCGCGGTGGATTTCTTTGTCCGATGCATCGGTGGCGACGGCGAGCAGGTCATATAGATCGATCTCTTTTGTCGCATAGTCCTTAGCTAGAGCTAGGAGTTCGTTGATGTTTCGTTGTTCAGACATTTTGTCTGATAATTTGGGGTTTGAATTTATTGTAGTTTTGTTTTTGAGGTGGTGATCGCGAAGTTTGGCTGATCCTGGAAGTACATGGGTGTGGTTGTTCACTGGAAAAATGCCTGGTGGCGGGGGCGTCTTAGTGAGCTATGTAAGCAAAGCCGATATTTTGATGGCTCCTTCCCTCACTCACTCTACCTCACAGTAACTCAACAATCCATATCAAGTGACCTCACAATTCTCCAGCTTCAGTTTTGGCCTTCCTGTCAACTATATTCACAAAGCAACATCGGCTGGGAGGAGCTTTGAAAGTGTAGGTCCAGCCATTGATCCTCCAACATTGATGATCCAACCGTTTGGAACAATCCTTTGATTCTTCGCGTTTCAAGCCCGACCTCAACATGGCACACCCAACGCCAAAATGCAGACCCCGAGTTCCTGCAGTGTTGCAGGATTGTGTGACAACGGCACAATGATGAGAAAAGGTGGGGAGGCGATGACTACAGAGAGATATAGCGGTTGGGTTTATATGCGCCTGGACATTTTATATGATAATATGGATGCTTATTTCTGCTTTACCCTTCTTCCCACGGATACTCGTATTTGAATTCCACGTTGATATTTTACATTTTGCCTTTGGCAGTTAGCCAACTAAGTAGTAACTCGACCTGGGGTTTCGGAAAAGGATGACTGCCTCCTGTGATGGATTCGATGGCTACCTGTGGCCGGTAGTTCCCCCGTCTTGTTATGGAGGGTTTGACTTCACCCTTTTCTTTGAGCAAGCTGTGCTTGTTATACCACCCTCCGTCCTCATCCTGCTTTCGTGCCTCGCGCGTTATCGTCGCCTATCTCGGAAAGAGCTCGTCGTATCTAAAGATGCGCTCTACGCCGCGAAGTTGGTAGGTCACACGGACAATTCTTCTCCCGATATGTGCACCCACTTACAAGTTTCTGGAAAGGTAAATGCCTCCATATACGTCTCATTACAACTGGCCTTCTTAGTTTTCTCGAGTCTTCCCCCTACTCCACGGACGAGACTATCTCTTCCATCTGCAGTACTATCTTTCGTCGCAGCGCTTACCGTCATCCCCTTATCACATTACGAGCACACTCGCTCACGCCGACCCTCTTCCATCCTCGGCATATTCCTTTTCTTCACCTTCCTCTTCGATGTTACTACCACACGCAGTCTGTGGCTGCGGGACCGCCCTCTTCGTCTCTGCGCAGTGTTCGCCGTTGGAGTCGGCGTCAAATTCATCCAGCTGGTCCTCGAAGCACAGAAAAAATCACCTGTTACAAGATTGGAGAAGAACTACTCCGAGGAAGTGAGCGGAATCTATTCGAGGTCTTTTTTCTGGTGGCTTAACCCGTTATTTCTGAAGGGGCTGCGTAATATCTTGTCGCTTCAGGATCTCGACGACCTTGGGAGGGACATGTCGTCAGAGAGACTCGGAAATAAGATGATGGAATCATGGAATACTTGTTGGTGTCGATAGCTCTTTCACCTGCTGTGTCAAACCCCACTAACAATGAATGCACGACTATAGCAAACAAGAGCAGTAAATGGGCTCTATTTACGGTCATTTGGTCTGCTCTCAAAGGTCCCTTGCTCCTCCCAGTAGTTCCAAGGCTAGCCCTAATGGGCTTTTACTATGCGCAGCCGTTCCTGATCAAGGCGGCGATCGGCTACATCCAAATTCCAGTTGAAGAAAGACCTGAGAACCATGGCTATGGTTTGGTTGGAGCTACTGTGATCATCTACCTGGGGATATCTGTGAGTTATGACGTCGCCTCGGCGCTGGAACCGTGGAGAAATAACAGACAAGAGCTAGATATCCAATGGATGGTACAACTACCTCCTTCACCGCGTAATTGCCATGATCCGGGGCTCTCTAGTCTCCGTCATCTACCGCCAGACCCTTCGCCTTTCTTGTGATTCCGCTAAGTCTTCAGCAGCACTAACGCTGATGAGCACCGATGTCGATCGGATAGCGCTCACAGCACAAAAGGCATTCGATCTTTGGGCATGCCCCTTAGAAATCGCCGTAGCAGTTTTTCTCATGGCGCGGGAAGTCGGCTGGGCCTGTGTTGCCCCAACCTTACTCGCCCTGGGTGGGTAGCCGTTCTAATTTCCCAGAATAAAACAGCGCGACTATTGCTAAGTCTGCTGTGTCCTTAAGTATGCACGGTTGGTAGTTCGACCATCGCCCGCTTTATGCCTGCGTACCTGAAGGCATGGAACCAGGCTATCCAGACTCGAGTTGCCTCGACGGCCGCCGTTATCCGTAATATGCGCTCAGTCAAGATGATGGGACTCGGCCCAACCACTGGGAAAGGGCTTCAGGATGCTCGCGTGTACGAATTGGAAAAGTCTGTGAAGTTCCGGTGGTTCATTGCCATCATGAATCTCCTAGGTAAGGTCGATAGGATCCACCTTTGCGGATGACGAGTTAATTAGAAAACAGGTGCTGTTCCCAAAGAAATCTCGGCGCCTCTCGTATTTTTAATCTTCTTTTATTCGGCTAAGTACAAGTCTGAAGAAGGCCTAAGCGCCACGCGGGCCTTCACCACGTTGTCTCTGCTCGAGCTACTAACGGGACCATTGACGAACCTTCTGACTGCAATTCCTTCGTTTACAGCGTCCTTCGGGTGCATGGATCGAATCCAAGATTATCTCTTGCGTGATGGCCAAGTTGAATTTCGGCGTCAAGCACAGTTTTCGGTTAGACATTCCATTACTGAGGGGAGTCTCCAGGTCGCCCCTCACGATGCCAGCTTTGGAAAGCCGGGTTCACATGCTCAAGTGAGGGGATCTCCTGCAATTTCCTTTGCTGACGTCACCCTCCGATATGGGGGCGATGCCGCTGTGCCAATTGTCAAGGATATGAGTCTCTCGATTGAGAAGGGGTCGCTACTTATGCTCGTTGGAGCTGTTGGCTCGGGCAAAACGTCGGTCTTACGATCTATCATTGGAGATCTCGAGCCGACATCTGGAACTCTGTATCTGGCGGACACCGAAGTTGCGTACTGCCAACAGGCTCCGCCTTGGCTTGTAAACGCTACCATTCGGGATAACATCATCGGCCCTTACGAATATGACAGAAAATGGTATGACACGGTAAAAACTTGCTGTGCGTTAGACGAGGACGTATCAAAGTTTCCCAACCAGGACGAGACGCTTATTGGATCCGCTGGGCTCTCACTGAGCGGAGGACAGAAACAGCGCCTAGTAAGTCTACTGGATATACCTAGCGAGCTTTCTTCCAGACATGGTCAAAACTAATAATGGCTATTAGGCACTTGCTAGAGCTGTATATGCAAGGAAGAAAGTTATAGTCCTGGATGACGTGTTGACTGCGCTTGACTTTCATACTGAAAAGAGGGTATTCGCCGCCCTTCTTTCGAGAACAGGCCTCTTTAGACAATACGGGACGACTGTGGTTATGGCCACCAATACTCGTATGTCTGGGCTTTGCACCTTATCCAGGCAAAGGAGACCGCTAATATGAAGCTCAAGCCTATCATCTTCATTCCGCGGATCAAATCGTTGTCCTCGGCAGAGATGGGCCTACTCTACAGGGAATACTTGATGACTTGAAAGCAGTGCCAGGATTCGTGCAGACTCTCCTCAAGAGGCCTTGTGGTGAAGCTGACGGAATCGGCCCTACAGAGCCTACCCCCAGTCTCAGTGGAGGAGAGGGCCCAGTCCAATCCAACAGGCCAAGAAATGGACCCGACCAGGCGGCAAATCAGGGGGACACGGCTAGGCAGACCGGCGATTGGGCATGTTATTCATTCTACTTTAAATCGATGGGAGTCTGGAGAGCGGTAGTGTCGGTTGGAATCGCAACTGTATTTGCCTTCTGCTCCAAGTTCTCTCGTAGGCCCGCCCTTTCAACCCCCAAATTCTACAGCTAACTAGAGTTCCTCACAGAGATCTGGCTGCACTGGTACGCCGATGATCGAGCTATTGAGATCGGGCCGTTCATAGGAGTTTATTTCGCATTTGGATTGAGCGCCCTTGCGTTTAGTCTGCTCTCTTTCTAGTAAGTATGCCCTTTCCTAGGTGACTCTGTCTGATGAATTATTAACATTTGCAGCTGGATGATGCTCGCTATCCTCCCTGTCTCTTCAGCTGCTATGCATCAGCAACTTCTAGATGCTGTGTTTCGGTAGGAGTTGAAGCCACCTCTGAAAGATGGGGATCTCACTAACAGGGTCATAGGGCCCCTTTGTCGTTTTTCACAACTACAGACTCCGGAGTCATTATAAATAGGTACTCACTTATTTGAGATCGTCTTGAACCAAAATGTTGATACTAATAGCTCTCTGGCCTCTACAGGTTCAGCCAAGACATGGCCTACGTCGCAGGCATACTTCCTGTTTGCTCCATGCGGGTCATTACAAGTAAAATTACCTCCAATGATACTTGACTGCTGGGAAAAGCTAACAAGGTTGTAGCAATCCTTCTTTGCATCACCCAACTAGCCCTCATCTCCCTCGGCTCGGGTTACTTCGCGGCCATCATTCCCTTCCTTATCTTCTGCACATGGGCCCTACAGAAAGTGTATCTCCGTACATCCCGCCAACTCAGGCACCTTGATCTAGAGCAGAAGTCACCGCTCTATACAGCTCTCACAGAAACAATAGAAGGGCTAGCCACCGTCCGTGCTTTCGGTTGGCGCCACGCCTTTGAGCGCAAGTTTAGTGAGCGGTTAGATGACTCTCAGCGCCCGGTCTATCTCCTATACTGCATCCAGAGATGGCTGAACCTCGCGCTTGACCTGCTTGTTGCGGGACTCGCGGTCGTCCTTGTTTCATTCGCAACGCAGTTCCAGGGCGGTGGTAGCATGAGTGGCGCGGCTCTTGGTGTGGCGATGGTGAATATTCTTGGGTTTGGCCAGAACTTGGCGCAGTTCATCTTTTTTTATACTGAACTTGAGACTTCGCTTGGAGCTGTGGCCAGGGTCAAGGAATATGTGACTGGGTTGGCATCGGAAGATGATGAATCAGATCAGAGAATGGAACCGCCAGCGGATTGGCCCTCCGCAGGAGCGGTTAGGATTAAGAATATCACTGTGGGCTATGAGTATGTTCCCATCTTTATTGCCTGCACCGGTTCTGGAAATATTCTAACAGTGTATAAAAGTGATGGTCCCCCAGTTCTGGATGGATTTTCCCTTGAGGTTGCGCCTGGGCAAAAGGTCGGGATTGCCGGGCGTACCGGGAGGTGAGCATGCCCTTTTCATCCCAGTCATCTCGGTTGATCTTGATACGCTGAAGCAAACCATTTACTGACTACCGTAGCGGTAAATCCACACTTTTCCTAAGTCTACTACGCATGCTTAGCCTACGCTCAGGACGCATCCTCATCGATGGTATCGACATCTCACGCATCCCATTGCAAACCCTTCGATCGAGCATCACCACCATTCCCCAGGATCCATTCTTCCCACCTCATGCAAGTATCCGAGAGAACCTAAGTGGAGGCGCAAGCCACATAAACGATGCCGAATTAGCATCAGCTCTGGAAGCAGTGGGTCTCATGGCGCACATCACTGCGACAATCTCGAATGCAAACAAGACTGGGCCCACTGAGAATCGAGGTGTTAGTGGCCTTGCCCGGGAAAACCCACACCAGCAGCTAGATTCGCAAACACTGTCTGATATTCTCTCTGCGAAAATGGAATTGCTGCCTCTGTCAGCGGGCCAGCTTCAGCTCTTCTGTCTGGCTCGGACCCTTCTACAAGATAGCAAGCTCGTCCTCCTTGACGAGGTTACTAGCGCCGTCGATCATGTTACGGAGGAAAAGCTCAGGGATGTGCTTCTGAGAGGCAAGAATTCCGCGGCAGAAGGCCCGAAGGGAGGAGTCACATCGCCCTTGGCACGACTGAGAGGCACGACGGTCATTATGATTGCGCATCGGGCAGAGATGCTTGCCGAGTGCGATGTGGTTGTTGACCTTCCCTCACGGATGGGGCCATGAATGAAGCCAAAGTATGTAACTGGTCCGCAAATAAGCGGTGCGACTTTTGCGCATTGGTCCGGTGAGCGCAGTCGCCCGTCCAGGTCCGCTTCGACAACAGGCTTATCCTTCGCGAAATTTACCACAATATCAAACGGCAAGAGAGCTAAGAAACTAGGAGTGCGCACAACTGTCGTCTTCCATTACTCGTTGAATTGTACGGCGGCGGGAAATTAAATAATCCCGGCGAGCTTGTTGAAGCATGGTTCTGCAAGTCGATTCCTTGTGAGCCTCTGCGGCGGCTCGCTCGCAAACCACGGGCAGTACATGACGTATTGAAGGGCTTCCCCCCAACCAAATTGGGCGCGGGAACAATAAAGCACTTGAATAGCCAGGGGTGCTAAGGACTCGGGGGATGGTAAGTTTCAAGCCAGGATTGATGCAATCGGAAATGGCCTGATCACTTTGCGGCCCAAACTATCACTTGATTTTGGCCGACCAAAATTCTTGTGAGGCATTCCTCCGGCACGCCGAGACGTTCTGCTTCCTGAGACTGATGAGAGGGCCCTGCAGAAAACTGGTGGTTCGGTGATGGCCACCTGCGTAAGGACAACGCAAATGTTGGCAACTCGAAAATTGCCTTCACATTTCTCCCTTCGGATAAGCTTGTCTACATCGTAAGTTTAACCCGGTTCGTGGTGAATGATGCTTGTCGCAATTCTGAGAATGACGAAATAAAGTGATTGAAGACTGTGGTAGCGCCTCGATGCACGTGATGGGGGGTGGCTTAGATTAGTTGGCGTTTGGTCTGTGGCGATACCGGAATAAGATATATCCGATCATCATTTCTGGCCAATAAGATATAATACAGCCCCGCTCCATCAGAGGTCCAAGTATCTGTGTACTTCGTGTACGAAGTAAACTACAACGATTATGTCAATGCGGGATCCCCAGAACAGTCCTTTTTTCGATGCCTGCGAGGACCCTTAAATTTACGTCTTGAGATCGTTTGGACTCGTCAACCTTCAATTTTTACTTTCCTTGCACACTCCCAGCTGACGATGATCACTGCCGCTGTCCACAAAGGTGCGGTGGCATTATAAATTTGCAAATTTCTGTTCTTCTGTCGAGGCAATCTACAATCTCCCTAGCTCGAAGCTCTCCTCCTCAGCTTTCCCAACATCACGCGCCATCACCAACCATGGCATCTTCAACGCCCGCCACCTCCAACGACGCCACGGAGCAGTCCCCCACCCCACTCAAGCCTACTCAGTCTGACGATGTCGATAACTCTAAATCAGAATCGCAAGATCTCGACAATATCTCCGAATCTGCATCTGAAGATGGCAGGGAGCAAGGCGAGGTCTCTGAAGAGGATGCCGAAGCGCCCCCTCTCCCCAACGAACCTCTACCCGAGACCACCACAAACGGCGCTCCTCCCTTACCAAACGAACCCGTACCTACACCTGAAGATGATGGCTGGGACTACCGCTGGGACCATAACCTCCAAAACTACATCTTCTTCAACCGCTTCACCGGCCAAGAACAACTAGAAAATCCCCGCGTCCCCTCCGCCGCTGATACCTCCGCCCCCACATCCGCCGCCACCGCCCCGGCGACCGAAGTCCCCGAACCCCCCGTCATAACAGGCTACAACCCCGCCATCCACGGCGACTACGACCCAAACGCCTGGTACGCCAAGCTCCACGAAGACCCATCCACATCCTCTACTGCAGCCGCACCGGACGCGTCCGCGATCTACGAATCAACGGCGTTGTTTAATCGTTTCACGGGTCAATTCCAAACGGGCGATCAAGGGCCCGGACAGCATAGCGACGAGGCGAAGGCGAGAAGGCAGATGAATGCGTATTTCGATGTAGATGCCGCGGCGAATCAGCATGATGGGAGGAGTTTGAAGGCGGAGAGGGCGGGAAAGAAGCCTACGAAGGCGGAATTAAAGTTTTTCAAGGAGAAGAGGAAAGCGAGGAAGGAGGAGAAGAGGAGGGCTTGGCTAAGGGACTGAGTGGAGTTGTGCAAATAGAGAGAAGGAGGGTTTGCTTTTGTTTAACTTGGATGGGGGCAATTGGTGGCGCGGTTGCATCATTTGGAATCGGCGTTTTTGATACTCTGCATTTTTTTCTTTCTCTGGTTTTTCGAGCTTTTAGTTTCTCGTCTACAAAGTAGATTGGTTCGCGGACCGGTGTGGAATTTCGCATATGTCAGAGGGCTAGAAGAAGTTATTGAACTTCAGTTGTACTCTCTATGCATTAGAAGAGGAAGACTTAGTTAACCTGGGTGGGTGTATAGTAGGCATGGATGATATACAGTGAAGACTACATACAGGCGAAAGGGAATGCCAGTGTGGCAAGACAGAAGGAATATACCCAACTTGAATTCAATAATCAATTCATTTTCTACGCGTACTCCTCCCCCCTTCTTTTTTTTCCATAGCTTACTCTGCCTCGTCCATCTCGGGATCTGAATCGAAGCTCGCCACAAGTTGTACACTCTCATCATCCGAATCATCATCCTCTGCCGCCGCAGGGGCAAGAGTTGCCGGCGCATTATCCATCTTCTCATCCATCGATATGTCACGGTGTATCTTCTTCACAGGTTTAATTTCTTCAGCTTCATCGTCGCTCTTTCTCTTCGTTGCCGCGGGGATGTCCTCGGGCTTCCTGGGTGCAAACGGATTCTCCTTAGGACCGGGATCGACGACGGGTACCGCTTTGAAGGCAGTATCCTCGACTAATGGGGGTGATACCTCGAGCTCATCGGCCATTTTGAAAGAGGATGCCGTGGCTACGGTATCTTCAACCGCCATCTCAACATCTTCATCTTGATCTTCTGAAACTTCCTCGGAAGGGGCTTCTTTGAATACGGAGAAAGAGGAGCTATCTGAAGGTTGGCTTGTGCGCATGTTGCTGCGGAGGACCTCGAGGCCTTGATCATCGGGGAATAGCTGAGAGTAGAAGGGGAGGATGCTAGGGTACATTTTGCTCTGCTTGTTTCGGAAGGGATTGAGCACGCTCGCCATCATGGCATCCTTGTTGTGGGAGAGAATGGCCGTCTGGTCGAGAAGAGCGCGAAGGGCTGGTCGGATATGGTGCTGGGGAAGATGCGATAGTAGACCAGTAAGGAGGTTCTCGGCTGCTGAAAGATGCGGAGGATCCAGACGAGGGGATGAAGTAGACGCCTCATCGGTCTTTTGAGAGAGGAAAAGGTCAGCGTTCATGACGACCCCGTTCTTTTTCGCCTCGGCGGTAGGCTGGGCCGCCGGTTTGAGGTAGCCGGCTTCTTGCTGGAGGTCGCGGCAGCAGGCTCTGATGATGAGATCGAGTGTCGACACCGTCTCTTTAGTCATTGTTGGGCCGCATAGCGGCAGCATCTCTGCAAGGAGCCTGTAGCTGCTACATCGTATCGAAGCGTTGCTAATTCCGGACTTGAACACCCTCACGAGGTAATCAAGCGCCTCCGGCACAACGGGAACGAAATTGCCGCGAAGCCGTAGGCAGAGAGTCAGAAGCAGCTCTAGTGCAGCCACATGGATAAGTGGTATCGCGCTCCATAGCTCGTCCCTCTCCTCTCTCGATACGGCGGGGTTAGTTTCTAGGGCTTGCTCCCATGTCTGTGATTTAGGTACGTGTCTCGCGATCTGGGCCACACGACAGACAGCGTCAACGAGGATACCGACAGGAATCGACACTTGGCTCTTTGTCGGTTGGAGAATGAATTCTGCCATGAATCTCAACAGGCCAACAAGTCGCTGGCTACCAGACGTAACGCCGGACCAGATCGGAAGGATATCGGCCGAGTCGCCTCCGCCCTGGGGCTCTTCCCCAAAGACGACTTTGGACGCTGTATAACCAAGAGGCGGCTCCCATGTTTCTTTTACAGCGCGGAATACCTGGTCAGCTGTGGAATGGAAATGCTTAACGGTTCCAGACAGAAGGGCAGTCCATTCATCAGAGCCGCCGGCCTTTGGTGCAGTAAAGTGCAGGGCTATAGAGAGCCGTCGGCTACTCGACTGTAGAGTCTCTGGGATGACGCGCGCATCCGATAGAGTTGGTACCAGGTACGGTCGGATAGCAGTACGGATCTGAGAGACAAAGGGGCGAGAAGTAGTTGGGTAAAGGGGTATTATCGCAGACAGAGTAGTGAGGATAGTTTCAATTACTGTGAGCGGTGTACGAAGCGGTTGGTCCGGCGAAGAGGGCTTCAGAAGCTGGAGGCAGGCTGTAATGAATCCAGGAATCGTGGGAGTAGCAATCTCTCTCACAAGGGTCTGGTAGCTATGCAGCTGCGTGAATATCCTCGCCAGTGCCACCACAGCCAGCTCTTTGGACGCAATTGGGTCCTTTTTCTATGATAAAAGTCAGTTAACAGTCCCACCAACCATCCGTGAACTTAGGGATTCAATACCTGAAGGACAGTTATAAGACCCCTAACCCAAGGCTCAGAACTGCGAAGACACTCCCAGCCACCAACATCTACCACAGCTTTTACGAGGACCACACCTGTAAATCTGCGCCGGTGGTCACGGTCGTTTAGAAGAGTCTTGAGAGCGGTTTTGAGCTTGTGAACCAGAACAGCAGCCTCAGATGCATTGTCTCTCAGTTTGCTGTCCTGGGGAGCTGATAGCGCATCGGCGCATTGGAGAACATGGCCGGTGAGGACTTGCGCGGACTGAGCTAGGTGAGCAGAGGAGATTTTGGGTGAAGTGAGCTGGTGGCATAGGACCCGAAGGTCCGGTGGTAGAGACATTGGGCTGGCGTATGAGCGGACGTGTGAGCCGGAAATAAAAACTGGGAAATTTATGTATATAACTGGTCCTCAAGGTGAATATCTCGGTCAACTTGCTCTTCAAAGGGCCACAAAGCTCAAGGCGTGGACGGGTGACGCTGCTGGATGTTCTGATTCTGTTTCCGTCCCGATATTGACGGGAGCTGGAATTCCAAGAGTTGGATCGAGGACAAGGCTACTTCTTTGGTTTATTCGCATTCCCAATTGTTGCGACGGCAGCAGCTCTGTGGCATTCCGTGGTAGGACAACTCAACTTAGATTCAAGAACTTTGAAGCTTTTTCCAACGCTAGAAATCGATCAGAGGTTGATTTCCATTTACGGTTTAGCGGATTTCTGACTAATCATTAAACCGCTTCAGTTGCAAGCGTTCACCGCTTTTGAGGATATCTCCGAAGCACAAGTGCCCTCTTGTCCCCAACTACCATGAAGTCCAAGTTGTCAAGTTTTCACCTGGCTTCTGTTTCTCTGTAAAGCACGTCTGCAGGGTCGTGTTTCTCTCCACCTGTGTCTTGAGTGATGGGGAGAGGGGGCGATTCCACAAATCAAGCCTGTCATTGTGTGAAACCAAGTGTGATTGAGTACACAGGTATCTCCTTCGCAATTAGACAATTGGCTGGGCCATAAACAAAGATAGGTAGTTCTGCAATTTTCATCTCGCCGCTAGGAGCTCCTTCGTCCCTTAATCGTCATCATAAACGGGATTTCATCCGCCTTGATAGCAGTCGGCGGCTACGTCATATCCTCCAGGCCAGACGGCTGATCTCTGTTCGCCCCCGGTCGACAGTGTTAAAATCGCAAATCACAAATCACAAATCACACATTGGCATGGGAAAGGTGCTCTTTTCGCCAACGGAGTCGGAATGTTACACAACAACCATTTTCATGCAACCCCAGCTGGTGAAATTGTGGAAAAGCTGCCACCACCAACTTGGCACCGTCCCTGGTCATAGGTGTCATCTCAGTGAAAGAGATAGAAGCCACCTCCGTAATCTGGGCACCAGAAACTGCCGTTCAAAATAGCAGTCACCGCCTCATAGATCAGCACTAACAATTTCCGCGGTTTAGTTGTCTTATGTCGTCGAATGTGGGTCATGGGTCTCCATAGCTGAAATATTCACCGAGAATTGCGTTGGCCAGTGTCCATTCGTATTCCTTCAACAAGAACATGGGCGGCGGGAGACCCAAGTAGTACATGTACAAGTACAGGTACCTCTGACTTGATGTCGGTGAAACCCTGGCAATAAACAAAATTGAGGTCTTGGAGACAACAAGCCACCACTTTCCAGTTCATGGACAACGACTTACGTACTTCTCAATGATACAGCAGAAACGTGGAATGTGAAGCTTCGAGTTGTGTTTCCACTGTTGCCAATTCCTTCTGCACGCCAGGTGCTTCAGAAGCACCCCATTCGACGCGCTTTTTTCTACATTTTATTTTGATCTGCGCCTCATAGCTCTCATCTTGTCGCTCCTTTACCACGAAATGCATTCATCGCGAGTCCTCGTTTAGCTCCTTTCCTCAACTCTCCTGCCCCAAGCCATTCCGCATTTCGTCCACCACGTATCCCAACCTCTGCCGAGAAGATGAGCGTGAGTTGATGTCTCTCAAGCACAGCGAAAATACTGTTTTATGATTAGCGATGTTAACAATTCGGCTGGGTAGCCCCATAAAGCTATCCATTATCTGAGGGCGCTCGATGAAGCTCGTTGCGATGGAAACTGGTCTACCGTCCCCGAACTCGTTCGCAAGGTTCGAAAGCATGCCCCCGAACGATCTTGTATGCAGCGACCACCTCATCCTCTCATCTCCTGCACGAAGATGCAGCATGCTAACAATAACCCACCGCCTTTCTAGGTCTCGCCCTCGTTGCAGAGGGAGAGGCGACCATTTCCCAAGCAACTCTGATGCACGCGTCTTCGAACCGACCCAGCACCGCCCTCACCGTGGAGGACCTCGGCGTCGCCACCCATCTCCCAAAGCTGCTCAATGCCATCGAATCGGAAGACAATTACCTCGAGGATAAGTTCCAGGCAAAGGTCTGCGTCGGCTGGCTGTATTGGGTTGTGGGCGAATACGGCGTGGCCGCCCAGCGTCTCCCCCGGAGCCTAGACGAAGAATATACCGAGTTGGAAGGCGCCGAAAATGTTTCTGATTGGACGAACGTGTGTGCTTTGAAGGCCGCCTATCTAAAGGCCAATTGCGCGGCGAGAAATAATGAGAGGGTAGAAGCACTCTATATCTTCGAGACTGGTCTCCCGGCGCTTACCAGCGTGTGGACAAGCAAGTTCCCGAAACAACAGTTGAGGTACTGGGCCGAGCTATTTTTAACGGAATATTGCATGTTGTCCAGCCAGGCCCTGCAGCGTCGAGAGAGGTCTCTTGAAGATGCAAACTCGGTGGCGTGTTTCCGAACCTGGGCACGATATTGGGAGATCCAATCTGGGTCTTTGCCTGGCGGTCATGGATTTCGGGGTTCCGTACCCAGGAGGAGGATATGGTGCGAATACTACACGGCCCTCTCGCGAATCGTTGAGGATGACCTCCCCTTTCCCACGGGATATCTTGGCAAATTACCTGCCGAACAGCACTCCGCTAGAACGCACCTACGGATGGAACTGAAAAAGGTCGAGAACGCTTACGAGTCGCTTCTTCTGCAAGAAACTCAATTCCCAAGAGCGAACAACGAAAGAGAAGAGGTCGAGGCGTTTGTGAACCTTGTCGTGAAGAACTGGTCCATCATGTGTGGTCGGGGATGGCGGGAATACGATCTTGGTCCAGGCGGTCGGGAGGCTATGAGCCGCGGCGTTCTTGAAATTCTCTACCGAGCAGCGACGAAGACGTATCACTCGACCGCGATCCTCCGCCACCTCTTTACCGTCCACATGGCTGTGGCCGAGTTTGATCTTGCCTTCAAAGCTTACAGCTCGTATCGGGATATAATGACCAAAGCCAAGGCTCGCGTGGAGAAAACCGGCGTCCCGGAGCCCCATTTAGACGATGATGCAACGGTTCTAATGACAATGTCTCAATGCGCTCTAGCCCTCTGCCGATATGGTGACAGGGCGGCGATTGAGAGGGCGAGAGATGTGGCGGCCGAACTGGAAGATTTCCTCGCACGCTTGCCTCAGATACAGTCCGGCGGCTCAGAATCAGGATCTCTTGCCATGCCAGAAATCCGGGAGTCCCCGCTACATCCTCAGATTCCTCCACGTGTCCTGGCCGAGGCATGGCAGGCCATTGGATTATCCCATGCTAGTTGGTCGAGGGTTACCTTTGACTCTCGCTCCCGAATTGAGATCCAGACCAAGGCTGTGAGGTGTCTTCGAAAATCCCTCTCGCCCGAATTTGGCCGCTCGAGGAGTTACCGCGGGCTCTTTGCGCTCAGTCTCCTATTAGCGGAGCGCAGAGAACTGACTCCTGCTATCGAACTCGTAAAGGTGGCTTTGGCTGCAGGGAAGTCTGCTGATGGACAGGGGGATCTAATCCACGGGCCCTACTGGCAAGAACGAGCGCTCATTCCCCTGTGGCATCTCCTTGGGCTTTTGCTCAGTGCCAGACAGGACTACAGTATGGCTGCTAGGGCTTGCGATGGTGCGTTTGAGCAGTTTAAGGATCCTTTGATACTGTTCGGCCATCAAGACCAATCATTCCGAAGCGACCACTTGAACGAGGCCGAGGCTAAGCGCGAGAAACTTAACGCAAGGAGAGCGGTCGTTGACGAAATGGATTTCTTCGAGAAGGAGGGCATCCTGGAGGTGAAGATGACGCAGCTTGCCCTTGTCGAGCTTGTCGAGGGACCAGAAGTCGCCGTTAATGCAAGCCCCGAACTGCTTAGTCTATACACGAGATTGTTCGGAACCGTACTGCCCAAACCGCCTACCCATCCTCCCAAGACTGCTGATGTGCCTAAGACTTCGGGCACCTTGAGGAGTATCAGGGGTAGCCTCTTTGGAAGGTCCTCGAGGAATACCGAGACTAGGCAAATGAGCATCGTCAGCGACACTTCACTGGGATCTGCTAGACCGCAGACTACTCAAACCACAGCTAGCGCAGCGCCGACTATTCAAATTACTCAAGAGAACGGGCAGTCGGTCGAAGTGCGACCGCTGAAGACGCCAACCGAAGGGGCAGGACGGCGAAGAAGTCAATCCGGAAGGAGGAACAGTCTTAGAAAGCGGGATCCTAGCCGGAGCCGGAGGCGGGCAGCTAGTACAGGTCCGACACCACGAACGAGCTTCGCCGCCGACGGGGAGAGCGTGTTCACACCCGATGGTGACGCGCAGTCGGACGTGTTTGCTTTCACTAACAGAAGGCAACCCTCAATTGCGTCGTCATTTTCCCGTGGGAGGGCGCTGCCACACATCGACTCATACTTGTCGGCGAAGCCACGGCCGGTAGAGTACGCGGATATTCCTACCGATGCGTACAACACCATGCCCACGCCGCTACCGGTTGTGCAGTTCTCCAAAGAGGCGGATCAAAGGCAGAAAAATGCCATTCTCGTGAATGTCTGGCTTATGATCGCGGGTTTTTATCGACGGGCGAATATGTTTGATGACTGCAAGGGTGCCATCTCGGAGGCGAACAAGATCGTGCAGGTTATGGAGGCCGAGGCTGCGAAGGACACAACGACGCCCATGACTCTGGGAAGTGCGCATTGGGGTGAGAGGAAGAGCATCGAGGAGCTATGGGCTGACGTGTGGGCAGAGGTAAGACTTTATTTGTTCAATTTTTTTTCTCTCTTCATTTTTTGCATTGCTAGTGTTTTATCCTCTTCTCTTGCTCCTCATCCATTTGCAATCTCATGGGCGAAAAATACTGACAGTTCGTCCAAGCTGGGCAATCTTGCTGTCGCAAAGGGCGAGCCATATGTAGCGCGTGGCGACTTTGAATCGGCGCTCACTTACTTCCCCGATCATCCTGCTGCCATCGTGGGACTTTCCAGCATTCTCCTTGACATTTACACGGAAGAGTTGCTGCCGCCACCAACGATACCTCCACTTGACATGGGCGATTCCATTCTTATCGCTCCAGAAGGGAGAGGCTCGCTTGTTCCAGCCAACAGAACCCCTCTTCCTTCAACACCCCTCGGCCTCGGTACCACAAAGCTCCCGGAAACCACAAGCACCGAGTCGGAAAGTGATGATGATGATTCGGACACAGAGGGCCAGGAAACGCCACACTCCCCCGACATCAAACCCCGTGACGACGACCTACCGCCCCCGCACAAGGCAACGTCCCTGCCGCTTGTGGACCGCTTCGCAGCGCGGGACCGCGCGTACGGCCTCCTCTCGAGCCTGACGAGACTGGGCACCGGCTGGAACTACTCCGAAGCATGGTTCGCACTTGCGAGGGCACATGAGGAGAGCGGACAGATCGACAAGGCGAAGGAGGCCCTGTGGTGGTGCGTCGAGCTGGAGGAGGGAAGGGGAGTGAGGGAGTGGAATGGGGTTGGGGCGGGAAGCTATATTCTTTCTTGAACGTGCATCATATTTAAGCTTAGAGTTGTGTTTTCTCTTCTTTTTCTTCTATCTTTTTCTTATTTTTCGCTTCCCTTTTTAAAACATTCCACGCCTTGATTTCCATCTTCTTTGCATTTCTTTATACCGCCGAGTTAGATTAAGCCACTAGTTAGTTATTCCATTGTAATGTCGGGAGCGAGTGAGTTTGGTACAAATGCGCATATGGCTACGACTAGGTCAAGACAGCAAGCCTGCAAACGAGAAGATGTTTTTTTCAGATGCGTTTCGCTTGGTTCCATCAAGGGGATGTCTTCTTTCTTTTTATTCCCAATTCCACCTAGCCATATTTATATTTCACACAATATTTATAGAATTTATAGAAATTGGTCTCTCGAGAATATTGCGAGGGCCGTCATGTCTGAGAACGGAGTGAGAATGGCAAGCGCAAAACGCCCACGCCCACAATGAAGTCATCACAAACCACAAATTCAACCCCTCCCCCGCCATAAATTTTACAGATGAATTGATTGATCAGTTGGTTGCCATTTCAATTCATCACCGCTCCAGTTCATCTCATCACTCCTTCGCCTCTCTCACTTCTCTACTCTTCAAAGTATCCTAACACAATTCTCCCTCTTCGTAGATTTCCATTATTCGTCATTTTCCCTAACCAACCTAGCCCCGACATCCCCGCTCCTCTCCCGAAACATAAGCCGGGCGGGCAACTAGAAAGATGGACGCCCCAGACACCTACATTAACCCATCCGACAGCCGCGCCTACTGGTCCGACGTCTCCGCCGACGTAAACGGCATGCTCGGTGGGTTCCCTCTGGTCAGTCGCGTAGATCTGATCGGGTCGCGGGCGTTTCTGGCGAAGAATGGTGTTGGGGCGAAGGAGCCTTTGAGGAAGGTGAAGCGGGTTATGGAGGGTGGAGCTGGGTATGTGTTTCTTCCCTCGTCCTTTTTTTTTTCTTTTTTTCTTTTCTTTTCCTAGATATTTTCCTTCCCCCTTGGTGATAATCGTCTTCTCCATCGTATTGTTTCTTTTTCCGAAGAAAGAATCGTGAGTATTGAAAACCGCTCTTCTCTGCCCAGCATCGGCCGCATAACCGAAGGCCTCCTCACCTCCATCGCCGAAACCGTCGACGTAGTCGAACCAATCCCCAAATTCACCGCCCAACTCGCCTCCAAACCCGGCGTGGGCCTCGTTCAAAACGTCGGCCTCGAGGAATGGAGGCCGCCGCAGCCCAAGGACGGGGAGGAGAAGGTCGTGTACGACGTCATCTGGAACCAGTGGTGTTTGGGCCACTTGACGGACGACCAGCTGGTGGAGTATCTCCTGAGGTGTAAGGAGGTTTTGGAGCCGGAGATGGGGTTTATTGTCGTGAAGGAGAATATGAGTACGATGGGGGGTGATGTTTTTGATGATGAGGATAGCAGTGTAACGAGGTGAGTTTTATTATTTACTCCTCTCCTCACCCTTTTTTTTGTCCGTGGGGGATGGGAAGGGTGTTCCTTCGGTGGGTTTTCTTCCCGGCTTACAATTTGACCATCATCGTCAGAGAGGATTCGAAATTTAGGAATATCTTCGAAAGGGCAGGCTTGCTTGTCGTTAGGACTGAGCTGCAGACCGGCTTTCCGAAAGTTCTACTTCCAGTGAGGAGTTATGCGTTACGTCCGATGAAATGAGGTGAGAGGTGGAGATGGAGTGAGAAAAAGGAGCAATTGATTCTCTCCGTTGACGATAGATTTTGTCGATATAATCGGGGGTAGAACGCGCATAATGTCGTTTTTTTGGGAATAGAAAAAGGTCTACAGTATCTCGAGGGCAAGGACTTGATGAATATAAAACTCTTGATCATTGTAGCGAGGCGAAGCCGGAATCCCTCATATATCATAGTCTCAAGAGCTCATTTAAGAATTGATTCACTTCATTCCTACGAAACAAAATGAGTTTTCCGACTTACATAGGTCGGAACTCCTCCATGAACTATATATCTATCCCCTCTACAACTCTCATCTTCATTCCCCTCCGCTCACCATTCAAGCCTGCAACTTATAAGGGAACAGAGGCAGCCCCTCAACCCCAACATCAACCCTAAAGACCGCACCGCCCAACGCCTTGCTCCTCTCCCCACCCTCCGCCTCATCATCATTCGCCGTAGTAATAAACAATTCCGTCCCCACAAACTGCGTGCAGGTAATGTTCCTCGTCGGCAACCTAACCTCCCCCACGAGCTTTCCCTCGGGGTTGATCTTGAGAACTCTCCCTTCTCCGTACACGGCGTGCCAGATGAAGCCGTTCACGTCGACGCGGAAGCCGTCGGGTCCGCCGGAGCCCTCGTGCTTGTAGAAGACTCGCTGGTTGGAGATGCCGCCCGTTTCGACGTCGTAGTCGAAAGCCAGAACTTCGGCCGAGGTGGAGTGCGTGAAGTATAGTGTTTTGTTGTCGGGGGACCAGCCGACTGAGTTGGGGATTGTGAGGTCCTTGATGAGCTCGGAGGTAGCGGTGCCGTCGAAACGGAAGAGACCGCCTTAAAAATTGTCGTGAGTAATACGGCTACATTTTTTTTTGTTCCTTGTTGCGCAAAAAGAAGAAAAAGGCTACATGCCTTATTTACTTACCCTCAGGTTGGAACTCTCCGAGGTTGAAATCCGTCATGGTTCCGAGCCAGAACCTCCCATTAGGATCCGCACCGCCGTCGTTCGTCCGCAACCTCTCGTTGGGAGTCTCGGCCAACTTGGCGACATACTCATACTTGCCCGTCTTGCGATCGAGAATGGCGAGACCGTACTTGACACCGATGAGGATCTTCTCCGCCGGGTCAATGCCCTCAATGTCTGCCGTCACTGTGACGGGGCAGTCGAGCTGGATGGTCTGGAAGGATGAAGGGCCTTCGGTCAGGTTGACGGTATGCACGCGGTGCTGGATGATGTCGACGAATCGTAGAATGTTGGTGGCCTTCTCGTAGAAGGGACCTTCGCCCAGCTTACAGTGGGACTCGAGGTAGGGCTCCTCCACGGTCCAAATCTCGTAGTCGGAGGCGGCCATGATGGATGAATTTAGGTGCTGGCTCTGTTTCTTTTTGTATGTTTTTGGGTCGCTGTTCACCGACGTGATTAAGACTCGCCAATTGGTATTTTAGGGAGGAGAAAAAAAAATAGCTAAAAGGATGCAAGGAGAGGGAAGACACTCATCTATTAAAGTTGGATCCTGTGTAGCTCCCCATTTTTATCTCCCACGCTTCATCGATTGATCGCTTGGCTCTTTTCCCCGCCTTTCCGAGAAACATTGAGCAACCCCCTCCTCATACCCGCTAAGTCAGTCCTAGCCCACCGCGGCACGTCTGTGTGAGGCTCATGTCCACTGTGAATGAAATGAAACGTGTTGCTCCCTTTATCCCTCTTCTGCAGCTACTTCCCGTCCGCCATTCGTGGCTTCCATCAACCCATTTCGTTTTCCCGGCAGATTTGTCGAGCCGCGCAGAGCGGAGCTCACCACGGAGCAAATCCATTTCGACACCGATCCGAACACTATCTGATGAGAGCGAATTGGCCATTTTAGCCATCGAGTTGTTTATCTCCTCGCCATTGCCCGTGGCAACATGATGGTGCGATCCCTCGAGTAGCAGCGACCTTAGCAGCAGCGACCCTCCCGATTCATCACAGCTTCGGAAATTTACAGCCGCCTGTCATGCCAAACTCCCGTATGCAACGCCCTTTTCAGTAGTGCGTTGGTCTACACTAGTCAATCAACCGGACAAGCCCATCCTGTCCCCACCAGCCAAACCACCATGCATGTTTCCAAAGGCGGGGGTGAATGGTCGCGCCAATTATGACGACTAGTTCCAGTCGGAAGACGGCCCTCCGAACCGAGATGTTGGGCCGACCCGAGAATGGTCCCAGACATGGTTGTCTCTCTGCTCCGTCGCTGAGACCAAGGTTTCGGCTATCAACAAGGGGAAAAATCTAGCCTGTTGACGTCAGTCATCCATTAAATTGGGCCCGCCTCGCTGCGCGTTTTGTCTTGGGGTAGATCAACTATCGTCTACGACTTTTGCCAAAAGGAAAGGGCTTGAACAGCAATCTTTGATTTACTTTTCCGCCCATTGATCTTACCCTGAGGGTCGGCTGAGATCTCGAGAATTGAAACGAGAGTAATCTCATCTTGATAGTGACAAACAGTAGCAAGCCCCTGCTGGCCAAAGCGGGTACGGAACAAACGCTGATTGTGCCCCGGTCAAGCCAACCAAACTTCGGCCTGAGAAGAGACCGCGTTCGTTTGTCCAGGCCACTTCCATATCGCCAGTCGATCGCCAAAGTCGACATCGCCGAGGGGGTGCGAGCAAGGTTGAGGGTAAAAGGAGAGGGCTGCGCCGCCGTAGGAACGAAGTTGGACGACTTTAAGCCTTGGCCTCTTCCTGCGAACGAGCCAACGGGCTCATCCTGCCGACAGACTCCTGTAATCCCTCAATATTGGTCAAGGTCAAATACCAGAAACCAGCCACTCCTAGCTAATATCGATTATTGACAGGCGATTGACCGGCATCAATTGTAATTTCCACGCGACATGCCACTCATACGAGGGGCAAACACCGCCCGCAAAATCGCGAGGTTGTTCACGGTCCGTTTCGGCTTATGCAGGTGACGGGACGGCGCTTAGGCGTGTGTGCGCATCATGCGCAGAATATCCTCGTTGACGCTCTTGCACTGGCGAATAATGATCGGAGGCACCCACTCCGCCGTGAGGGGTTGCGTCACTTTGCTCCGTATCTGCCTGCCGCAATGCATGGAGGGAATGTTCATGAGCGGATGGATTCCCAAGACGGATGATACCTGGGGGCCATGAGTGCAGAAAAGGGGGTGCAAAAGACCACCACTGGATGTTGGTCGGATGTACGGGGTATGATTTGCTTGAACGAGGCAAATTATGTACCAATGGTAAGGACAATGCTGAAAAACTTGCCGGCCTCTGCCAGTCAGTCGTGCGTGGTTTTCTATCTCGTCGTATGCATCGGAACTGATTGGGCGTGAGCATGTCTTGTTTCTAGCAAATGAAAACTCATTTCGAACGCCTTCGAGCAACGTCAATCCAGTTCACAGCCCCAGACACGTCCATCCCTCCAAAAGCGCCCGCGTCACTTGATCAGCTGCTGCTGCGCGTATACCTCCCCTGAGCCGGCTCCGACGGGCTGCGGATGGGTCACGGTGGCACATTTTTCAAAGGAGCGCATATGCGAGAACGCCTCCAACTGGTGCCACGTCGCACAGTCGTGAATCAAAAGGTTGGGGGTGAGGGGGGGAATGGGGGCGGTGCCTCCACGTTTGAATAAAGAAATGCTCATATCTCCACCAAAGATCAAGCGCTCCGACGCGGGAATGGAAGAGAGGAGAACACGAGAAAGTGATCTACTTTGCAGGGCGTGGGAAAAGTCACGTTGAATGATGATACTCAAGCCCCGTGACAAGGCGCGAATGTGAAAAACAAGGCGACAAGTCAGAAAGACATCATAAGCCGTGGGGGCCTTTGCATATCACCAGCGATGGAGTGCAGTGTAATCATCCCGGAGCAAGGTACGACGGCACCAATGGGAGTCTGTTTGGCTTCGACATCGACCTCTTTCATAGTTCCATCTGGATCTCAAAGCGCCTGTCTTCGTCAGCGCTATGCGACTCCCACAGCGGTTCCCCAAATAAAGTGAGACCGCGTGAACACAAAACTGTGGAGTATCTTCGGTGTTTGCAGACTGCAAGGCGAGGTCTCTTGGCTGAGCCATCACCAACGTTGTATCCATCGAGAACGGTCCCCTGACTTCGGCTGGATGAAACTGGAGGCCAAGATTGCGGAAATTGGAATGTGCGGGTGGTGATGTACCATGTACTCCGGAATGTGCGGATTCGACGGCTAGCAAATATTCTCCGATGGAGAACGAGATTACAAAGTGTGAATAAGGAATTGCATCTCTGGTCCTGGTGCTAGGGTCTGGTCGCGTCGCATCGTGTCTGGACGGAAGGGTGATCATGAGGACTAAGTTGAGTTTTCGTTGCACATCAAGTGGCGCTCCGAACAGCCTTATGCATCGGCCGCCAGGCACTCCAAGCTGGACCGAAAGGGCAGCACGGCTTCTACCAAAAAACCACTGAGCTTTGGCTAGGTTTCTTGGGTTATTCGACATGCATGAACTGGACGGGAGCTTCCCCAGGTCCGCCTGCACTCTGCCAGGCAGTGCTGCACTAACCAGCTGTGCTCACCATGAGCCAGCCATAGCTCGGACCAGGAGCAACCGGCAAAGGGGCTCGGTCGTGGTCAGAGTGGACGGCGCTAGCCAGCATTGACGCTCTCACGTTCCATTGATTGATCTTTCCAAGGAGGTGCAGCCTGCAAGATGATGCATGCCATACGTACATGCAGCGTGCTCAGTGTGCTCCATCTTAGATAGTTTAGTTATTAGAGACGCTATAATCTTAGTGCCTCATGACCTGACCAACCATCGATGATACCCCATCGTCAATACTTCCTTCTCCATAATTGCCTCGCTGACCACTTCGAAATAACAATTGGAGTAGCTCGCCCCACTGGCAATACCGCGCTTGGCCGGCTGGCGCCTCGAGCTGAGCTACTTCGTAGTGATACGCCAGGAGCCATATTTGGTACTGTAGCAATAGAAGTAGTGTACTCCGTCCATAGGAACAAAAGTTGCAACGGGGTCGGGGAGGGTTCAAGGTCCAGGGTCTGAGGCACTTTGGTAGTGACCACCAGAGCAATTTCCCAAGAAAAAAAACCTCGTGCTAAACTAGTTGGACTCGCCCTCAGGCGGTAAGTCGTCCCAAGGTGCTAACGAGACCGGGAAAGGAGCAACGGACGGGGGACGATGTCCTTGTCGTCCCTTGTCTATCATCATCAACGAGGCAAGGACGTAGCAGTCGCGCGTGAATATGTGAGTGCTTCATTCTACCACACGGATCCTGTGTGATCCAGGACGTTTGAGTCTAGCCTTGTACGCTACCAGTGTCAGCACGAGCTTCTCTCCTATCGCGCCATTGCAATTTCCGGGGAGGAACGGTGCAGCCACGCGATCTTGTGCCTAGCTCCTTCCCTGGGTCTTTTTTCTGGCCGCGAAATGTGATGAGATTTGCTGTGAGGGGCAAACCAGGGGGGAGGAAGGTGGTAGGGGATCCGTTTGGTGCAGAAGGAGTGATGGAGCTATGAAGTACGAAGTATGTGCGCACACTAGTTGTATGTACACTGCGAAGTACGAAGTACATTATTGATATCAATTGTATCTGTCTGTATCTGTCATAGTCACTGGTGCCTGTTTTCATGGAAAGAAGGAAGAAGTAATAAGGGCAATGCAACTACCAGATATCGTGTTGCACTGGCGCCGTCCTTCCCAAGCAATGTAATAGGTCGGTAGCAATTAAAAGCAAGGGCCTGGCACACAAGCTGTTTGCAGATCTTGAGTCCTGCCATGGATATAAGTCTGGACACTCCTTGTAAGTAATATGAGAATGTCACCCTCCTCGCCCGCCAGCTGTGTATGTGTATTATTATGGAAGAATCTACGAAGGGCCAAAGGTAAATTGGTAGTATTCGAGGTACTTAGCTTCGAGGGCGCGGTACTCGTATTTGTACTCTGATTTGAATAATCTTACATACTAAGACTCCATTCTAAGGGCAACGAAGGGATGGCGAGAAGCTCAACATCAATCCTTGCCGTGCTCGGCGGTTCTTGTGCCCGGAAGCTCAACCCGGTGGCCGGACCATACGTACATTAGCGCAGGCTTGTAGTGTACGCCACTATAGTCTGGTGGGCCCTCGTCCGGAAGAGGAGAATCCTGAATTGCTTCGCATTTGTTCGGTTTCCTGCTTGCTGATCGGTGATTGATGTAGGGCCCAAACACGGAGCAATCGTGTAATATACTTCGTACTTTTTGGGGAAAATGAGGCGTTTAGTGGGGGTCCGAAACATCAACCGATGGACGCCAGGATTCTGGAAATGGGGCCCATGCTTTGATGGAAAGGAATGGTGGGAACTAATATTAGGTCCCTTGCAGATCTCGCCCTCCTTAGCCCAGTCGGCGGTTCTGACAGGCCTGACCACGAAGCTTTCAATTTGGTCAATAAAATCAAAACTTTCAAATCCTTCAGCCACAGCGGGTCGGATATCTTTGGATGGACTCTTGGACTCTGGGGCATTACGAAGTACAGAACAGGTCACACTCTTGGCCCCTGCCCTAAGCGTTGTTTGGGGAACATCGCAGTCAATTGAGCGTTGGGAGGACCGACATTAATGGGAGCGAATGTAACATCCAACATTGAAATTTCCACCCCAAAGATTTAATGAAAATTAGGTTTTCTTCTTCGCCTAGTGTAGTATTGCTTCGTACTAGTATGAGTAGTTGACTGGAAGCACGAAGTAGCTCAATTTAGCCTGAGGACCGTCAATAGTAAGGCGAAAGGATCATCGACTGAGAACGTTGAAGTTAGCCCCTGTTGCTAGGCTAAAGTAGTGCACGCACGACGTACTCGCAGCCAGTCTGTCGGATGTCCTAGTCTGTGTTCAGGGACATTGAAGCTTCGGTAATACGGAGAGAAGTTACAATATTTAGTGCATTAATTACCTCGTGGCCTGGCGGCTTTCGTGGCGCTCAGTGACATCGTCGTCCGCCAGGCCCGGCGACTATGTCGTCGCCACCAGTGATGAATTTAATGTACTCCGTACATACCATTTCACGGGCATCGTGGGAAAGGAGCTCAAGGCCAGGAGGAGCATCAGATGGTCACTCTAGATTGGCTTTCCAACAAAGTATATGGAGTATGAAATAAGAAAAGCAAAAAAATTGACTCGGTGATTAATATCAAGAAGATGAAGAATCTCCACCTTCTTTCCACCATTGACCCGTTTCGACATCATTGCCAAGTAACGCTTCGCCCCGTGGGTCGGTGGTAAGATCAAATGCATCATCGGTACTTAGATGCACGATGAGGGTACTACTTCGTAGAAATGGGGGTAGCCCCGTTATTGGTGGTATCAATCTATTAGTGGAGCATACTTCGTAGGACTCCATGGTCCTTACGACCTTGGATGCCTTCACATACTTCACGATGTTACTTCGTTTTCATAAGGAAATCAATCCGAGGTACGAAGTAGTTTTATTTCCACAGAAGCCACAACTTAATAGGCGGGCATCATCCTGCTAACGTTTGTGAGTTACGAAGCAATTATGGGCGTTCAGGACTGGTCACCGAAAGCAACATTGAACGCCCATAGATCACACTCCGTAGAACTCACAACGAAGTCTGGACTGTTTTGCCACTACATTGATAATTCTATCGGCCACCTCCTTTGAATCCACTACAACTCGACAGGGGGAGCCATTTCCTTCGAGGGACGCTATCAACAGCGTGACACTGATGGACCTTGGCATTCGAATACCAATTCCCTGTGAGAAGAACTTGATCCTTCCCAGGCTCAACTAATTTGGCGACACTAGTACTGAATCTACCTTGTAATCTCGGCCATATTCATTAATCACCAACAACTTCGCACATTTACCGATCAGAGGCCAATCCAGGTAATCTCAGCTCAGAATACAACGCCACTCTCTCTAACCTACTTCGTACTGAGGAAAACAAATAGTTTATGGAACAGGATTGGAAGATGCGTGAGACAGGGAATCTCCTTGCCAAAGAACTTTGCCACACAGCTGACATACCCTGGCAAGTCCAATTGGAGGACGCATGGTATGGTACCCTCGCCTCGGGTCCCTGCGCCCTCACGGTCCGACACGGATGCTGGACCTGATCCCTATGCGGGTCGTGCGACGAATGCCCAGTGGATCTGCAGACGGAAGAGCTCTCGACTCTTCTTGGGCTGGCCCAAGTGCTGTGCTTCCAAAAGCAAAGTAAACTATATGAGGGCCACTGTCAAATACTTTGGATATCCTTTTCGGGTATAAACGGCAGAGTTCGGGGATATAAGCACGAAGTACAGAGGCCGGCGCTATGTAGAGATAAGCACGATGTTTGAACCCTGGAGGCCTAATAATAAACGGGAACCGTATATTCCTGACAACGCTCCTAAGCGATACTCGCTTCCCAAGGGTATTTTGATCAATCCTACGTCCTTCGAACGAAAGTGCAAGAGATTGTCCAAGAAAGAGTGAAATTACACAGTCCGTATTGGTTTAATGTCTCGTCCATCATCTGTCGCCGCTAAATTCACTTCAGTCCCAAGCACGGCAAATCAGAATGCGCCGGGCCGTGGAGCTTCCCCGTGGGGCACTAAACTTACCCGCCATACCCATTGATGTATGCACTACTTCGTAGATTATTACCAAGGCATTGAGTGGCGTGCTCTTGGTATAGGAGTGTGCTTAACTGGGCCTGGCGATGGATTTGGTGTACTTCAAGTTATCCACGGGGTCATTGACGCGGTCTCGGGATCTTGATGCTGGCTGTTGTTGGCTACTTCGTAAGCAGCATGTACCAAGTACGAACAATAAAGGAGCAAGGGCTTACTTCATAATGCACGCACCGCCATGATGGTCCTGTCCCATCCTGGCCGCAGATTGGGCCGCAGCGCGGAACGCCCAATACCACGACGACAGAATCCGTTTTAGGAATCCCTGTGCTGAGTTGGTGCAGGCAAAATGAGGTCTGTTCGCCTTGCGACGAACACATCAATAATTCGGATTCGTGCCCCATCTAGTGTTCACGAAGAGCCTCAGCTCCGCCTACCTACATACAATACAATCTAGAATAGTTGTGTCAAACTCCATCTGGACCCAATGCTTGTTCTCAGAAAGAGATAGGGTGCCACAACACGGTGTTCTATGGTATTGGGAAGGCCGGTAACCCCTGAGAGGCGTGAGAGAAGTGATAGATCAGATGTGTGTCATTTGAAGCTTCCCCCGTTGCACATCATCCTACTTCGTACTTGGGCTGGGGATGCAACGAGGTATTAATACTCCGTGTGGTGGAAGAGTCAGCGGTGTGGATAGAACAGTTGAAACCATCAGCTCGTATAATTCCCGAGCTCCAAGTTTTTTCATCGGCAAGGCGAACGCGCCTGTCACATCCAAGCCAGCGAATGGCTGCTTCTCTCCAATAGGATCCGTTCCAAGAACCAGACCCATCCATTTCTGACAGAATAACTTGTACGTAAGTACCTGCAGGCCAAACCAGGTCCCTGTACATTGGCCTCACCTGCCCTAACCTCAACTAGAAAGTACATGTACCGTTGACTCGGAGCATGAGGTTCCATACTTACCAAACATCACACACACTGGAGTGTCTTCCATGTTGGTGTCAGGTATAAGAACGTATTCCAAAAGCAGGCTTGGAGAGGAAAGGAACGGCTACAGAAGAGAGTGCTTTCATACTTGTAATCTATGCGTAGTGTATGAAGTACAAGCATTGACTTTTGGAAATATCTGGTGCCTCACGCTTTCCTCAGAGGAGGTTGGTGCAAGAAGACCTGTCTCCACCCACCACATGTGAACTCCGAAAAGAGCAGGGGCACCCGACTTGGACAACCATGGATTATTAGAGGCCTTCCCAAAACAGCACGGCTGGCGATACTTGTGGGACGGATGGGGCTCTCGAAGCTCGTGCTTGTCGTCATCAATCTGAATTGAGACCACATTCATTCTTGCCCCATGTGGAAGTGATTTGACTTGTGCTGCCGATGTCGTCAACCGCGGTGGCGCCTGCTCCAGCGTGCTCCCAACATTCGAATCATCGTGCTCAATACCAAATTTCCTCATATTACATTAGCCTACTCTTGCTTGATTGTTATTCATTGCCGACTCCTCCTAAACTACATCCTCCTCTCACCCCTGCTTTGTAAGGGCTGGAGGAGCTCTCCTCCTTTCGTTGGTGGATTCTATTCAAAGGGTTCATTGTTGTCCTTCGTACAATTACATGAAGCGGCGATATCGTTCCTATTTATGCTATCTACAACCAGACAGACCGTGGTTCCTCCCCCTCCCGACATCGCAATGCTAAGATACCGACTGCTTTGGAGTTTGGGCAGGGGCGCATATATTGCCTCGTGTAATGACGCCTGGCACTTGGGATCGGCTATTATCCCCTCGGGGGCTTGGCATTCTTCTTCCAGACCGACATTCTTCTGCAGATCCCGAACAACAGTCACGATACCAAGCTCAGCTTTGCTTGCCAGCCGAGCTATTTTCCCCAGTCCAGATCAAGGCGTCTCAGTCCTCCGTATTTACAGATTCCCTCGGCTGTCTTTAAGTTCCCACTACAGTGCTGCCACACGGCAAAGTATTGGGTGTTACCTTGTACTTCCCTGTCCACGTTTACACACTAAGGAACGGGAGGAGGGTGTTCTAGCTCCACCAGGATAGGCCCTTCTCAACAGCCCTAACCCGAGCAAGCGGGCTTATCCGGTGCACCATTTCTCACGGCCTGGCCCTCCCCGTCTTGAAGAAATGTCGAACGGCCTGGCCCCTGCTGTACTGCTAAGTAGTGTACACATGAACATTTGGCCACCAGATGGACAAGCAAGCTGTCCCGAAATGCCTCTCTCTACAAGAACGGGATGCAGTTGAACAGTATGCTCACAAAGACTCAATCTCAAGGAGCTGAGAGCCTGATTCATACTCTGCCATGAGAGGCGGACACAGACACGAGCAGCCCATCAGTCAGTATACTCTGAACTCACCGCCTTTATTTCCCACCGTTGAGATCAGTCTGTCCCACTTCGGCAGCCCTGTCATCCTCTGCGAGCTGCTGAGAGATACCTGCGTTCCGGCCTCTTGGAACGGGAATACTACCTGCAGCTGTGGGTGTAAAGGCTCCCAGAGTGGTTAGTATTTCCCCACCCTTGGACCAATCTCCCAAAGCTTGCTTGTGTTTTCTTATGCTATTTTCCCTCGTCCAGTCATCATCTCAATCATAACCTTGGGCATCCCTACGTCGTTTAGTCTCCACTTGCCAACACTTCGCGAAGTTGCAATACTGCTGAGTATCCCTTCTGGTACGTGAGATCCAGTCAGACACTGCGGTTGACCTCCCACACGCGGGAATAGGCGCCAACTGCTGTACGTGTCCCAGCATACATGCGCTGTCTGCCCTGCAATTATTGACGGCCAGACGAGAACGCACATGAGCATGCCATACATCAATTGATGGCATGCGCACGGAGATGCGACCCACCTACAGTTCTTCGGGAAGGGTGATTGAACGTGGCAGACACCAGAAACCACGGGTGTTCGTATTAGATCCATTCTAGTTGGAAGACCCTAGACAACACACCTTCAACCCTAAAAAGCGATGACGGATTTGCCTCAGGCAGACAGCAAGTACTACAAAGTACGGCTGTGCCATAGTCCTACACCTTGAGCATGTTTGTTCCTCTCTAACGTTTAACGATCTCGAGCTGATCGCGGATATTCTCACTTCTTCCATCGACTGACCTCCACTCCCGAACGAGCACTCCATAGCAAGCCTGGAGAGCTGTGATTCAACTACAAAATACTGTTATTACTGGCTCCAGTGCAGGCGCGGGGGGGATGTCAACATGAGGTCACATTCTCACTGGCCAGGGACCCATCCATCCACAACGGATCCTTGGAAAGGGTCTTCCTACATAGTAGCGTGGTGTACTTCGTGCACACCCTTCACTGGTGGCTTGTTCCAGTTCTCGCTCTTTTTTTTTTTTTTTTTTTTTTTTTTTTTTTTTTATTCCAACCACACCCTTAGCCCTTAACAGACCCCTGTCAGCAACGAAGGCTAGCTTCCCCGGGCATCCTACTACGCCAACTGCAACCATCAACCTAGGTACCGGCGGTGTATTAAGTCAGGGTATTTTTTTCTCACTCTTCTGCTTTGAATTTTCTTCAGTCCATTTAGATTACTACGGTTTATACACGCCCGTATGTACTTTGCACAGGATTTTCACCTCCTTGGACAGTACCAAGTATTATGGTCAGTACAAATCAGATGCTGCCCTGCGAAACACAACTAGAGAGGCGTTTCTCCCCCATCATGCCATCACGTACAGATTCGGTGTGCCAATGTTTGAACCGAACATTACCTGTTGATTGAGTCCTCTGAAGCGTCTGCTTAGATCCTCTCACTTATATACTTGCATCCCGGGTAATGCGGCGCGGTAGTCCCTGTCTGCTTTCAAAAGTTTTGCACATCTTCCTCCCAGTCGCAACTGGAGCATCTTGCAAAATTTGGTTCTCCTGATTCTCGAGGTACGAAGTACGAACCAAACTCCAGGTCTTGCCTAAAACACATTCGTACAGTGCTCGGCATCAAGAGCACCCTTCCCACACCCTTGTCCATCCGCTCAGAGTCCACTTGGTCACCACCCTTAACTGTCTGGCTGTCCTGCTTCAGCTGCAAACCTGACCTCGTTCATGTTTATTTTCTTCTTTCCCAATCTTACCAACTGAGTGGAAACAGACACACACGAACGGAGTCAATATTTTACTGATAACCCCGTTCTCCTCTATCGCTCGGGTGGGCCAGGTGTGAGAGCACACCCGAATGTGCATTCGCGCGACTTGAGCTCTACCTAATCGACTCGGCTACATTCGAAGTCCACCTGCATGAATCCCTGCCGTTGGATCTCATGTCTTGTACAGCTCAGCAGCCCGCCGTCCACGCGCAGAAATCCAACCTCCTCCAAAGATAGCCTACACCGGCTTTTTCGATTCCTTACCCGTGCGAGCGTATATGCAGCCCGACCCATCGTGTCGAATGCTCGGCGCTTTTCAGAAGTCAAAGTCTGAAAGAGCAAAGCGGCGGTGTCAAGACTTGCATTCACCATCCACTCCCCTCAGCCTCCCAATCGGCCACCGCATCGGGCAACCCAGCAACAAGGACTTGTATAAGCCCAATCAACCATCCTCCCATTTCTTACCCCGATAATTGTTCAGATCAATCAGCCACAGCTTCAAACTCTAGGCAGCGCATATCGTCTGCAGAATCGGGATCTGCAAGCTTTGGAGCCAGTTGAAGCGTGTGAGCTTCCGTTCGAGACTCTTGTCGACTGCCCATCCCCGGCCAAATCATCATCATAAACTAACAGTTGAGTTTATAAGAACGGAGTCCTGATTTCCTATCTTGCCCGTTAATGAGCTTCAACTTCCTAGACGGCGTTTCTTCTCTCGGAAAGACGTCGATTCATCAGGCCTTGTTTCGTTATCTGCCAGGGTTTCCCTCAGCTCTGTGTTTCTCAGACTCATCTTTCCCGATCCTCTAAAGAGAGCTGACAATCTTTCCCCTCGGACGATTAAGATAGACTTTCCATTTTAAAGTTCGCTCTTGCGTGAAGGGAGAAGTCAGCATCATCAAAAGGTCTCCCTCAGGGAGGTTAGCCCAACTTCAACGTACGAATACCAACAGCAACCCTGGCGATCCAACAACCAGTTCCGCCGCGGAGTGGACAGTCTCCGCAAGTGGGAGCCGAATCGCCCAGCAGCGCCAGCAGTCATAGTCTATCAACATCGTCGACACAACTTGAGTGGTTTGGCAGGGACGCTCGACCGTCCAGCCTCCCCTCAGGGGGCTCATCGTCGGCGTCGAAGCCTTCACCGGAAGGTCAATGTTTGGATCAAGTCCATCAGGCGAGTACAGGGCTTCATTCGATGTCGCAGAGGGATTCTGCGTCTCGCCCTCTTTCGCGCGCCTCCTCCCTTTCTCCCCGAACGGTGCCTCCGACGTCCACGGCTATCCCGTCCACCGTGCCAACTATCCCAAGCGTCCGAGACGAGCTATCGCTGAAGCTTGGAAGGGAGATCTCCGAGGTTTCTCGGCCCTCGAATAGTGGTGAAGGTACCTCCCAACTCCCGCGAGCGCTAGGAGTTCACACGATCCTCAACCCGCCGGATGCACGCGGTAATGTCGCTTCAATACCCCCTCTGAGCAGCGCTTCCACGGGTGCCGAGCATTTATCTGCCCAAGCAAGCCATGGAGGTGCTGCCTCTGCTGGTAATATTCAATCTCAGCAACCTTACGCATTCTACAGCTATCCTCAGGTCAGCGGCACTCCACCATCAGGATCACCGCAGACCGAGAGAAGCCTGCCTGGATTTCCCGGTCTAGACCGAGGGTCACCGAAAGCTGCCACCCCATTGCCAGCTCTTAATAATCCCAGGGCGATTCTGAGCCCAAGAATGACGAGGGTTCAAAGTTTGCATAACCCACCAGGGCACAAACAGAGCGAGAGCATGGAATCTCCAGCTCCCCCAAGCACCATCGGCATAAAGCGGCCCTACGACGATACTTTGGGGCCTGCTGCTGGGGGCCCCCATACCCGACAGCCCCTTCCATACACCGCAGCCCCGCCGCCCCCATCGATAATGTTACCCTCCGCCGCGCCAGGAATACAAGGCGGGCCTCTTCGATCAGCATCCCAGCCGGTCCTTGCAGAACATCGTACTCCAACCTTGCAGCCTTCTATACCTGTGCAATCATATCAATCCGAGGGAACACCTTCGAATATTGCGCAGTTGCAGCACCACCCTGGGCAAACACCCGCAGCTTGGGATCCACGTGCGGGTCTCGGCCAACCCCCAGTCTTCGGGACTGGGCAGTCGCAAACACAGGATGCCGCTGGTTGGAGCGCTGGTGGTTCTGCAGTCTCAGGCGGCACTGGTCGAGGTCGGGCCCGGGCAAGAAACGACCGTACAGAGGCACCTCCTCAGCAGTACCTAGAAATTAACCCCCCAGGAGGCGAAAGGTATATAGTTGCGGTTGACACGCAGATTGCTTCAAAGCAAGCAGACGAGAAACGACAACGAAACGCAGGTGCTTCGGCTCGCTTCCGCCAACGCAGGAAGCAACAGGCCCTGGAGGATAAAAACAAGATCATGCAACTCGAGGAAGATAAGAGGGGCCTAGAGGCAAGACTTCACGAGGCGACGCGCCTGATAGACTTCTATAGGAATGAGCGCAACAGGCTGCGAGATATTGTTTTGCGAACACCAGGGATAAGCGAGTCCGCCCACGCTGGGCCCCGAACTCCTCCAAACTCCGCTTTGCCTCTCGGGTTTCCTGACCAGGCTCAGATGCCCCGGGTGCCGCCACCGCCACCACCGGCTAACATTCCACCCTCTCACGGTTACGCTTCGAGTGAGACTTCCTCCATCGAACGGCCGACACGGCGACGAAGAACCGATCATACCCCCGATAGTGGTCCTTTGTCATACGTTCCGCAACCCCAAGCGCATAGCCTGCCTTCAATATCCGGCCCGCCCTACGGAATGCCCCCCTCCCGACCACCCTCCGCTTCCTCTACTGGAGAGATTCTTCCTCCAATACGAGGCATAGAGGGCAGCGCAGCAGCCCATGAACCGGGCGTGCCACCACCACCGGGACCTTCAGCACCGTACTACTCCCTGAATCGAATGCCATACGAATCGGGGTGGGCTCATCGGCAGGGAGGTCCTTCGGAGGGAGGTCAAAGGTGATATGCGTCCGGGGCGTCCGGGCGGATGCGGTTACGGAATCATTTGCCCCGACCGACCGCCGCCTCTTGCACGGAACGCTTCAACGGATGTCTCCAGCCTCGTGTGATCAAGCTCGATCTCTCCAAAATCAAGAGATTTGAACAGATCCTATGTTAGGTGGGAGATGGGTAGCTGGATGTCTATTCGATTCACAGCTACACACGCCTCTCACATCATTTTTAATACGCTCAGAAGGGCCTTCTTTTTTCTTTTGTCTTACTATTTTCCTTATATTTAATCTTTTTAAAGATATGCATATGTGGGCAACCACGAAAGCGACAAAGGAAGGGGCGGTTTACTACTATCTTCTTGTCGCATTCGATTTCGCAACCGGTATTGGATGTTCCGTCCATATCCTGCACCGTATTCTCTCGAAACAGAGAATAACCGCAATACTAGCCATCTACGACTCGAAGCCATTAGATTGCATCTCGATTTGGAAGGTACTTGGTGGCGTCCTCACCAGGTTAAGTCGGCGGCCTGAGAACCGACCTTGCCTTTGAAGAACGCCAACTTATTCTCACGTGGAGCAGCAAAAAGATATCTCCAGAACACCGATTGGGGGAAATGGCGGTGGAGCAAGTCAGACGAGACTCGGTGTTCCATCAGAGGTTCCCGAAGCCGGCAGGCGATGAACGGGCCGATCAAGGCCTGTTGTAGGGGAAGGGTATGGAGGGGGTCAATATAACCAACCCCCCAAGGAGTACAGGACAGTGATGTTTCATCAATCTAGATCGAGTTTTTGGGGCTAAAAATGGGTCATTTGTCGGATTTTTCGTTTTGTTTTCACAGGATGATACCACACAGATTGATATTTTGTTGTTCCTTTTCTTTTTTTTTTTTTTTTTTTTTTTTTTTTTTTCTTTCAGAGCAAGGGAAGCAGGAGGATGCATATCTGGTTGGGCGTGCGGTAGCGTTTTATTTCTTTTCCTTTTTCTCCCCTCATCTTCTCCCATTTCCCATTCGAAATTGTCACTCACTCTCTCCCTTTCTCTTACTTTTTCTCTTTTCGACCTCGTCTGTCCGGTTTGGTTGCGTCTGGATATCTTTTCTAAGAAAGGGAGGCATTACAACACGAGCAATCGATGTGCCTCTAATAAGGCTGGAATCCAGAGTCATATTTACACACAGCAGCGTGCGGAAGCGTCAATGTTTGGTTGCCATTTCTATTCCAGGTTGGGAGGAGTCCACACAAGTAGAAACATGGAGGCAGGGAGGGATCAATACCCGGTATCCTTGCCCAATCTTGTCTTTTCTTTTCAGTTTAGCTCTGCTGCTTCTTCCCTTTTTCTCTCCTACAGAAGAATCTGTTGCCCCATTTTCCTTGGCTCGGTGTTCTCTCAACTTTACAAAATACCCCCATTTTCCCAGCTTATTATACCCATGCATTTTTAGTAGCACATCTAAATAGTTGCATATCCGCGTAGGATAGAAACAGAACTAGCGGTATGTATATAGATCGAAATTGTTGGATTATCGTTTTTGCCTCTTTTCAATTTATTCCTACTTTGCTCGTTGATTCGTGTTCTTGTTCTCTCCCACTGGAACAAGTGAACCGCTGATCGGCACTATAGGATCTTCATGCATCATGAACAGGGCATCTCTCGTTTGAGGCTTGGGCGTCAACGCAGCGAACAAGGGTGAGCTTGCCATGGTGTCAATCGGGTATGTAGTTCCTCCCTTTGTACACGAGTTGGATGCCGAGCACGGAAGCGGAAGGGGCAATAATGAAAAAAAGAAGGCAGGCTCTAATGCAATGCACGCGGGGTCGGAAACGGAGAGGGCGAGGCTAGCAAGGAGGAGAGTTCAACTAGTGTAGTTCACATACAGGTAGCATCGTGGAACGTGTCGTCACAGATGTGGACAGTCGTTGGGCACCAAGAGGAGCTGCACGACTTGCAGCGGCCGAGGCGAGGATGGGCGGGGGTAACAGCTGGTGGTGGTGGTGGTGCGCTTCCGCATATCAATTGATGTGTGTCTGCGTCTGTGTGTACGGTGGAGTGTATAGGTGTGCCGTGATGTGACCGCTTCCAATGCCACCCTCTTTATTTTTTTTTTTCAGAATGTGCCCTGTGCGTGTTAATTATCCCTAACCGTCGCCTTATTTTTCTGGTGATTCGGGGTGCAAAGTGGTGTTTTCTGCAGATGCGCGTCACGACCAGGGGGGGGTGTGTGTGGGAATGGTAGAGTTGGGTTTTCTTTCCGAGACGATTCCATATTTGCTTTTTTAGTCTCCTGGAGCTCATCCGTTTTGGGTTTGTCTGGCAGGAGCTGGGGGGGGAACTAGTGCTAGCGGGAAGAAGAGCGGTGATGGGGACCCAAAAAAATAAAACAAAATAAAAACTAAAAAGAGAAAGAAAGAAAGCGGCAAGGCGCCACTGTACATAGGTGGGTGATTCTGCAGGATCCGGGCGGCGTAAGCGGGTTGCGATGTAAAAGAGAGAGAGAGGCAAGGGGGTGGCTAAAACCAGAGCCACCGAGATGACGTGTTAGATTTCGTTAGCGAGAACGGGGCGGCTTCTTTTTCATCATCCCCGGGATTACTGTGGGTGTGAGAAGGTATTATTGATGAAGGGTAATAGAGGAAATGAAAGTGTGATGCGGTATGGCACGGTGGGCATGTACGTGTTACGTGGTGCAGTGCCTGGATCAAGTGTGATGGTGTCGATGGCACGATGGGGCCAGGGCAGTGAGGAAGAGTGTGTGTGGGATGTTCAATTTTGGAAAGGGCGGTGATTGGTTTTATTTAGTGTGGTTAGATCCTACGAAGTAACGGATACCCCGTGTAAGTAGGCGCGCAGGGTCGTCAGGTCAGATGGGACGGACTGGCGGTCTGGGAAAAAAGGTCGGATTGGGGATGTGGCAGCAGGACTTTTTCCTTTCCCCTCTTGATTTTTTTCTTCTTTTTCTTCGGGGATAGGTTAGGGTCTATTTCCGCTGTTTGGGAAATCTCGGCGTGAAATGTGATATGTCGGCAAATGGTTTGAACTATCAGAAGAAGGGGGCGTTTTCAAGCTGAAATTCCTGCTCGCTCAGACAATATTCTATTTGTAATTTTTTTCTTCCTTTTCCCTTTTGGATTGGGGGGTGAGGGGACCGGAGCGAACCCAGCAAGGAACACAAAAGCCTGCTTTGTTACTCCTTCAGTATTTTATGTTGAACGAGTTAACTCCGCCGAGAACTTTAATGGTGGCGGCTCCGGTCCGTTCCGGGGGGTGGTGGGACCGGATCGGTCCAGAAGCTTGTCGCCTTGACACCCTTTGTGTCTCTCGGCGGCGGCAAGTTCCGGAACCAATCGACTTGGGGGCGAGACGTCCAACGTCACCCATTCAGACAGCCCTGGGACAAAATCAAGCATTTGCAAATAGTTGACAGAAAGAAAAAAAAAAAATTTTTGTCTTGAAAAGGATATTATAAGAGATATATCGATAGAATAACCATTTAAATTTATCTGTAATTGGGGAGATGAATAGGTGGTAAAAAAACAATCCAATGTCAAAAAAAAAAAAAAAAAAAAAAGGGGCAAAAAGCTCGCTCGCGTCCGCTCCCGGGATCGAATCCTGGTTGCTTGCCGCGAGCTACGAAAATTGCAATTTTCTAACCTTCTGAGCGCTCCATTAGCCACTTGGCCACTGGTCGTAGTGTCACCACTGCTTGAGCTGCTCGGTTGGAAGTTCCTTCCATGGCAGCGTATATAAAGTTATTACTTTTGACTAAATCGGCGAATCCGACGAGGAAAGAACTCGAGGCTCGGTCCTCGGGCGCCCCCGATGAGGTTGGTAGGCCTGGCGTTGAATTTGCCATGATCGACGTCGTCCCTTCTCTAGCGGAACGCGACTTTGGCTGTGACCTGGCGAGCCAGAGAGGTGCCAAGCTCAGGCGCCGGCAGTCTCGAACTCGACCTTCAGATGCCAAATCGAAAGAGCGTCCTCACTACTGTAACCCATGGCTTCGTCCACCTCCCGGGCAAAGGGGTATTATCTCGACTCGTCCAAGTTTTCGAAGGTACCAAGGAAGCTCTCCAGATCCTCAGATCTCCGAGAGTCGCCATGGATGGGCCCTATATGTGGGCTCAAGACGCAAGCGACAATTCACCTGTCCGGAACCGGCCACCATGTCGGCGACATCGTATATACATACGATAAGCCTAGTCATTACTTTCCGTACCTCGCGGGTTATACCTGTGATCCCTCATTTGTGTCGGCCCCCGGCCATGCCCATTACTGCTCCCCCAACCGCGCACGCCCGTCGTAGACGGATGGGCAGATATTCACGAGCCGCTTGATGGGGTAAAACCACTTTTCGTCACTGCCCAAGTCCTCCACGTCGCGCCACCTACAAAAAGTCCGGCACGCCCATCGTCCGACGTCTCCCAAGGACAAAGGGACACCACCTTGGAGCAGCACGAGACAGCAATCGTTGAAGATGTGGAATACTTTTTCGACAGGGAGACCTTGACAGCTTTGGCGTCGCTTTCGTGGAGGGTCGCCGACCCAATAGATAAATCAACAACCGAGACGGGTTTCTCCAGTGCTATTCTGCGCCTCGGTCACTCGTCTGAACCCACGACTAAAGCGACTGTCTTCCAAAATTACGAGTTACCTTTGCACGTAGCCAAGATCAAAGGGATGGAAGGATACACTGACCCCCGGGAAGACCCAGGCTTCAGTCTCAAGGCAGGATTTATCCTTCCACGAGAAGTGTATGATGCCGAAATCCCCGACGAGAGACAAGAGGACGCCCGAGGCCCACTGCCCTCAGCGTTTCCATCTCAAGATGCGGATAGGTCGTTTGAAGAGGACTAAGTGGAACATTTCTATTCTATGAGCGCCTGTGATCGAAAACTTCTTTCTTTGACTTCCTCTTCTCCTTCTTCTCTAAAAACCTTTCCATTACCATGGCCTCTGGTTCTATTTGGTAGTTGCGTGTTGGTAGACGTTGTTGTTAAGTTTGGCCTTCTTCGACAGCAAATGAGTAATATAGCATTACTTGACGGTTCTGCTACAAATAGATGGTAATCCAAGACCTTCTTACTTGCTAGTTTATCATATCCCTGAATTGGGTCGTGGAAACAGCTTTGCTTTCCCGACATAGGTGACTGATTTGAACTTGCTTGAACTGCCCTTGTGATTTCTTTCAAAATATGTGATCCAAATTCTCAACCCCTATTTATATTCATTCGATATGCTCCCAATAGCCTTGTACAGTGACAAAGAAAAACAAGCAATTGAAGTCTTAGCCCCCTATTTTTCGATGTTCCGTTCGCTCCGATGCGAGTCCTCTATCTCTATTAAGCCATTATCATACATGTCCTTCGCAATGGGGTACACCGCTCTGGCAAAGTTACTTCTCCGCTCTAGCACGTATCGCGGGTTGACGTCGGGATATTTATCCTCGGACGGTGGGTCGTGAGGCCAGAACGCGTGGAGCATATACGTCCACGACCAGTCGCGGGCCCAATCCGGCCGCTCTTCGTCGTCAGCTTCCCATTGATCGAATTCCTCCTCCTTAAACGTCGGTAAGGTATCTCCCGTCGTGAAATTGGCCAGGTTTGAAGGAATGTCATCATGTGTCATCCACAGACTTTTCGTATCGCCTTCGGTCCAACTCCCCGGAGAGAAGGCGTCCTGCTCCATAATCAACATCTCGCCGGGCTCTCTCGTGAGCTTCTGAGCAACACGCGTAATGACCGCGTTACTGTGCGTCGTCCAACCGCCGTCGTATCTTTCGTGCATGCCTTTGACCCAGAAGCGGATCATCTTGCTGCCTTTGACGGACATGAAGACGCCGCTGTTGATCTGGCTCCATAGCTGCCTTCCGGCGACAGCCTTGAAGCCGCTCTCGCGAAGGACTTGGATATCGCGGAGGGGATGGACGTCGAAGTCGATGTAGATGCCGCCGAAGTCGGCGACGGCTTGGACGCGGACGAAGTCGGACTTGTGTTCCATGTTTTGTATCTTCTTGCCGTTTCTAGCGTGGGTTGGGGACGTAACGTTGTTGAGCTTGATGTCGGGGAAGTTGAAGATGCGGTGATTCCATTTCCCGCTGGTTCCGTTTCGGGCCCGGGCGATGGGCTCGGTGTGGGCGTTGGTATGAAGGTAAATG